>NC_042615.1:613978616-614631196 GCF_901001135.1 Rhinatrema bivittatum | reverse complement strand
TGTCAAATGCAGCTTCTCTTATATTTTATTTTCTCTGGCTTTAATCCATTGTCTGCAAGTGTTAGGTGTTCTGACTTGCACTCATAACACTGACAATAGCCACCTGTAGCTCTTAAGCTTTAGCTAATTAAAACTCACAGTTTCAATAAGATTTATGGCCTGGCTATCGCTATTAAGGAGTCATCCTGTGCTAGACTCTGAATACTAGCCTCCACCAGCTTTATCTCTTAAAAAAACACATTTATTCCTGGCTTATCTTTTAGCTCATTAGTATCATGCAATCTCAAAAGAAAAACAAAAGACAATATAATACAGTTTCAGGCCTCAATGATCTTTATGCTAAGCTATATACAATGTACATATATTGATTCATATTTATCAATTATTGGGGATTGTTTTGATCCACTATCAATGCCACCTTCACATACAATAATCTTCCTGGAATCTAAAAATAACTCCCTATAATAATCTTAATACACTCAGAAACTCAGAGAGAGTAATTTTCAAAAGGATTCAAGCATGTAAAACTAGGTTTATTTAAAAGATTTTCATTAAAGTCAGGTTCACAATCCTAGGGAGTCATTTAGTAAACCGACTATTTTACAGTGCGAAGAGGAAAATATCACCAGGGGAGGTGTTCCCCGGTTTATGCACAATAAAGGGTAGATTTTATAAATCGACGCGCCCTGAAATTCGCACCGCCCACCCGACACTCCCCCGAAACACCCCCTTGCGAAGCCTCGGGACTTACGCAGGTCCCGGGGCTTGCGTGCGCCGCCGAGCCTATGCAAAATAAGCTCGGCGCACGCAGGGGGGTTTTAAAAGGGTTATGTGCGTATCTTATGCGTGTAACCCTTTTAAAATCCGGCCCTAAATGTTTTTCATGCATTAATTGCTTATCGTGGCTTAGTGAATGAGGCTCCTAATTAGAACTTCATGAAATTAAGATTGCAAACTGTAAAGAACCCAGAAAGGGCAAGGGTAAGGGGACAAATGGTAAGGGAAGTGGTAAGGGAACAAATGAATGGATTTAACTGGATCATAACCCTTCTCGCTTCAGTAGAAGACACATTATGAAAATGTTGTCAGATAACAGGTTAAATTCCTTAAAGTAAATCTAATAAATCAGACTCCTCCACAATTTTATTTATTTATTTAAAAATATTTATATCCCATACACTCCATGATTAACAGTGGATTATAACTGAACATATATAATTCAGTGTCATAACATAATAACATGCATATCAAAATAAAATAATACACAAAACACAATATAAAAACATAAACATTCCAGACTTTGTCTTACACAGCTTAGCCAAACTTTCAGGCAATACCATATTCAGCAAAATGTGCTCTTAGGGGTAGATTTTAAAAGGTGCGCGCATGCGTCCATGAGCGTGTGCTTCTTGGCACACACACATGGACGCGCTGATTTTAGAATGCGTGCGCCGGCGTGTGCATGTTATAAAATCCCATGGCCGCACGCACATGCACGCCAGATTTTATAATTCACGCACGCATGTGCAGGTGGTGCATGCAGGGAGGCCCAATTTTGTAAGATTCCATGCAGTGACGCATTCAGGCCTCCTCGAGTTCCCTCCCAGTCCACTCCAATTAAGGAGCCAACTGGGAGAGAACTTCCCTACCCCCTTACCCATACTCCCTCCCTCTTCCCCTCTCCTCTCCTCCTCACCCCCTAAACCCTTTCATCTACCTTTCTTTTTGTTTTTGTTTTATTGCTTATTGCTCCGTTGGAGCAGAAGCCATGGCCGGCGCGCTCTTCCCCGGCACAGTGGCAAATGGCTGCTATACCGACCACCTCCAGCCCCGCCCCTCCCCGCCCCCTGGACCGCCCCTTTCTCTGGGCCCAGCACTTCTACGTATTACTGGGGTTATGCTCGTGGCCGGGCCCCTTTGAAAATGCGTGCGGCATGCACAAGGCCTGGCCACACGCCTAACTCCCGTTTTTTATGTGCGTGGCCGTTTTAAAATTTGGCCGTTAGCTTATAGAAATCATTAAGTACCTGTTTCAAATGCAGATCTGAATAGCCCAGTCTTTATAACTTTACTAATCTCTGAGCAGTTGAATCTGATCAGGTAATAGATTCCACAACAGTGGTCCTGCCAAAGGAAATGCTCTTTCTCTCATCTCTGGCAATCGCGCCATTCTAGGAGATTTATTTATTTATTTATTTATTTTATTTAAGGTTTTTATATACCGGCATTCATGAAATGATCACATCATGCTGGTTTACAAATAAACAGGGGTGCAATAAATACATCAAAAACAGAAATAACGTGTCGAAGAAAGCAGTTACAATTAACAAGGACTATTGAACTGGGATCAGAGGAAATAAAGATAGTTTAGCAGAGACTAAATTATATACAAGGAGGTACAGCTGCTGTGTTGGATATGTTGATGGCGAGGTGCATTAATTTAAGTCCAGGAAAGCTTGCATAAACAGCCATGTCTTGAGTCTTTTTCTAAAGGTTAGGAGGCAAGGCTCCTGTCTGAGATCGGGAGGGATGGAGTTCCAAAACAGTGGGCCAGCTATGGAGAGGGCTCGATCTCTTAAGGTAATGTGACTAGTGGTTTTAGTAGGGGGTACATGGAGGGATCCTCTGTATGCATCTCTGGTAGGTCTTGTGGAGTTGTGTAAGCGGAGAGGAAATTGTAGGTCAATTGTGGTGTGTTGATGGATGATTTTGTATATCAAGGATATGGATTTGTAGATGATTCTGAAGTGAATTGGTAACCAATGAAGGTCTTTTAGAATTGGGGAAATATGGTCTCTTTTCCTGGTGTTTGTTAGTAAATGGGCTGCTGTGTTTTGTACCATTTGGAGCAGTTTGGTGTAGGAGGAAGGGAGACCAAGTAGGATAGCGTTATGGTAATCTAACTTTGAGAAAATAATTGCTTGGAGGATCGTTCTGAAATCTTGGGCGTGGAAGAGAGGTCTTATCCTTTTTAAAACTTGGAGTTTGTGGAAGCAGTCTTTGGTCGTTCTGTTGATGGAGGCTTTGAAGTTCAGCCTGTTGGTTGGATGAGAAGCGGTGAGATTGCTGTTCTCTAGAGATATGAGTAGTATTTCGGTCTTGGAGGAGTTTAGTACTAGATTTAGGCTATTGAGGAGATGTTTGATTTCTTGGTGGCAGGATTCCCAGTAGTCGAGGGTTTTCGAGTATGAGCCTTTGATGGGGATCAGGATCTGGATATTGTCTGTGTAGAGAAAGTGTTTTAGGTTGAGGTTGGTGAGGAGTTGGCAAAGTGGTAGAAGGTATATGTTAAAGAGTGTCGGGGATAGAGAGGAGCCTTGTGGGACTCCTACGGATGAGTCATGGCGTGAAGATTCTTTGTTCTGGATTTTGACCTTGTAACCTCTGTTGCTGAGAAATGATTTGAACCAAGATAGAGCAGAGCCGGAAACTCCTATGGCAGCTAACTGGTTGATGAGGAAGGAGTGGTTGACGGTATCGAAGGCTGCCGAAAGGTCCAGAAGGACCAGCAGAAAAGATTGACCTTTGTCGAGACCCAGGATGAGGAAGTCTATTAGGGAAGTAAGGAGGGATTCCGTGCCTAGATTTTTACGGAATCCATATTGCGAGGCGGATAGAAGTTTATTATCTTCAATGTAGTCCGATAGTTGGGAGTTCACAAGCCTTTCCATAATCTTAGCAATGAAGGGGAGATTGGCTATTGGGCGGAAGTTGTTAGGATCTTTTGGGTCCAAATTTGTTTTTTTTAGGAGTAGTTTGAGTGACGCCAGTTTGAGGTCATCTGGGAAGGAACCGTGGGAGAGAGAACAGTTAATAATGTCCGCCAGTGTTTTGGAGATAGAGTCTAGGATTGTGAGAAGAAGTTTGGTGGGGATATGGTCCACCGGGTGAGAGGAGGGTTTAATTCTTCTTAGAACAACTTGAATCTCAGAGGAGGAAATGAGTTCGAAAGCTTCGAGGTGAATATTTTTGATGGGAGGCTGCAGAGCCGATGGTAGAGGGGCGATCTTGGAGGGTAGTTGGGTAAGAAGACTGATGATTTTGTTTTGGAAAAACAATGCGAGTTCTTCAGCTTTGGATTGTGCTTGGTTGCTGGGAAATTCTGGGGGGGGGGGGGGGCGACCTGAGTGAGGCTAGATACATAGGCAAATAGGGCTTTAGCGTCAAAGACCAGGTTATGATTTTTAGACGCATAAAAATCCCTTTTTGATTTGGAAGTGGAGGTCTTGTACAGGTGAAGCGTAAATTTGTAGGCGGAGAGCGTGCTAGCGCATGGTGTTTTACGCCACTTGGCTTCTTTCTGTTGGAATATCAATATCTGATGGAATATCAAATGCAATGAACGTGGAGGTTGATATATATGTGTAGTATGATGAAGTCCAACATACAGTAACATTACTTATCAGTTTAATGATTAATATCAATACCTTATATGAATCCTAACTGAATGGGTAACTAATGTAACAAGTACGATACCGGTGGCATGATATGTTCCATTATTAGAGTCATCATTAATATATATGGTGTTGCATTCTGGAGCAACTGTAAAGATTTCAATGAATATGCTGGAAGTAATAAAGAATTGTAATTTTAGAGCTTTGTAAATTCTGAACACAAAAATTTGCAAATTGCTCACATTCAAGGTCTGAAATAGACTTAACTTCAGGTGGCTTGCACAAGCTTTCCAACAATTTTAAAAAACTCTCAACGGTGATTGTGAGAGGATTTAAACTACAATGTATAGTAATTTTTCTTTGAGGCCTCAAAGGCAAATCTATAGGCCATTTGTATCATGTGAAACCTTTCTTTAAATTCAGAAGTTTTTGGCTTATGCTATTTGCATTCTGAATTAAGGCAGAGCCCTTTCTATAACTACATGTGTATTAAGAATATAGGAGAGGGTCTTTTACTGTATCCATTGTTGTCTTCAGTGGTATTGATGTCTTCATAACTTGTAACATTCCACAATGTACTTCTTATTTTTGTACTTGGAGGTGTTAATAGGTACCTCCTGTTGGTTTGTCTGCTAATTCTCTTACTCTAGCCCTCATCTGCCTCTGAAGAGGTATAAATCTGTATCCATAACTCCACCAAGTCCTTTGGGCTACTGAAACACGTTTCACTCAATTGTGTGTATCAGCATCTTCTCTAGCTGAAGGATATAGCTGTGGAGGGAGGAGAAAAAGATACAGAGGGAGAAACTGAGGACAGAGATGAGAAAACTAATGAAATGTCCCAGTCTCCATTTTAGAGCTCATTGTAAGGTGTAATGCATGTAAGCTTTGTTATAATGGAGGTGATGAGATTTGTAAATAATAAGAGCATTTATGTTTTTGCCCAGCTGTGACAGTTGTTTGTTCTCCTCATTTTCAGGAGCTTCTGTGTTGAAGGTGCCCCATGGTGTTCCATGTAGGAGCAGATGGGGCACTCTTGCTTATTTATTTGTTTTATTGAAATGTGCTATATTGCCTTCTCATATAAGACCACAAGCTCCAAAAAACATTCCATCAATAAGCAACATTTCTACTAAATCAGCAACATCAAGCTAAGAATTCGGCATCATTCTGGTATTTCCACTATCAGCGATCACAAAAATCTTGGCCAAAATACCAGGCCTTAAGGTTTTTTTTTTCCTGAATATTGAGAAAACAGACTCTAGATGAAGTTCTAGTGAAATAAGATTCCACAAACTAGAAGGAAAAACATTAAAAGTCATCCGACATAAAGCTGCAAGTCTGACCTCAGAAGGAGGTGGTAGAGATAGCAGTGTCTACTGGGAAGAACACAGTAGTCTCAAAGGTTGATAATGTATCAATAGACTGCTAAATAACCAGGCCCATGCAATGCAGCTCCAATACTAATTTAATAACCATGAAAAAAAAGAAAAGAAATTTAAAAAAGAGCAATGGTAAAGATGAGGGAGGGAGGTGATGGAGCCCAAAGAAGGTTTGGGTAGGAAGGAGCAAATGGGCAGACTGGGTGGGTGAAGTGGCTTGCTTGACATGCTACTTTGCTCAGTCTTTGTTACAAGCTACCCCCCGCCAGAATCTCAGAGTGACTCTACTAGAAGCTGAAATGCAGCAGTGCAAATATCAATAGAACAAAATGAAAGACCAGCACATTGCAGCATAACTTTTTATAGATATTCCTTTTTCAATCAAAGAATAAAATAAATTATGTTCTCTGTCAGAAAAATATTATTGAATGTCTGGCAAAGCAATTATTCTTACCTGTAGAATGACAGCAACCTTTTTGTCAATTTTCAAATGAGCAAGTTTAGCTGTAAGACAAAAAAAGTGTGGTCAAAAGTCCACAGTATACTGTTAGTTCAGCAATAACCTTTCCTAATCACATCCCACCAAAGAAAAGTGCAAATATATTCTGTACCAGATGGTAAGTAAAGCTAATGATGCAAATATTTAACATGTAGTTTGGCCTTGTCACCTTTAGAAACATTTCAGATAAACTGTAAGTAAATTAACTAAAATCAATATATTGCATGGAACATAGTAATGATGGCAGAAAAGGACCAGCAAGCTTCTTATGGTAATATCTGCCGTACTGTTAGTTTTCCTACAAATCCTTAATACTTTTGCAACTCAATTTCCTTATTTGTTAAATTAGCATTTTATGTATTTCAAAATTTGCTAGTCTAGGCTTCTTTTTATTTTTAGAAACAAATAACATATGCTATTATTTATTTCCTTTTTTATATATAACATTTATATGGTGCACTGGCCAGGTGCCTCACCATGAAGCAAACAAGAGCATTATATGAACTTATGATGAGGCAAATGTGGAATGAGCTAGGTTCTTGTTGCGATCCTGCCCACGGCAGTGCCGCGAGCAGGCTCTTACCTCGCGGCCCAGAGGCCGCGCTGAAGCCCGGACCTTCCTTTTGCCTTGCCTCCGCGGCATGGAGGCCGCGCTGTCACTTCTGCCGTAGCGGCAGGAGCCGCCAGGGTCTTTGTGGCCCAGTCGCCATCTTGCCTGCATGGCAGGAGCCGTGCCGGACCTTCCCTTCTGCTGCAGGAAGCCGCCGGTGACCTTGTTTGCTTCGTGGCCCGGAGACTGTCGAAGTTGGGACCTCTCCTGCAGCTGGAGCCACCCTTGGCGATTCTTCAGTGGCTTGGATGCTGCCGTCTTTCTAAGGGCCTGTCTAAGGCCCTTCTCCAGTGCTTCTGCATGTCTGCAGCAGCATGGTTGGTGTCCAGGGTCCTGCCCCCTGCTACAGCTCCTCCTAAGGGGCAGGCCCGCGGCTTTCTTCCCTATTTAAAGAGATAGTGAAGGTATGGTCCCTGGAAATCCTCCCACAAGCTCCTCCCAGGGAGTTGTCGCCTCAGCCCTACAAAAGGGCTCAGATGCCACTTCATCTTCGCCTTTGCATCGAGAAAGTCTTCCTTGAGACTTCTTGCCTTCAGCTCCTGCTTGGCCTTCCTCTTCGTGGGATCCCTCATCATGATTCCTGGTTTCTGCTGATGTCTCCGTTGTTCCTGTCCAGATGTCTCCATTGTTCCTGTGTCTTGATGTCTCCTTCGTCCTGACTTCTGATGTCCATCCTTGTTCCAGATGTCCAAGCCCTTGCCATGATCCATCCCAGCGTGGTCCATGACCATCCCGGCAGGGTTGATTGGGCGCGCTGTGGAACAATGGTCCGTGACCACCCCTGCTGGGGTGTGTAGGGCGCTGGTGGGTCTATTCCATCGACGGAGCTGAGGACCTCTATATTCCTGTCTTCTTCCTCCTGGCTTGGAGTTTTCTGGATGTCCGCTTTGTCCATCCCAGCTGCCCTTCATTGTGTGTCCAAGGAGTTCGTCCTGATGTCCTGGATTTTTGCCTGGAGGCCTTCCTGTTTATAGTCCTCCGATGCTCTGGACTCTGGCTACACCTAGCCCCCGGCGGGCAGTGCTCCGGTGGATAGCCTGAGGGCCGTTCTGGCCACCGCAGTCTCCTCCCCGGTTGTGGGTGTTAGCGCTCTATCCAGAGTTTTTTTCCATCTTGAGTTTTATCCTGTCCCAGATGTTTCGGTTCCAGACCTGGCTCCTAAGCTCCCTTCTATCCTCAGTCCAACTTCTTTGACCTGTTTCGTCGGGCCTATGAAGCTCTGTCCAAGATAGAAGTTGCCTCAGGCATCACCCGGATTTCTTCTCATGCTGAGTTTTAGTCTGATCCTTGTCCACGTCTGACCTTCATCTACATCTGATCCTCATCCACGTCTGACCTTCATCTACATCTGATCTTCGTCCAAGTCTGCTCTTTGTCCCTGATCTTTGCCTCATGCCTGGCCTGCCGCCTCTGCTGCTCTCTGGGCTGGGAACGGTTGGAGGACCATTCAGAGACCACCATTGAGTTGGCGGTCTCCCAGAGGCGTGCAGGTCCAGTGGAGGTTCCCAGGCTCCCAGTTCCCAGACTTGGGCCGTCTCGCCGCAAGGACACACATCTTCTCACCTCACGTTGGGAGCGCCCCCTTGCGCTCCCTCCCATTGTAGCGCAACAGTTCTCCTTTCCATTTCACTTTTTCTGTCTTTCCTCTTGTCTTCATTATTTACTCTCTGACATCTTTCTTTGACATTAATCTTTCTCTTTCATCTCATTTCTCTCTTCTCTGCCTCTGGATTTCTCCCTTACGTGATTATCTTTTCACTGTCTGTCCATTGATGCCTGCATTTCAACCCTCCTTTCTCACTGTCATGCCTCCTCTTTTCCTACACTGTCTCTCATCTTCCAATTCGGTCTGCTTCAACTCTTTTCTCCATTGTCCCCTCTCAGTCCTTTACCTCTCTCTAACTGTTTCCCCCCCCCCCCCCCCACACACAAACACACACTAATATCCTGCTATCTGGCTCCTTTTTCCCCCAACAGCCAAATCCTCTCTGGGTGTCTTTCCTAATATCTCCACAACAAATATCTTTCCTAAGGATCCCCTCTTATTCCCACTCTGTCTCAACTATTTTATTTCATTCATCCCTCTCACCTGCCTTCTCTCCATTCCTGTTACGGCCCCGGGCCGTACCCTGGGTCCCCTACTTACCCCGAGGCTGGCTCGGGTCGCCGAAGATCCGTCGAGGCCTGTTCAGGCCTCTGCCGTGGCTCTCCCTCCTCGAGGGAGACGCCGGTGTTTCACCGCGGCTGGCCCTGCCCCCTAGGTGCGCGCAGGGGCTGGGGATTTAAAGGGGCCAGCGCGGGAAACCTCTGGGCCGTCCCAGGATGACGTCAGATGCCCAGACTATTTAAGCCCTGCTTCCTGGTTCCTTCTTTGCCTTTGCAACGAGGTTCCTCAGGTCTCCTGATTGCTAGTTGCTGCTTTCCTTGGATTGCTCTTCGTCATCGACCCGGCTTGACTCTTGACTTTCCTCCGTCTTGTCCCTTGGTTCCGGTATCTCCTTCTGACTTCAGGTTCTGACCCGGCTTCGCCCACAACTTCGCATTCAGCTTCTGTCCTTGGCTTGTCATCCTCCGACCTCTGGTTCTGACCCGGCTCCGTCCACGACTCCGTCTCCTGTCTCATCCCTGGCTTGGTGCCTCCTGCGACTCTTGGCTTCCGACTCAGCTTCGTTCCTGGACTCCGACCTTGGCCATCATTGCTCCTCTGGTTCCTGGTGTTCGCCGGCCCCGAAGATTTGCCTAAGTCCCAGCGGCCGGGCTCCTACGGGCTCCTCCTGGGGGGGCTCCGGCTTCCAGGGTGAATCTCCAAAAGTCCCAGCGGCTGGACTCCTAAGGGCTCCTCCCGGGGGAGTACCGGTCTCCAGGGTGAAGACTCTTCAGTCACCAGGGCCCAACGTCGTCCGTTCTTCCTCTGGCTGCCGAGTCCTTGGTCGCATAGGACTCCGCCTTAGTCCAGTGCCAAAGCCTTCTCCGAGTTCCCCGAACTGCCTCCCGGTTGGGACACTTGCTGTGGACCTCTACAGCGCTCCATCCCTTGTCCCAACTGGCCCAAGGGTCCACAACCGTAACAATTCGAGTCTAACTCTTTCATCTGCAATCATATTCTCTCATTTTCTTAACCGCAATGATCCCTTCTCATATTCTTTCATTCCCCACTATCTTAGCTCTGTCTCTCAACCACTAATTATCCCCTCTCTGGTTCTTTCTTACCTTTAGTTATACACTTGCATGCTATGTCCCCCTAGGACCCTCTATCATTCACAAACACACCCACCCAGTCATCCCTCCTTGACTCTCTCTCTCTCTTTCTCTCAAATCATTCTCTCCTTTTGACCCACCCTCCTTCACTGCTTCTGGCTCTGACTCTCTCTCTCATTCACACACTGCATTACCACCTCTGATCTACCCCTACCCTGACACCATCTTTGGTTATCATTCAGCCCCATCACCAGCATTGGCTTTCCATCACAAACCTGTTCCCTCCATTTCTTCTTCAACTCTCTCTCATATTCTTACCTGTATCTCTCTTCTCCCTAGCTCTCATATACTCACTCTAGCCCCCTTTTCCAAGTTCTTTTGCACCCTTCTACCTCCCCTGGGCTCTCCTGTGCACTCTTTACTGCCCCAACACATTCTTTGTCAGATCCCACCTACACCCACACCCAATCCCACGTGTTTCTCTTATATTCCTCTATATTCCCTCTCAGGTTTTCACACCCACCTTATTCCCCCTCCTCTAACTCTTGCCCTTTCACACCTGCTGCTGGGGAATACATGGCAGTGCACACCTTGGGAGGATGCAAATGTCATTCAGCCCAAGCTTGTACTGGTGACACTTATTTTAATTTTTTCTTACTTATTACTCACTGATACACAAATTGCTCCCAGCAAGTAAAAACAAGAGTGCATCACATGAAACAAAAATGCACATATACATATGAGCGTGCATAAAATAAAACATCAGTAAATAATGATAAGGAATATCACCTTCTTCAGAGACATAGACAAATATAAATTACCGAACAACAGGAGAACTGCCAAGCATTTATCAATTTATTACAAAACCCAAAGATGAAAGCAATACCTTACTTTCAGGAACAAAGCTGAGGCATGGCCTTTCAGCCAGGTCTTTCCTGCAGAGACCCAGTTACCCCAGTCTAGCTCCCTGAACCTCCAATTAAGGACTTGAAGTTACATACCCTGGATTCCTGATGCTATTCTAACTATAAATTTTATTCCCACTTTAAGTTATTTCAATTGGAATTTTTAAAAATTTAAATGGGTTGCAATCCATCTTGAAGCCATTCTTGACATAACGTGGCTTATCAAATGTCTATAACTATATAAATAAATAAACAAACAATCAAATAAATAAATATGCCATGAACTCAAATAAGTGAAGGCTCTCTTAAATAACCAGGACTTTATGATTTTACAAAAAGTCAAATAATCCTGGCTTCTACTATCAGATCGTGCTAAATCACAGGACATGCATGACAGATAGACCTTTCCTGGCTTGTAGGGAATCTAATAGATTTCACTGAGGGAAAAGCCTGCAATGAATGCAAATTGTGGTGCATCAAATGCCAGCAAAATTTCATTCAATTTTAGAACAGTATCATAGAGATCCAAGATTATGAACACTTTGGCCTGGATTTTCTCAGACCTTAGAAAATCCGGTGGTAATGGGGGGCGGGCAGTGGTGCGATGGCTGCTGGCTTTCGCACTGAATAACTACACCATAAAAGGTGTAGTTATTCGGTGCGAAACTGGCGGCGATAAGGGTCTTTACCTTTCGCCGCCAGCAATGTCACCGCAGTGTCGGCCCTGGTGCCGCCCCAACTCTTCCTCTTTCGGGGCCAACCCCCTTTGATGGCAAAAGGAAGGATAAGACCTCAGAAATCAGTCAAACATGAATATTATATGTATGGCTTTGATGTCAGTGATAGGTAAAAACAAGTTTACAAAAAGTTTTTATCTATTCTCTATATAGTGTTGTCTTTATAATATTATAAAAATACGATACTTAGCTTCGTGAAAGCCTTCAATTGTATTATCTGCAGATGCGCTGACTGAAGGGGAAATGACAACAACCCAAAATGTTTAACATTTCAAGGCAAACTGGCATGTCCAGCATGTCACCAAAATGGCTGCTTCAGGATTTTCCTAAAAGGAAAAATTGCAGTGTCAAAAACAAGCTCATACTAACACATACATACAAATAAGGTCATGGATTTTCCAAAAATGCAAAAACTTCAATAGTGACCAATATTCAGGATAATGGCAAACCTTGAAGGCAGCACAAGCTTTTTAAAAGGTAAAGCAATAAAAAATAGAAATGTATACAGCCAATCACAATCTTCATTATATCCTTTTAAACAAATTACCAGTCAGATTCACAGAGCAGAAAACTGCACGCAATAAATTAGGTCACATGTCACTCACTTTCAGTCATTTCAATTGTTCTCTGTAAACCGAAGTGCTTAGTGATTCTGTCTCTAGAACCTCGGTATATAAAAAATGTTAAATAAATAAATATTTATTTATTTATTAATGGCGCCGGCCATACGGTTGGCCGGCGCCATTTTCCGTACGGAAAAACGATTCGTGGCAGGAGATCGCTCCTGGACCCCCGCTGGACCCCCAGGGACTTTTGGCCAGCTTGGGGGGGCCTCCTGACCCCCACAAGACTTGCCAAAAGTCCAGCGGGGGCCCGGAACGACCTCCTGCAGTCGAATCGTGTTGTCGTAGACAACACGAGTAAAAGATCACACCGGGACCCTTCCTCTGGACCCCAGGTAATTTAAGGCATTTTGGGGGGGTTTGGGAGGGTGGGGGATTTATTTTAAAGGGTCGGGGTGGGTTTTAGGGTTGTTTTAGTGTGCCGGTTTTCCCGCCCTCCCCCTTCCCCTCCCCCTTCCCCCGATTTACGATTTTTTGACGATAAATCGGGGGAATTGTTATTGTATCGCGGCTCTAACTATTTTTGACAATTTAAAATATATCGGACGATATTTTAAATCGTCAAAAAACGATTCACATCCCTACAAATTGAGGTACTGAGTTTTGAACTGGTTAAACTCCCTATTATTATGCTTGATGCTATCTGGGAAGCTATATTTAAATTATCTTCACAGTTGAATTTATTTGTCACACAGCAGCAAGGTGTTTCTGTAACATTACAGGTAGTGCAAGAGCAAGTTTCTTCTCTTTCTCAAAAAGTTAGAGTATTTGAACTCTAAAATGATTGCTGGGACATTTTCCAAAGGTCACCATTTTTACAGAGCAAAATTGAAAATTTCGAAAATGTTATTTGATGACGTAATATCCACTTAATACATTTTCCAAAGAAGTGGTTGATGTTCTCTATTTGAGATGTTGAGGAAATATTTACTAGAAGTGTGGAAAATTCCAGAAAATGTAATTCCTCCAGTCTCAAGAGCTAGCCTGACACACCTTTGCTGGTCCAGCAGTCCACACAGAGTTTGCTCCATGATATCCTGTTGCCTGTCTGTGTTTTTGTGTTTCCTGATTCCTAGTTCTCGGATTCTCTCCTGCTACCTGCCTGGTACTAGTCATTAGCTACCCGCCTGTGCCCTGCTCTAGTCATGGCCTTTGTATCCTTCCTGGCTCCTGCTTCCTACTGGGAAGTCCTGGCAGCCATCTGCACCCAAAGGCTCAATCCATGGGAAATGGAAGCTGCTCAGACAGACAACCTGACCTCTCTAAGATGCACACCTGCCTAGACACTGTACCGAGTGTCTGTCCTCAGTGGAGTGGGCCATGGTAAGTGGCATCGATTGGGCACACACTCCTGCAAAACATTTCTGCTGTGTTGGGACTGAAAGCTTCAGGATATGTGATATAGGAGTGGATTGCAAGATTTTCCCAAAACACAAGGTAACATCCAGCCACTCAAAAGAAAACATTTCCAAAAATATTCTCAGACCCTATTCTGCAAGTAACAGGAACCCTAGAAGAGGCTTTTGTTCAGCATTTGGGCAACCGCTTTCCTTTGTTCCTAGAAAGGAAAGAGTTGCGATGGTAGGGGATGGGAACTACTATTTTTTCTTGAACATAAAAACAAAAAAGTGAGGCCT
Organism: Rhinatrema bivittatum; assembly: GCF_901001135.1. Taxonomy (NCBI): domain Eukaryota; kingdom Metazoa; phylum Chordata; class Amphibia; order Gymnophiona; family Rhinatrematidae; genus Rhinatrema; species Rhinatrema bivittatum. The sequence continues at coordinate 614,617,211 of NC_042615.1, read as the reverse complement.
AGCTCTTTAGTTCCTTGTCATTTGTTAGTAGCTGTCTCTGAAAGAACACCAGGGATTAGATTCCAAGCTATTCTGCCTGCAGATCAAAATTTGCAGGTGAGGAGGTAAAATACTCCTACTCTCTCTCAACTTCCAACTAAAAAAACTCCTCAAAAACCAGTAGGGGTCACTGATATAGACACTGGACTGAACCATTACAGCTGCCTTCAATCAGGGTTGCTGTGATCAAAAGGTACATTCCTCTGGACTACACTGCACAGCGTGTACTACACTGCACAGCGTGACCCTTTTACAGGGTCACGCTGTATAGTAAGGTTTCCAGTGGGGCCTACATAAGAACATAAGAAATTGCCATGCTGGGTCAGACAAAGGGTCCATCAAGCCCAGTATCCTGTTTCCAACAGAGGTTAAACCAGGATCAAGAACCTGGCAATTACCCAAACACTAAGAAGATCCCATGCTACTGATACAATTAATAGCAGTGGCTAGTCTCTAAGTAAACTTGATTAATAGCTGTTAATGGACGTCTCCTCCAAGAACCCATCCAAACCTTTTTTGAACCCAGGTACACTAACTGCACTAACCACATCCTCTAGCACAACTTCCAGAGCTTTATTCTGCGTTGAGTAAAAAAGAATTTTCTCCAATTAGTCTTAAATGTGCTACTTGCTAACTTCATGGAATGCCTCCTAGTCCTTCTATTATTCGAAAGTGTAAATAACCGATTCACAGCTACTCGTTCAAGACCTCTTATGATCTTAAAGACCTCTATCATATCCCCCCTCAGCCGTCTCTTCTCCAAGCTGAACAGCCCTAACCTCTTCAGCCTTTCCTCATAGGGAAGCTGTTCCATCCCCTTTATCATTTTAGTTGCTCTTCTCTGTACCTTCTCCATCGCAACTATATCTTTTTAGAGATTTGGCGACCAGAATTGTACACAGAATTCAAGGTGCGGTCTCACCATGGAGCGATATAGAGGCACTAGCAACTGTACCTGTTCTACGCCCAGGCAGTGAGCCTTTTGTATTGGCACATATGCTCTTGTATGGAAGCATTAGCTGAAAAGGAAAAACTAAATTGTTTTCACCCAGGGCAAGGGACGTAGAGGCACATTTGCTAAAGCCAGGGCTGGCAAAGTTTATTTACCAAGCTGTCTCTCGCACTCCCCCACACCCCTCTCCTCATTCACACACACATTCACACACACATTCACACACACATTCTCTCTCTCATCCCCCTCCCCTCATATAGGCTCCCTCTCTCTGAAACCCACACTCAAGCATCCCCCACCCTCCCTCTCTTACCTCCCATGCTCTCTCTCACACCCTCCCCACCCCCCTCTTACCAACCATGCTCTCTGTCACCACCCCTCTCTCACACACAAATTCTCTCTCACCGGCCATCCCCCCCCAATGCTCTCTCTCTCACACCCTCCTGTTCTCTCTCACCCTCCTCTCCCCAACACACATTCTCTCTCACCGGCATGCTGCGGGACCCGCGCCATTCACGGCGAAGATGAAGGCCCGGCGCGCCATTCGCAGCAAAGATGAAGGCCCAGCACGCCATTCGCAGCACCCGGGGGCCTTCATTTTCACCTTGCGCAGAAAATAGCAGCGGAGACCCCGGCATGCCGTGAACGAAGAGCGTCCAGTGGCACATGCTCCATTCGCGGCGAAGATGAAGGCCCGGGCATGCCGATCAAGGCACATGGGGGCCTTCCCTTTTCTCCGCGAATGGCATGCCGGGCCTTCATCTTCGCCGTGAATGGAACGTGTGCCACGGGACGTGCTCCGTTCGCGGCATGCCAGGGTCTCCTCTGCTATTTTCTGCCTGTCCTGCAATGGCCGCTGACCTTCCGGTTTGGAATAGTCTTCCGGCGAGGGAGGAAATTGGCGAGGTGAGGGAGGAAATCTGCGGGAAGGAGGAATTCTGTGCAAAATCTGCATTCCACAGTAGCGCTGAATTCCCCCAGGAGTACCTCTTGTAGCTGGTGTTGTGACATAGCTGCTGTACGGCGTGTTTGAGCCTCCAAGGCGGCCATGGAGCTGTCTGTGCCATCTATCGGCGGGCTGGGGAGCATGCGCAAGCACTGACGGACACACTATCAAGCCCGATATATTATGGATTATGACATTTTCCGTTTTATTAACCATTCCCTTCCTAATAATTCCTAACATTCTGTTTGCTTTTTTGACTGCTGCTGCACACTGAGCCGACTATTTTAAAGTATTATCCACTATGATGCCTAGATCTTTTTCCTGGGTGGTAGCTCCTAATATGGAACCTAACATCGTGTAACTACACCAAGGGCTATTTTTCCCTATATGCAACACCTTGCACTTGTACACATTAAATTTCATCTGCCATTTGGATGCCCAGCCTTCCAGTCTTGAAAGGTCCTCCTGTAATGTATCACAATCCGCTTGTGATTTAACTACTCTGAATAATTTTGTATCATCTGCAAATTTTATAACCTTACTCGTCGTATTCCTTTCCAGATCATTTATAAATATATTTAAAAGCACTGGTCCAAGTACAGATCCCTGAGGCACTCCACTGTTTACCCTTTTCCACTGAGAAAATTGACCATTTAATCCTACTCTCTGTTTCCTGTCTTTTAACCAGTTTGTAATCCACAAAAGGACTTTGCCTCCTATCCCATGACTTTTTAGTTTTCTTAGAATCCTCTCATGAGGGATTTTGTCAAATGCCTTCTGAAAATCCAAATACACTACATCTACCAGTTCACCTTTATCAACATGTTTATTAACCCCTTCAAAAAAATGAAGCAGATTTGTTAGGCAAGACTTCCCTTGGGTAAATCCATGTTGACTGTGTTCCATTAAAACATATCTTACTATATGCTCTACGATTTTGATCTTGAGAATAGTTTCCAATATTTTTCCTGGCACTGAAGTCAGGCTCACTGGTCTATAGTTACCCGGATCGCCCCGGGAGCCTTTTTTAAATATTGGGGTTACATTGGCCACCCTCCAGTCTTCAGGTACAATGGATGATTTTAATGATAGGTTACAAATTTTAACTAATAGTTCAGAAATTTCATTTTTGAGTTTCTTCAGTACCCTAGGATGCATACCATTTGGTCCAGGTGATTTGCTATTCTTTGGTTTGTCAATCTGGCCTACTACATCTTCCAGGTTCACAGTGATTTCGTTCAGTTCATCTGACTCATCTCCCCTGAAAAGCATCTCCGGAACTGGTATCTCTCCAACATACTCATTGGTGAACACGGAAGCAAATAATTCATTTAAGAGCCCCTTTAACCCCTCAGTCATCTAACGGTCCAACCGACACCCTCACAGGTTTTTTGCTTCGGATATATTTAAAAATATATAACGGCCAACTTCATTTCAAATTCTCTCTTCGCCTGTCTTATCAATGTTTTACACTTAACTTGACAAATGCTTACGTTTTATCCTGTTTTCTTCAGATGGATCCTTCTTCTAATTTTTGAAGGATTTTTTTTGGCTAAAATAGCTTCTTTCACCTCACCTTTTAACCATGATGGTAATCGTTTTGCCTTCCTTCCACCTTTCTTAATGTGTGGAATATATATGGACTGCAACTCTAGGATTGTATTTTCAAACAATGTCCATGCCTGTTGAACACTTTTAACTTTTGCAGCTGCACCTTTCAGTTTTTTTCAGTTTTCCTCATTTTATCATAGTTTCCCTTTTGAAAGTTTAGTGTTAGAGCTGCAGATTTACTTATTGTCCCCCTTCCAGTTATTAGTTTAAATTTGATCGTTTTATGATCACTGTTGACAGGTGGCCACAGCACCGTTACCTCTCTCACCAAATCCTGCATTCCACTAAGAATTAAATCTAAAATAGCTCCCTCTCTTGTTGGTTCCTGAACCAATTGCTCCATGAAGCAGTCATTTATTACATCCAGGAACTTTATGTCTCTAGCAAGTCCTGATGTTACAATTACCCAGTCAATATTGGGGTAATTGAAATCTCCCATTATTATTGCACTGCCAAATTGGTTTGCTTCCCTGATTTCTCTTAGCATTTCATCATCTATCTGACCATTTTGTCCAGGTGGCCTTGCATATAATTCAAACAGTGTCATCCTCAGCTCTTTTTTGTACTGATCTGATAAAGGAAGCAAAACTTTTGAAAACTAAATACAAATATATTAAGTTAATCCAGTTAAAATATATCCCTACAAATTGTTTGTTGGCCTTTATTTCTAAATATCTAAGCAAACCAACATGGCAACCACTTTGCCTTATTCAGACCCAGACACATTATAGAGAGTCTGATTAGAAAAAGCTTCATAAATTTGGAACTGTATCTTATTGTGCGCGTCAGGAAAGTTCATGGCATTTGTGCAAATGATTTCCCAAACAGGACTCAAGGCAAGTGTAAGCCTTTTATTTCTAGATGCCTAGAGTAAAGCTTCATAAAGACATGCAGGCCAGACTGGGAGAGGGACGTTTCTTTATGCCTGTGTCTGTAAGCTTCACTTTGTCCTTACAAAAGATAAACATGGACAGCAACAGGCCATTGCATTGACTCCTCAAATGTCCTTGAATAGTTCCGTTCATTTCAGGCAGATGAGAACGTGCATTTATGGCCATGATAGAAAAGGATATTTGAAAGAATTCTGTATTACAATTACAATGTTTAGATAAAAGTCATAAAACTGTACTTCTTAAATAATATAAAAACAATTAAAGCTATTAAAAAAGGTGGTTAGTTAAATAAATAAATAAATAAAAAATATTGCTTTCTGTGCTCTTCAGACTTAAGAAAATAATTAGGAAAAAAATTATGTAGAACTGCAAAGTGCTACCTTGGTCCATCAAAGATGCCGTTATCCTTGTCAGTGGCTTGTAAAGAAAGAGAGTTTATTTTTCTTGACTCAAGGAACTGAAACTTATATATCAATAATTACCATTCTTTTTTTAAAATTTTTAAACTGATACACTTTGAAAAAGGATCAGCAGAGCATGCATCTTCCAAATAAGAAAGAGAGAAAAAAAAAGGTACGAGGGGGTCAAAGTACATAGATCAAAATTCAAAGGGTTGAATTTGTGGCTGCTAGGGGTCTAAGAAAAAAAATGTTGTGTCAGATTAATAAAATTTAGAGGCCTAAGCAACAAAGTTTAACCAGCATGTTAAGGCCCACTTGAGCATACTAAAAATAGTGTGCTAAAGTATAAGATCTTAACAAGTATTCACATCCAGACGATCCCTCAATACATTAAACTACAAGCGATAAAACTGTTGCTTACCTGCTTGTAAATGAGGAAGCATCTTATGCAAATTGGGCTTTAATGGACCCAGGGGAAATAGTGTGATATGCTTTCCACACCTGCTATTTTCTGTGGATCCAGTGTTAAGAAGGCAATTTTCAAAAGTAATTTACCCAGGCAAAAGGACATGCAGGGATCAGCAATGAGCACGCAGTACATGGGCTCATGGCAGGGTTAATTCTAGGGAGGCAATAACATGCGCAGGCTTGTGTTTTCAAATCTACACACATTATTTTGAAGGGAAACGTTAGCTGCAGAAAAATCAGATGTGAAATCTCTGCAGGTACTTTTTCCCCCAAGCAGTTTTCAAAAGAAAGTACGTTTGTGCTTTCCTTTTGAGAAATGGCTCAAAATCCCTGGTAAAAGTACCTATGGACTTTGCAGCTATGCGGGCTCTTTTTGAAAATTGCCCCCTAAATTTTTCCTGGGCCTGCTGCAGCCTGAAATTCTCCATGCTAGCTGGCCCTTTCATTGTGGAATGGATACCACAAGGGATGTGATCTCCCCGACTTCCACCCAACACACAGAATGTAGGGGCTTCCATGGCCTGATCCACATTTCCTCTGGGCTGCAAGATATGGGCCTCCCGTTCTTCTCCCTCCCCCAGAAAAATCTCTTGCTATTGCTTCCTTATGAAAGATAGGGCATAAGAGGTTTGGGGCAGGAAAGGGTTGGCCATCCTCCTGTCTCCCAGTTGACACTTTTCAAGATGGTGCCTGATGACCTTTCACTGTACTTACAAAGTGCATAAGCAGTCTACTGGGATCATTTTTAAAAGGGCCATCTCCAGGGTTGGAGATAAGATGGAATGGGGCATGTTGGACCATGGAAGCCCTTGTCTTGTGGTCTGGGTGGGGGGAGGGTTAGTAACATGCATGGCATAGTATTCACTTTTTGCTTTATGTACACAACTACTATGGACAAGTTAGGCTGGCAAAAATATTGCATGCACAGGGTAAAATGGTTTGCATATCATGCTAAGTTATATTTTATTCTGCATGTCAACATTTTACCAACTTAAACATTAAAAATAAAGAGTGCAATTTTTATCACATAAAGCCCTTAGCACCCTATAGGCTCAATTCACCCATTTTGAGGTGGGGTGGAGGCTGAAGTGAATAGGTATTCAGGCTGACTGCTGAAGGGAAATATTTTCAATTCAGTCTCCACGGAATCTGTTCTGGTGGCCAAATAGTGGTAAAGTAAATGAATGTAAGGGTGACACCTATGTGACATTGGTGTCTTCATAGATATTGGTAGATAAAATCAAAGCATGTAGGAGTGTAGTGGTGTGTCTGAAAATCCCCAATGTTGCGCGGTGAACCCCTGGCCGAGATGAGGTTGTTGCTACTTACAGGAGGGGGACCTCCTGTAGGTCCTTATTGTTGGAGGCAGGTATGCTCAGTGTGGAGACCCAACAGGACTTCACCAATACCAGCCTTCTTTCCCCGCAGGTTGAGCCCTTGGGTACCGGGACTAGCTGGACTTAGGTGCGAATCTCCAGATGACAATGATTCCCATGACTGCAGCAGGAAGAGTCAGGCGTACCAGAGGTCAGGGCAGGCGGCAAGCAGCGGTATCTGAAAGGAGACCAAAGGTCAGGGCAGGAAGCGAGCAGGAAGAACCAAAGAATAGGCAGATGGTTGGGGCAGGTGGCAGACAAGATGAAATCCAAGAATTTACCGAGGTCAGAACCAGAAGAGCAGTCATAGAGTGGAAAGAGTAGAACAGGGACTAGGAACACAGAGGCAAGGCAGGAACTGGAACACGGAGGCAGGAACTGGGACACGGAAGCAGGAGTAACCAGCTACTCTGAAGCTGAGCGGGACCTGTTGCTGAGGCAAGGAACTGACTGTCAGGCAGGGTTTAAATAGTCCCATAGCCTGACATCATCAGCCAGGACTGCAGGAATTTTTCCCACTGCTGGCCCTTTAAATAGCAGGAGGAGCCACACGTGTGCGTGCCTAGAGGTGCCCAAAGTGGAGTTGGCATCAGCGTCAGCTTGCGTAGCGGCAGACACCGAAGAGCAGGGCCGAGTAGCACAGGAGCCAGCGCAGCCCAAGTTGGGGCAGGAGTGGGCTTCCTACTCACAAAGGTGAGGGATGCGGGCCATGGACCTCCATGGCCAGCAACCTCAACACCCAATGGGAAATGTCTATCTGAAGTGAGTGGTTTAACAAAACCCTTAAGCTCTCTTGTCTCAGAGTTCCTTCCTTCCTTTCTACTCTTCTGAGAAGGTGGCTGGTGGACTCAAGGGTGGGGTTCCCACGCCCTTAGGATCAAGGAGAGTTACTCTGAGGTCAAAGAGTACGCTTCTGAGATATTCCAAGGAATTAAATAAGAGGTTTTAAGAGTTTTCTTCAGAATGCGGTAGGGCCCCTAAATTGGTCCACATCTTAGAACAGGGGTGGCCAACTCTAGTCTTCAAAGACACAAACAGGCCAGGTCTTCAAGTTATCCACAATAAGTATGCATGAAATAGATTTGCGTACAATAGAGGCCATGCATGCAAATCTATCCCATGCATATTCATTGTAGAAATCCTGAAAACCTAGCCTGTTTGTGACTCTTGAAAAGCAGAGTTAGCCACCCCTGTCTTAGAATATGGTTTGGGAAGAGATTTTTGTTGGGGAAGCGCTAGGATTTTTTTGGTTAATTTAGAGGGAAAAAAATCAATATGTGTAGTACCTTTAACCTGCCACTAGATGGCATAGGAAATGGTTGGTAGAACCTTTTGTTTGTTATTCAATGGGGAAATCTCTAGTACCTTTGGAGTGGGTTCCTATAAGATCATAGAGAAGAACATCTTCTAGGGAGCCTATTTCTAAAACTATATGATCTGGTTCAAAGCTTGGTGGGAGGATAGATTAGGAGATTGGAGGAAGCTGCCAACAAGGCTGGAGAGCCCAGGGACCCTACTTTAGGAAAGGGAACTGCAGGGGCTTTCCTCCTTAAGGGAAAAGCCCCAGGCTGGAGGTGCTTTCTCTCATGAGGAAACAACCAGGGGATCCGGCCTGGGTCGTGACATAAGGGAAGATGTTGAAGAAGCTGGCCCCATAGTCGGTGAAGGACCCAGGGAAGGAGAGATTCCTGGAAAAAGGAGGGTAATGAAGATTCTGGGGAAATCCTTAAACACTGCTGAGAATACAGAGTTAGTGAACCTATGAAAAGGTGGTACCCTATTATCCATGAGGGAGTACATAATTTACTGAAGCTTATGCCGGACATTGTGAGGATGTAGAGTTACCCTAATTTATGGTGGGATATATCTCGGGGGAAGTACTCAGGAAGTTGTTAGGTTTTGTAGGTTTCCTGGACCCTTGGCCCGAGGTGGGAGTTGACTCTCCCTGAGAGGTTGAGCCCCTAGGGATGTGCAGCAGGGACGGATTCATCCCATTCAGTATTCGTATTCGTCGGGACCCAAATCCATTGCATCTGTTCTCGGGGAACCCCGATCTGCTCATTAATTACATATGTATTCGTTTCCCAAAAAAACCCCCATCCCAACCCTTTAAATTTAATTAACTACAACCCCCCACCCTCCTGACCCCCCCCCCCAAGACTTGCCACAGGGGCTACCGGTACCATTGGTCGGCCCCTGTCCCATGGTAGGAGCACAAGATGGCGCCACCTGAACCACCAGAGACTTTTGGCAAGTCTTGGGGGGACTCCTGACCTCCCCCCCAATGGCACCGGTAGCCCATGTGACATTGTAAGGGCAAAGGCTATCGGCGCCATTTTGAATACTGGCAGCCGACGGCCCGAGTGCAGGAGATCGCTCCAGGACCCCCGCTGGACCACCAGGGACTTTTGGCAAGACTTGGGGGGGTCAGGAGGGTGGGGGTTTATTCATTACTGATACGTTGTATTCGTGGGGGTTCCCCATACGTTTCGTGAGCCCCACAAATACAACAAATACAACGAATATGGCATATACGTTGTGGACTGCCAATACGTTGCAAATGAATGCACACCCCTATGAGCTCCACAGGGCCCCACCGTCGGGAGGCAAGGTGGAATGGAAACACAGGCAACTGGACCACAGCTGTAGCCCAGGAGAAGGGAGGCATAGCTGAGCTGTTTGCGTCACAGTCACGTGATCGAAGACACCTGCACTGTGGCAATACTGCCAGGTGCCCCGAGGAGCGGGGTCTGAGAGAACAGTTCCAAGGTATTGCAGTGCAGGGTAGGATAGGAGATAGAGTAAACCAGAGGAAGGATCTCCAAGGCAGAGACACACCAAGCAGGCCCGAGGAGCAGGGAAGCGTGGAGACAGGATCTCAGGTGTAGTAATGCTGAGACTACCCTGATGAGCGGGAAAGCATAGAGACTGAAAATTCAATGTAGTAATGCTGAGGCTACCCTGAGGAGCGGGGAAGCATGGAGACAGGATCTGCGGTGTAGTAACGCTAAGGCTACCCCAAGGAGCGGGGAAGCGTAGAGACAGGAACTCCGGTGTGGTAACACTGAGACTACCCCGAGGAGCAGGGAAGCGTAGAGACAAGATCTCTAGTGAGGTAGTGCTGAGGCTACCCCAAGGAGCGGGGCAGTGCAAGACTGAGTCCCGGAATGGGAAGTGCAGAGCAGGCCCCCGAGGAGTGGGTACCCAGAGCCAGAGTCCAAGGTTGTAGAGCAGAGATCCAAAGCAGGGACGGCAGGTCCGTAGAACAGGAACAAGCACCAGAGGAGCTCAGGGAACTCATTGCCAAGTCCATTAGCATAGGCAAAAGGAGGTGCTTAAATATCTCAGACTTGTGATGTCATCAGCTGGGGACGCCCCTGGAGTTCCCACAATTGCTGGAGATTAATGTAGGCCCAAAGAAATTGTTTAAGAGTCCTGTTAGTTCTCTCTGGTTGCACATTGGCTTGGGGGTGATAAGCAGAAGTGAAGTCTAAAGAGACATTGAACTTTTTGCAGAGGGACCTCCAGAATCGGGCAGTAAACTGGACTCCGCTGTCCGAGAGGATATGTTTAGGAAGGCCGTGGAGCCATAACACATGGCGAATAAACAATTGCGTGAGCTGCGATGCTGAAGGGAGGCCAGGCAGAGCCACAGAGTGGGCCATTTTGGAAAAGTGGTCAACGGTGACCTAAATGGTGTTATTGCCCCCAGAAGGAGGAAGGTCCACGATGAAATCCATTGAGATATTGGTCCATGGCTCACTCGGAATAGGCAGTGGTTGCAAGAGTCACCACGGGCGTCCCACTAGAGGCTTGTGGCAGGTGCAGATGGGACAAGATTCCACAAAGGCCTGTGCGTCCTTCTTCATCATAGGCCACCAGTAATACCGCTAGAGAGTGGCCAGAGTCCTCGACTGCCCAGGGTGTCCTGTGGTCAGGGAGTCGTGACCCCAGTGGAGAACCCTCCGGCGAAGTTGACGAGGAACCACCATCTTCCCAGGTGGCACCGGAAAAGTGGCAGACAAGATGACCTTAGCGGAGTCAATTATATGCCGTGGAGTGTCTGGTACATACTCCAGAATGAAAGATCTGGAGAGGGCATTGGCTCTGCAATTTTTGTTGGCCGGTCGGTAGCGCTGCAGGAAGTTAAATCGAGTAAAAAAGAGGATCCATCGGGCCTGACAATGATTCAAGCGCTGAGCATGGTGTAAATGCTTGAGAATTTTGTGATCGGTATACACTGTGATCTGAAGCTGGGCTCCCTTGAGCCAGGTACGCCATTCCTCAAAGGCTAGCTTAATAGCCAGCAGTTCCTTATCCCCTATTGCGTAGTTCTGCTCCACAGGGGAGAAGCATCTGGAAAAGAAGGAGCATGGATGTAAAGTATGGGTGGTCGAGTACTGGCTTAGGACCACCCCTACTCCCACATCAGAGGCATCAACCTCGACTATGAATGGGCATCTGGGATCCAGATGGCAGAGATATGACTCATGAAGGAAGGCGGTCTTGAGATCCTGGAAGGCAGTCATGGTCTCAGGTGACCGATGGGAAGGATTAGCCCCCTTGCAAGTCATGGCTGTGAGTGGTGCAGTCAGAGTGGAGTAAAGATGAATGAAGGACCGGTAGTAATTGGCAAAGCCAAGGAATCTCTGTAAGGATCAGAGGCCCATAGCGAATGCTTCTCAACTTCTGGGGGTCCATTCTGAACCCTTGACTGGAAACCACGTAGCCAAGGAAAGGGACGGTCACCTGCTCGAAAGAACACTTTTCAAGTTTGGCATATAGTTGATTGTCTCGTAGACTCTGGAGGACGCGAGAGACATCATGGTGGTGGCTTTGTAGGTCTTTGTAGAATATTAAGATGTCATTGAGATACACCTTGGTATAACATATCCCTATAGACCTCATTCATCAAATTCTGGAAGACTGCAGGGGCATTGCAAAGGCCAAACGGCATCACAAGGTATTCAAAGTGGCTGTCTCGAGTATTAAAAGTGGTCTTCCATTGATCACCTTTGCAGATTCGAACTAAATTATAGGCTCCCCTGAGGTCCAGTTTGGAGAAGATTTTCACTCCCTGAAGCCTGTCAATCAGAAATCAAAGGTAATGGATAGCAGTCTTTTAGGGTGATCTTGTTCAGACCCTGGTAGTTGATGGAGGGGCGGAGTGAGCCGTCCTTTTTTCCCCACAAAGAAAAATCCCGCTCCTGCGGGAGACTTGGAGGGTTGAATGAAGCCCTTAGCCAAGTTCTCACGGATGTACTCTGACATGGCCTGAGTCTCTGTGAGTGACAATGGGTAGAGTCTATCCCGAGGAGGCTCCATGTTAGATAACAAGTTGATTGCACAATCGTAGGTACGATGCGGAGGCAAATTGTCTGCGGCCTTCTTGTAGAACACATCAGCATATGATGAGTATTGCGGGGGAAGGCCAGGAGGAGAAAGCGAAGTAGTCAGGCAGGGCAGAGGCGAGATGGGCTCCAGATAGTTGGTGTGGCAGGAGGAACCCCAGCGGGAGAGTTGTAAAGTGGCCCAGTCAAACTGTGGGGTGTGCTGTTGTAACCACAGCAGTCCCAAGACCATAGGGTGTATGGCTTTGTCCAGAATGCGGAAGAAGATGGATTCCATGTGCAGGGATCCTGTGTGGAGCAGGTTAGGAGCTGTGGTGTGGGTGACCTGACCAGGTAGTGGCTCTCCATGGATGGAAGAAAGGAGTAAAGGTACTGGGGAGCAGATGGTGGGAATCCGGAAGTGTTCCGTCAATTGTTTTAAAATAAAATTGTAGGTTTCATGGACCCTTGTCCCAAGATGAGAGTTGACTCTCCCTGAGGGATTGAGCCCCACAGGGCCCCACCGTTGGGAGGCGAGGTAGAATGAAAACACAGGCAACGACCATGGCTTTGGCCCAGGGGAAAGGAGGCATAGCTGAGCTGTCTGCGTCACAGCCATGTGATCGCAGACACCTGCACTGTACCAATACTGCAGGGTGCCCCGAGGAGCAGGGTCTAAGAGAACAGTTCCAAGGTATTGCAGTGCAGGGTAGGATAGGAGATAGAGTAAACCAGAGGAAGGATCTCCAAGGCAGAGACGCACTGAGCAGGCCCGAGAAGCGGGGAAGCGTGGAGACAGGATCTCAGGTGTAGTAACGCTGAGACTACTCCGATGAGTGGGAAAGCTTAGAGACTGAATGTCCAATGTGGTAATGCTGAGGCTACCGTGAGGAGCAGGGAAGCATAGAGACAGGAACTCCATTATAGTAATGCTGAGACTACCCCGAGGAGCGGGGAAGCATAGAGACGGGATCTCTGGCGAAATAGTGCTGAGGGCACCCCAAGGAGCGGGGCAGCGCAAGACTGAGTCCCGGAATGGGAAGTGCAGAGCAGGCCTCCGAGAAGCGGGTACCCAGAGCCAGAGTCCAAGGTTGTAAAGCAGAGATCCAAAGCAGGGACGGCAGGTCCGGAGAACAGGAACAAGCACCAGAGGAGCTCAGGGAACTCGTTGCCAAATCCGTTAGCGTAGGCAAAAGGAGGTGCTTAAATATTTCAGGTTTTTTATGTCATCAGCCAGGGACATCCCTGGAGTTCCCGCCATTGGGCCTTTAAAGGGAGGCCCGGTGGTGCTCGTGCGTGCCTAGGAAGACCCACAGATGGAGTGTGGGTTGGCGACATCCCAGCTGCCATGTGGAGTCTCAAGAGCCAGGAGGAATGCGGCGGTAGCGGCTAGCCATAGCCACGAGTTCACCAGGATTGGAGAGCAGAGCATGACAAGATGTGAGTTGGCCTGCGGTCATAACAGAAATGTGAACAACATATTTCCACAGAAATAAGAAAGTGGTGCATTGATGCGTTTCTTGAGAGACTGGAGTAATTCTCTTGGGATCTTTTTGCAACTAGTTGATAATTGCTTGTTTGTATAACAAACCAGATGACAAACAGATCGTGGAAGCTTACAAGCTGCTTACATGACCTGTTTGTCCCCTGGTGTGGTATATATCATTAAATGTCCTTGCGAGAAAGTATATGTGGGGAAAACCAAACATTCCTTGAAAATCAGATTGATTGAACATCGCTCCTGCCTGGCTAATAATCATATTAATGCTCCGTTAGTAAATCATTGTAATGATTTTTCACACAACTTTGATGAACTCCGAGTATGCGTATTGGAACTTATACGCCCTTCCTGGTGTGGAGGCGACCATAATCGTTTATTTCTCCAGTCTGAACAATGATGGATACATCGGTTGAACACCGTACAGCCTCATGGCTTGAACGTCACCTTGGACCTACAGGTGTTTCTTTAATGATTTTGGAATCATTGCGAGGTGACGTCACTTGTTCCCACTGGCTACATGATATCCAAGTCTGCCTGATTTAAACAGAGTTTGTTTGTTACTTTGGTCTCTGTCCATTTTGAAATCAAGTAGGAGACCTCTGGTCCCAAGTAAGGATTCAACATTCTGCTCACCCAGAAAAGTTTAATATTTGATACCGTTGTTCTAATTTAATGTTTTTCGTTTATGTGTCAGTTTAAGAATCGACAGAATCTGAATATACAATAGAAGACTACATCTACAGGCTCCAGAAATTTAATGTTCACTTTTCCTATATAAGACGGAAATACCAAAAACTGTGTTCTTATCAGTTGACAATTTCAAATCTTGATAAGTTTTGGCTCCTGAAGAAGCTTATGAGTGAAACTTCGGACGTTGTTGAGCCTATCTATTTGTTGTTCAAGATTTCAGAATTGTAACATGTCCCGATACCTGTCAAATGCTTTTTCTCAACACATGTTCGGAGAGTGAGCCTAATTAATTTGATTTAGTTTATACAACCTTGAAGATGGACCGCATATAGAAGTTACTGCAAATGATTGAGAAGACTGAGCGATCTCCGCACTCATAGGAGATATGCTGTCTGGCTTGCTGATGCGGTCCACTCTATATATAAAAAATGTTTTCTAAAATATATCACAAAAATTAAAAAATATAAAACCAAAAATAGATTTATGACCAATTAAGTGGGCGATTAATTTTTATACGGTCTTCCCTTTTCCTAGAGAACATTGCTTGTGGGATTTCCCTGCTCTTTTTTGTTTCATTCTAAATCAAAATTAAACATAAAAATACATCAATATAAATACAAAAAAGAAAATGAAACAAAAAAAAAAAAAAAGAAAATTGGCTGCACATCCCTTGTTTCCAATTTCCTGTTGGGAAGGAGTCTGCATCCAGTTTGGAGATAGTATTAGGGAGAGCCTTTGTGAACAGTATTGTCTGCTAGGTGATGCAGATTTGCTAGTGATTCTATCTGTAATTTTTCTTTTTGGAACTTTCTGTTTTGAAGTGCACTATTTCAAAATGAACCGTCTGTGACTTGTCTTCTGTAATCAAGTAATCAGTACAAGGATTCATTCTGAATAACTGCTGACTGTGTGCAGAATGCTCCTTTTACTAGCAGAAGAGGAAGAGTTGTGAAGGAAGCCAAGGGCCTTGAAAAACTAACTCTTTCTCCCATTTAGGAAAGAACCTAGGAATTCAATCTGGGTGGTAATCCCAAATGTATCTTTGAGCTCTGTTAGCCAGTGCGACAAAGGCTAGATGAGGATACAATGAATGAAAGCTCCACTTCAAGCTGTGCAATACATCAGCTGCTTCATTTCCATAAGCATAAACCTCACTATCCATTTTCTAAAATGCAAAGTTTCTTGGCAGAGCATACCACTCTGAGCATGAGTGGCCAATTTGTAAAGGCCTGCCCAAATTTTGTCTCCCACACAACCTCATTTGCATATTCTATAAAACACTTGTTCACTACAGCTTCAAAGGAATAAATGGGGAAACCAGAAGCATTTAAACTTGTTCATATCTACATAATCTTTAGACCTGCATTCTTATATCACTACCTCACCTTTCCCGAATTCCCAGGACTCATGCTGGAACACAGCAGAGTCTGCCTTCATTAGTCTCCCTTCTACAATAGTCTTCACATTGCCTGATACAGTGCTGTCCAGGTCAGGATGCCCTGCGTACCTCTTCAGTATGGGGTAGATTTTCATACAGGGCGCCCTCGCGTACTTTTGTAGGCGCATCAGGCGCAAACAAAAGTACGCTGGATTTTAGCAGATACGCGCGGAGCCGCGCGTATCTGCTAAAATCCTGGATCGGCGCGCGCAAAGCTACCGATTTCGTGTAGCCGGCGCGCGCCGAGCCGCGCAGCCTACCTCCATTCCCTCCGAGACCGCTCCGAAATCGGAGCAGCCTCGGAGGGAATTCGCTAACGCCCTCCCCTCACCTTCCCCTCCCTTCCTCTACCTAACCCACCCCCCCGGCCCTGTCTAAACCCCCCCTACCTTTGTTGGAGGATTTATGCCTCCCAGAGGGAGAAGTAAATCCCTGCGCGCCAGCAGGCCGCTGGCGCGCCTAGACGCAACCCAGAGGCGGTTCCGGAGGGCGCGGCCACGCCCCCGGACCGCCCCGGGCCGAAACCACGCCCCGGGCCCGCCCCCAAAACGCCGCCGACACGCCCCAAAAACGCTGCGCCGATCGGCCCCACCCCGACACGCCCCCCTCGGAAAACCCCGGGACTTACGCGAGTCCCGGGGCTCTGCGTGCGCCGGCAGGCCTATGTAAAATAGGTGCACCGGCGCGCAAGCCCTGCTCGCGTAAATCCGGGCGGATTTACGCGAGCAGGGCTCTTAAAATCCGCCCCTATTTGTACAGGGATGCATGTCAGTGCCCAAGGAGGTTTTCACACCAAACAGACAGAGAAAGAAAGACTATTGAAAGAGCTAGTGGTGTGTAACAATCCAGACATGCCAACAGTGTGTGCAAGCATTTATGCATTACCTAGGATTTACTCTGGAAAGTAAAAGATGCCAGCCCCCCACTGACTGCTTAAGGGGAGGGGGGGCGATGCGGCAGTCGCCAAGAACCAAAGCCTAAAGTGGCACCTATAAGGGATCAGGGTAAAAGGTAATGGGAGTATGTGAATCCATGGCCAGAGTACCACCTGCTATGTGTGGTCCAGGCTAACACCCTCTCATCCTCTTCCCTGCAGGCTGCTTGAAGGGAAGATACTAAATCCCCTGAAGACTCTGCCTCTTAAGTCTGAAAAGAAGCGTGTGGTAGGCCTACAAATATAGCCCTGGTCTGTTACCATATGAATGAGGCTCATTTTCCCTTTTCGGATCTGCAAAATCACATTTTTGACATTGAATACATATGGAATAGGGAAGCACATTTTAGCATGACCATAGTATGCCTTCGGTGTGAATGAAGGTCAAGAAGTTAGGGGCCCTTGCCTCTTCTTCATTGGGCATGCTACCTTATTTAAATATGCCCCTGACGTCATAGGAAACAATGGAAAACATAGATTAAATAAAGAAAGAAAATAGAAATCTGTATACCTGGTGCCAAACACTCTTTTGTATTTAGAAGGAAGTAACAAACAATATTGCACAGACATTAGGAAAGTGCCATGTGAATGAAATATGTGTTGAAGTCTGCAAAAGAACAAAAGGCTTCATACACTGTACACTTTGCCTTGCCTTCCCTTCATCCCTCCTTCAACAAATGGATTGCACATTCAGTGGTGCAATTCCCTTCACAAATACCACAACCATTTTTGCTTTCCACAAGTGAGCATGTCATTCTGCATTTTCACCCTTCTATCAACCCATGCACTCGCATCCACACTCAGGTACAGTACAAAACTAATTACTCAAAGAAGGATGGGTGGAGGGAAGTGTGGGGGAGGGGGAGGGGAGCTAGACAAAGCTGCCATCAGGCTAGAATGCCACAGTCATCTTTGGGCTTGCATCTCATTCAGCAAGTAACCTAACTCTTTGTAAATGGCGGAATGAGTGGTAGTGTATTATCTTTGGAACAGACTCCTCTTCTCTATCATGTACACTGTCATGGGATGCTCTGGGGACAGCAGTTAACAATGCCATCCACAAAGGACATGACATCTGCAGACATAGGGAAGAGTAAGGCCACTTGGTGTTTCATCTCATCCTTTCATGGGGAAACAAAACAGTAGGAACCCACTAATTCCAAGTTACTTCTAATACATGCACTATAGCAACAAACATTCCCCTACTTAATGAAAGACATCAGCAAACATCTACTTGAAACACAATGGTCAGATGCTCATTCACACCCTTGCACGTCTAGCACAAAGTCCCTTGACAGGCCAACTGGGCAGGAAGATGGATCACACCTCCTAGCCTTCTTATCTTGTAGCTATTTGCTTGGTGTTATATGACAGAGTTCAAGGAGAGGGTCTGTTCAAGCTAGGCTTCCTGCTTTTCTCTAAATGAAAAATAAATATTTTATAATTGTCAAAACTGCCTGTAGAGGAAGCAATGATTGGTGCACAGTTATGGTAGTATTCCAGGACTAGAGCACAAGGAAATATGTTCAGTTGTAAGAGGCTGCCTGAAACAAATAAAACATGTGTCTGCATTTGGGTGACTATGTTTTTTTGAGCATGGCTTTTGGATGAAGGGAGTTAGTAAAGCATTTATGGTAACTCCTTCGCTCATGCTCTGAAAATCTTTTTTTTTTTTTTTTGTATAAAATACTAAATCATGAGAATCTGTCCAAGAAGATTTTTTTTTTATAAATCACAAACCGAATTTCTCATTTTTCTGCTGATCATGATGTTGGCTATCCTAAGGGACCATTACACTTGGGCAAACAGGCCACAACATATAGGTATCTTATAATAAATCCATTCTTTAATCACTGGTCCATGTCCTTCTCTCCTGATATTTACACCTAATATATGATTTTCTTTTTTCAATAAAATATATATATATATACTGTTACTTATCCCTTGATGATGCTCCCTGACATGAGCCTGTGTTTCAAATGTGATAATTTCTGACAATTTGGAGGTGGAATCTTTCCCTATCGGCTGATGCCTTATTCTGCTTTGCTACTCAAGCAGTTCTATAAACACCTCAGACAAAGGCAAACAGTGTTTAAAATGTGTAAGCGTGTAGAACAGTTTTAGAATGTATCGGTTTTTTTTTTTTGTCCCATGATAAACATTTTCTTTTTTTTTTTGCCAAAGATTTTCCCATATGTCAGCTTTTATGATGATTACTGTTCAGGATTTTTCGGCTTTGTCCATTAGAAGCCTTAAAGATGTGCGAATTGAGCCCAATATGGTGGTGATGTTACTATTATTTTCACTTGAAAGCTTTATATTTTTGTCACCAAGAATTGGGGTTTATGCAATAAAGATTATTTCTGTAGGCTCATAACGGGAACAGGTCCTATTTGAATAAGACCTGTTAGTTTAAGATGAACACTTTCTATCTTTATGAAACATTGCTCTTTCACAAGCTGAATATTAAATAGAGTAAGGTGTTCAGACAAAGGTAACAAAATATTTTAAAATGAGTAGATTTTAAGTGCCTGTACATTTTACTTTTAATGAGTGCAATATTTATCCTGATAATTTTGGGGCACATACTTGCAGTTTTCTCTCGCCTCCATGCTGGTATAACCAGACATGTTTATTGTTAATATTATGAACTACCGCACAGTTAGAGCAAGAATGCTGTGGATAAACAGTACCTTGTTGTTTTATTGACTTAACTCTGCAAGTGTTTTTTTTTTTTTTTTTGCCAGAAAGTCCTATTTAAAAGCTGCTGAATGGGCAGGCTAATGCATATCTGTGGGCTTACGGAATAATGAGAAGAGTTTTTCAAATCTCCATATTGTGATAGATTTATATATTTCATCTGCATGAATATTGGTTAGTGGAGATCTGTGGATGTTGACTCCTTCTCCTTCTTCCCCTTCCCTGAGAAATCATCTCTGTCTGCAGTTAATTAAGCTGAACATAGAACCAAGTGGCTCTCCTAGTGCTGATTTCACAGGTTTCATACATACTAATGAAGAGAAATCCATGAGGCTGGTGGTTGAAATCATTTCTGTAGTGGTGGGAAAATTTACAGCAGGGCTAAGACCCCCTGCAGACTTTTTGCTTAAGCTCCCTCAGATTTATATTGGCCTACTAATAACTAAATACATTAAACCGAGAGCTTGTCAGTGCCGTGGGTACAATGAGCCCCTTGTGTTTTGTTTGTTTTGTTTGGGCATTCTTATGGCGAAAGGGATTAGGGAAGATGGACCAGCCTAAAAGTTTCTTCCCTTCATCTTTCATGTGGCAATTGAATGCCCTCCTGCTCTCTAAACAGAAACGCTGGCAAAGTTCTCATCCATCATTAAAATGCCTCAGCAGTTACAAACTGGCTGATTATTATGCAGGGATGATACAGTATTGCTCCTTTCTCACACAGTCACATTTTACTTTCTCACCAGTTCCAAATTCTCATTAGAAACGTTGCTGGTTAGGACACAGGACGCAAAACATTTTGCAGAAATCTGAACTCTTGGTTACCTACTGCCAATAAAAGAGAGAGGGGTAAAATGTTATTGACATAAAATATATTAAATGGTCTTTGGCTCTTTTTGCAGTGTTACTGATGGGATTAAGCCAGCAGTGCTCCCTCATTATATGCTTTACAGTTAATTCAGATGGTCAATCAAGATCCTTAGGATCACATCATTTCTATTTCATTCCTGAGGAAATGTTTAATGCTCCTTTTTTTTTTTTTTTTAAAGCTTCTCCACTCAGTCACTTTACATATTACAAAACTAAGACAATAACACAGAAAATGGCCATTGATCAGATAAATGCTAACTGGCCTAGCCAGTTTGCCCATATGAGATTGTTTTTCTACCACCCTGAGCATACAAAATGTCATATGCACACCAATAACAGATCCCTCCCCACCCATGTCTTCTGCCTGACCTCTCGACTCCCTCCCACCGCTGGCTTCCATGTCTGCCCCAAGCATGTTCCAGGTCAGCTGCAGTATTGGCCTTCACCATCTCCAAAGACAGACCATTTCAGGCTTTGTCATATTTCTCTTTGATTCTTGCAAGAGCACTACTTAATCCAATACCCTTCCTTTTCTTCTTACCAAATTTTATAGTAATCCACACAACCATCAAAATTAGTGAGGCTGTTGTCCAAAAACATTGGATATCCCCATGATCATTTGCGTTCAACCATGGTCACTTCATGCATTTTATTCTCAGCCTTCCAGGAGCCCAGTGAAGGCATTCGACTACTGTTTAAGGTTGTAACCACCACCATGGAGTCTTCTTGGAAACTTGATACAGCCATATCATTGCTGTTTACGGTTACAGTGTTGCGCCGCAGGTGGACTCTTGAGCCAAGGTGGGGTTGACGCAACCCGTAGGTAGGGATCTACAGGTCCCCACCATCGGCAGGCGGAGTGGGCTGATGGACAGAGGCCAGCTGGAGCTTCACCAATACCAGCCCTCTTTCCCCGTGGGTTGAGCCTTTGGGTGCCGGGGCCAGCTGATTTAGGTGGGCCTCAGTATGTAGTCGATGAGGAGATCGGGTTCAGCCCAGAGACAGCAGGTGAGAGATGGTACAGTCTTACGATGGACAAGGTACTGTCCTGGAGACTCGGGCGCCAAATGAACAGAGGCAGACAGGGGGCGCCTGAGCAAAAACAGGCTGAAGCCTGAATAGACCAAGTCCAGGAAGTAAGCTAGAGAGGCATCGAGGAACAGGCTTGAGTCAGGGCTGGTGGCAATCTGGAGGCAGTGGCAAGCAAGGCTGAGGTCTGATCATGGAGATAGTCAAGTGTAGTCAAATGATGCTGAGGTCTGGGTCTGGAGAGAGGCAACAATGTACTCAGGCAATGCAGAAGTCTGGGTCTGGAGGGAGGCAACAGCGTAGTCAGGCAATGCAGAGGTCTGGGTCTGGAGAGAGGCAACAGAGTAGTCAGGCAAAGCAGAGGTCTGGGCTGGGAGAGAGAGACAATGGTGTGGTAAGGCGAAGCAGAGTCAATGTCCGAGTAGGCAAGCCAAGGTATGGTGCAAGGCAGGAACGTAGGAACAAGGAGACAGGAACCAGGATCATGAGGAACAAGAACACAGGAGTGAGACAAATCTCTAAGGAGGCAACGAGTACTTGACCAGTGAGGAGAACTGTTGCAAAGCCAAAGCTAGGGAGCAGAACCTGCGCTTAAATACTGAAGCTCCACTGACGTCATCATCCGGGGCCGTGGCTACGTTCCCATCGCGGGCCCTACTTAAACATTGGTGATGTGAGCGCGCGCGCCTAGGGAGGGGCACAGCGCCGAGTAGCAGCGTCTCTCTGTGTTATGCCTGTCAGCCGAGGAGGCTGACTCAACTTACCCTCTCTGCCCACGATCTGACGCGTTGCCGATTCGACTGCCGCAAGGTCAAGGGACTTGCGACCATGTTTCAGACGTGGTGGAAACAAAGGTTCTGTCCCCAATGTCTTCTAGATGCATGCAGCAAAGCCAGCCCTGGTTTTAAAGAGGAACTACTCAGGAAGGGCGGCCCTTACCAGTGACTCCGCCCCTTCTTGGGAGTATATTAGTTTGCTTCACTGCTGACTGAATTGAGTTAGCAAGGACTCGCTTGGTCTTAGCTTCTCTGCCGCTCCCGCAGTTACTGGAGGTTCTCTCCACCCTCCGGGGGGTTTTTCCTTGGGTACCCTCTCCTCGGGGGCCCTATGCTTTCTTTACCTACTTTGTTTATTTCAGGTACCTACTCTCTGTCCAGGTACTTGCTCCTCAAGGGCCTGAGTGCATATCTTGGTATCTGCTTCATCTACCATCTCCTGGAACACCATCCTCACAGCTATAAGAAGAGTGAGTAATTACCACCATCTTGCAGTACCTTACCTTCAGCCTGTATGCATTGGAACTGCTTTTCCTCCATTGTGGAACAGGACTCCTCAACACTGCTGTAGATTCCACTCATTGCTGCCCTCTGTGGTTGTCTGTTCTGCTAGCCTTCAGCTCCAAGTATTACTCATTACTGCCACCTCTGGCACTGTTCCAAGGATCCACCCACAACCTTTACAGTTTATAACACTCTGCGGGCCACACGGAGAGGCCCGACGAGAATCAGTGGACATGGTGGCTGGACTGGGAATGCCAGGGACTGCAGCTGGGCCGGAGGCACCGGGGGAGGCCTGAGGATGGAGCTGGCGGCCCACCACCGCCAGTGAGGAGGAACCAGGAGCTGGAGTCACTGCAGAGAGGTGAGGGGGCCGTGCCGTGTGTCTGCTGCGGATGGCACGTGTAATAGTACCCCCACCCTTTATGCCCCCCCTTGAAGGTCAGGGTTTGCCCGGATGGGCACGATGAAAGTTCAGGAGGAGAGTTTTGTCCAGGATTTTTTGAGCTGGTTCCCATGAATTTTCTACAGGTCCGTAACTCTCCCAAGAAAGGAGGTATTCCCACCGGCGCCCCCTACATCAGAATTCGAGGACTTCATATACCTTGTAGGTCGTATCGGTCTCAGCCACCAATGGAGGCAGTTCAGGAGCCTTTCGGGCAAGCCAGGACAAGACCACTGGTTTTAAAAGAGATACGTGAAACATATTATGTATTCCCAGTGTAGGAGGCAGCCGAAGCTGGTATGTAACTGGTCCAATGCATCGGGTGACCGTAAAAGGTCCAATGTACCTTGGAGCGAACCTTTGAGAAGGTATTTTGAGTTGGCTATACCGAGTGCTCAACCAGACTTTCTGGCGGGGAAGGAATTCAGGGGTCGAGTGTCGGTGACTGTCAGCAGATCTCTTGGCCCAGGAAGCGGCTTGACGTAAGCAAAGGTTCATCTATTCCCATAAAGCCTTGAGGGCATCTGCAGTAGCCTGCGCCACAGAGGAAGGTACTGACAATGGTATGTGCAATGGTGGTCGTGGTTGCATTCCATAGACAATGGAGAATGGTGACGTGCCTGTGAGCTGTTGCGATGTGGGAGTTGTGAGAAAAACCCACCCAAGGAAGAAGTTCAGACCAATTGTCTTGGCGGTCATTAATGTAAACATGGAGAAAGGTCTTTAAAGAGCCATTCATTCGCTCAGCTTGTCCATTGGCTTGAGGGTGGTAAGCAGTTGTTAGACTGATGTTAATTCTGAATTTTCAGCAAAGAGCATGCCAATATCTAGCAATGAATTGTGGACCACTATCAGAGACAATTTCCTTGGGTAGGCCATGTAATCTGAAGATGTGACGAAGAATAGGCGTGCCAGTTCAAGAGCAGATGGTAGGCCCAGTAGAGGGATGAAATGGGCCATTTTTGAAAATTGGTATATGGTTACCCATATCACGGTATGGCCCTTAGATGGAGGCAAGTCCACGATGAAATCCATAGTCAGTTGGGTCCTCGGTTCCTCGGGAGCTGGAAGTGGTTGAAGTAGACCCCCAAGGTCGACCAACTGGGGTTTTTTGTTGTGCACAAGTATTACAGGATTCGACGTATGCTTTAATATCAGAGACCATAGTGGGCCACCAGAAGAACCATTGGAGCACCACCAAGGTTCGTGCTCACCCTGGGTGACCAGCAAATTTTGAATCATATGCCCACCAGAGGACTCTTTCTCGGAGTCATCGGGGCAAGACAGTATTCTCAGTAGGGACTGGGTGAATAGTGGATAGGTAAATACAAGCTGGATCTATTATATGACCGGGTTCTTCCAGAGTATCTTCAGGCTCGAAAGAGTGTGATAGGGCATCTTCCCAAAAATTTTTCTCAGCTGGACGGTAACGAAGCTCAAAGTTGAACCTGGAAAAGAATAAGTCCCATCGGGCCTGATGGGTGTTGAGATGTTGGGCATGGCTCAAATGTTCTAGGTTCTTGTGGTCAGTGAATACAATGAATTTATGTTGCGCGCCCTCTAACCATGGGCGCCATTCTTAAAGGGCTAGTTTAATGGCAAGTAACTCGCGATCTCCGATACTATAATTTTGTTCTGCAGATGAGAACTTGCGAGAGTAGAACGAACATGGGACTGTAGATCCAGAAGCGGTGCATTGGCTCAAGACCACCCCAGCCCTAATCGCGGAGGCGTCCACTTCGACTTGAAATGGGCGGTTCAGGTCTGGATGATGAAGACAAGACCCCACCTGGAAAGCTTCTTTAAGGCAGTGGAAGGCTGTGATGGCTTCCGGTGTCCAATTTCGAGTGTCTTGGCCCTTGCGAGTCTATGCAGTCAAAGGGGCAACCAAAGTGGAATAGTGTGGAATAAAATGGCGATAATAATTTGAGAATCCCAGAAAGCGCTGGAGAGCCTTAGGACCCACAGGTTGCGGCCAATCCTGGATTCCTTTCAACTTAGCAGTGTCCATAGAGAATCCTCGTTGGGAAATAATGTATCCAAAGAAAGGCAGACTGGATTTCTCGAATAAACATTTATCGAACTTCGCAAACAAGTGATTCTCACGAAGGTGTTGAAGGACGGTATGGACATCAGTGCAGTGTGTGGCCAGATCTTTAGAAAAGACAAGGATATCATCCAAATATGGTATACCAACCTTGGTATACAGCAAATCTCTGAAAATTTCGTTCATCATTCGTTGGAAAACTGTGGGCACATTACAGAGACCAAAGGGCATCATCAGGTATTCATAATGCCCATCTCAGGTGTTAAAAGCGGTCTTCCAAATATCGTCAGGACGGATTCGTACCAAGTTATACGCCCCGCGTAAGTACAACTTAGTGAATATAGATGCTCCATGCAAGTGATTGAATAGTTCCGAACAGAGGGTACTTGTCTTTACGGGTAATGGAGTTCAGGCTTTGTTAGTTAATACACATCCTGAGCGAACCATCCTTCTTGTTCATAAAAAAGAATCCTGCTCCGGCAGGAGAGGTAGAGGGATGGATGAATCCCTTCGCAAGATTTTGTTTAATGTACCTTGTCATGGCTATTGTTTCTGGGAGAGACAGAGGACAGGTATGTCCTCGTGGAGGCATTGTCCCAGGTAGGAGGTCTATGGGACAATCAAATCTCTGAAGAGCTGGGAGAAGGTCTGCTTTTTGCTTGGAAAATACATCTTCGAAATCCACATAAGGAGCGGGTATACCTGAAGAAGTGGCAACCAGAGGAACCACAGATGGCGGTACCACTTTATGTAGACAGGACTGTTGGCAGGCGGAACCCCACTCCACCAGTTGCAATGAACCCCAATCAAATTGTAGAGAGTGATGTTGGAGCCAGGGTAGTCCTAAGACCACCGGATGGATGGATTTTTCCAATACTAACAGTTCAAGTTCTTCCGTATGGAGGGCACCAGTATATAATTGAACTGGCTCAGTGGTGAGGAATATTTGACCGGGTAATAGTTTCCTGTAAATAGAAGCTATGCACAAGGAGGTCTCTAGAGGTGGGTCTTTATACCCAGGAGTTGAACTAGATCCTTGAGGATGAAATTACCTCCTGCTCCAGAATCCACCAGAGCAAGAACTGGAAAGGACCAGGAGTCCCAGATCAGGGTGACCGGTTCAGACAGTTGAGGGGCCAGAGAAGTTGTGCCCAAGTTCAGGACCCCTACTGAACTTAGGCAGGGAAGTTTCCCGGACGGACGGGGCAAGTCTGTAGATGGTGGCCAGGTGCTCCGCAATACAGACACAGACCGGTTTGTCTCCGCCAGAGGCACTCTTCCGGGATCAGCCACCTACGGACCAACTGCATGGGCTCTTCCGTCTTGGCCACAATAGAGACTCTACCTGAGGCAGGGCTGGTGGGCGAACGGGATTGAACCCCAGAGGGCCTCTTGTGCATCTGACTCTCCCGGTGACGCTCTTGGAGACGATGATCAATTCGGCCTGTCAAGTCTATAAGGTCATCGAGGGAGGAAGGGTGCTCCTTTGCAGCCATCTCATCCTTGAGCTGTGAGGAAAGTCCATCCAGGTAGATAGCTCATAGGCAGTCTTCCTGCCAGGTGAGCTCAGAAGCCAAAGTCCGAAACTCAATGGTATAGACAAAAAGACTTCTTTGACCTTGATGAAGATGTAACAAGCTGATGCTTGCCATGGGATGTCGCCCAGGATCATCAAAGGTCTGTCGAAACCCAGCCACGAACTGAGACAACTCCCTTAGGAGTGAGTCCGATTGTTCCCATAAGGGCGAAGCCCAGGCCAGTGCCTTCCCTTTGAGACGAGACAGGATAAAGGTGACCTTGGTTAATTCATCCTGGAAGATGGAAGGCTGCAGAGCGAATTGCATATAGCATTGGTTGATGAACCCTCTGCAGAGCTTGGAGTCACTGTTTAAGCGTGGGGGCGCTGGTAGGGCCAGCAGGGCTCGAGGCATAGAAGATTACGGCTGTGGATGAGGAGGAGTCGGTATTGAAACCAGATTGCTGGTGAGGGCATCAAGCCGGGCATGGAGATTATCAATGGAAGAGGCCAGTGCCTCAAGAAACTGCTGCTGTTCTTGTACCTTAGATGCCAGGCCAGGGATGGCCTGGAGGGCACGCGGCTCCATTGAATCCAAGGCCTTTGCAACCTGTTGCGCCGGAGGTGGACCCTATGGCCGAGGTGGGGTTGATGCAACCCATAGGCAGGGACCTATGGGTCCCCACTGTCGGCAGGCAGAGTGGGCTGATGGACAGAGGCCAGCTGGAGCTTCACCAATACCAGCCCTCGTTCCCCGCGGGTTAAGACTTTGGGTGCCGGGGCTGGCTGGACTTAGGTGGACCTCAGTATGTAGATGATGTGGAGATCAGATTCAGCCCAGAGACAGAAGGTGAGAGATGGTACAGTCTTACGATGGACAAGGTAGTGTCCTGGAGACTTGGGCACCAAAGGAACGGAGGCAGATGGGGGCACCTGAGCAAGAGCAGGCCAAAGCCTGAATAGACCAAGTCCAGGAAATAAGCTAGAGAGGTGTCGAGGAACAGGCTTGAGTCAGGGCTGGTAGCAATCTGGAGGCAGTGGCAAGCAAGTCTGAGGTCTGATCACGGAGATAGTCAAGCATAGTCAAACAATGCTGAGGTCTGGGTCTGGAGAGAGGCAATGACGAAGTCAGGTGATGCAGAGGTCTGGGTCTGCAGAGAGGCAACAGCGTAGTCAGGCAATGCGGAGGTCTGGGTTTGGAGAAAGGCAACAGCATAGTCAGGCGAAGTAGAGGTCCGGGCTTGGAGAGAGTCAATGGCGTGGTCAGGCGAAGCAGAGGTCCGGGCTTGGAGAGAGTCAGTGGCGTGATCAGGCGAAGCAGAGGTCCGGGCTTGGAGAGAATCAATGGCGTAGTCAGGCAAAGCATAGTCAAAGTCTGTGTAGCCAATCCGAGGTATGGTTCAAGGCAGGAACGTAGGAACAAGGAGACAGGAACTAGGTTCACGAGGAACAGGAGCACAGGAGTAAGACGACTCTCTAAGGAGGCAACGAGTACTCGACCAGCGAGGAGACCTGTTGCAAAGGCAAAGCTAGGGAGCAGAGCCTGCGTTAAATACTGAAGCTCCGCTGATGTCATCATCCGGGGCCGTGGCTAGGTTCCCGCCACGGGCCTTACTTAAATATTGGCGATGAGTGCGCGCATGCCTTGGGGGGGGCGCAGCGCTGAGTAGCAGCGTCTATCCGTGGGCCACATGGAGAGGCCTGAAGAGAAGCAATGGACATGGTAGCTGGACCGGGAACGCCAGGGACTGCAGGGACGGAGCTGGCAGCCCACTGCCACCAGCTAGGAGGAACCAGTGACTCCCAAAAACAAACCATGCAGTCTCGCCACCAGCGAGAGACACTGCAGAGAGGTGAGGGTCTGCCGCGGACTACTCATGAAACATACACCACCGCTCCATGCAGATTACCCTACCATTTCTCTACCTTCCTAGTTAGATAAGAGGCTAAGATCTTACACTTAATCCTGCACTCATCTCTCACTCCCCCAAATTTTAACACCAAGCTTTGTAATAATCTAAAAAGCTACCAAAGCTAACAAGGGCAGTTGCTCTAATATTTGGTTCTCTAGGTAATCAATGGTCTTACTGGAAAGAATTTTGACATAATCTGGCCACCATCTATCTGCTGTCCAGTTGGTTTGTTTTTGGGGAGTTTTCGTCTGCTAATGGCAACCCTGCTTCTCCATGACCTGTAATATTGCTTGGTTGTGCTTCCAGTGTCTGCCATTTTGTTTTGTCCTTATCATCTCTTTCCTTGTCTCCACTCTTGAGGGAAAGGAGGGTAGGCTGTTTGCAAAACTGGACCCTGCCAACCATGTTCCTACTCCTACCATAAAATATGGCAGCAGATAAGGACAATTTGACTCATCTAGTCTGCCCAATTCTACCCCTGACTGACACAATGCCATAGAACTCAGTCAGTTTCTGCTTTTCCCTTCACTTCTTCGCCACTAGGGATCTATGTGCTTATGCCATGCTTTTTGGAATTCTGTTACCATGCTTGTCTGTACTACCTCCACTGGAATGCCATTCCATGCATCCATCATCCTTTCTGTGAATTAATATTTCCTGGTGTTGCTCTTGAATCTACCCCTCCCCTCCCGGAGATTCATGCCATGAGTGCTTGTTCTAGCACATTTTTAACTCTGAAAAGGGGAGGCTGCTGTGCTGGTTCTTATCAGGATTCCCTGCAGATATCACTGTGAGATGTTCAAAGCACGAATGGAGCTTGCATCTGTGAATAATGGACTTTGGGAAAGAAATCTGTAAAAATGGGGGATCGAGAAAGCCTATAATGAAAGGTGCAAAAACAAGGTGTAAAATGTAAGGAATAAATCATAGCAGAATAAAAAAAAAAAAAAAGAAAAGAAAGGAAATCTGGAAATACAACAAAAGTAGTAACCAAAAAAAAAAGTAGTGGCAAGTTGATATTTTGATGAACCTAGTAGGTGGCACAGGTAGTATTAAACAGGGAGCTGGAGAGAACCAACAGAAAGTTCTCTGATCCTAATCTGGATATGAGGACATGGAGTGAGCGGGAAGGAATCTGCATTTTTACACTGTTGCAGATTCTGAAGACAGGTTCTACTGCACGGTGCACCCCACAGATACAGGATGTGGTTAGATGGAAACAATGCTTACCCGGTGCAGAAGCATATCACAAGTGGGGGATTCAGCTCATAGGGTCTCTTTTCCACTTTACACTAAGCCAAACTTGATTTTTTATTATGGATTTAGTGCTTGGATTAGAGCTTTGAAGTCCAGCAGACTCACAACCTGAAGCAAATGAAAGAAGATTGTCAAAACTCGAGAAGAGGTGCAGATGGGGAAAACTGTGCTTCATTCTCCTAGCGACGCTGAAGACTGTAAGGGTAACTTAACTCAACCCTCTCCTTGTTTTTGGAAATCTGTAATCCGTTTGAATATTCCCAATTGCCTGTCCTGCATACAAACGATTGCTCATGTGAGCAAAGCATTTGTTTCATTGGTCTGTAGTGCATGAGAGGATCAGAACGGAATAACAAACAGTTCTGACCCATAGGTGGGCTCTCGATCTGCTTCGGTGGTAGAAAACACACACACGGTTGTCGCAGATCTCCTTTTTTAACACGAGAAAAGATCAGAGTATAAATTGCCTCGCCTTCTTTCCTTTCTCCAGTTTCCCTGGTAGCCTGCAGCTCTTGTTGGGGGTATATTTGTGAACAAAGATACTTTCTCTTTGAAGCTGTGATTTCACATAGAAGAATTCCCTGTAAAAACACTTTCTTTTCTCCCCAGGAGGGAAATGAAGGGGGCTGAGTTTAAGTTTCTGTAGAAAAAAAAAAAAAAAAGAAAAGAAATTGAACTACTGCACATAATGTCTTTTCCCTGAGGGCCCCTCAATAACTTATCAATTTTCTTAGGAGTCTTTAAGCAGCTTTCCTCACCCTTTTACAGTGGATTTCAGAATAAATTGTAGGTAGCTGACATTTAAGTATGATTTACAGCTTGTTATATATTAAATTATGGCTACATGATGATGATATGAAAAAATGTCAGCTGTCAAGAGAAGCACCTTTGTGCTATTATATTAGTCTGCAAAACTTAGACAATTGCCAGTAATTTATACCTGCTGTTACGGCCCCCCCGACCCTCTAGCCTCCCATACAAGAAGTCAGGGCCATTCTCTGGCCCGGACATTGATCGCCTCCAGGAAGATGTGACATGGGCAGTCGTAATTTATTAAAAAAAAAATAAATTTTGGTCCCAAAACTGGGCCCTCTTTTTACTGCCACGGCACATGTTTTGTGCTTTGTGCCTGTGCTCACACATGTGTGTGTGTGTGTGTGTGTGTGTGAGCGTGTGTATTCCCCCCTAAATCCAGCTATGAAAGCCATACTGGTTAATAAATTCCCATACACATGTGGGCAGGGGAAACACTATTCTCTAAACTAAACTAAATTGTCTTCTGTTTTGTCTTTTATTATGTGCCTTACAAGTTTGTACAATAGCAACTGTACTCTAACAAATTGTATAATTATTATATGAAACGCTTTATTGACATGCATTAGTTAGAGTGGATATAAGCATGCACTTGACGTGCTAGTAGTGGTATTCTAACATCCAATATACAAAGAGTGCCTCTGTTATAAATCTCATTGACCTTGAATCATCTGCTCTCATGCTAACTGCAACACCTACCCTCCACTGTTCCCAACACCCTTGGAAGTGGGAGGATCTAAAATTGCCATTATTGCACTTCAGAGGCTGCAAATTAACACTGTCTTACCTACACATCCCTTATAAATACAACTTTACCTTGTTTAATGATATTCAGTAGAAGATGAGGTCATAACTTGTGTTAACTGTACCTCATAAGAGCATAAGAAAATAAGAAATTGCCATTCTGAGTCAGACCAAGGGTCCATCAAGCCCAGCATCCTGTTTTCAACAGTGGCCAAACCAGGCTGCAAGTACCTGGCAAGTACCCAAGTACTAAGTAGATCCCATGCTACTGATGCCAGTAATAGCAGTGGCTATTCCCTAATGGGTAAATTTTAAAAAGATACGCGCACGCGCACCGGCGCACGCATGTTATAAAATCCGGGCCGGCGCACTCAGGGGGGGTAGATTTTCCAAGTTTACCCACAGCAACGAGATCACGCCTCAGCCAATTCCTCCCAGTCCGCTCCAATTAAGGAGCAGACTGGGAGGGAACTTTCCTCCCCCCCCTTACTTACCCTCCCTCCCTCTTCCCCTCTCCTCCCCGACAACCTTTGAAGGCCCTACCTTTGGTAAATTTCTTTATTTCGGAACTTACACCAGCTCCAGAGCTAGCATAAGTTGCGCACGCCGGCACCCTTCTGGTACTCAATCCCCCGGCACAGTGGCAAATGGCTGCTGTACCGGCGGGCTTCAGCTCCGCCCCTCCCCACCCCCGGGACCACCCATCCTTGCCCCAGGACCGCCCCTTGATAGAGGCCAGGCTCTTGTGCGCATAACAGAGGTTACTCGTGTGGCCAGGCCTCTTCTAAAATGTGCGCAGCAAGCTCAAGGCCCAGCCAAGCGCGTAACCCCTGGTTTTCACGCACGGGGAGGGGGGAGGGGGGTGTGTTTTAAAATCAAGTCAACTTGATTAATAGCAGTTAATGGACTTCTCCTCCAAGAACTTATCCAAACCTTTTTTAAACCCAGCTACACTAACTGCACTAACCACATCCTCTGGCAACAAATTCCAGAGCTTAATTGTGTGTTGAGTGAAAAAATATTTTCTCTGATTAGTTTTAAATGTGCTACTTGCTAACTTCATGGAGTGCCTACTAGGCCTTCTATTATTTGAAAGAGTAAATAACCGATTCACATTTACCCGTTCTAGACCTCTCATCATTTTAAAGACCTCTATCATATCCTCCCTCAGCCATCTCTTCTCCAAGCTAAACAGCCATAACCTCTTTAGCCTTTCCTCATAGAGGAGCTGTTCCATCGCTTTTATCATTTTGGTAGCCCTTCTCTTTATCTTCCCCAGTGCAACTATTTCTGTTTTGAGATGTGGCGACCAGAATTGTACACATTCTCAAGGTGTGGTCTCACCATGGAGCGATACAGAGGTGACATCTTCTGTTTTATTCACCATTCGCTTCCTAATAATTCTTATCATTCTATTTGCTTTTTTGTCAGCTCAGCACACTAATAATACACAGTGTATTATCCTGGATGGTAACTCCTAATATGGAACCTAACATTGTGTAACTACAGCAAGGTGTAATGGTAGTGGACCCTTGAGCCGGCTAGGAGATGGAGAGGGGCAGCAGTGGAATCCATAGCCAGGAGGCGGATCAAAAGCCAGGAGACCAGCAGGAGAAGAAGTGTCCAAAGAAAGTCCAGAGGTCGTGGCAGCAGCAGCGAAGCACAACGGGGAAGCAGACCAGTAGTCAGGGCAGGCAGCAGATCAGCGAGGACCGAAGACAAGCCAAGGATCAGGACGGGCAGCAGACACGGAATAGCAGGAGCCAAGCCGAAGTCAGGAACCAAGAAAACACGCCAAGAAGAAAGCAGGAACTGGATCAGGAACAAGGAGGCAGGGGCGAGCAGGAACTGGAGCAGGAACACGAAGGCAGGAACAAGCAGGAACTGGAATAGGATCACGAAGGCAGGAACAAGCAGGAACTGGAGCAGGATCACAAAGGCAGGAACAGCAACTAGTAGCTCCGAAGAGTGAACCCTGTTGCAAGGCAAAGAAGTGAGGGCAGATGCTGGGATAAATATCTGCCCGCATCTGACATCATCCAAGGGGCCGGGGCGAGGTTTCCCCACCGTAGCCCCTTTAAATCTCAGCCCCTTGCACGTGCACACGCCTAAGGGGCGGAGTCTGCTGAAGGAGCTCGGAGGCGTCTCCATCGTGGAGACACCACCGCGGAGAAGCCCAGCCGCAGTCCAGCGAGGAGCGAGGAACGCTGTGGTGAGCCCGGAGCCAGCAGAGAAGGAGGTGAAAGCCCGGCCGTGAAGTCCTGTGGCTGGGATTCGTAACAATACCCCCCTCTTATGCCCCCTCCTTGGGGGTCCGGGTTTGTTCGGATGGTCCTGATGAAATTGATGAAGGAGGGATTTGTCCAAGATGTTGACAGCAAGTTCCCACGTATTGTCCTCAGGACCACATCCTTCCCAGGACAACAAATACTCCCACCTACGATGGTGGAAGCGAACATCCAAGACCTCTTGTACCTGATAGATGGTGTTATCTTTGCCAGCTGCTCCGGAGGGAACAGGAGGTTTTTGATGGAATCTTGAGAGAATCAAGGGTTTGAGCAGAGACACATGAAATACATTGAAAATCCTCAATGTGCTGGGAAGACGTAGATGGTAGGAGACAGTGCCAATCCTCTTAGAAACCAGAAATGGACCAATGAATTTGGGTGCCAGTCGCATAGAGTGGATGCGAAGATGAATATGCTTTGTGCTTAACCACACTTTGTCTCCAGGGTGAAACACAGGAGCTGGACGGCGATGTCCATCAGCATTCTTCTTAGCAATGGTTGCCGTTTGCTGTAGTTTGACTTGTATAGACTCCCAGAGAGAATGAAGCTACTGAGCAGACATTTGGGAAGCAGGGGACAGCACAAAGGAAGTGGCAAAGGTGGTTTGGGTTGTCTACCATAGACGAGCTGAAAGGGAGCCTTCCCTGTGGCTGAATGGACATGGTGATTTTATGAAAATTCAGCCCATGGTAATATAGAGACCCAGTTATCTTGCTTGTTTCCCACAAAGGCTCAGAGGAAAGTCTTCAGAGAGAGATTGGTTCACTCCACTTATCCATTACTCTGGGGATGGAATGCAGAGGTGAAATCTATGCGAACCCTGAACTTCTTACAAAGGGCCTTCCAGTACCATGCTGTAAATTGTGGACCTCTGTCAGAGGTAATTGAAGGGGTAGTCCATGAGTGCAAAAAATATGTTGTGTAAAGAGTTGGGCCAACTCAGGAGCAGACGGAAGCTTGGGCAAAAGAAACAAAGTGGGCCATTTTAGTAAATCGGTCCATGGTAACCCAGATGACAGTCTTTCCTTCAGATGGGGGCAATTCCACTATAAAATCTGTGGAGAGATGGGTCCACAGTTCAGTAAGAATGGGTAGTGGTTGGAGAAGGCCCCAAGGGCGACCTGGCAAAGGCTTTTGTTTGGCACAAGTAGGACAGGAACTGAAGTAAATCCGGATGTCCCGTGCAACATGATGTATCAGTACTTTTTCAACAAGCCTATTCCAGCTGGCCACTGCATGGATTGACTTCATAGATTTTTTTTTTAGGTGAAAGTGAAACTGGGAGTGCTTTGAGCAGCCAGTGACCATTTTATACTTATTTAGCCCTCTAATGGATCTCAGAGAAAAAGGTAAAGATTTTGAAGCTTCTTGTTTCAAAATTCCAGAGTTAAAGAAAAGATTAGAAGAAAAAGCTTTAGAGGAGAAAGCAAGGTGTGCTCTTATAGTCACTGTCACTGTGTCTTATTTATGCTGCTAGCATTAGAAGAAACTATAATCTTACTAGCAGAGGGTTACAGTATAATTATATATCAGCAGGGTAAGAATGCACTTTTCTTCTATAGCAGGCAGTGCGTGTGTTTCATTGTTTATAAGAAATGTACAGAAATATTGAGAGTACCAGTGACTGAGATGGGGCAGCATGCTTTCTTTATGTAAAAGGGGCAGTGGCACTATGACATTGTACTAATTCTTTTGCATGTGACTCTTGCACTAAGTTCTTAGAGGCTGATTTTTAAAAGCATTTGCACCTGTAAAATTGAGTTTGATGTGTATAAATTCATGTCACCTGGGTAAATGGTTTTTTGAAAATTGCTATGATATATGCCATTGAATTGTCCATAGGATTTACCTGTGTAAGTATGTTACATGTGTAAATGTTTTTTGAAAATTGCTATGCTAGTTTGTTACATTTACACATGTAACTCCTTTGAAAATTAACCTGTTAGTTTACATAGGCAGCAAACATGCCTTGGAGTCTTCATGCCTCAGTGCTTGTTGCCGTATCCCTCACTCTCTGCCTGGAGGTGTTCATGTCACTTTTGTTTCTGCCACACCCCTCACTCTCTGGTCGATTTTAAAAGCCCTACGCACACCAAAGCTGGGAGATGTGTGCATGGACTCGACCTGGTGCTTGCTGTGCAAATTTTGAAACCTGCGCAGGTACGCGCATAAAAAACGTTTTCCAAAAAAGGGGTGGGGCGTGGGCGTGTAGTGGGCTGAAGGCTTCACACTGACAAAGGACAACCTGAAACTCCTGCCAAACAGGACTTCATGAACCAGAATTCCCTGCTTCATGACGGGTTTACTTACAGTCTGCAATACAGCTGTAGTTAGGACATTGAGAAACTCTCTGTCAGCACGTTTTCATTTTTGGCTTCGCTGTTCTTATTCTCTGATAAGCTTTCACTGCCTGTCAAGTCTACTAGATTAGAACAATGAATGTATTATGTGCAGGACAGTATTACTACAGACTCGTGAATTCCTTTCCAGAACTGCAAGTCCCGGCAGCCTCTCCTGCAGAACATGAGAGAAGTTTCACGAAAGGTCCAGGGTGTCTAGGGAGGGGGTCAGTACCCCCTCAGCCGGGATATGCTTGCTCAGCAAGGCGTAGAACGCATATGTAAAAGATAAGAAATGTGGAATGTATAAAAGCCAGCTCCTGAAGGGGAGGGGCATGCAGATTTCTGAGCCATTGTTCTCAGCTGTGTGTTGCATGCAATAAAAGTCTTTCTTTTCGGACCAGTTGTCTGGGGCTTCTTTTCTGACGGTAACAGGCGTGGTCTGGGCAAGGCATTGTCAGGACGTGAGCGGGCTGGGACTGCATCATAAAGTCAGCGTGTAAGAGGTTACGTGCACAAGAGTGCGCCGGGGTCCCCTACTATGTAACTTTTCTTCTGCTAAGGACAGCGTGTAAGTCGTTTTAACAAAAAAAAAAAAAAACGAGGCTAGTCAGCGGGTTTTAAGGCTCGAGGCTAATAGGGTAAAAGGGAGGCAAGTTAGCTAGGAGGTTTAGGAAGTCCTCTCCTTTACTGGAGCGAACTTGGAAAAAGGCCTATTGCATCGCCACGCATACCTACTAAACTTCCCAGCACGTACGTGCTCCAGACGACATTCGTGCATCCGTGAGCGTGTCAGTATAAAATTGTGCACGCGTGTACACACAGATACCCAATTTTATCCTCCTGTACATATACGCGCATATGTATGTTATAAAATTGGCGTGTCCGTGTGCGCACGCTGGCAAATGCGTACACATGTGCACGCTCACGCAGGCCTCACATTTTACTTCTCTGTGTCTTGGGCTGTGCATGCCATTGTGCTCGCTGCCATACCCTTCACCTGGTGTTTTCTACGCCTTGGGGTGTTCCTGCCACTGTTTGTGCTGTTTTGCCCCTCTTGATTTGCTTTGGGGGTGTTCATATCACTATTTACGCTGCTTTGCCCCTCTCACAATGGCTTGGGCTGTTCATGTCACTGTTGGTACCCTCTGCTCCTCTTTTGGCACTATGGAGGGCTCCTGCCACTGTTGGTAGCTTGGGGTACTGCTGCTCTTGCAGCGGCTGCCTGCCAACAGTTTTCATAAATCTTGGATGGAAAACCACAAAGTTAAAAGTCGAAAATAGGATGCATCGCTTCTCCCTTTCACTTTAATGGGAACAAACGAAATAAATAACCCAAATGAAATGAATGAGCTTCCGATCTGAATTACAGGAATCAAACAAAGCAGGAACCCAAACTTAAAATCCAAAATGAACCAAAAAATGATTTCCATGCACACCCCCTACAACATGGTAGATCTCATTAAGTGAATACATGAAACTTTATATGGGGTGCTCCAAGTTTGCCCATTTAGATTTTGGAAAGAATTATTCTGACCATATTCAGGTTTAAATTCATTACATCCCAATACATATCAGTTCTAACTTCAGGAGCCCTTTTAAAGTTGCAGCAAATGGCTCTACAATGGGGGAATAGATCAGTATGAACAAATTAAAATACACTGTGTCTCTGTTCATTCAGCCACCAGTTCTTCCTGGAATTGGTGGCTGAATGTTTACTCTTTGGCAGGCTAAAATGGGTGCAGGCATGTTTCCCTCCTTTGACCAGCTGAAGACAGATGTTCCTCTTTTTGTAGGCCAAACATATTTTTGGATTTTTACATACTAAAGACCCACTTTCTATGATTTTAACAGGAAACAATATAGAGTTTACATCTTCCACGGGAAAATTCAATTAATTGGCTAGATGGTATGCTCTGCTAAAAAGTGGGAGAGATGGCTCCTTTCTAATTCCCTTGGAAGAAAAATGGTCTGAGGGGTTGGGACAGGAAGATGCAAGGGAAGATTTGGAATGGTTTTTTTTTGTTTGTTTATCTCCATTTGAAGAAAATGCAATATATGTTATTTCAGAATATTTATGTGATGACCTTTGAAGTCACCATTAGATGGCCCTAGTTCCAGACCATGGGCTAGGTATTAGGATTTAGGCAGCAGAGGGAGGGCTGAACCTTTCCTGGTCAGTTTCCTGCTTGTATAAAAGCAGGCTGAAACACAGATTTACGTGGCAGCGAAGATTTTGGTCTGGAGTTGTGTGGGAAGCAGGAGCGTTTTATTATTTGTAGTTTTGATTACTCCAAGGACCAAGCCTCATGCTCTGTAATCCAGGATAGTTGGGAGACTTCCCTTTCAGTACAACATCTGTTACTTTCAAGACCCCTGGTTCTTGAGCCAGGAAGGCATTAAGGAGAAGTCCCTTTTCTGGGGTGGCCAGGGTAAGGAAGACGCCACCCGCTCCGTCTCACAGTCTGTGGTTGGGAGCCAGTGGAGATTTGCTGCGGAAGAATTTCAGGTTTGGACATTTGGGTAAGGACTGGTTTTTTTGTGGGTTTGGGAGGAAGATTTTTACTGCCACCCTTTATGCACCAAGAGGGGGCAGTTGATTGTTCACTGCTGCCTGGACCTTTCATCTGAAAGCTCCTGTTAGACATCCTAAAAGGAGAATTATGAGTAAGACTTTCTTTTTCTATCTGGAAACCCCCATCCAGAGTCTTTTCCCTGGGGAGAAGAGGTACATTTGGGACTTGTGCAGTGTTTAATGTCCTATTTGACTGCCAATGCT
Organism: Rhinatrema bivittatum; assembly: GCF_901001135.1. Taxonomy (NCBI): domain Eukaryota; kingdom Metazoa; phylum Chordata; class Amphibia; order Gymnophiona; family Rhinatrematidae; genus Rhinatrema; species Rhinatrema bivittatum. Next base: position 614,578,618 of record NC_042615.1, on the reverse strand, counting down.
TTGGAAGGGAATTTCTGACCATAAGTAGGATACCCTGTCCATCCGGGAAAGCTTACTTTTCCATGCCCTGATGTGAGTTTTGTCCCAGGCCTGATCTACTGAATGACGCATAGATCAAGGATTGGAGAACTGAGATAATAATTGGCTGTGTCAAGGACTGGTGTGTATCATGTCATAAAATTGCTTTGAAAATTGCTGCAGTAAAGTTTTGTTTGGACTCCCATCTTGAGAGTCCAGAGTATTTATTTGGCATTCACATGCTTTCGAAGGTAATTATAAAAATGAAGGTAAACCACCAGATACTAGATATAATGATGCAATTGTAGGAAATGCCCAATAAATATATTTACTAAATGCATAATTAAATCAAACAATCACATTTACATCATACAAAAAAAAGTTTCTCCTATTAAAAAAGAACCCCAATTTGCAAAGATTTCCAACTATCTCAAATATTCCCCCAAATTTTCCAGCTATATACTAATATTCCCTCAAAATTTTTACCACTGTTCAAATGCTCCCCAAAATTGTACAACTATATTACAGTTGTAAAATTTGGAGAGATCTGAATATGGTTGTAAAATTTTGGGGAACATTTGAACAGTGGCAAAATTTTGAGAGAATATTTGTATACAGCTGGAAATTTTTGGGAATATTTGAGATATTTGGGAATATTTACAAATTGGGGTAAGTTTTTAATGGGAGAATGTTGTTTTTTATGATGTAAATGTGATTGTTTTAATTATGTATTGAATAAATATAATATATTGGTTATGGAGTATTTCCTATGATTGTATTCACATGCCTTCAACATAATTTGAAGCAGAAAAGTCACCAAGAGCGAGAGAGAATTATTCCCCCCATAGGAAGAATTCAACCCTCCTGGGCTATGGGACTGAGAGTGGAGTTAACTCCAGGATCCAGTATGACCCCTGACTTCCAGGTTAACTATCCGAACAAGGGTTACATTTATTACCAGAGAAAGGGGTGTGCAAATCAGGTTGTGGGAATCAGCAGTGTGTTTCTAATATAAAGTATCAATGGGATCATTAATTCATACAATTTTAGAATGTCCAAAACTATAGAGCTTCTGGGCCCTAGATTTTTCTGATATTGAATAAGGTATTGGACAATTACATAAGAACATAAGAAATTGCCATGCTGGGTCAGACCAAGGGTCCATCAAGTTCAGCATCCTGTTTCCAACAGAGGCCAAACCAGGCCACAAGAACCTGGCAATTACCCAAACACTAAGAAGATCCCTTGCTACTGGTGCAATTAATAGCAGTGGCTATTCCCTAACTAAACTTGATTAATAGCCGTAAATGGACTTCTCCTCCAAGAACTTACCTAACCTTTTTTGAACCCAGCTACACTAACTGCACTAACCACATCCTCTGGCAACAAATTCCAGAGCTTTATTGTGTGTTGAGTGAAAAAGAATTTTCTCCGATTAGTCTTAAATGTGCTACTTGCTAACTTCATGGAATGCCCCCTAGTCCTATTATTTGAAAGTGTAAATAACTGATTCACATCTATTCATTCAAGACCTCTCATGATCTTAAAGACATCTATCATATCCCCCCTCAGCCATCTCTTCTCCAAGCTGAACAGCCCTAACCTCTTCAGCCTTTCCTCATAGGTGAGCTGTTCCATGCCCTTTATCATTTTGGTTGTCCTCCTCTGTACCTTCTCCATCGCAACTATATCTTTTTTGAGATGCGGCGACCAGAATTGTACACAGTATTCAAGGTGCGGTCTCACCATGGAGCAATATAGAGGCATTATGACATTTTCCGTTTTATTAACCATTCCCTTCCTAATAATTCCTAACATTCTGTTTGCTTTTATGACTGCTGCAGCACACTGAGCCAATGATTTAAAGTATTGTCCTCTATGATGCCTAGATCTTTTTTCCTGGGTGGTAGCTCCTAATATGGAACCTAACATTGTGTAACTACAGCAAGGGTTATTTTTCCCTATATGCAACACCTTGCATATAGGGAATTTCATCTGCCATTTGGATTCATCTGCCATTTGGATTCTACCTTTGTTTTATTGGGTGCTGTGATATTATTGATTATTGATATTATTGATTATAGACCCAAAATAAAATGGAGATTTCTTATAATTGCATTGACAGGTAAAAAAAATTGTATAGATGAAACAGAACAATCTGAAGAAAATTGGAGACAATTGATGAAACAGACAGCATAATCTAAAATGTTATATTGTGCATTGGCCCCTGTTGCATTCGTTGAATCGTTGGTTTCAGACTGCTTCACCCGATATGCCTCACCTCTATTTCAGCTTTCTCCACCAGCCTCGGGAGAATGGCATCCGTAGCATCTCCTTGCTGCACCCTCCGGCATCCCCGGAGCGACTTTGGTGTGGCATCCCACCATGTTGACCTGAGACCTCCTAGGGCGTACGCATGCACACGCCTTACGTCTTGTAGCAGTGTTGGTGTGAACCTTGGGGGCATCCCCCTTGAGTGTCATCACTGCTTCCAATTACAAAAGGTTGCCTATTTGCTGACTCTTGCCGAGTTATCAACGGATTGGATTTCTTCTGGTCTGAAGCTGCTCTGTCTGCTTCTGCTGCTGCTGGAAGCTATCTACACCCTCCGGGGTTCTACTAAATTGGGTACCCGCTCCTCAGCAGCCCTTTGCTTATTTCCAGGTGCCTATCCTGAATCCAGGTGCTCGCTCCTCGAGGGCCTGTGTGTCTATCCTGGTGCCTGCTACTAATTCTTCTACCTGCTGGAACACTACCTATCAGCTACAGAGAGTGAGTACAACTTCTCCCAATCTGTTCATCTACATCGGGCCCTATACCACCATTGTGGAACGGGTCTCCTCTGCCAAGGATCACAGACTGTTGCTACCTATCCTCTCTCTACTGCCATCTCTGGTGAACCATACAAGCTGCATAATAAAGATATATTCTCTGTGTTTGTGCATCTGAGTCTAGCCTTGTGCTACAGTTCCCTACAGGGCTCCTTCCTGTGGGAGATACTATCACTGTTGCCCTTAAGAATCCACCAAACACCTCGATATCATAACAGATTGCTAACTCCATGGATTCAGCTCAGCTCACCGTGTTGCAGGCCATTCCAGGCCTGGCCCAGTGAATCACCGAACAACAGAATTCGCTGGATAGCTTGACTGTGGCCTTTAATCTACTGCACTCACAGATGAACGCTTCTACTACCTCAGGTAAAGAAGAAATTCTGCCAGATGTGACAGTTAAGACACTTGTGCCCTTCTCCGCTCCTATTCGCTTCTGAGGGGAAGCCTGGAGATGCAGGGGATTCCTCAACCAATGCTGTATGCATTTTGCACTCCAACCTAATAATTTTCCCACAGGTTATGCCAAGACCACGTTTATCCTGTCTTATCTGGACAGAAGAGAGCTAGATTGGGCTTCTCCGCTGTGAGAATGTGATGACCCCATCCTGAGGGACCTTGCTGGGTTTTTGGAACTATTCAAATCTGTATTTGATGACCCTGCCAGGTACACAACCACAGGATCCACATTGGTTCATCTACAGCAAGGTAATAAACCTTTATCAGACTTCGCCATTGAGTTTAAGATTTTGGCTTCAGAGTTGAACTGGGACTCGAGATGCCTGAAGACCCTTTTCTTTGAAGGCCTGAACTCCTGGCAGAAAGATGAATTGGCAGCTCGAGAAATGACTGAGACCTTGGAGGATCCGATGAAGTTAGCCACAAGAATTGAACAACGACTTCGGGATAAGGTTCAAGAGGTTAAAGGTTCCAAGAGACCTAGCCAGGGAGAAATCCGAGTCAAGACTATACCTAAGCCTATTCAGTCTAAATTGGTTACTGGCGAAGAAGAACCTATGCAACTAGGCCATAGTCACCTGACTTCTAAGGAGAGAAGAACGCGGAGAAGATTAGGCCTCTGCATGTATTGTGGTCAAGCAGGCCATGCAGTATAAACATGCCCTATCTGTCCGGGAAACGGGCAGACCTAAGACCTGTGGGAGGACTCTTCTTAGGTCTAGCTGCACCTTCTCCTCCACTCTCTCTGCCAGTCTCTTTGATAAATGGACCACAGACTCTTGCCCTAGTGGATTCCGGGGCAGGAGGGAATTTTATATTGAGACATCTAGTGGAACATCTGCAAATCCCCACTATGACTATGAAGCCTCTGCTTCTGTTATCCTCTATCCATGGGGAGCCCTTACTGGGTGAAGTAACGGAACTGGTCAGTTTAAGGACTGGAGCTCTTCATACGGAATCCATTTCCTTCTTTGTGCTAGAAAAGGCTATGCACCCCTTAGTACTCGGATTACCATGGCTACAAAAGCACATGCCTCAATTCAACTGGGCTACTCTAGAACTTTCACTTTGGGGCCCAGATTGTCATGGCAAATGTCTGAAGGAAGTTTCACCATTGCCCTATATGCCTATGACTCAGTTGATGCCTGGGTTACTACCCCAATACGCATCGTTTCAAGATGTATTCTCTAAAGAAGCAGCTGATATAATTCCCCCACACAGATCTTATGACTGTGCGATCAATTTGAAACCGAATACTGAACCACCCAAGGGAAGAGTTTACCCCCTATCAGTAGTAGAAAATAAAGCGATGTCTGAACACATCCAAGAAAATCTGCAAAAAGGTTTCATAAGGCCATCCAAGTCTCCTGCAGGAGCAGGGTTTTTCTTTGTGGGGAAGAAGGACGGAACTCTACGTCCATGCATTGATTATCATGGTCTAAACGAGATCACAGTCAAAGACCGCTATCCCTTACCTCTCATCTCAGAGCTATTTGACCGCCTACAGGGGGCTAAGATCTTCTCCAAGCTGGATTTTAAAGGAGCATATAACCTTGTTCATATTCATTCAGGTGACAAATGGAAGACAACTTTTAACACCAGGGATGGACACTTTGAGTATTTGGTGATGCCCTTCGGCTTATGCAATGCCCCAGCTGTCTTCCAAAACATGATGAATGACATCCTGCATGACCTACTCTACCAATGTGTCATTGTCTATTTGGATGACATCCTGATCCTCTCTCAAGATCTGAATACCCACGTTATGGATGTCAACAGAGTGTTAAAAGACTGCGGGAGAACCGTCTATACATTAAGCTGTCCAAATGCGAATTCCACAAGGAGTCTGTACCGATCCTAGGGTACATAGTGTCTAACAAGGGGTTCCAGATGGACCCACAAAAGCTGGAGAGCATTCAGAAATGGTCCCAACCTACTGGTCTAAAGGCTCTCAGAAGGTTTCTGGGATTCACAAATTACTATAGAACCTTCATTAAGAACTACTCCTCACTGACTGTGCCTTTAACAGCTCTGACAAAGAAGGGTGCCAATGTTGCTAATTTGTCTATAGAGGCTGTCACCGCTTTCCAAAAGCTGAAGGATGCTTTCTCCAGCAAGCCATGTCTCCATCACCCGGATCCCACATGCCCCTTTATTGTCGAGGTGGATGCCTCTGATGTTGGCGTAGGGGCTGTATTAAGTCAAACCAGCGATTCCAAGATCCTGCGGCCATGTTCCTTCTTCTCCAGACGATTCACACCGGCTGAGAGGAACTATGGAATTTGAGATAAAGAATTGTTGGCGATAAAGATGGTGTTCGAAGAGTGGAGACCCTGGCTCGAGGGTGCTCAACACCAGATTACGGTTTTTACTGACCATAAAAACCTAGAATACCTTTGTCACGCCCTGCGCCTCAACCATAGACAGGCGAGGTGGTCCCTGTTCTTTAACAGGTTTGATTTCATCTTAAAGTACCGACCTCGAGATAAAAACATCAGAGCGGATGCCCTATCTTGCTCCTTTATTTATGAAGATGTGCTTGATGCTCCGCAACACATCATTGAACCTGAGAGAGTCATTCTATCAGTTACTCACCCAGTACCTGCGGGCAAAACAATTGTGCCTATCAACCTCCGGAAGAACGTACTAGCATGGGCTCATGACTCTAAACTGGCTGGACATCCCGGTCAATGGAGAACCCTGGCAAAGCTGCAAAATTTCTACTGGTGGCCGTCTATGAGAGAAGATGCCTTCACTTATGTAGCAGCCTGTACCAACTGTGCCAGACAAAAACCTCCGCCTGGTCATCCTTGGGGTCAGCTACAACCTTTACCCATACCGAATGAGCCCTGGACTCACATCACCATGGACTTCGTGGTGGATGTACCCCTCTCCAGGGGCAACAACACTATCTGGGTAACGGTGGACAGATTCTCAAAGATGACTCACTTTGTGGTGCTTCCTGGCTTACCATCTGCCAGTGAACTTGCAAAGCTTTTCATCAGCCACATATTCTGCCTGCACAGAATACCAAAGCACATCGTCTCAGACAGAGGCGTACAATTCACAGCCAAATTCTGGAAGGCTCTTTGCAAGAAGTTTGATATCACTCTCGACTTCACTTCTTCTTACTATCTGCAATCCAATGGCCAAACTGAGAGGATGAACCGTACCCTCAAACAGTTCCTCAGAGCCTATGTCTCTTCAGGCCAGAATGACTGGGCTGAACTTCTACTATGGGTTGAGTTTTCCATCAACTCTCATCCAGCAACATCTACTGGATCAACACCATTCAAAGTGGTATATGGACGACTACCTTCACCACCTTTGCCACTTCTGCTTTCAGTGTCATCCCCAGCAGCACAAGCCACTGCCAATGAAATTCAATATCTTTGGAAGAAGACAGAGGAGATGCTCATCAAAGCTGGAATTCAAGCAAAACGAGACTATGACATTCATCACGGCAAGGCTCCTGAACTCAAGCCTGGTGATAAGGTCTGGTTGTGTATGAAGCACCTTAGTTTGAAGTTGCCATCTGCTCGCTTCACTCCACGCTATGTCGGACCATTCCCCATCCTCTGACATCTGGGAAATCGCTCCTACAGTCTCAAACTTCCTCCAGCAATGAAGATCCATAACGCGTTTCACGTCTCATTACTGAAACCGCTCATTCTCAACAAATTCAGCACCAAGACACCAGATCCCCCTCCTGTTGATGCAGAAGAGGACATTGAGTACGAAGTAGATGCTATACTTGATGTAAGGAAGAGAGGCAGAGTATGGGAATATCTCCTGTCATGGGAGGGCTATGGACCAGAAAATAACTCGTGAGAACCTATGTCTAACATTCTGAACCAGTATCATCGTTTACATCCTCGGAAACCTAGACAAGGTAGGGGGTCTGGAGGAGGTCCTTTGAAGGGGGATACTGTTGCGTCCGTCGGTCTCAGAGGGCTTCATCCAACATGCCTCACCTCTATTTCAGCCTTCTCCACCAGCCTCGGGAGAATGGCGTCCGTACCGTCTCCTTGCCACACCCTCTGAAGCCCCTGGAGCGGCTTTGGTGCGGCATCCCGCCATGTTGACCTGAGGCCTCCTAGGGCGCATGCGTGTGCACACCTCATGTCTTGTAGCAGTGTTGGCGCGAACCTCGGGGGCGTCCCCCTCAAGTGACATCACTGCTTCCGACTACAAAAGGTTGCCCATTTGCTGATTCTCACCGAGTTAGCAACGGATTGGATTTGTTCCGGTCTGAAGCTGCTCTGCCTGCTTCTGCTACTGCTAGAAACTATCTACACCCTCCTGGGTTCTATTAACTTGGGTACCCGCTTCTCAGAGGCTCTTTGCTTATTTCCAGGTGCCTATCCTGAATCCAGGTAATCGCTCCACGAGGGCCTGTGTGTCTATCCTGGTGCCTGCTACCAATTCTTCTACCTGCTGGAACACTACCTATCAGCTACAGAGAGTGGGTACAACTTCTCCCAGTCTGTTCATCTACATCGGACCCTACACCACTATTGTGGAACGGGTCTCCTCTGCCGAGGATCACAGACTGTTGCTGCCTATCCTCTCTCTACTGCCACCTCTGGTGAACCATACAAACTGCATAATAAAGATATATTCTCTGTGCATCTGAGTCTAGCCTGGTGCTACAGTTCCCTCGGGGCTCCTCCCCATGGGAGACACTATCACTGTTGCCCCTAAGAATCCACCAAACACCTCGATATCATAACTGCCCCAAAGAGGTCATCTAAGGAATCTAAACTAATTTGGAATATTTTTTGAGTCTCAATAATTAAGATGGTTCTGGTGCATGAGTAAGAATAATGTGGAGGATATATTGCAGTATGAATGAAGTCTGAATGTTTTTTTTATGGTGGGAGGAAAAAAATAACAAAAGTATCTTATAGGATAGTTCCAATTGTACTGAACTTGTTTGTACAGTTGGGACTATCCTATAGCAGATACTTTTGTAATGTTTGAATCACTTATGTAACTTGCAGTGGAATAATTTATTTCACTTTTTTGTCTGTTACTTTGCAAATTTCCATATGTGAGCGAGTTGATTCTTCTGGAAATTCAGATTAAAAAAATAAAATCCATTGTCTTCCTGTTAGCTTTTGCCTTGTTACAAAATACCACCCCCTTCTGTTACTGCAGTCAGACACACATGGGGTGATTTTGTAACAGTCTACGTGAATTAGATGGCAACATCACATAACAGTTACACTAATTTTCAAAGTGAACTCATGCACGTAATTTAGATTTGACAATTCTCCCCCCAAAACTAGCCAGATACAATTATACCTTCTATTTAGTGCACAGAATTTGTTTTAGAAATTTGACATACCTACACTTGAAAAGCTTGCAGATCCCTCTGCAGTCCTGTCATCGGGATCCCTCCTCAATCCTGTCATCTGCTCATTCTGGACAAACTTACATGCATAGACAGTTGCACATCCCTGTGTAACTTTACCTGGATATCCGGTGGGCAGTTTTATAACAGGACAGTTCCCCACCCCCTCGAGAAATGTCTTTCAAAACTACCCTCTCACAGAGAGTAAAATTGAAAGACATTTCTGCAGGTAAAATGGTGCTTTGCTGGGGAAAATGCTGGGATATCAAATTGTCTGCTTGTGTACCTATGTCCTGCAGGCCCGATAGTTTATCCACAGTGAGCAGGGGCACTCCCGGGCTCTGGTGGGAGGGGGGGAGAGGAGCTGGGGAAAGTATTGCATGTATATTCCTTCAAAAATTGTCTGTCCACAAATGAATAGGTATAAATGTTCATCAGCAGTTTTGGGCCTGGATTCTCTAAGGTGGCAGACCTTAGAGAATCCGGCGGTAACGGGGGGCGGGGGGACGAAGCGGGGGACCGGCTTTCGCGCCGAATATCTACCCCATAAAAGGTGTAGTTATTCGGCGCGAAACTGGCGGCGATAAGGAATCTTACCTTTCGCCGCCAGTGATGTGTCCGCAGCGTCAGCCCCGGTGCCACCCCGACTCCTCTTCCGGGGCCGACTCTGCCCCGAGCTAGCTGTCGCACGCGAAAAGTGCTTTTTCATGTGCGATAGCGTTAGAGAATGTCCCCCTTGGTGGGATAAATTTTAAAGGGGAAAATATGTGCCTACTTTTTCTTTGAAAATCAGTTTAACCCATTGCATGTATTTGATAGCAATGTGAGCAGACAGTTACAAAATGACCCCCTAAGAAGGTAAATTTTAATGCCATTTCCATGGGTAAAGCAGTGCTTTTGGAAAACTGCCCACCTTATTTGCAGGGTAAAGTGGACACATAGGAGCACTACTCAGGCACTTTTACTTGCAGTAGGGGGGAGATATTCTTGGAGGTGATGTTGGGGCGGGTTTCGGAACGACATAGGTACTTTTGAAAAACTCAGACGTAGGCATGTGCTTGTGGTCAGAAGAAGCTCCTGCACAAAACGACAGGCGTAAATGTGTGCGGGCAAAGTTCTTTCTGCGATTTTCAGAGTGAAAGCATCCGTGTATTCTTATTTTGAAAATTAGTGCACTGTCTGCAGGTAAAAAGCCCAGTCTGAAAATGGCCCCTCTCATTAAAATGGAACCCTGGGCACCGTTATGGTTCGGGGCCTGTGCTGTCAGCTAAGAAAATAAAAGCTTCCTTGTCTTAAGCCTTCCATCATCCTGAGGATGGCACTCGCTCTCGTCTGAGGAGTCAGGACTCCAACTGATCCCCACGGGGATAGGATGCCTATTGCCTAAAACTTACTACCTGCAACATTTGTAGATTCAGGGACATGGCAGGTTTATCAAAATTTAAGCTGTAAACGATGGAGCTAAAGCTGGTAAAAAGAGGAAGATGAATGCAGCGTGACCGTGTGGCAAGTCGACAATTTTTTTTTTTCTTTCTGCCTGTGACAAGGGTTATAGTGGACAATAAAATTCTGCCAAGCAAGTTCTCCAAATTCCCAGCTGTACCTTTATATTAATCTGCTTACTTTATGTTTCCTTTCTTTCACCCTCCCCTCTGCCCAACGCAACTGTCAAAGCTGCTTGCAGTGTTGTGAGTGAACTGTTTAGTGGACCCTTGGGCCGACCTGTGAGAGACTGGGGTGAGGTGTACTATAGTCTCTAATGAGTGACAGGTCGGGAGGCGGATACCAGGCAGGCGCTGGGCGTGGGCTTCACCCTGGAAGCCGGTACTCCCCCGGGAGGAGCTCATAGGAGCCCAGCCACTGGGACTTAGGAGATCACAGAAGCTGGAGCAGGCAGGCAGGGATCAGGAGTCAGGCAGGTACTGAAGCAGGCTGGAACTGGAGCAAGCAGAACTGGCTATGGGAACCAGGCAGGAGCTGAAGCTGGACTGGCTATTGGAACCAGCTGAAGCAGGACTGGCTACTGGAACCAGACAGAAGCTAAAGCAGGACTGGCTACTGGAACCAGACAGGAGCTGAAGCAGGACTGGCTACTGGAACCAGACAGGAGATGAAGCAGGACTGGCTACTGGAACCAGACAGGAGCTGAAGCAGGACTGGTTACAGAACCAGGCTGGAGCTGAAGCTGAAGACGGATACTGGAACCAGGCTGGAGCTGGAGCTGAAGACGAGTACTGGAACCAGGCTGGAACTGGAGCTGAAGACGAGTACTGGAACCAGGCTGGAGCTGAAGCTGAAGACGGATACTGGAACCTGGCTGGAGCTGGAGCTGAAGACAAGAGCTGGAACTAGGCTGGAGCTGAAGCTGAAGACGGATACTGGAACCTGGCTTGTGCTGGAGCTGAAGACGAGTGCTGGAACCAGACTGGAGCTGAAGCTGAAGACGAGTACTGGAACCAGGCTGGAACTGAAGCTGAAGATAACTGGAGTCAAGCAGGAACCAGGCTGGGAGGCCAAGGAAGACAAGCAGGACTCGGACAGGAGACGAAGCAAGCACAGGGGCTGGCGAGACGCGTCGGGGCCTGGTGCAACGTGGGAGCGCTAGGGAACCCTGTTGCAAGGCCCCGACTGAGGGCAGGTGCCGGGGTTACATACCCCTGGTGTCTGACGTCAGCGGAGGGGGCGCAGCGTCTCGTGGCGGGAACAGGGCTATATCTGAGCCCTTTTTGCGCGCGCGCCTAAGGCCTGGGCGTCCCCCCGGAGAGCCTCCGACGGCGTTGCCCCTGCGACGTTGCCAATGAACAGGCCGGCCTGCGCACCGGCGGGAGCGGGAGGAAGGAGGTAAGGTCCCGGTTGCGACCGGGACCGCAACATGGAGAATGGAGATTAGAAAAGAAAGAGATTCAGTTAGGAAAGCATGATCCTACATAACAATGACATCACTAGATGAAACCCAAGAATTAAACTTAGGAAATACATCTGCCTTGAATATAAAGGTGAATGGGTCAGTCTCAGCGTAGCTGCCATTTTATTTTGAAAATTCTTTTTCCTCTTCTCTCTCTCTCTCCATACCATCTGAATCAGTGACCTTGCACCAAGTTTCTGCCGCACGGAAAGTTTGCATAGCACAAAGCATGCCCATGCTGAACATTACAGTCTTTCTGGGGTCATAGATGTAATATTTTGTTTTTGATTTGAAAGACTTATGTGTGCTTATATTGTCACCTATGTATATAAAAACATTTTTCCCTAAACTTTTAATCCAGTTAACTGATGTGTAATAGCTGTCTAACTTTGAAAAGTGCTTTGTTTTCTGTTAATGATTTGGATTTTTATAATTTTTTTTTCATTTAAAAAAGGATCTAGACACATTTCACAATCATACACCTTCAGAGTCCTTTAGACCTGATTTTCAAAGCCATTTATGTGGTAAATGGCTTTTCTAAAATGGATAATTAGAACAAAAAAGTCACAATGGGTGAATGCAGCAAATGCTAAAGATTCCACAGAAAACATCCATACCAATCTCTTGTTTAATCCCAAACTAACCATCGGGCCAATACAGAAAATTTTACGGGAGAGAAGGCAAGCACCCGCTCTCCCGACTTTGGCTGCACATTTTACTTTCTGTATTGCGCAGGACTAACTAATAGGGATGTGAATCATTTTTGAACGATTAAAATTATCGTCAGATAATTTTAAAATCGTTCTAAATCATTAGAGTGCACGATACAATACAAATGCCCCCGCTTTATCGTCAGGGGCATTTGTATTGTATCGTTAAATAGGGCACGGGAATTATTTGGGGGTGGGCGGGAAAACCAGCACACCAAAACAACCCCTAAACCCACCCCGACCCTTTAAAACCAATTCCTTACCCTCCCCCACCCTCCCGAACCCCCCCAAAATGTTAAGTTACCTGGTGGTCCAGTGTGGGGGGGGGGTGTCCCGGCACGATCTCCCGCTCTTGGGCCATCGGCGCCATTTTGGCTGCCACTAATTAAAATGGCGCCGATGGCCCGATAAAAAAAACCCCCCACCCGACCCTTTAAATCGACTCCCCACCCTCCCGACCCTTTTTTTTAGGGAGGCCCGCGCCGCTAAAAAAAACAAAACCACCCGACCCTTTAAATCGACCCCCCCCCCTCCTGACCCCCCCAAAACCTTTTAAAATTACCTGGTGGTCCAGGGGGGCCTCGGGGGGCCTCGGGGAGAGATCCAGGGGGGCCTCGGGCAGAGGAGAGATCCAGGGGGGCCACGGGGAAAGATTTCCCGTTCCCAGGCATCAGCTGTTCTAAAAAAAAATGGCACCGATGCCCCTTTGCCCTTACCATGTGACAGGGTATCCATGCCATTGGCCGGCCCCTGTCACATGGTAGGAGCACTGGATGGCCGGCGCCATCTTTACTCATCAGCCCCTATTATACTATACTCTATAATAGGAGCTGATGAGTAAAGATGGCCGGCGTTTCGGGGGCGGGCCCGGGGGCATGGCACCGGCCCAGGGGCGTGGTCGAGGCATCCGGACCAGCCCCCGGGACCAGAACACGAGCGGGGCTGCCGGCCAGCGCGCGTAAAGTTACGCCTGCTTTCAGCAGGCGTAACTTTGCCGACAAAGGTGGGGGGGGGGTTAGATAGGGCCGGCGGGGGGGGGGGGGGGTTTAGGTAGGGGAAGGGAGGGCGAAGGAAAGTTCCCTCCGAGGCCGTTCCGAAATCGGAGTGGCCTCGGAGGGAATAGGCAGTGCCGCTGGGCTCGGCACGCGCAGGTTGCACAAATGTGCACCCCCTTGCGCGAGCCGACCCCGGATTTTATAAGATATGCGCGGCTACGTGCTTATCTTATAAAATCCAGCGTACTTTTGTTCGCGCCTGCTGCGCGAACAAAAGTACACGATCGAATATTTTTTAAGATCTACCCCAGAATGCATAAAAAGTACCAACACAGCACTGCATTTTGAGATGGGTCAATTTCAATTTCTGCATCGGGGTCCGAAATACTCTCCTCTTTATGTGCGCCTCCAGTCAAAGGCAGGACTGGAGCCAGGAGAGGGACACATCCTTCCTTCCATCCAAATTTCCTCTCCAGAAACTCGAACCCAGAACCTTCCTTCCTTTTCCCCTCTCCCCCAAGAATCTAGAAACCATCCCTTTATTTTCTCCCCCCAGTTCCAAAACTTTCCTCTTTCTTTCTCCCTTTTTCCTTCCCCTCCCCTCCACCCCCATCCTAGAACTTCCTTCCATCTCCTTTCTCACTGCCCCCCTGATCCTGGAACTTCCATCCTTCCCCTCCCCCCCCATCCAGAGTCGTTCCTGCACTCCTTTCCCCTGCTTTCTTCCGAGAACCTCTCCCTTCTCGAAACCAATACCTGAGATCTCATACCCAAAAATATCCCAAAGACCACAGACAGGTCAGAAAACCACTTGAGTTTTATTATGCAAATAACATTTACATTATTTAATATGCAAAAATGAGGAAGATGCATGCGCATTGCCACAAAACTGATGCCAACGTCTCTAAGCCATGCCGCAGAATCTGCCTCTGAGCTGTCTGGGCGCGCCTTGCAACTTTTCATTATAACTTTTATCTGTGATTTACAGCCACTTAATCTTATCTCCAAAAGCTAATTGCAGCTTCTTTTCATCTGATATGCAGTGTTCTGGATCCAAGATAATATCAGAAAATACTTATTGTGAAGGGTAATTGGCAGGAAAATGGGAAACAGAATAGAAAGCAGAGGCATATAGAAAGAAGACGGACCGTATTAGTAAAACATATACTTAGAGGAAACATTATACCTTCGAAAGAGCCCTTGCCGCATAATGGCCTAATGATTCAGATTCAAGATTCACTGTAATTTTAAACCCTCTTATTCATGTGATGAGCAATGTCTACAGGCTCAAAGCATATGTTATAAGAGACAGTTTTAACATCAGATACCGTCATGAGAAGGTAGTGATTTTTCTGTCAAAAAAAAAAAAGTCATTAACTTCAAGAGTTATAAGGCTCTCTGAGGCCTGAAAAAAAACCAAAAAACAAACAAACGAGCGTTCATTTCTCTTTGCATTCACCTTTTTTTTAATCCTAGAAATTCATTGAGTTACAAGGCTGCTTCCCATCAGACAGGGCTGAAAACCTCAGCACTGCAATTTTATTCAAACTTTGGATTAGTAAAGGGGCTGAATAGGATTCCCATACTGGCTGGTAATTTGATAGTTGGATTACCTCAGTGGGGTTGTGTGCGGGAAGGGGTAATTGTCTTGAGCTGTAAAAAAAAAGGCATATAAGTTGTTTCAGATGCAGCTGAGTTTCAAAAGCGATATTCTGGATTGATTTTTCTAAGCGTCTCCGTTTCCACCATTGCCCTTTCTGGTGCTCACCCCACATCTCTGGTCCTATCTGTCATTCATTCTTACTCTCCCACCTGTTTTCTCTTTGTGTCTTTCTTTTCCACTTTCTTTTCTCAGCTCGCTTTTTTTTTTTCATACTGTCTCTTTCCATTCTGCTTCACCTGTGTTGCTCTTCCTTCCTGGCCCCTTTTCTCACACGTTGTCATTTTGTCTTTGTCATAGACTATCGTGCACTGTTCTGCAAGTCTCCTCACTGTGACGTGAGGAGACACTTGGGCTAAAAGCAAGATTTTTTTTTTTAAAGTGAGTAAATACTTGAAATAGAAATACCCAGGGTGCAGTACGAATGACCAATTAGCTGTGCAGTTAGAGTGTGCCAAAGGTATTCATTTATTACTTTGTAATTTGTTGTGTTACCGTGGTAAATTCATTGCTTGGAGGGCTTTACAGGCTGAGTGGTTGCCATATATCACCTCTGCATGCTCCTGCTCCCTTGGAAAATAAATGTGTAGAAAATGCCCCCGAAATAGTTGCAAGTGGCTGCAGACAGGTCCCTATTTCTAAAAGAGTGGGAAAAATCCTTTGGAAAAAAAGGCCTCAGGTGCTGACTGACTGAGCTACTGAAGAAAAAAGTGAAAATGAATAAAAAAAAAAATAATGCCAAGGATATCATTTTCAAAACTGTCTCTCCAGGCAACATTTTCCTTTTATTATTATTATTCTTTTTTTTTTTTGGGGGGGAGGGTGTTTGGTGGGTCAGGATGGAGGTCAGATTGTATGGTTTTTCTGCACCATTGTTTTATATGTCCATTTGCTGCCTTTGGTTACAGAAAACTGCCCTGGGATCCTTTGGTAAGAATATCCCGGAGACCAGGGAGAAATGTTGAAGTAAGTAAAATGTTCTTGAAATGGAAATTGCTGCCTTGGGGAAAACACGCCAGAGCTCTGAAGAGGCTCTCTGTTAATTGGAATGTTCTTTTTATAGCAAATGAAAATTTTGCATAATAAGCGAACAGACATGGGGGGGGGGGGGGGGGGGAAGCAATTTTCAAACTGTCCACATTGTTGCAAAGTCCACAGATGCATTTTACCCAGGGTCTTCAAAGGGAAAATACGCATGCGCTTTCACTTTGCACCTGCGGATATTTGCACCTAATTTGTCAGCTGCTTCTTTTTCCGTGAGAAATGATGTGATTAGTTCTGAAAATGCAATCTATGAGGATAACTTTCAGACAAATGCCCGTGACAGCATGTGAGCATGTATATGATATATCGTGCACAGTTTTACCATAGTATTATACAGGGTGGCCCATGGAAACGTAGCCTGCCTGCGTGGCACTGGTATTGGAGGCGGGCTACTTTTCCATGGGCCACCCTTTATAATCTGAATGTATATCATAAGCATGTTTGATAAAATATGCACAACTTTACCCCTCAGCATTC
The DNA here is from genome assembly GCF_901001135.1 of Rhinatrema bivittatum. NCBI lineage: Eukaryota > Metazoa > Chordata > Amphibia > Gymnophiona > Rhinatrematidae > Rhinatrema > Rhinatrema bivittatum. The sequence continues at coordinate 614,562,163 of NC_042615.1, read as the reverse complement.
GTGAGGCTTAAGCACAAATATATGAAATGCATTGAATGCACTTACTTTTCCTATCTATTTAAAAAAATATCAGCATGTGCATTTTATGAGCGAAAGTAAGCCTTACTCGCATACAGTATATCGGGATTTAAATGCATATCAGCCAATTTTAAATATGCGTGCGTCAAGCAAATTTCTAGTTCCATCGGTTCGCCCTTTCCTTTTCCAGGTCATCGAGATCCTCCTAGTTCTTCAGTCTGAACTCCTCCCAGTTCATCCAGACTTCCCACCCAGTCAGTACCACACAATAAACAGGTTTAATATCATTTACGCCAGATAATTAGCAGGTGTAAAAATACGAAGGTAAGTTGTCAAATGTTCACACGTAAGCGTCTTTTACAATAGCAACTTGCCCATGTAATTCCGGAATACCTCTCGACCGTCCCTTATTGAGGCGCGTATACATTACCAGACTGGTTCTGTGGAACTCATTACTGAGAGTCTGACTTATTGACTGCACATTGACGTTTAAGAAACTGTTAAAGACCTTTTTATACCAACAGGCATTTTCGGATTGCTGATCGACGTTAGGTGACTATAATTGATTTCAAAGGTGCTATTTGTCAATTTTAATTTGTTTTTATCTGTTAGTTGCTTTCATGTGCTATTTTAGTCTACTATTTATTGTTTTACATGGAATGTTACGTTTAGGGTGTTATTTTCTAAGGCTATCGCACGCGAAAAGTCGCTTTTCGCGTGCGATAGCTTGCTGGGGGAGGAGTCAGGGCAGAGTCGGGGCGGCGAGGAGGCAGACGCGGCGCTATCTTTGCTGGCAGTGATAAGGTAAGACACATTATCGCCACCAGTAGCGCGCCCAATAGCACCACCTTTCACGGTGGTGCTATTGGGTGCGAAAGCTGGCATCGATAACACCGCGGTGGTGCGATTGCTGCCGGCTTTCTCAGGCCCGCCCCCCCTTCACCCCCCCAACCCTGTTACCGCCGGGATTTACCGTTCTCTGCGAGAATGGAAAATCCTGGCCTTAGTTTGTTATTTATTGGTCTATCTGTATTGGGATGATAAGTTATTTTATAAGTGTTTTATTGTAAGCCATATAGAGCTGTGTATAAGTGGCATATAAATATACTTAAATAAATAAATGTGTGTGTGAAATTTAATATTTGCATGTATTTTCTACTTTTATAAAATATGGCATACACAAGCAGCTGCTTCTTGTGTTAGTATATGCTAATTTTTACGTGTGTAAATTTTTGAAAATTCACATGTATGTGTATTATTCCCTCCTCCACCCCCACAAGTAAATACACACCCGGGAATGCCTCCTTTTAATGCAGCTTAAAGTACGCACAGGTACTTTTAGCCAGGTTAGGGGTGAGCAATTTTCCATCAATCCTTCTAGAACTTATCCCAGGTAAATGGTTTTTGAAAATTGGCCTCATAGACCAAGAGTGTAACACACACAGTAATCTTCTTGGCTGTATGGGAATTTATATTGAAACAAAATGTCATGGGCATTCACATTTCATGGTCTTCTAGGAAAAAAAAATCCCTGAACAAATGTCAAGACTACTAATTTCTCAATCACTATTTCTTTGTGTTTGCTTGTGCACTGCCAAGGAAGGAAATGAGCATTTTAAGCCCCACCTGAGACCTTTTTCAGGACAAGAACACACAAACAATGCCAGTGAGAGGCCAGTCTGTTTTCTGATAGCATTGTGATGCTTTTACACAGGGCCGGTGGAAGGGTGTCCAGCCACCCTAGGCGGTGCAGTCATCACGTGTTCTCTCTCTCTCCATCGCACACGACAAGCGACCCCCAGTTCCTCAAAGAAATCCATACCCCCAGACGGGAAACGCCTTCAGCTCCGTGCCTCGCCTGCGGCACTTCTCATCTCGTCCGTCCTTTCAAAAACTGCCACCCTTACCGGCTACTCTGCCGCCCCGTCCACCTCCGGCACCCTAGGCCACCACCTACCCCGCCCAATGTTTCCACCGGCCCTGCTTTTGACACTTTCATATCCATCCTGTTGATGGTGTGCAGTCTGTTATCTCTACTGGATAGTATGTAGTGTAGTGCAGCACTGCAGAGCACCTTGGCAGTTTCATTTCAGGGATAGGGTGTAACACTTGCATAGCATTACCCTGAGAAAGAGCTGAAATGTGTCTCAAAATGTGAATTTCTAGCCCTGAAACTGCTCCTACAAATAAAAAAGAAATAATTGTTAGGCAATGTGAACATACATTTTAAAGTTTTCAAGCGGACAATGAAACAGAAATATTTGTCTTTTTTTTTTTTTATTATTTTGCTATGGAATTAACCAGGGTTGCTAATTTAGGCTCTCGCTACAAGCTTTATAGAATGAGTAAGATTGCAAGTGTAGTCCATGAAATGCCCTTTTTTTTGTTCACCACAGGAAACTGCCAAGGACCCAGCGTTTCCCTAATGGAAGTTCATTGCACATCACAAGGCATGATTGTACTTGTAGTTTGTTGATGTGAAATGCAAACCTACACACTCTATTTCATATTTCACATGAATGTGAATTCCTGTTTTCACATTTCGGAGAATGTAAAGAGTGCCCATGAGCCCTGTAATCCTTAATCCAGTTCTTAGGTTTTTGACCTTCCTTCCAGGGATAAATCATGGCAGCAAGAAACTTTATCCTCCTTCTCCATCAACACCCTGGTTCCATTCTCATTAAACATATGGAAACTGTAGTATCCAAATCCTGAGATAGAGGAAAGGAAAATACATTCTCTAGATAATTGTTTTTTTTTTCCCCGTGAACACTTCAAATGGAGTTATTAAATTATTCAGCATTTCAAACCAAAAATCTCTTTGAGCTTATGAAAAATGACTGCAAAACTGAATAAAGGCTGTAGCAGACATGTTATCTATTTCTTCAATTAGCAGCATAATCCTGGTGGTGCGTTTTAAGGAATTGTGTGAGTTCTGATTGAGACATTCTTAATTCTCTATGATATCAACAGGGCAAGGGAAAACAAAAATAAACAGAACTCTGCTCTCTGGTAAAACATCCTCTCACAAGCTGCTAGAATCGTGATATTAAAATATTAAACAGAGGATTATTGCATTGCACTCCAGTGACACTACTTACTGTTCAAGCAAAAGAACAGCCCCATGCAATTTTTCAAATGGACTTTTTTCTTGGCCTTATTCCTCCCTTTGTTGGTCGTATTCCTAGTTTCCTTCTTTTGTCCAAAATTATTTCATTTCTTTGCGTTTTGCTATTTTCTAAATTGTACAATTTATTGAAGCAATCTGTCCCCTTCCCCCCCTCTTCCTTTTGACTACATTCCTGCAGGTGTGGCTGACCAGAGGTCTTGCTAGCAGTGCAGCGCATTTTTCTCATTTACACGTCTTGCGTTCCTTTGCGTAAGCTGCAGTTCTGATTCGGCCCTCAGCGATTAAGACCTGGAGTGCAGGGTTCTAAGGAAGGGTTCCCAGGTTAGGTTTCTGGACATGTTGAGACTCTAAGGCAGTGATGGCGAACTCCAGGCCTCGAGTGCCACAAACAGGCCAGGTTTTCAGGATATCCACAATGAATATGCATGAGGTAGATTTGCATACAATGGAGGCAATGCATGCAAATCTTTCTCATGCATGTTCATTGTGAATATCCTGAAAACCTGGCCTGTTTGTGGCACTCGAGGACTGGAGTTTGCCATCACTGCTTCTAAGGCAAGAATGCAGCAGCACTGGAAATTTGTCTTCCCCTTCCCTCAAATGAAAAAAAAAAATCAAGAAATGAAAAACAGTTCCACTGAAGATGGATATGTCATAAATTTCACTGAGGGAATTCAGGGGCTTTCAAAAGGGAGAGAAAAAAGATAAAATTCAACTAGCCCCTCCCCCCCGGTTATTTTAAATCTGCACGACAAGGAATTATTGCTTTATGTTGTAACCAAATATTATTTTATGGACTAAATATTATATTTAGCTAACATGGCAGCCAGGACTCTCCCCCCCAACCCCCACACCCTGTTGCTGTCCAATAAATCTCACAGAAATAGATTAACAGAAGGCCACAGTTTATTAACAGACTTTTAAACTCCATGTTTAACAATCCTCACCAAACACACGGAATTAACCAGTGGCTGCTATCTCCCTACCACCCTCAACCAGCATCCAAACTTCTACTTCCTCAATACAGCAATACTGGCCTTCTGCCCACGAGTAGGGTTGCCAACTGGCTCCATATTTTCAGGGTAGATTGATCCAGTCCTGGTTTTACCCCATTGCATCCTGGGATTTGTTCTGATTTCCCTATTGCATTCCCTAAGAAAAGCAAGACTATAAGTACCTGCATGCAGGGGAGTAAAAGCAGGACTGGATTAACCTGTCCTGAAAATCTGGACCCTGCCTGCAAGGGCTTCCAACACCAATCAGGCAACACTCTGCCACTTACCGGGGTCACGTTGCCAAGTCCCAATAGAAGAGGCCCCTACCTCCACTGGGTCAGTTTCTTCCCTGTTACTATGATTCACGCACAGCGTCCTTCAGGCTCCACTGTGCTCATTCATCGTCACCACCCTCTGCATAATCCCAACATTAACTTTAAATCAGAAACAATGACCAGGGCTCGGGCTATCCACCCAACGTGACACAGCCCAAGCATGAACAATAACATACAATACCAACAAGGAAGGTGGATGGGAAGGACACCGCCAACAAAACTGAGCAGGGTGCTCCTCGGCCCAGTTTAAAAACCTGTACCAGACCCCCCACGCCCAGTGATCGGTCGCCATGGGAATGGACCAACCAGAGTGCAACTTGAGGCCTTTTGAAAAAATACCTCCTATAAGGACCAGTCTGTGAGAAGAAGGAAGGGAGGAGGTTGGGTGAGAGAGGAGGAGGAAGAAAGGAGGAGCTGCATAGGATGCCGGATTAACTGCTCCCCATCCCCTCCCTCTGCTTAACCCCTGCGACTTAATCTAATCCTTCCCTCACCCAGCATACTAAGGGTAAAGGGGGAGAGGAAAGAGGGCGAGGGGGCAGTGCCAAGCCCGCGCCATGCTAATATGGTCAGGCAAGACATGGCTTGCCCAACCTTAGGCTTATAATTGATCACAGGGTATTCTGATAGACATAAAGTCAAAAGAAGAAAAAGTTAAGATGTTGCCAAGGTATTTTTTTTTCTGTTCCTCACGTCTATGGATTGTACCGCTAAGCTTGAATTTCTATGCTGTGTGTTATATTTAATGCTGAATATTATTTTACGGTGTTTTTAGTGGCACCCATGTTAGGAAGAGAGTTACATTTACTTCACGTTCACTGGTGCCAATATTAATATAACGAGGAAGCAGAAAATGCTGAACTATAAGAATTTGCAGCTGTATTTATTCCCTGATTTAGGAATGGAAATACATCACAGTTACAGGAGGCTGTGCATCTTCTGGTCAACGTTTACAAGTATACAGAAGGATTTATACATCCTTCTTGATATTTCTAGACTATGATAAACGTCTGGCTGGTAAAGAACATTGGTGTTCGGATCCAGATGGAGCTAAAATATTATTGGTATCTTGAAGATGCCAGTGTTGTATTAAGGATCTCTTAAGCACTTGGATAATATGAATGGAAATGCAAAAAATATTGTGTGTAAATCATGGTAACAAGCACTCTAGAAAATCCATGAATTTATTTTAAAGTATTTTTGGCTTCTTTGCAATTGATCCAAAGGCAAATTTTAAAAGTCATACACGCGCCAAAGCTGGGAGGTACACGAGTATCTCAGGCCGGCGCGTGCCACGCAGATTTTAAGACGCGCCCGAGTATGTGTGTACCTCCTGCTATGCACACAAATGGAAAAGGCAAAAGAAAAAGGCGGGACATGGGTGGTCCGGGAATGTAACATAAAATGTGTGTGTAAGTATATACATACATAAGTGCGCATCGGGGTCCCCTATTGCGTCACCTTTACTTCTGCTATGGATGGCGTGTAAATAATGAAACAAACAAAAAAAAAACAACCGAGGTTAGTTAGCAGGCTTTTAAGGGTTGGGGGCTAAAAGGATTAAAGGGAGGCATAATAGGTAGGGGAGTTAGAAAGTCCTATCCTTTACCCGGGTGAACTGGGAACAGATTGGGGAAACTGGTAGTTTCGTTGGCTCACTTATCTAATAAAATCCTCCCACTTACGCGGTAGAACCGGCATTTGTGCGCACATGCACACGTCCAAATAAAATCAGGCATACATGTACATGCGTACAGCTGATTTTATATCATAGGTGTATATATATGCAAGCATGTTATAAAATTGCCACATCTGTGGGAGAGGGCCGGCATATGTGCGCACATGTACGCCCATGCCGCTATTTGACAGTTACCATCCCCATTAAGAAACCTTAGCTTGGAGGTGATTGGTTAAAAAAACTCCCTGCAACAGGAAACAGAATGGATTTTCAGACTTAATTCATTGAGCCCATTTGAGCCTAATATTGTAATGTATTTTGTTCGATGTTTATGAACTGGTTTTGTTGGTGTGCTCCCTTCTGTAATCATTTGTTAAAGGAGCACAGATGCCATCATCAGTTGCTCATTCTATTACTTACCACTTGCTTGCTGGCTTTTCTTTCTATGTATCTTAAATGGATCAACATTAGGGATGTGAATCGTATTTCTGAAGATTGAAAAGTGGCGCGGGCCATCCAGTGCTCCTACCATGTGACAGGGGCCGGCCAATGGCACGGATACCCTGTCACATGGTAAGGGCAAAAGGCCATCGGCGTCATTTTTATTAGTGGCAGCCGACAGCCCGAGAGTGGGAGATCGCTCCTGGGACCCCCCCCGGACTACCAGGTAATTTAAAAACATTTTTTGGGGGGGGGTGCGGGAGGGTGGGGGAAGCTAAGAGAGCTGTTTTAAAGGGTCGGGGTGGGTTTTTTGTTTATCAGCTCGGGCGCAGCCGATAAAAAAAACCCCGATCGGGCCGCACGAAAAAAAATTCACGATGTGAATCGGAACCGATTCTGGTTCCTATTCACATCTCTAATCAACATGGTAACTACACTACGTCATCCATTGCCAAAAGAGGAGAAATCCACATGATCAGTGGACTTGAATAAAAATATATTTTAGTCTATGGAGTTTAAAACTTAAGCAAACTTGGTGGGGGTACTACCAGGGTCAATTCTGTTCTATGCAAGTTAAGTATACATTCAGTCTCCATCAGTCACTTCGAACAAAGCCATAAGCAGGGCAGGGATCAGGCGCCCTAGGCACCTTCTGCTTGTGCCGCCCCACCCCCGGTCACACTGACACCCCCTCCCCCACCCCCCGTCACACCCCTCCCAGTCACGCCGACACCCCACCCGCTCCCGGTCGGTCGCAGCCCCAGCTCCTACCTCTCGCGAGCAGCAGCAGCAGCAAAGAGGAGTGGAGATTCGAATCCCCACTCCTTTTTGCCGCCGCTGCTCGTGCCCCCCTAATGGTCGGTGCCCTAGGCCCAGGCCTTCTTCGCCTACTGCTTCCGCTGGCCCTGGCCATAAGCAGATACAGGAAAAAGGTATAACTTTAAGATTTCATCGGATCCATGTTAGTACCTCAGCAGTGCATATTCAAAAGATTTATGCAAATAAAATTGATTTTTATCTACACAAATCTTCCCCTTTAAAAAATACCCCCCTAGAAATTATTAGGAAAGGAATGGAGAATAAAACAGAGGGTGTCATGATGCATCTGTATGGCTCTATGGTGAGACCGCACCTTGAGTACTGTGGGCAATTCTGGTCGCCGCATCTCAAAGAAGATATAACAGAATTAGAAAAGCCAAAGAGAAAGGTGAGAAAAATGATAAAAGGGATGGAATGATTCCCTTATGAGTTCTTGAAGAGTTTAGGGCTTTTCAGCTTGCAAAAGAGATGGCTGACAGGAGATAGATGTCTATAAAATAATGGAACAGTGCATGCGAGCATGTTGTAAAATAATCTTGCCTCACACACGTGCGCCAAATTTTAAGTGGACGTGAGGATGTGTGTGCACAAATCCCACTTCTACCGTGTAAATCAGGGGATTTTAAAAGGGGCGTGCACTCTTGTTCCCAATTTTACTAGTTCGTCCCCAGTTCACCCAGTTAAGAGATAGGTCCTCCAACCCCTCCCCCCCCCCCAAGTTTAATAGCCTTCACTCACCCCAACCCTTAAAATCCCGCAGATCTTCCTCATTTTCTTTAAGTTTTTTAACTTACACATCATCCATAGCAGAAATAAAGTTACGCGGCAGGGGACCTTAGTGCGCGCTGGGTCACGTAAATATTTACAGGCACATCTCTGGCTCATGCCCCGAAATACCCATGCTCCGTCCAGGCCATGCCCACAGCATGCCTCTTTCTGAAATCTTGGGAGACGTACACGCTGCGGGAGAAACGTGCGTAGCTGGGTGGCTTTTAAAATCCACTCTGCGCATGCAAGCCGGAGTAACTCGCGCATCCCCTAATTAATGCGTGCTCTGGGCTTTTACATTGCACCTCAAAGTTACCAGGACAAAAAAGGGGCTGCCTTTGGAAGCATGGTGAAGGCAGGCTAACATTTAGCTGGACAGCACCATATTGGAAGCTGGCAGGCTAAATTTGTGCAGACCAATCAGTCTGCACAAATAGCAGGCCTAAAGGTTTTGGGGTATTTTTACCTGGATAACTTTACTTTGGAAATTCAGTAGAACACACACAGTTAATCTCCGCTGATTATCTGGCTAAGATTATCTGGATTACTTTATCCAGATATCTTTCCTGCTTACTGGCATTCAGAGTATGATATCTCAGTGCCCGCTGTGTTAGAGAAGTGGCACAATCATATTGAAGAAAGTCAGAGCACCTCTGCTGAAAGGAAAAGATTAGCCATACATCTACATATTCCTTACTTTCATAAAACGTATAAGTTTTCATGTCAACGCACTGGACAACTATAATTGTTGCAACAAATTAGGTATATATAACATGAGCATTTGCCAGGAATATTCTGGAAATTATGCTGATTAATTTTGAAGGCTGAAGTGTGTGGCGCGTCCCGGCCTCGCTGGTGCTACGGCTGCCCCTGCTCACCTCGGGTTCCCCTCCGCAAGGCCTGGTCCATCCTCCCTCGCAGCCGCTGCCAGTCCCCAGTGTCCGCAGCATCCCGTGGCTTAACCCGGGCCTCCAGGGCCTTCAACCTCACACTGCACCTCACGTCGGGACTCGGCGTCCTCGCTGGCGTCGGATCCGCCCCCTAGGCGCACGCACACGGACACCCGGCCCTTTAAAGGGCCAAAAGCGGGAAATTCCTCCGTGGCGCGCCATGGTGACGCTATCTGAGCTCTGTATAAAAGGCAGGGCTCAGGCTCCAGTTCCTTGCCTTGACAAACGGGTCATCTCATCTTTGAGAAGCTAGTTGCCGTCCAGTGTTCCTGCATTCCTGTGTTCCTTGATTCCTCCAGTGTTCCTGCATTCCTGTTCCAGTACTTGTTCCTGTGTTCCTGCGATCCTGTGTTCCTGTGTCTTCCAGTGCTCCTGCGTTCCTGTGCTCCCGTGGTCCTCCTTGTGCTCCAGCGTCTGTTCCTTTTCCTGTTCCGCTACCCAGGTTGTACCTTCTCAGACTGACTTCACGGTACTGACCTCGGCAAGCCTCTGACCGCGCTTGCACCGATTCACAATACTGACCCCTGCTTGCTACTGACCACATCTGAACCTTCTTCCTGGAACTGACCTCTGCTTGCCACTGACCATGTTTGGACCGCTGCCTGGAACTGACCTCTGCCTGCCTTTGACCATGTTTGGACCGCTGCCTGGAGCTGTCCTCTGCTTGCCACTGACCACGCTCTGACAGATACCTGGAACTGACCTCTGCTTACTACTGACCACGCTCGAACTGATACCTGGAACTGACCCTTGATTTAGCTGACCACTCTCGGATGGATACCCTGGCTTCGACCCTTGCACTCCACATGGACACTCTATTTGCTCCTCCTGCGAAAACCAGGCCTGCCTGCTCTGACGTTGCCCGCGGCCTTCTACAAGCTAGACCACTAGGTACTGCCTACCCTGACCGGAGGTCCTTCAGTTCCTGTCTCATTCCAGTGGACTCCGGTACTCTCTGTTCCGGTCTAGCTCATCTGTTCTCCAATTGCCATGCACCTTTGCTCTTGGTGGGCACACCTCTCTGCTATCTCTCCGGGAGACCCTCAGAGGCCCACCCAAGCCCAGGCAGTCCAGGAATCCAAGGGCTCAACCCCCGGAGCCCCCAGACTGTTATTGGTGAAGCTCCAGCTAGCCTCTATCTCCTCGTGTGCTGCACCTCCTGGCGGCAGGTGCCCTCTGGGAACCCCCGGAGGGCCGTACCAATCCTGCGCCAGGCCAAGGGTCCACCTCCAGCGCAACAAAGTGTTGCCATGATGCGAGATTTTTAAATGAAACAATTAAGAGAGAATACAAAACTCATAGAATTTTAAGTCAATGCTTTGGCAGTGCATTAGAAAATAATCTGCAAACCAGTTAAAAACTGACAGTTTTTTGGTGGTTTTTGATATGGAGTAGGAAAAACCTTGCAAGTAGACTATATAAGAGTACAAATTACACAGCATAAAGCTCATTAATGCCAGAATTTTTATACAAATGAGATATTTAATTACATATACTTTTATAGCTGAATTGTTTCTGTTATTAATGAGGATTTTTGTCATTTCAGATAAAAAAAAATTGGAATTTGGTTATAATGGACTAATTCTGATATCACTGAAGAGGAAAGGAGCTGCTGAAACAATTAAATGGCAGAGATAAGATAAAAATTAAACCCTTCTAAAAATAATCACGAAGAGAAGATGTCAGATCAAATATGAACACATAATCGTCGAGAGTATTATAATAGCATATTATCATAAATGGTGACCATCATAATAGGTATCATCAGATGTATTTTTCAATTTCTTCTGCCTTGCATCTAATCATAGGTCTTTGCACGATCATTTGTATTCAGAAAAAAATGCTTTCTTCTTTTTTTATTTTTTTGCATTTAAAACTAGAGGTTGTTTCCACAGTAATGTCATTCTTGACACAATGTCCAAGAGAATAATAATAAAATAATTATTTGTGCCATCAATGCAAATTTTGTCATGACTTCTTTCAACTTCCTTTTGGGCTCGGAGATGAAACTTAGAGTATAAGATGTTGCCTTCACAGATGAAAAATGTCTCTGTCCTCATGCCCTTGCCTGACACAGGTCCATGTTTCAAATTATACCTTCTTCATCAGGGTGTAGTCAACCATACACAATCTCTCAGCAATCAGCATTCACAACACATCCAACATGGTGAAATGGCAGAAAATTACGTTTATGATAATATAATGCTTGTGTTCACATTTGAATAGTTATAAAACATTCATAATATATATATATATATATACACTTCTATGGTATATAGCCAACCTGCAAAGTATTACCAATTCTTTAACTATGAATTGGTAAAATGCTTTTTGCTGCTGGTAATGGATTATCAATGTATTAACTGATGAGTTTGTTATAGTTAACAATGAAGCAAATATTGAATATTGTTGACATATTTAATTTTTGTTCTCTACTGAGGGAGTATACTACACGTAAGTGGATTAAAAATGTAATAAATAAACTAAATAAATCATAAAATAAAAAAATACAGGGAATTTATGTAAGTAAACAATGAAATGTAGATGAAAGTGAGCTGAGTTTGGAACTGGTGACAAAAGAGGCACATGATATGTGTTGTGTTTGACGACTCATGGGACTGCCTTGAGAGCCACTACTCTCTCCCCAGCTGCTGCCCGATGCTGCTGGAAGGCTCCTGTCACAGCAGAATGCTGCCATTGCTAGATGCCACCAACTACTGCTGTTGCTGCCATCCTGGCCAAGCCACCACCACCTACCCCTAGGTTCTAGAGATGTGAATCGGAACTGGAATCGGATCGGCTCCGGTTCCGATTCAAATCGTGCATTTTTTTTGTCCGGTCCGATCGTATTTTTTTTTTATCGGCTGCGCCCGATCCGATAAACAAAAAACCCACCCGGCCTTCCTCCTCCCCCTTGTAACTTCCTCTTCCTCCTTTACAATGTTGATTGTGAACCGGCATGATATGTCCTATGAATGTCGGTATATTTTAAAAGCATTTAAATAAATAAATAAATAAATAAATAAATAAAACCGCTCCCTTAACCTCCACCACCCTCCCGACCCCCCAAAAATCTTTTTAAAATTAACTAGTGGTCCAGTGGGCCCCGGGAGCAATCTCCCACTCTCAGGCTGTCGGCTGCCACTAATAAAAATGGCACCGATGGCCCTTTGCCCTTACCATGTGACAGGGTAACCGTACCATTGGGCAGCCCCTGTCACATGGTAGGAGCACTGGATGGCCGGCACCATCTTTAAAAATGGCACGGGCCATCCAGTTACCCTTTAAAAATGGCGCCAGCCGTCCAGTGCTCCTACCATGTGACAGGGGCCGGCCAATGGTATGGTTACCCTGTCACATGGTAAGGGCAAAGGGCCATCTGCGCCATTTTTATTAGTGGCAGTCAACGGCCCGAGAGCGGGAGATCACTCCCGGGGCCCACTGGACCACCAGGTAATTTTAAAACTTTTTTGGGGGGTCGGGAGGGTGGTGGAGGCTAAGGGAGCGGTTTTAAAGGGTCGGGGTGGGTTTTTTGTTTATCGGCCGACAGCCTGAGCGCGAGAGAATGCTCCCGGACCCCCGCTGGACCACCAGGTAATTTTAAAACATTTTTGGGGGGGTCGGGAGGGTGGTGGAGGCTAAGGGAGCAGTTTTAAAGGGTCGGGGTGGGTTTTTAGGTTGTGTCCTAACTCCCGTTAGTGTGCACTAACCCGATTAACAATTTTTTCACGATAAATCGGTGGAATTTCTATTGTATCGCACTCTAACGATTAATGACGATTTAAAAAATATCGGACGATATTTTAAATCGTCAAAAAACGATTCACTTCCCTACTAGGTTCACATGTGAGCATGCGCACACATAATATAGGTCCTGCGGCGGGAAAGGACTGAGTGGTGCCTCCTGATGGCATCAGTCTTTATCGGGCTATTTAAGCAAAGGCCCCGCAGCATTCCCTTGCCTAGGCAATGGGTCTACTGTCTAGAGCAGTGTGTGTTTTGCTCCTGCTTCCATGATTGTTTCTGCATTCCTGGATCCTTGCTTTTTCATTCCTTTTATACCCAGCTTTGTCTTGCCCAGCCTACCTCTTCCAGCCTTGCCTTGACCAGCTGTCTCATCCAGTGTCTCCTGTGTGTATTTGTCCATCCTTGGCTTGATCTCTTGAACCTGACCTCTTCCTTGGACCTGACCATGTTTGCCTGCCGCCTGGTCCTGACCTCTCACATTGAACCTGATTATGCTTGCTTGCTGCCTGGACCTGACCTCTTGCATCGTTCCCTGTCTATGCATGTCTGCCACCTACCCCGACCCTTAGCTTGTTCCTGGTATCTCCAGTCTACTGCCTGTCCTGACCCCAGCATGCCCGTGGACTCTTGCTCTCTCAACCACCCTTGGGACCCACTTAAGTCCTGCCGGGCACCAGAATGCAAGGGCTCAACCTGTGGGGGGAGGCAGCTGGTAAAGGCAAAGCTCCAGTCTGTCCACTTCAGGGCGCCTTTGCCAGCTGTCTGTGTAGGCCTCGCGGGTTTGCCTATGAGGCTGCATCAATTACGCCACAGCAATAAGGGCCCACTCTCGCGCCGCTCATCACAATATGCTTGCTCCAACATGATTATTTTCCTGCATACTGTGATCCCCGTAGACAGGAGCAGGAAGCAGAATTATTTTTTTTTCACATGCAGTAGGAGTACAGGAAAGTCCTGCAAGGGACATAATATGACATAATAATGTGGAGTTTGGAATTGCCCACATTGTTTCCAACATCCACAGGCTCTTTTAGCCCATGCACATTGCTGCAGCTTTTCAAAGGGAAACCACGTGTGTCATTTCCCTTTGAAAATGATAAGCTGCAAAATACGCATGCTAAAAGCAGCTGCATGTTTTTCCCCTGCTGTTTGTGTGGGAAGAGTGCAAAATAACTTGTGTGCATGTGAAAATCCCATGTACATGTGCTGTTTTCCTCTCCCGCCCTAAACACGCCCACAGGAATGCCTCTTTCTTACTGGGTTACAAGTTTGCGCCTCATGGGAGCCTGTGTGTACTTTTAATTGGGCAGAGGAGGGCAATTTTCAGCCATGCCATTTTGCCTGGGTAAAAAGCTACTCACGTGGGTAAATGGCATTCAAAAATGTCCTTCCCACTTGGAAACATTTCCCTCTCTGTCTTATTCAGGAGAACAGCAGAAACCACAACAAAGAAAACCACACGCAAATGGGTTACTGAACTCATTCCACCGTCTTTCTCCCTACAGTTTCTTCAAACAGTGAACGGGTCTGCAGGAACAGGTGAAAGTTACCCAACAAAGGAATGCTGGCCTGCCCTCTGCCTACCTTACAATGCAGCCATTGTTGACAGAAGCTACCCTCTCTTTCTTTGTGTTCACGGCACAATTTAGTTCCTTGTAAAAACGCGATGGCAGTAAATAGTGAAGAGCAGAGTCATTTCTTACCTTTCATACTAATTCTCCTCCATAAAGACATGCATTTCTCAAATCAAGCCCGTGAAAAAATAAATAAACAAATAAATAAATAAATATATAAAAGCTCAACCACCACATAAATAAAAGAAGAAGAAAAAAGCAGTGGAACAATAAAGGTAAACAAAATAAAAACAACCCCACATCTTTCTCGTCAACTGTAACATATATATTACAGAAAATGTTATGCTGTAGTGTTTTGTTACCAATGGCACCTTTAACACCCTTTCCTTGTGAAGTTTTATGAATAGTAAGTAGGATCTGAAATTTTTGTACTTACCTTCCTGTTTAGACTTATATAGATTTTATTTGCAATTATGTATTTGCATTGTTTGGAGGGATTGTTCTTGCCTCTATTGCAGTATATTTGATGAATAGTTGTAGTACAAATGTTTTCTTTTGACCTTCTTAATTATCTTTTTAAATTATATTTCACATACGGTACTTCTTTTTATTTTTATATATATTTCTATTAAATGAGTTAGCCATTGGAATAATATGAATTTACTGAGCCACTTGACACAGGAAATCTGTGGATATAAATTGAAGCGGTTTTGCTGGATTTCACACCATTTTGGAACCTCCAGGTCTTATAACAAAGAATATCTTTGTCTTTGAAGAGAAACTCCCCTGAAGCAGGCATTGGTTGCTGAAACATGAAAATGGCCATGTCGTATTATGGGTTTTTTTTTTATGAACCAGATCACATATTTTGTCTTTTGATATTTGGTGTATTTTTTTTTATAATAAGTTATTTTGGTAAATCATATTAAAGTTTTTATCTTTCAATTTTATATTATTATTAATATATATTTTAGTTACATTTTTGTTATATGATATGTTAATGTTAAATAGAATGTTGTTTTTTTTAT
The DNA here is from genome assembly GCF_901001135.1 of Rhinatrema bivittatum. Classification (NCBI taxonomy): domain Eukaryota; kingdom Metazoa; phylum Chordata; class Amphibia; order Gymnophiona; family Rhinatrematidae; genus Rhinatrema; species Rhinatrema bivittatum. The sequence goes on along the minus strand of NC_042615.1, from coordinate 614,546,680 downwards.
TATGGACTCTAGCCAATACAGGAAATTTTTGTAAAGGATTTACACATGTAAAACTGTGTTTTATCCATGTAAAATCCATTTATGCGCGTAGAGGGTGAGGCATCCACCACCCTCACGAAAAGGGTGGTGGATGCTTGGAATGTCCTTCTGGAGGAGGTGGTGAAGACAAAAACAGTGAAAGATTTCAAAGGGGCATGGGATAAACACTGTGGATCCCTAAAGGCTAGAAGATGGAAATGAAGAAAAGAGTGCATGGTGGTAACTTGCTGATGTGGCAGTTACTACCCTTAACCAATAAGCCTTGATACTGTTGATGCAACTCCATTATTGCCAACTGCTTTAATAGTAGGAGGAGAAGAGGAAAAGGAGAATTAGAGTCAGACAGCAACCAACATGGACACTGAATTTTACGGTCTGGGAAAACAAATAAGCATGGGCATAACTTGCTGAGGCATCTGTTACTACCCTTAACCAATAAGCCTGATACTTTTGATGCAACTCCAACATTGCTCTCTGCTTCAACAGCAAGAGGTAATGGAGAATTGGATTCAGACAGCAACCAACAAGGGTCTGACTTTGATGGTCTGGGAAACTAAGTATGGAAGTGACCTGTATGGCATGCCAGATGCTACCATAAGCTTGCTGGGCAGACTGGATGGACCTTTTGGTCCTTTTCTGCCATCATTTCTATGTTTCTATTTGAAAATGGCTACTTTTACGCATGCAACTCTTTTAAAAATTCCCTCCATAGATAGAAGACCCATGAATTTCCTTGGAACATTATATGGTGTTTAAAACAGAACTTGCTAAAAGAGTGAATGAGGAACAATAAGTGCAGTGTAACTAGGAACTTATTAACTTAGAAGAAGCAGAGAGATGTATCAGGGCTACACAAAGTTGCCTGCTTTGAAATATGAACCCCACTATATGTATGACTTGGCAGCATAATTCATCTTAGCTCTTTGATCTATAGCAAGTAAGATCACCACATTTTCTCTAAACTTGAAGTACTACATCTCCCTGACTTTTCATGGATTCTTCTCGATTATAATTTATTCCTTTGATCACATTAGAGATAAGGAAAGCTTAAATGTAGCACATATAACGCTCCTCTTTCTTCTCTATTAAACATGGCATATATGACACTCCTTTGAATTAATTACTTCTAATTAATTTGTAATAATGTGTCTTTAGCCGTCAATCACTCAGTCCCTGCATCTCAGGATCATTTTACCACTTTCAAAATAAAAGAAGAGACTGGCAGTGTTTAAACCATAAAGTAGAATTTTGTGATTTCATTTCAATGGAAAAGGTGAACACAGTGGTGGTGTTTACTAAAAAAATACAATACTTTGAGTTCCAAGGGAGTAGGCACACCATACTAATATCATGCCTCTGCTATTATTTCATGTTCATAAATTTATTCAGGATATGTAACATGTAATCACACATTTGGCAATTGTCAAACAAAAGAGTCTTACATCTCTAGCTGTGCAGATTGTGATGGTGGTGATGGTGGATGGAGTGAGAGGGAAGGATTAGAAAGCAAGTGTTTCGGTCTGTCACGCAGTGTGAACTCACTAGGCCCACGCTGACAGCAGGTGGGCACACTCTTACTAGGACCAGGTCTAGGGCTTCACCTATACCAGTAGACTGAGCCCTTGGGTTCCAGGGGCCAGCAGGGCGTAAGCGAGAGTCCTGTAAGGAGCGGTCAGATGAAGCTGGGTAGCAGGCCAAGGTCAGGATGGGCAGTGAGCAGGCAGCATCGAGGTCCATGCAGAGGTCAGGGCAGGCAGAGATCAGGCAGCGTCAAGGTTCATGCAGAGATCGGGCAGGGTTAAAGTCCTTGCAGATGTCAGGACAGCTGGAGAAAGAAAGGGAAGAGGCATGAAAGGACCAAGACACAGTGGGAACAAGCAAGGCAAAGCAAGGCAGCAGGGAAAAGACAAAGTAAGGTAATAACTAGGCAAAGCAACGGCAAGACAAGGAGACAGCAAAAATATCAACACACACAGCAAAGCTGCAGGAGGATCTGTTGCTAAGACATCGGTTCGTAACATGCCTGGCGTTTAAACACCCAGCCACTTGATATCAACAGAGAGTGCCAGCAAAGGGATTTCCCGTTACGGGTCCTTGAAGTGGCGGTGTACCCTGCACGCATACCTAGGAGAGCGCAGAAGAGGAGCAATGTGGAGGTGTGCCAGCTGCATCATGGTGTGTCCAGGCAGCAGTGCTTGGAGGTAAGTGTGGCCAGTCACAGGGCATCCCGAGCGCAGCCAAACATTACAGCAAGAAGCAGGAAAGCAGGAAGAATGGGAAGGGACAGATGAGTAATCACAAATACAACTATTTTTTAATGCTTGCAGCAAGTCTATCCTCTTTTTTCCGAGAAGTTGGATGTCAGCCAATATATGAACAACAAACAACCATATCCTGTGAAACAGTGAGACTGCCTCCAGCATGTGCCCACGTAGCAGCTATGCAGCAAACTTCCCAGAGATCACATGTGATAGCCCTTTTTGGGTAGCCTTACAACAAAAGCATATATATGGTGGAGACACTCTTTCCAGGCATACAAATATCCATTTCTAATTGCTCACAATATCTACCCTGAAAACCCTTTTGCAACTTAAAACAGCAAACAGGGGGGACCGCATGGGCTGCATGGGTTAGCACAGGGATACACAGCCTTTTACTTCAAAAGTGCTGAGTTCAAATCTAGTTTAGGTCGATAGTGGCCTTAAAACCATTGCTGTTCAATAGCCACTCGGTGGCATGCATGAAACGAGTGGGGTCTCCGGCTAGTATCCAGCAAACGGGTGTATACACAGTTAGCCGGTACTAATCGTAAGTTCTGCAGAGTGGTCAAGGATTCACCGGGCCTAGAACTGCTGCACAGAACTCACAATCTGGTGGTCCCCTCAGAACAGGACTGAGCGATGCTGGCAAAGCATCATGGGGAGGCTTACATGACCCCATTGTGAATAAATGGAGGACTTCACTTTCCAAAGCTGATAGCACAGTAGCTTCCACAAGCATTAATTTCACTCAAAGAAGATTAATAAACATCATAGGTATTCAGTGCAAAGGCCAGACAGAACCTGTCAAAAGATAAAGAGAGCTAACTGAATGCTGAGAAGTAGAAAGATTGTTCAGGGGTAAAATGAAATGCATGTGCGTTTACATAAAACAACGATGAAAAAGTGTAAAGACATTATCTGCCCTCTTGCCTTGCTTGATAATTCTTTATTAAAAAAATATAACTGCATGGATTAAATAGCATTTTCAGTGTAACCTCTGGAATAGAAACTGGTGGAGAAACTAATAGGAAGTAATGGTTTCCAGCAGCAGCAGCAGCAGCAGCAGCAGCAGCACATAGCAGTGGTCTATCTTGCCACGTCTTGCTTCAGAAGCCTTTACAATTGTTCAGTACACAGCTGGATATTCCATGCTAGATGTCACAACTTAACATGAAAGACATAGGGTGAGAGGCTGTATTTCTAATAAGTATTTTGAATCCTGTGTTTCCCACAAACATCTGTTTTAAGAAGCTTGCTACCTTTATAATATGGCCAAATTGCCAAAGGCTTTTTCTCAATACACAATACACAAGTGGGTTAAATCTTCAAAAGCTTGCATATCCAAAACCTGCAGATGGCTATCAATATACAGTAGGATAGACATCAAAAACATTTTCAAACACCCCTGATTCTGCTTCAAAAATTCTAGAAATCAATTAGCTACAGTTTAGCCAAATTTAGGGGGTCATTTTCAAAAGCATTTTCGCGTGCGATGTTTCTGCAGAGTCGGCCCCGGGAGAGGAGGAGTAGAGGTGGCACCGGGGCCAACTCTGCGGAGACATTGCTGGCGGTGAAAGGTAAGGACCCTTATTGCTGCCAGTTTTGTGCCGAATAACTATACCTTTTATGGTGTAGTTATTCGCAGGCCCGTCCCCCGCTTTGCACCCCCGCCCTCCATATTCTCTAAGGTCTGCGACAGAGAATCCAGGCCTGGATTTATCAAAATGCAGTAAATATCGCATGTGATAGGAAAAGGGGTGTGTTTTATGGTAATAGGCAGTTTATTGCAATTTGCACTAATACCTATGTGAAGTGCTATCTTAAGTGCAAATTGTGATAATAAGTGCCAGAATTGATGTATTTCCTACATACAACCACTGGGGGGGACCATGTTTAAGCTGAGAGAGAGAGAGAGAAAGAGAGACTAGGCATAATGCCCTCACACTAGATAGGTATTTATATCTCTATGGGAGGCCCACCTAGTAACTCGAGGTGAGGTTTAGGTATTAGTGTAGGGGTTAGGGGCCACTTTGATATTCAAAGAGAGATGTACGAACAGACAGTGCTCTCTTGTGAAGATTTGATGACCTTCGGAGTGAGGAAACTTACCCAAAGATGAGATTTGTGCAATGCTAGGTTGAGAGAACATTGCACAAATCTCATCTTTAGTAATTTACACAGTGGGAGCATGTAGATGTTGAATAGTGTTGCTGAAGGGCCTGAGCCTTGAGAGACTCCTGTATCATGCTGGAAGGTGTCAGATGTATGGTTGCCCAGTTTGACTTGGAATACTCTGTTAGATAGGAATGAAGTAAACCATCTGTGAACCATGCCATCAGTCCCTATGTTACTCATCTGTTGGCATAACAGGTTATGGTCTACAGTGTGAAAGGCTGCTGTTACGTCAATTAGCACGAGGTAGTAAGATTCATCTGCTTCAAGCCCTCTTAATATTGAGTCTGTTAATGAGAGTAATAATGTCTCAGTTGAGTTATGTTTCCTAAATCCAAATTGGTTTGGGTAGAGAGTATTTTGATCATCCAGGTGATTTACAAGCTGTGATAACACAGCTTTCTCAAGAACGTTTGCTTGAAATGGCAAGTTGGATATTGGATGATAGTTGTCCCAATCATTGGTTCTACCAGACTTATTTTTTAGGATCAGTTTTATTATCGCTTGTTTTAATTCATGTGGTATAATTCCTTGTGACAGTGAATGATTAATTAAGGTAGTGATTGTCAGAGTGATGACATGGTGTATTTGTTTCAAGGAACTAGCCGGTATTGGGTCTCGCGGGTGAGTAATAGGTTTAATTTTATTAATGATTTGACTGATTTCTAGTTTTGTTCCTCTGCTGAAGAAGGAGCATGAAACTATGTCATTTGAATCTTCTGGTATTTTTGTTGGAGAACTGACAGTAAAAAGCTTTTTCAACTTGTCTGTGAGTGCGGTGGCATATTCATTGCAAGAAATCTTTGTGAAGTTGTAGTTTCTCAAGATGGAAGATGACAGGTCCTTAATTACATTTTTAACTGTCTTGAAGAGCAGTTTTGAATTAAATATAACTCCGTGAATTTGTTTAGCTTAGTATTATTTTTTTTACTTTATTGGTTAGTGTATGGTATTTTGTAAGGAAAGATTTATATTTTCCTAGTGATTCAGCAGATGGGCATTTCCGCCATTGTTTCTCTAGTTTTCTTAGGCTCAGTTTAGTGTTTCTTAATTCATCATTCTACCATGGCTTCTTGTATTTGGAGTTATTCCTTTCTTTGTTAATAGTTTTCATTTGGACTGGACTAAGGATTTCAGCTATGTCATTGAGTAACTTGTCCCAGGAATCAAATGTCGATGTGGCATGGGTTTGATTTAGTTTGTGGATCTTTTTTCTATTGCATCTACAAGTACTTCTGTCTATGAGTGCCCAAAGGATCTATACTGTGACCACAGCACTTTTTAATATATTTATAAATGATTTGAAAAAGGGAACAACTAGTGAGGTGATCAGATTTGCAAATAATACAAAATTATTCCAAGTTGTTAATCATAATAAGCAAATTGTGATAAATTGCAGGAAGACCTTGTGAGCTTGGGAGCCTAGGCATTCAAATGGCAGATGAAATTAATGTGGACAAGTGCAAAGTGATGCACTTTGCACTTGGAATTAGAAAACCCCTAAGCAGCCAAAATATACAAAATTCTAACCTGTATTGTTATTATGTTCTCAGCTATTTGCCTCCTTCTAGTCTTTTTTCCAGCTACCTATGCTTCCAAGTTTATCCTCCTTGTTGATTGTAACTTTGTTCCTTCTGTTAAATGATTATTTATTATTTATTGTTAAAGTTCCTCCCTGTTCTATGTAAACCGATTTGATATGGTTATCACCATGAAAGTCGGTATAGAAAAATGTTAAATAAATAAATAAGGAAAAATAATACAAATTTTTTTTTTTTTAATTATTTATTTATTGATTTTTCAAAAAAAAATATACAGAACAAACGTTCATGAATTTCACATCTGGTTACAAAGTAAATGATTATATTTTACCGGAATTAATATCCAAAACAAAACAATTTCACCCTATGTGTAGTTATAGGAAATTTGTGGATCCAAGATGTAGAACAAGCAGTGTTACTAGGCAATATAAAACATAACTTACAAAATGTTTCAAAATTAACCAGTGCCTTTCCAATAATACCTTCCCATCCCCTGGAGTTATACAGAGTGGGAGTCAAGGTATACCCGTAGTTGTTCCGGTTCTCTGAATATATATCGTGAATTCTGATGGATGATCAAACAGTAGCATGGATATCTGAGGATATACTTTGCACCTCTGGCAATAACTTCTTCCCTCATAGCTATGAATTTTTTCCTTTTGATTTGAGTGTTTTTGGTTATATCCGGGAAAATTTTTAATGGATATTCATAGAATTTTAAATGCTGATTACGGAAAAAAGTTCTCAGAATTAAGTCTCTACCACATGGTGTTGCGAATTGTATGAAGAGAGTAGCTCTTTCTTCAACTATTAAATCATGAGATTTTTCTAGTATGTCTGTTAATTCATATGAGGAAGTTTCCTTACAATTTTGTTCGGAACTTTTCCCTCTATCCCTCTGAGGCAGGTAATAAATTTTAAGAATCGTTGAAATCTCTTGCTCAGGAATTTTAAGAAGATTTAAATAGTTCTTGAAAAGTTCACGATGGGATAATAACCTGAGTTTTGGAAAATTCAATATTCTAATATTATTTCTTCTTAAGGAATTTTCAAAATTTTCCATTTTTACCATCTGCATATTTTCAGATTTAATTAGATTTCCTTGAATTTGCTCCAGTTCTGCTATTTTCTGTTCAGCTCCCTTAACAGAGTTTTCCAAGTTTTCTACTCTCCTTTCTGTATCTTTGTGCTTCTTAATGCTTTCTTTCACCATTATAGTCAGAGACACAATCGATTTTTCCATAGATGTTATAATACAAATTTAGTTACACAATGATAGGTTTCATAGTCATTACCCAAATAAAGGATCTAGAAATCATCATGGATAATACGTTGAAATATTTGGTTCAGTGTGCAGCAATTGTCAAAAAGTAAACAGAAAGTTAGGATTTATTAGGAAAGGAATGAAGAATATAATGAAGAATATCATAACACTCTGTATCACAATATGGTGTGACTGCACTTAGACTACATGTGCAATTCTGGTCATCTCATCTCAAAAAAGATATAACAGAACTAGAAAATGTACAGAGAAAGATGACCAAAATTATAAAGGGGATGGATGCCTCCATGTGGAAAGGCTTAAGAGATTAGGACTCTTCAGCCTGGAGAAGAGTTGGCTGAGAGGAGATATAACAGAGGTCTATAAAATCATTAATGGAGTGGAGCAGATAATTGCAAATTCGTTGTTTACTCTCTCAACAAATAAAAAAGACTAGGGGATAATCCATAAAGTTAGTAAGCAGCACATTTAAAACAAATTAGAGAAAATATTTTTCATTCAACACATAATTAAGCTCTGGGATTCTTTGCTGGAGGATGTGGTAAAAGCACTTAGTGTTGGTGAGTTAAAAAATATTTAGACAGGTTCCTGGAGGAAAAGTCCATAAACTGTTAATAACCAGGTAGACTTGGGGGTGGGGAAAGCCTCTGCTATTTACACTATCTGCAGGTACTTGTGACCTGGATTGGCCACTGTTAGAAACAGAATAATGGGTTTGATGGACCCTTGACTTACCTCATGTCCAGAGGTATGGTTCACTTCAGATGCTTTTTCTCTTCATAAAATTTTCAAATAATACATCAGGAAACACCATGAGAAGATATTTTATAATCTACAAGGAAAACAATTCACATAAGTCCAAAAGAGAAAACAATAGGAAAAACAAATATAACTTGCAGGTCCACATTTCAAGCACATGACATATAGATTCCAATAACCCTGTTAGGATCAGTAAGTGAGGGGGCCCTTTGGCAGAGGTGAGAGGTGTAACCACCCAGGGGGAGGAGCCCTGCTGGGCCTCACCATCAGGAGGCGGAGCCTTGGCTGCGGGATGGGATACAGCAGATGCCATACGGACCACCGTATGGCAGCAGAGATGCTAACATCAGACTCAGCTTGAGAGATGAGAGTCTAGGGGAGAAGCGGCACTACCCGAGGAGCAGGGAATGCCGAGAAAGTACAGTCACTGAATACACTGAATCTGTAGTGAAGTATGCAGGAGGGCTCCTCGATGGGAGAACACAGTAGTAGTCCGCAGAGCAGGGAGGAACCTGGGAATGAGCCCTCACAGCAATGGTCCGCAGAGCAGGGTACACCGGCGAGGGTTTCTCTGATGGTGACACGGTGCGGGTCCTGCAGAGCAGGGGAAAAACCCAGAAGTGACTCCTCACAGCAATGGTCTTGCGAGCAGGGTCGTCAAAGACAGAACGGAAAAGAGCGAGAAAGCCTGGCAGATCCTGAAGGATCGGGTTCGCTCGTTCCCACAAGGGTGACGCCCAGGCCAATGCTCTTCCTTCCAGTAAGGAGAGGATGTACGTTGTCTTAGTAGCCACGTCAGGAAAGTATGCCGTTTGTAGGGAAAAGTGCATGTTGCACTGATTCAGAAAGCCCCTACAGGACAAGGGGTTTCCTGAAAAAAGAAGAGGTGCCAGCAGGGGCACGGGTGGCAGGACCGGCATCGTCTGAGGAGGAGAACTCAGTTTTGCAGACGTTGTAGCAGTGTCCAGCCAGTTATTTAAAATACTTATTGTGTTGGCCAAGTTCTCTAATACTTTCTGCTGGTCAGAAATCCGCTGGGCCAGGCCACGGATCGCCTGGAGGGCCAAGAGCTGTGCCGGGTCCATGGACTTGGCAATCTGTTAGGATCAGTAAGTGAGGGGGGCCCTTTGGCCAAGGTGAGAGGTGTTACCACCCAGTGGGAGGAGCCCCACTGGGCCTTATCATCGGGAGGCGGATCCTCGGCTGCGGGATGGGATACAGCAGACGTGGAAGTGGAGCAGGAGAGGGTGGCCTCTGGAGGTGGGACACCGACCGGCAGCAGAGATGCTGACGTCAGACTCAGCTTGAGAGACGAGAGTCTAGGGGAGAAGCGGCACTATCTGAGGAGCGGGGAATGCCGAGAAAGTACAGTCACTGAATACACTGAATCTGTAATGAAGTATGCAGGAGGGTTCCTCGATGGGAGAACACAGTAGTAGTCTGTAGAGCGGGGTACACCAGCGAGGGTTCCTCTGATGGTATCATGGCACAGGTCCATAGAGCAGGGAGGAACCTGGGAATGAGCCTTCTTGGCAATGGTCCGCAGAGCGGGGTACACCGGCGAGGGTTTCTCTGATGGTGACACGGTGCTGGTCCTGCGGAGCAGGGGAAAAACCCGGAAGTGACTCCTCACGGCAATGGTCTGCAGAGCGGGGTACACCGGAGAGGATTCCCACGTAGAATCACCACAAAGATCAAGAGGAAGGTACTCACAGAGACTGGAAGCACATGGAAGTTCCGAAGTAGGCCTCAGGGAGGAGGCAGGCTGAAGTCCGGGTGAAAGGCCCTCCGAGGAGCGGATATCCAAGAGACGAGAGGGGCCTCTGAGGAATGGGTACCCGATAGTCTCATACCATGGAAGCAGAACCGGAACAAGCTGAAGAGAAGCTGTGGAATGCAGCAAGTGAACTCGTTGCCAAGTCACCGGCTGTCTGGGCTGGCGAGTATAAGTATCGGAGTGCAGTGACGTCATCTGCTAGGGATGCCCCCGAGGTTCCCGCCATGACATGGTTAAAACTGGTCGGAGGGCACGCGTGCGCCCCTAAGGAACACCACGGGTAAGATGGCGGTCGGCAGCGTGCATGCTGCTCGAGCAGGCCTGGGAACGGAGGCTGGAAGGCCAGCGGTGGTTGGCCGAAGCCGCAAGTTTGCCCAATGGAGTCAAAGTAGTAAAAAGAGAGGTGAGCAATGGCGGCCGCAGCCGTCTGTGGCCACGGAGCGTAACAAACCCAACCCCATGAAAAATGAATATTAGGAAAAGTAGACTTAATAACAGTCTGATCTTCAATACCTCAAGAGACTGGCAGAGATGCAAATCCTTTAATAGGCAACTGACCCTGGAGAGCAATTTTATCACTCAAAATTAAGGTTAGTAGGCTACGCTAATAAGACATAGGAACCTTTATTGAACTTAAACATTTACATGTATATTTAAAAAAAAAAAAAAAAGCCCTTAGCTAAAGAAATCTGGACCACATTAATAAAAATTGTCTTCTTTTCCTCTGAGTATTTTTAGCAACATTTTAAAAAGAAGAAAAAATGTATCTCAATGTTTAATGAAAAGATTCAAGAACCAATCCCTATCCGGGTTTAACGCCAAAGTCACTATCCAAGTCGATGGGTTTGCAGGAGTTTGTGTGAAGCCTCAAGCAGGGCTGGTTAGTGCAGGCTATCTTCTGACAGGGGAGACAGTTCTTAAGTGGTGAAAAGTAAAATCCTCTTTCTACTGGAGGGAGTAATTGCCCTGGAACCTTTTCTCCCTACTGTATCTGCATGTAATCCGCTTTGAAGTGTCTGAAAGGGAGACTTTCTCATAGACATCTTTTAAACACGTCAACCAGCAAAGTCAAAGGGAGTTGAAAAAAATTAAACATAAATCCTGCCATCTTACAACATTTTCCAAGCTCTCCAATTTAGCAGATAAAATTGCATTGTCCTTAATGATTACTTTCTGAGTTTGCATGACAAGGTTAACTTTAAGCTCAATAGCGGTAACCTGTACCTCCATATCTTGCTTAAAGTTCTCAACAACACTACAGATTTTTAATGTATTTGACATCTAAATGCAATGGGCCAGATTTTCAAAGGGTAACCGCTCCTGCATGCACCGAGCTTATTTTGCATATGCCCGGCGAAGAGCACAAGCCCCGGGATGCGCGTATGTCCCGGGGCTTTGTGAAAGGGGCAGGCGGGGCAGGGCAGGGCGAAACCAAGGCCTCCGGCACAGCGGCCGTGCCGGGGGATCGTGCGCCGGCATTCGGCCAGCATGCGCAAACTACGCCTGCCCAGAAGCAGGCGCAACTTATTAAACAAAGGTGAGGGGGGGTTTAGATAGGGCTGGGGGGTGGGTTAGGTAGGGGAAGGGAGGGGATGGTGGGGGGTGGGGGTGGGTGGAAGGAAAGTTCCCTCCGAGGCCGCTCCAATTTCTGAGCGACGTCCGAGGGAACGGGGAAAGCCATCGGGGTTCCCCTAGGGCTCAGTACGCGCAAGGTGCACAAGTGTGCACCCCCTTGCGTGCTCCGACCCCGGATTTTATAGCATGCGTGTGGCTGCACGTTCATGTTATAAAATCGGGTGTACATTGTGCGTGCCGGGTTGCGTGTACAAATGTACGCCCACGCGTACCTCTTAAAATCTGGCCCAATGCTTTTGTGCATCTAAATCAGCACCAAATATTAAACCATGTAAGAAAAAAGATATTTTGATGGGGTGCATTTCTCTATAGCTTTTTTCTGTTTTCTAACAATTTACACTCATTTGTAGATTTTTAAAAATATTTGATGAGTTTGAATGCATCGGTTGCTAAATTTGTATTCAGATTCCTCATGTCTCTTTCTAATTCCCAGCAGCCTTTGTTATGGCCATTAGATAGTCTAAGAGACAAATATTCAGAGAGCTAGTGAGTAGACAAGGTGGCTGGCTAAAGTAAGCTGATAAATTGTCCCGGATATTCAGCAGGGTAAACTTTCCACTGAATGTACTCTCCTAAAATTATCCACCTACAATTAGAAGAATAATATTCAAATCCATCCAGTTATGCTTGAATATAACTGATTTGTCTGATTAGATTTGAAAGTTATCGAGCTGCATGTGGCCAGATAACTTGATACTTAACTAGCTATATTCAAAACATAGCCCATTAAGTAGCTGCAAAAGAAAACTTGAAAAAAAGAGTTTGGGACTTTTAGGCCCAATTCCCTAGTTCCCCACACCAGAAAAAAAAGTGTGAATAGCACCCAAATCCCCCATACTCTGCAACCCACCAAGATTTTTTAAAAAGCAGTGGGTGCCAGCACCCTGGGGGTGGGCCCCCTTCCCTGGTTTTATTCTTAAAATCAAGATCCCCTTTTGCCTCCTTCCTCACCCATCCACAGCCTCCATTTGAACCTCCCCTCCAAACTCCCTGGATCCCTGAAATCCCAACCAAGAGCACAGTAGATTCTGACCCGGTTCCAGCAATGCTGCAAGTGTACAATAATAAGGTTGCCATGATAGCTGGATAATGTATGCGCACAGTGTATAAAAAATACCACCTCATGCACATGCTTCTGAATCCTGCCCCTGAACTGTCCTTTCATGGTTCATATGCATTTTTGTGTGCAAACCTGCCAGTATACACATAATTCAGGCTTTTTAAAAATCTTATGTGTCTCCATGCTACTTACATGCATGACCTTTTAAAAATTGCCCTCTTAAATTCTAATGTATCTAAAAAGGGGAATATCAGCTCCAAGACTGGACATTTAGTGACCTTTGAAAATCCACTCCTCTTCTTCATCTAGCATTGGGCACAACATCACATTCAGAGGCACAACTGCATTCCTTAAAAATGTAGCCCAATAAATCCACCACCTGAATTTCTATCAATGAGTCAGAATTTTCAAGTGAGCCACATTCTCCTTTTCTGTCCCTTGAATGGAGTTTCCTATAAGTTCCAGTTCTGCCTTTCCTCTTATCTGAACAACTTTTGTCAATTTTTTTCTAGGGAAAAGAAATGACCTACGGGCCAATACAGTAAAGCGCGGTCGTGGTTACCCGGTTTTTAACCCACTTTGGACGCACATTTTCGATGCGTAAGGCATACCCACAATTCAGTATCGGCTTTTACGCGTCCTTATCTCTTGCCGAAAAGGATGCATATTCCTTTCCGCCCGCCGCATGTATATGACATGTTAATGATCGGATTAGCTATTCCCTCCGATACAGTAACGTGCGCCCAAATTATCGCCCTGTTAACCAGCTTATTTACCGCGTCTTTAACCTGAATATTTACCACCTGCACTGTCCCTGGCGTTAGATGGGAGCCGCGCCAGGCTAGGGTTAAACTGTACGTCTCTGAGGCTCCGGACATGGACGCCTCTATGGGTACCGGAGAGATGGGTGTCCGCTAGGCATCTGCTAGGTGTCCTGAGGCTCCGGGGTCCAGCGGAGACATGGACGCATTTACGGACACCTCTACAGACGCCTATACGGACGTCTCTAAGGACGCCTATACGGACGTCTATACGGACGTCTCTACGGATGCCTATAAGGAGCCTTCCTCCTGCGTCTAGAATATGGCTGTAGTAGATGCTGAAATAAGAACGCATAGCTGAGTTGAGAATACAAACTTGAGAATACAGTGTTGCAGATCCATGTATGTACTGTTAAATAATTTTTATGTGCTGCCAGTCAAACTGTTCACCAGAGAATCCACAGTGCGGCATATCCATGTATGTACTGGGAAACTTGGACATCCGGCCGGGCGCTCAAGGCAGCAGGGCCTACAGGCGGGAAGGTCCATGAATGGAAGCCGCAACCTCAGACGTCCAAGGTCACGGCGTCCATTCATGGACCTTCCCGCCTGCATCCGGGCATCCATGATCAGAGGCAGTGGGGTCCGTAGAAAAGAACCATCCACTTACCTGGTGGAATGTCATTTCAAATGACATTTCAAATGATATTTCAAATGACATTTGAAATGACAGGTACCAGCACACCCTGGATACTGTATAGGCGCTCCATACCACTCTATACAGTAAAATGGATTGTGAACGCCTACCGCTTCATTGACGCGCTTCGGATGCCGCTTGGATTTGCGTCTAATTTGAATACTGAATTGAGCGGTATGTGAACCAAAATATGCGCGCGGCAAACGAGCAGGCGCCCGGCACTGCCGCACTGTTTCTTACGCGTCCTTACTGTATCGGCCCGCTAGTGATTAGAGCAAAGGTCTGTGAACTGGGGAAACTAGAGCTCAAATGCCACTTCGCTCACCTGGGGCAAGTCATTTTTGTCTCCTGTTGCCTTAGGTGCCCACCTAGATTGCACTTTCTTTGGAGCAGGGAATCATTGTGTCTGGATTGAAAATATGCTGCAAGACATTGAGCCTTTACTTGATAAAGATGGGTTAAAAAGACAAATTTCTCTCCTCTTTCCTTTTGGGTGTTGTTTTAGAAGCAGAGAAAGAGAAATCTCCACATCCATAGATAAGATTTTAAAGGTGGATATCCTTTGATTGCCTCCAAATGGGAAGATATTCATTGGTATACCCTCTCCCCTCCACCAGCCAGCCTCTACCATCTAGTAGTACTGCTATAATTCTCCCAGGCACAGGTTATAAATATTGCATTATAACTACAGTTATTCAAGTGAGAAGCTAGCTAAGAGCACTCACTGATGTTTTAGTGAATACACTGCACACATAGGTTTACATTAAAAGGAATTGGCAACCTTGATGTATAAAACCCACACATGTTGTAATTTTCCTACACTTACCTCAGCTATTCACCCTGCATGATGTTGTTGAAGTTTTCCCCAAGATATTATTATGCTAGTCAAAGAAAACTTTTTGCTTCCTGTTGGAAATGAGATGCCAAAACACGTTATTAATTAATGCTTCATTTAATGTAGGGCCTTTTATGCTTCAAAGCACTCATGTCCCAGCTTTCTGAATTACTAGTGTCATGGTCCTATGATGTGTCTTCCTACTGTTCTAAATGTCATTATCTCAGGAGCTGGATGAAAAAAAAAATTAATAAAGAGGTGTTATTGATGAGTATAATTTACACAGGCTGGGTTTCTCAAATGACATATCACATTTTACAGCACATTAAATTATTTATAGATACTGGGTCAGATACTGAAAGCGCGTTCAGCGCTCAATAGCCGGTTAAGTAGGACTTATCTGGCTATCTAGCGGTCTGCTGAAAACCAGCAGCTGCCAGATAAGTCACTTATTTGGCTATTTTTTAGCTAGTCAATTTGTGGGCTGGCAGTGGACGGATCAGGGTGGCACTACTTATCCGGTTAACATAACTGGATAAGTAACTATATTCACTCTTATCCAGTTAAGTTAGCCAGAAATAACTTATCTGGCTAAGTAGCAAGATATACGCGGATATTCAGCGACATAGTCATGTCGCTGAATATCCCTTGTAACTTAGCTGGATAAGTCATATTCGGCTAAGTTACTTAACTGACTAGCACTCAATGGGGCAGATTTTCAAAGCCTTATGCCCGCTGGGCCTATTTTATAAAGGCCCGACGACACGCATAAAGCCCCCGGATGCGTCTACGTCCCGGGGCTTCGAAAAAGGGGTGGGGAGGGGGGTGGGCCGGGGCCAGAGGCCCCAGGCACAGCGGCCATTTGCCGCTGTGTCAGAGAATTACGTGCCGGCAGCTGCTGGCGTGCGCAACTTGCGCCTGCCCGGAGCACGCACAAAAGGTAAAACAAAGGTCGGGGGGGGGGGGGTGTTTAGGATAGGGCTAGGGGGCAAGAGGGTTAGGGGAAGGGGAAGGGAGGTTAGGTTAGGGGGTTAGGAAGTTCCCTGTGAGGCCACTCTGAAATCGGAGCGGCCTGGGAGGGAATGGGGAAAGGCCGCGGGCATCGGTGTGTGCAAGATGCACTAGTGTGCACCCCCTTGCGCGCGCCGATCCCCGATTTTATAACATGCGTGCACCTGTGCACGCATGTTATAAAATCGGGCATCCATATGCACACGCCGGGTAGCGCGCGCACATGGACGCCCGCACGCAACTTTATAAAATCTACCCCAATATTGGGTCCACTGTATCTTAAGAAAACTTAGCAAATATTGTTATGAAGGACTGATATAGAAATAATGCATTATGCAACCATCTTTTAGTCTAAACAATCCTTTTATTTGCCCTGCAACAGAGAGAAGATTTCTTCATGAAAAACCGATTGTATTGCTTTGTAGCGCTGAGAAGCCGTTACATCTGTAACCAGTAATGGCTCAGAGGAATCTGGGTCAGTATCATCATCAGCTTATCAACTTTGCAGGCTATTTTCTTTCTCAGCAGACAACTGTGGCCATCCATTTTCAAGATTTCATTTTTCAAACACTAGACAAAAGCAATCAGGGCCTGATTTTTCAATTGCTTTTCTCATTTGCACTGAATGGAAGCCCTGGATGAATGGGTTCTGGGGAGGACAATTTTAAAAATCGCTCACATAGACAAACATCTGTTTATCAGCGTAGAAAGGGCTGCTGAAACTTGCCCCTCACCCCACTGCATGTAAAAGTCCTCACGCTGTCAACTGCACAGGCACTTTCCCCCACAGCAAGAAAAGACTGGGACTGGAATCGGGGAAGGACATTTATGTGTGATTGGTTTTTCTCATTCCCTTGCATATTTCTCACATGCCTATTTGCAATTGTTTCAAGCAGGGGCAAATGTGTGCACCAAGATGCGGAGATCTGTTTCCCACTGGCCCAGATTTTCATAGGGAGTTTTCCTTTGAAAATGTGCATGTAGTTCATGGGATTGCAAACCCCATGTTTGCTTTAAAAATTGCCCCCTTGGAGGATAACTTTCAAGCAAATGTGTGTGTGGTCTCACAAACACACGTATATGGCCGTGAGACTGTATTTTATAACACGTGCATTTGATTTGCGTGTATCTCTAACCAGCACTATACGCGTGTTTGTAGGCTGATGAGCGAATACATGCAATACATTGTAGCCATATATTCCAATGCAATGAAATGCATGTAATTTTCTTACCTATTTTAAAAATATATGCATGCATATTTTATGCATGAAAGTAAAGTAGGACTTACATGTGCAAGTCCCGATTTACGTGCAAAAGTCAGCCAATTTTAAAACAGGTTATGAGACCTTCCTGATCTTCAGCCTGAACTCCCCCCCACCCAGTTCACTCAGACCTCCCACCCAGCCAGTACTACACAATAAACACTTTTAATATTTAATACACAATACTTCCTGCCTTTTTTCTTCCAGCTATATTTAGCTTCCAAGTTTCTACTCCTTGTTAAATGTAACTTTACCTTATTCTCCTCTATTGTTATTCACTTTATTTATTGCTTCAGTTATCCTTGTTCTATGTAAACCGATCCGATATGGTTATCACTATGAAGGTCGGTATAAAAAAGTGTTAAATAAATAAATAAATAAATAATATCACCTACACCAGACAATTAGTAGGTGACACAGTAACATAGTAATGACATAGATAAAGACCAAATGGTCCATCCAATCTGCCCAGCAAGTTACTCGGTACTAACTGCTCTTCTGTGCAGGTTATCCCCATGCCTTCTGTTAAGGGTAGTAACTGCCGCTTCATGCAGGTTTCCCCCATTATTTCCCCCTTTCTTCATTTCCAGCATATAGCCTTTAGGGATCTGCAGTGTTTATCCCATGCTCTTTTGAATTCCTTTACTGTTTTCATACTCACTACCTCTTCCAGGAAGGCATCCCAGGCATCCACCACTCTTTCCATGAAGAAATATTTCCTGATGTTGGTTTTGGGTTCTTCCCCTTTGAGGTTTATTTTGTGACCCCTATTTCTATAGTTTCCAACAGAAAAGGTTTGAAGAAGTCAACAACGCATAATTAAGCTCTGGAATTCATTACCAGAGGATGTGGTGAAAGCTATTAGTGTAGCTGCATTTAAAAAAGGTTTGGTCAAGTTCCTGGAGGAAAAGTCCATCAACCATTATTAAGGTAGAGTTGCAGTAATCCACTGATTATTCTTGGGATAAGCAGCTTGGACTCTATCTAACCCTTCAGATCCTGCCAGGTTCTTATGACCTGGCTTGGCCACTGTTGGAAACAGGATACTGGGCTTGATGGACCCTTGGTCTGACCCAGTATAGCAAGTCTTATGCTTTTAAGTTTGAGCATCATTAATACACAAGTAAATTAGCAAATGTACGTACGTGTCTCTTAAAATAGCAACTTAGGCATGTAAGGGTTGGCCTCACTCTAGAATGCACTTTGACTGCTTCTTTTTATATGCATATATGTGTGCATGAAAGTAAAAATATTAGAGATGTGAATCGTGTGATCGATCGTCTTAACGATCGATTTCGGCTGGGAGGGGGAGGGAATCGGATCGTCGCAGTTTGGGTTTTTTAAAATATCGTGTAAATCGTGTAAATCAAAAACTGGCACACTAAAACATCCCTAAAACCCACCCCGACCCTTTAAAATAAATCCCCCACCCTCCCGAACCCCCCCAAAATGCCTTAAATTACCTGGGGTCCAGTGGGGAGGGGGAGGGCGGGAAAACCGGCACACTAAAACAACCCTAAAACCCACCCCGACCATTTAAAATAAATCCCCCACCCTCCCGAACCCCCCCAAAATGCCTTAAATTACCTGGGGTCCAGAGGAAGGGTCCCGGTGTGATCTTTTACTCTCGGACCTCCGTGCGTTGTAGAAATGGCGCCGGCGCTACCTTTGACCTGTCCCCCGACCTGTCCCCCGATGTCAGGAGCGTAGGAGATCGCTCTTGGACCCCCAGGGACTTTTGGCCAGCTTGGGGGGGCCTCCTGACCCCCACAAGACTTGCCAAAAGTCCAGCGGGAGTCCGGGAGCGATCTCCTACCGCAAATCGTTTTTCCGTACGGAAAAACGATTCGACTGCAGGAGGTCGTTCCGGACCCCCGCTGGACTCCCAGGGACTTTTGGCCAGCTTGGGGGGGCCTCCTGACCCCCACAAGACTTGCCAAAAGTCCAGCGGGGGTCCGGAACAACCTCCTGCAGTCTAATCGTGTTGCCGTACGGCCGGCGCCATAAAATGGCGCCGGCCGTACGGCATAAAATTTCTACAACCATTTCTACAACGCACGGAGGTCTGAGAGTAAAAGATCACACCGGGACCCTTCCTCTGGACCCCAGGTAATTTAAGGCATTTTGGGGGGGGTTCGGGAGGGTGGGGGATTTATTTTAAAGGGTCAGGGTGGATTTTAGGGTTGTTTTAGTGTGCCGGTTTTCCAGCCCTCCCCTTCCCCTCCCCCTTCCCCCGATTTACGATTTTTTGACGATAAATCGGGGGAATTGTTATTGTATCGCGGCTCTAACGATTTTTGACAATTTAAAATATATCGGACGATATTTTAAATCATCAAAAAACGATTCACATCCCTAAAAAATATGTGCGCAGTTTCTACCTTTAAAAACCATGGAATACATGAGTAGATGCTACTTACCAGGGCCAGTGCTAGTTTTTTTGCTGCCCTGTGTGAAAAATGACTGTGTTGCACCTCTCCCCAAAAATTCATTCAATGCTTGTCCTGGGCCTATGAAATAAAGCCCAGCTCTGTCCTACAATCTATAGTTTTAAAAACTGACAACCCCCCCAGCCCAGAACCCATGGATAAGGAAGTGTATTAGGTACCCTAGGCAAACCTTACAGCCTTGCACACACGCCACACCCCCCCCCCCCCCACACACACACACATCTTTTACAGACACACACAATTATATTATGCATTTATAACAAATTGTACGTGAAAAAGAACATTCAAGAGTACAGTCTTCTGAAGCAAAATATCACTTACAACATGTATATTATATTTACATGCACTTCTGTGGTGCCAGCCAGAAAACTCTGCAAGAAAGACACTTGGAGCTCCTATGGAATTAGACTTTTTGTAATGCATGCTGGATGTGGGCTTGGATCTCAGAAAGCCACGAATAAACGGAATTACCATTACAATATACTAAACGTCTTATCCCAAAAAAACCCTAACAACCTTATCTATGAAAAGGCAACACTGCACATATTTCACTAGGCCCTAGAACACCAATAAAAACTCTTATTAGAAAACCAGGCTGTTATAGATCCCTACACAGAAATTACATGCTAGCAAAATACCTCACCTCGGTCACGCATGCAGAACATAGAGAGACCCTGACCAAATACAGAATAAAGAGATCAGAAAGTATAAACAGAAACGTGCTGAGAAGAACTGAACTGCAACCCACAAGTCAGCCTCTGTATGCAGAGCAACAATGGTAAAATAGAAACATTACCATTCTTCATAAAATATGAAATAATAAAATCAAGAAATATAAAACAATCATAATAGTAAAGTCATATTCATAAAAAGAATATTTCAAACCAGTTAATGAACAGAATATCAAAAATTTCCCAAACAAAAATTTTTTTTTCAAAAATCTGATGAATAAAACATCCAATTAAAAAATGTTTTATTTCCCCCCCAAAAAAAAATTTCAAAAGAGCAGAATCATCAAATTACACCCAATAATTAAAAGTAATAAAGTTCTGCTCTCCATACCTATGATCTGATTTCTAGTTACCCTGAGATTTTCGTGGATTGGGTGAGGTAGGGCCTCACAAATTTTATCTTCTCTCTCACACACACATGCACAGTAACACATTCATTCTCTCACACACTCCCTCTCTCGAACATGCACAGGCTGCCTCTCCCTCACCCTCAAGGATACATTATGTTTGTGTGTGTGTGAGTGCGTGCCTGTGAGAGCCTATATGTGACACATAGGTTCTCGCAGGCATAAAACATACACAAACACACAAGCTCTCACACAGACACATTCACAGGCGCACAGGTTCTTACACAGAAGCTCTCACACAGACACACACATAGCCTCTTATATAGTCACACACACACAGACACCCTCACACACAGCACCCTCTCACACACACACACACACACACACACACACACACCCTCACACATACACTCCCACACCCATCCTCACACCCTCTCATATACTCACTCTCACAGGGCCAATCTCTCGCTCTCTTACACACATTTTGGACCTCGTCTTTGGCCATTAGCTGCAGAGCAGGGCCTCTTCTTCTGCCACCAGATTGGAGGAAACGACAGAGGCACCACAGGACATCACTTTTGCTGACGGGGAGTAGGAACCCCTCCTGCATGTTACTTCGCGCGCTGCCACGGAGCCTTCCTGTACCCGATTTTCCTTTTTGGGGGGAGGGAGCGGAAGCTGTGCACAGGTGTGCCTCTCCTTCCGGTCCTGGCGCTCTGTCTTTCTTCGACCGCCAGCTGGTTAGGCTCCGCCAGCAATCGGCGGCCCATGGCCTCTCCTGCTGCTGCTGGCCCATCACCTCCCCGGGTGTGCCACTTTGTGGAAATGCACAGTATGCACACCCTGTCACCCCGAGCCTGCTACTTACAAATGTATATCCAAAGTTTTGCACACGGAACATTTAAAAAATTCAACTCTTAATGTCTGCATTGAAAAGTTTAGGGCTCTGGGAAATTGCCGCACTGCTGCCCCTATGCCATTACTATAAAATTTATTGTTAAATAAGGCAACAATAAAGTTTGAAACCACAGAAAGATCAAAAATTGCAGGCACAGATTTTTATTCTTTGTAATTTCTGCAACTTCCCTTTTAACTAAACTGGTTCAAGGATTCTATATGCAGATCCTGTCAAAAGTGTTACCATAACTAAAACATCCTCACTTGGGAGTCTAAAACCAACACGGTCAGGACCTTCAATGCAATTAGTGTTCTGTCAATTTAGTTAAAACCTTTTTTTTCTCAGGACAACTCTTGAAATCTGCTTTGGGGATAGTAGCAAGTGCAGCTCATGAGAATCATTTTAGCCATCCTGTACTGTGATGGCAGACTAGTTAGTGCTCTAGAGTGAACAGGGCCTGTCTCTCTTTGCCTCGATAGCCACCAGAGGCTGCTTTTGCTATTGACTGCCTGCCTGTTACCATCGTTCATTAAACTCTGCCTGCTAATTCACCCGGATATCCGGAAGTCCAGGTTCCAAAGTGCCGCGCCTTCCCTTCTCAGCTGCTGGCAACGTCATCTAAGGGCGCTGAGAGGGCCTTAAGGGCGACGCTGGGCTTCCGGTGCCGTGCGCCGGGCATAGCTCACCGAAGGAGCGCGACAAAGGGGCAGTCCCCTTTGTACGCCCCTTCATATGACACTGACACAAGTTCAGTGAAATTTAACAAAGTGTTTTAATTTTGTCTCCCAAGTTAGTATTCCTGTCTGTATGTATAACGGAAGATACGACAAGAGAAAATCGACGATGAAAGCACTAGGGATGTGCAGAGCAAAATTTTATGTTCATATTTTTTATGTCCGAAAGGGGGTCCCACTTGCGGCCAATATGGACATAAAAAAAATCCAATGAGTTGGGTATATGTACATATGTGCAAAAAAAAAATTTAAACCCCCTCACCCTCCTTAATCCCCCCCCCAGACTTACCACAACTCCCTGGTGATCGAGCGAGGAGTGAGGACGTCATTTCTGCAATCCTTGGCGAGAAGCATGTGACGTCGGTGGCACGTCGAGTGACGCGGCGTCACGTGATTCCCGGCGAGTTCGCGCCGGACGGCTCGTTCGGCCCAAAAAGAAATTTTGGCCAGCTTGGGGGGGCCTCCTGACCCCCTCAAGCTGGCCAAAAGTTCTTTTTGGGCCGAACGAGCCGTCCGGCGCGAACTTGCCGGGAATCACGTGGCGCCGCGTCACTCAGACGCGGCGTCACGTGATTCCCGGCAAGTTCGCACCGGACGGCTCGTTCGGCCCAAAAAGAACTTTTGGCCAGCTTGGGGGGGGCCTCCTGACCCCCCCAAGCTGGCCAAAAGTTCTTTTTGGGCCGAACGAGCCGTCCGGCGCGAACGAGCCGGGAATCACGTGACGCCGACGTCACGTGATTCCCGGCAAGTTCGCGCCGGACGGCTCGTTCGGCCCAAAAAGAACTTTTGGCCAGCTTGGGGGGGCCTCCTGACCCCCTCAAGCTGGCCAAAAGTTCTTTTTGGGCCGAACGAGCCGTCCGGCGCGAACTTGCCGGGAATCACGTGACGTCGCGTCTGAGTGACGCGGCGCCACGTGATTCCCGGCTTGTTCGCGCCGGACGGCTCGTTCGGCCCAAAAAGAACTTTTGGCCAGCTTGGGGGGGCCTCCTGACCCCCCCAAGCTGGCCAAAAGTTCTTTTTGGGCCGAACGAGCCGTCCGGCGCGAACGAGCCGGGAATCACGTGACGCCGGCGTCACTCGACATGCCGCCGACGTCACATGCTTCTCGCCAAGGATTGCAGAAATGGCGTCCTCACTCCTCGCTCGATCACCAGGGAGTTGTGGTAAGTCTGGGGGGGGGATTAAGGAGGGTGAGGGGGTTTAAATTTTTATTTTGGCTCAACAATCGCGATTTCCCACATATCGAACATATCTATGTTCGATATGTGGGAAATCCGATCGTTTATGTCGAATCAATTTTTTAAGTAAAAAAAAAATATGAGTTGCGTTTTACTAATGCGGTCAATCCGAATGCACACCCCTAGAAAGCACTCCCCTACTCCAAAACAGTAAGGAAACAGGAAAAGAACAATTTGATCAAGTTAACATGTAAGAACTTCATATCCATCACTAACTGTTTCCTTCTCTCTTTCTTCTTGATCAACTCTCAATCACTAACAAAAAAGACGGTGATTATTTCAGATTTACTTCAAGAACAGTCGCCAGATTTTTTTGCCATTACAGAAACCTGGCTAAAAAAATCAGATTCAGTAATCATAAATCAATTAGCTAATAACTGCTATGATATATTTTCTGTGCCCAGACTCCACCGCTGAGGCGGTGGCTTAATGCTGATTGCTAAAAAGAGTCTTAGTTTGAAAATTTCACCTATTGCACAAGTACAGAACCATGAAATAGCGTTAATAGACTCCAATAATCTTCAAATCTGTTTAATCTATTGTCCAACTAGCTTACTGGAATTAAATGTCTCTCCAATTGTGGAATTTTTCATGTCAAATTTAAATCCTGGTAAGGTGAGGGAAGGAACCTCGACCCCAAGTTTACCTTCCCCAGTGCAAACTAAGATTAAGGAGTTCTACTCCGCGGTCGTTGATACCCCAGGAGCATCGGCTGAGTTACTGGAACAGGAGCAATCTCCAGTACCTCTCGACGAAATATCTTTGAGCCCTGGGGCCCCTGTAACCCCCCCTCCTCCAATCCATATCAGACCAGCAGTGACTGTAGACCCCCTGAGACCTAAAGTGCCCCAGGAAGGGAATACGATCGAGGGAGCCACAGCTGGTTCGGGATATGGTCAATTTCAGGGCGAGGAAGTTTTGAGCGCCCTGAAAGAAATTAACATCCGGACAGTAAGTGGTTCTGGTACAACATTACCAGGAACCCCAGATGGGGGAAATATAACAGATAAAAGGAAATCGGGGGAGGTGTTTCAAAATGCTCCGTTTAACATTCCTGAGATTACTCTTTTGGAGAAGCCAGAAGTTGTTACTTTAGATACAATTTGGAATGCTGTTTCTGTATTTGAGAAGACTATAATTTCTTTAACACAAGCTTTTAAATGCTTTCAGGAACAATCTACTATAGTTAACCCAGTTGTGTTATCCAACTCTGTCAAAATTCAAGAGCTGGATTCTCAGATTGTTAAGATTAAAGAGGTTCAGGTAAACTTAATTCAGGAAGACTCTAGAACAGATAAAAGGTTAGAAAGATTGGAAAATAACCTTAGATATAACAATTTGAGAATGATAAATTTCCCAAAATGTAAAATTATTTCTCCTAAAGATCAATTAAATAGATATATGAGAGAGGTGTTGCTATTTCCCCCTTCGGGCATTCCAAACACAATTAAAGTATATTTTATGCCTGACACTTCAAAGAGGCAAGAAGTGGAAGGGGTATCTGTAAGGGTTACAGATGTTCCTAGGAGTGATAGAATTTCTCTGTCACCCTTAGAAGATCTATCGGGGTTTCTAGAAACCTCACAAGAGGAACAGATAGAAAAAAGAGGTATATTACTTGTCTCATTTGCAACCCCAGTTGAAAGAGATAATGTATTGAGGAATTTTTTGAGAAATAGGGAAAAATTGTATTTGGGAGAAAAAATATGGGTATACCCAGACGTAGCTAGATCAACACAGATACGTAGAAAGAAATTTCTGAATTTATGTACTAGAGCACGTGCTCTTGGAGCACAAATCCTGATCAAATTTCCCTGTAAATGTGTTATGACATTAGAGAATGAGCGTTATGTTTTCTTTGAACCGGAGTATTTGGAAAAATTCCTGATTTCCAAAGAAGGAACAGCTTGAATTTCTGTTAGTTAACAGGTAGAAGAATTATTCGACCACTTTCTGTTGTGTTTTTATAAAAATTGATTGGTAAAAAATTGCTCCATTTGATTACCTAAGTTCTAATCTCTCAGATTTCTTGGTAAAATAAGGTTATAGTTTATGTAATAGTTTTGGTTAAGTATTATTGCCTGTTTTTGTAAGGTTGATATGCTATAATCTATGGTAAGAATGGAATTCTTATTTGTAATTTTGAAATTCCAATAAAGAAATAATTAAAAAAAAAATAAAAAAAATTTAAATCCTGGTAAATCCTCCATCATTTTAGGTGATTTTAATCTACATGTTGACAAGGACCCTTGTTCCGTAGCCAGTGAAACCTTGATCGACGCCCTATCTGCGATTGGATACAGTTTACTTAGTAAAGAACCCACACACAAACTAGGCCATGCCCTAGATTTAATCTTTTATAATAATTTACTTAAGGTAGCTTCAACTGTAAAGATAACTCCAGTTCCTTGGTCAGACCATTCTCTAATTTATGTGAATTTTAATATTACTAAATCTTTTGAACAAAAACCTGCAGAGTCCCTTCAATTTAAGTATTGTCCACCATTTGTCTGATGAGTTAGCAATGAACTCATAGGAAAATTAGCTAACATTAACCTGCCATCTACACAATGTGCAGTAGATTCATGGCTGGAAATAACAGAGGAAGTTGCAAACAGAATTAATCCTATACAAACAAAAACACTTACAAAGGAAAGGAAGCAACATCCTTGGTACAACAAGCAAATTAGAACCAACAAGAAAATATTAAGAAAAAAAGAAAAAATTTGGAGAGTAAAATCATAGAAGCGCTAACTAATTACCATGTATTTTTAGCACATTACAAAAAACTAATTGATTCTGCTAAAAAATAATATTATGGTAAGAAAATCCATAAATATTCTAATAACCATAAAGCACAGTTAAACATTGTAGACAAACTAACTTCTAATTTGAATCAGCTTGAGTCAAATCTTGCTGAGGCGCGATGTAATGAAATCGCCTGTTTTTTCAAAGATAAAATAGAGACGTTATCAGCTAATTTTGACAACTCTAAATAACAGATTATTACTCTCAAGGCAAGAGATACTAAAAAATGGTCTAACTTTGATGAAATCTCTATTTCAGAAGTTGAACAACTGTTGAGATCTTTAAACCCAGCTAATCATCCTTTAGATACCATTCGAATCGCAGATTTAAAACTGATCCCTGAAACTATTGTCCCAGACATCACCAGCATTATAAATATGTCTTTAAGTGAAGGAGTTCTTCCAAACAACCTTAAAGGTGCAGTAGTTCGACCCATTCTTAAGAAGAAAAATTTAGATCCTATAATATTGGACAACTACAGACCTATATCAAACCTCTCCCTTTTAGCAAAATTGATTGAGAAGATAGTTTTTAAACAATTAACCTTTTATCTAGATTCTAATGACATTTTATATCCCTCTCAATTTGGTTTTAGGCATCATTTTAATATGGAAACATTGCTTTTATCACTTTCGGATACCATCCTGAGAGAGTTGGACTATGGTCAGTCATATCTCCTGATTCCCTTAGATTTATCTGCGGCTTTTGATACCGTAAATCATCAATTTTTACTACAGAGATTAACTGAAATTGGACTAACAGAGACGGTGTTAAAATGGTTTGAATCTTTCATAACTAATCGTTTTTTTCAAGTTCAAGTGAACAATACTTGCTCTAACAAATTTGATCTTAATACCGGTGTTCTGCAGGGTTCTTCACTCTCTGCGTCTCTTTTCAACATTTATATGTTGCCGTTGTGTCATCTGCTGTCCGGTCTTGGTCTGACATATTACCTATATGCAGATGACATACAGATTTTGTTGCCGATTGCAGAATCAGTTGAGAAAGCCTGTAAAATCATGTCTATGTATTTGGAAGCAATAAAACAAGTACTTACACAGATGAGGTTGGTTTAAACATTGAAAAAAAAGAGATTATACTCCTCGAAAGAAAAATATCCCCCAGAAGTACCAATTAGATATCATTACAGGACAATACTATTTTAGAATTAGCTGACAATATCAGGGACCTTGGTGTCATTATTGACCCAGAATTCAGCTTTAAAAAACATATCTCTATTAAAGTTAGAGATGGGTATGCAAAGTTATTAATATTACGACGACTGAAACCCCTACTTGATCAGAATGACTTTCGTACAGTACTTCAAGCACTTTTATTTGGTAGCTTGGATTACTGTAACTCATTTCTATTAGGTTTACCCGCTTCCACCATGCGACCACTTCAGGTCCTCCAGAATGTAGTGGCAAGAATTCTAACCAGTAAAAAGAAAAGTGAGCACATTACTCCAACATTGATAAATTTACATTGGCTGCCGATAGAATTTCGGGTTAAATTTAAATCACTTTGCATGTTACACAAGCTGATCCATAGTGAACATGTAGACTGGCTGAACGCTGCCATTAAACTACATGTGCCGCAAAGAAACCTGCTTTCTGCCAACAAATGTTTACTAACTTTTCCGTCTGTTCATTCAGCCCATCTGAATCAGGTGAGAGAAAGAGCTTTGTCACTGGCAGGTCCTAAAATTTGGAACATGCTCCCAACAACCATCAGAATGGAGACTAATTTTAAACAGTTTAAGAGAGACTTAAAAACATGGCTTTTTAGTGAGGCTTATGTAAGTCAGTCTTAAAAGTTGTTTTAATGTTTAGCTTTTACTGTTTTTCTGTATTTTTGATGATAGTTTGCTTGTTTTTAAGAGATAAGACAATGTGTTTATAATATGTTTTATGTTTTTATTATTGTTTTATGTAATGAGTTGTATTTGATAGTGTCATGATGTTAATAAGGAATTTTAGGTTTTTCCTTTTATATATGTTTTAGATTTGAATTAAAATTATTTTTAGGTTAACTGTGATTTATTTTATTTAGTTGTGAACCATTACGATGGACTCTTAGTGACAGTATATAAAACCTAATAAATAAATAAAATAAAATAAAATAAATACGTTAGTTATTTCAGTTGAATAGCATTTAACTTTCAGCTAAATTCTTAAGCTGCAAAATAGCCGAACATCTGGAGATATTTGTTCAACATTTTTTTCTCTATCTGCAAAGAAGATATTCGGAATAACTTTGGTTCTGTCTTGTGAAAATTTAGTCCTATGTGAATTTTTTTGGTACAGGTCTAAATTTCACAAAATGCAATTCATTGTGTAGAAACCTTATTATCTAGTCATTTCAGAATGCAAGAATCACACTTACCTCCACATCAGGACAACTACTTCTTTGTAAATGAATATTGCTTTCTATAGTGAAATGTGTTTTCTGTACATTTTGAGCCTGTACAGCTTTCTAAGGAAGTAAATTGTTAATATAAATGGCCATAAGTTGAAAATGAAGAGCATTATTGGTTATGCTTCCTTTACATGTGGCCCAGGTATTAATTATGGTCCCTATGGCCTCTAATATTTTCACCCTTTAACCTCTACGTAACCTATTCTTAACCTCTGCCCATAGGAGGTAATGGGTTGCATTGTTTTCAGTGGTAGATGGTATAAAACGGTAGTTGTACCTTTACGCCTGGATTATGTCATAGAGTGACATCTGTTGGTATAAAGGGAGAGAACGAGGATCTTCTATGGTTGGCTTAACATATTGGGTCAGTCTGTTTGCTGTGTTTTGTGCTCCCTTGTACAAAAACCCAGGGAAGTACATTTATCCATGGTCGAAGTAAATTTTATACTCCTCGGGTTAAGGCCTAGCTTCTTTTGTAAAAATTGCTAGGAGGAGTTATAGGGATACCAGCAAAGAGAGCCTGCCTTGGAAGGCTCATCATTTATCTCAGCCTCAGAAGTGAGCAAGTGCCTGTTATTCAGATGAACTGTGCTGGATTTTGTCAGGAATGCATTCCTGATGCTGTGGAGGAATAAATCCCTGATGCTGTAGAGTTTGCTATGCTGCTAAGATATTTTCATTTTGCTACTGGCTGTTTAAATTCTCTGCTGTTGAGGCCTATGGAATTACTTGGGAAACCTCTGTTTTGTTTTTGTTTTTTTTAATAAAGCTGGCATTACTGGAGCCCCAATCAAAAGTGTGAATTGAATCCTTAAATGAGGGTTTGGTTTCCCTTGGGGTAAAGGAGGCAGCAATGTCTTCTAGTAAGCATCTACTCGACCACTGATTTATGAACCCATCAACAAGTGAAATGAAAGAAGCCCCTCATCACCTGGTTTTAATTTTATGAACCTCTAACATGGGCTACATACATTTTTGTAAACAAATGTTTATAACATCTATTCCTTTTGTAAAGAAGAAATAACAGTTTGCAGACTTGGATCAGAAAACTAAATCTAAATATAAAAGTTTTTACCTTGATTTTGCCTGAAAACATCAGAAATGTAAGCTAGGAAAATATATAGAGATACGTAATATATAATTTATATCTTTGACTTTAGATACTCTGTCACAGCTGGGAATTATGGTCATTGTATGCTTATAATTATACCGTGGAACAGATGGTGAAAGTTTAAAATGATACATCCATTAGAATAATTAATGCTAGCTAGACACAGGATAGAGGAGAGGTCTTTGTTTTTTGATTCACTTTAGAATAAAGAAGAGCATCAGACAAATACAGAGTTAAGGAGAAATTTACTATACCTGCAATGTAAATGCCAGAATAGAACCTAAAAAGTTAGTTGTTTTTTGTTTTTTTTTAATTATATTTTTATTGAAGGGTTCAATTCTACTGAATTTGGGTATATGTAAAAAAAAAAAAAAAAAAAAAGGGTTATTCAGAGTAATTAGCATAGTAACATGATAGTGTAATTTCTGTTCCCGCTCTTCCCTTGAGAAAGGGGAACACTTTTGAGTGCTGCTGAGGCCAGGCAAAACTGAGAGCAGTCCTGGTGGTTCTTGGAATGCTTCCAGACCCTTGAGGATCAGGTTTATAGTCCAGTAAATAACACTCTTCACACACCAGATTGTTGTTTCAATTAAACAAAAATTTACTGCCATGAATAGCAAAACTAGGGGAAATGACAGAAAAATACTTGTTCCAAATTACAGTCTAGCATAAGGCACAGTCCCAGAAAAAAGTAAGTTACTGGGGTCTCTTTTGCCTCCCTTGCCTTTAAGAGCTCCCTGGGAATAAGTATGGGAATTTCTGTCTCTCCTTCAGACTTCTCCCTGTATCTGCAAACTTTGCAGCCTCTTAGGATGTATCTCCTCTCCTCAGATTAGGAAGGCAGAACCCCTTGGGTTGTAGTCTCTACTTCATGGCAGATCTAGACTCTAACTTCACAGGTCTGGGCCACAGGAATAATAAAATAAACCCTTTCTCCTTCTCCTCACGGAACAGGAAGCCAACCTTCCTTCCTCTCCCACTCTTTCCAGAAAGGAGGCCGAACTGCAGCCTTTCCAGAGGTGTAGCCAGGGGCTCCGGCGCCCAGGGGACCAATGCATTTCTGTTGCCTCCCCCATTCCCCTTCCCCCCTACCCCAACATTCTCCTTATAGAAAGGCTTGGGTCACAGAAAGTCGCACTAATACAAACCCCAGAAAAGAAATGTACTGACAGACTGTTCTGAACAGTCTATGGGGCAAAAGCTTCCCTGCCTGCAGAGAGGCCACCAACATTGCCCTTTCCATCCGTGATAGTGCAAGCAAACAAAAATATTCCCGGATAAAGAAAAAGACCAAGAATCAAAGACTCGGCTCGATACTGTAAGGCCGCGGTAGAAACAGTGCGGCAGTGTCAGGCGCACCCTTCCTCCCCGCACACACAGTTCTCTTGACCTAGCGCCTGATACTCTCTTCTAATTGCATGCAAATGCATGCCGCGGCTGTGAAGCGTTAGGGAAGGGTTATGCCCACGCAACCCATTTTACTGTATAGGCGCTTAATACAGCGCCTATACAGTAACCTGGGTGCGCTGGTACCTGTCATTTCAAATGACATTTGAAATGACAGGCACCAGGAAATGTAAAAAACAAAATTTTTAAATACCTGTCGGAGGGCCGCGTGGGTCCAGGCGGCCGGCGGGCGGCAGGATCCGGGGGGCGGGTGGTCGCGTGTTAAATCTAGGCCGCGGGCAGGTGGGCGCCTGTTCCAGGCGGCGGCGGCGGGGATGGGTGGACGCGCGTTAGTTTCAGACGGCTGGCGGCGGGAGCCGGGGGGCGGGTGGTCGCGTGTTAAATCTAGGCCGGGTCGCACAGGCGCGCATTCATTCATCCAGGCGGAGGAGCCGGCGGAGGAGCCGGCGGATTTCGCCGCCGGCTCCTCCGCCTGGATGAATGCGCGTCTGTGCGACCCCTGCGATTTGGTGCTCAAGGCAGTCACATGCTGTGACGTCGGGCGTCGTGACGTCACGCCTTCATCCAGGCGCAGGAGCCGGCGGCGAAAGCTGCCGGCTCCTCCGCCTGGATGAATGAATGGGCGCCTGTGCGACCCCTGCGATTCGGTGCTCAAGGCAGTCACATGCTGTGACGTCGGGCGTCGTGAAGTCACACCTTCATCCAGGCGCAGGAGCCGGCGGCGAAAGCCGCCGGCTACTCCGCCTGGATGAATGAATGGGCGCCTGTGCGACCCCTGCGATTCGGTGCTCAAGGCAGTCACATGCCGTGACGTCGGGCGTCGTGACGTCACGCCTTGAGCGCCGAATCGCAGGGGTCGCACAGGCGCGCTCTGGCAGCCCCCACCGGCAGTGAATGAATGTGCGCCTGTGCGATCCGGCCTAGATTTAACACGCGACCACCCGCCCCCCCCGGCCGTCTGAAACTAACGCGCGTCCATCCGCCCCCGCCGCCGCCGCCTGGAACAGGCGCCCACCCGCCCGCGGCCTAGATTTAACACACGACCACCCGCCCCCCGGATCCCGCCGCCTTCATTATACAGCTAATTCGTTCATTTACACATCATATACATGCTGCGTGCGGAAAGGGTTATGTGTCTATTTTACGAAGCGCTAAGGACGCGTGAAACTGGAGACTGTATCGCTGGATCGCCTTACTCGTCTGTATTGTGCGCTCCCAGCACGTTACAGACGGGGAATCTTTAACCGCACGTTACTGTATCGACCTGACTGTGATGTAATTTTATAAATTCTTCCAGATTTCCAAAATTTCCACCTCTGACAATCAAGAGAAAAAAAAAAAAAAAGTAAAATCATGCTAAATTTGACCTTTTTTCCAGACCTGCACACATCACTGCAGCCTCATAACCGGGCAGCCCAGACATCCATGGTTCGACCCCGCCCACACCCATCCCGGCTGGACACCGCAACATTACACTTACAAGGAAAACATGACACATAATTTGGGATGAAATGGCTGCAGCCGTTTATTAGTACCCGAACAAGAGAGTCTAATTTAGGCACTGAGTCCTGCCACCATTGCCATTCTCAACCACGGGGCAGGTGCCAATATCTCCGATTCTTTCCACCCTAGCGGAACCGAGGGGGCCTCGCTCCCTGCAAGCCCCCGGACAAATGTTGTGACTGCCTTCACCGGAGGAGTCCCGGGCAGGCTGTCACGCAGTAGGCCCCACCGGAGTCCCTCTCAAATGTGCCTGGCCATCAATCCATCAAGGCCTTATCCCAGGGCCTGACATTCATCATCCATGGCCAAGGCCCCTTTCTTCCTTACCGGCACCTCCCTGCTTCCTTCTAATGGCTCCTGTGTTACAGTAGCCTTTCTTGGACTTGGTTGCCACCACCAGAGGGATCCTGTCATGCACAGGCCAGGAAATCCCCTCCCACCCACGCAGGACGTGCTCCCCCCCCATACAAAACGGCTACGGCTCATGCATCAACCTATGAACAATCTCTGAATAGCCTGCAGAAAAATATCATTTTCCATGTTTAACAAATGTACTCCATCTGAAGCATACAATTCAACACAATGCACAATGCATGTCCACCTATTCATGTCTCAAATGATAACTGCCTTGGCTACCTGCTGATTGAACTTGGAACGGTATCTTCCCCACCATCCAATGCCCAATATTTTTTGTCGAGGTATGATTTTGGACCAGCAGATTTTGAGAGTGGCCATAATGAGGCTAGGCAGCTCAAGTCATCCTTGATCCTGTTCAACAGTTCGAGGCCAGTGCCATTCCCTAAATCATTGCCACCAAGGTGTATGATAATGAGGTCTGGTGGTGCCAGGCCCACTCCTTACAACTGTAGCATGGGCCAACGTTGGTGCCAATGCATGCCTACTTGATGGTCTAGCCTTTTCCCAACAAACCAAGGTTGCACAGAAATTTCCCACTTGTGGCCCTTTTACATGCGTGCATGATGTATGAGTGGCCAACAATCCACGCAGAATGATGACGGATGGCAGCTGCAAGTGAAGGAAAAACTTAATTTTTGGTACGCACCTGACCCGGCACAAGCACAGGGGAACGCATTGTCATGCCTAATGTACGACACAAAAGCTCCGGACCTCCATTGTCCCATCTGCTGGCCTGTGGGAGACCAGTAGTGGCAGCACTAGAAGTGGCTCTGATGTGGAATGAGTGAGTGCCAAAGCATTCACTTTGAAGCCCGGCTTTCGCCAAAGTTTTCTTGATGACTGCCAAAAACTGGTATCTGCTTAATGGGGATTTATCCCGGTGAAGTAAGAACAAGCAATCCCCTTTCAGGCATAAGGTTAGGAATAGAGTCACGGCTGCAACTGGACATGTTGCTAGATCTTTAAGTGCTGTCAAAGTGATGACTTGACCACGTGCCCTTGATCAGTCTTGGACTGTTTCTATCTTAGGTACAGCATGCCATTCGAGATGCTGACATCCTCCCACAGTAAACCCCGTAGCTGTGATGCATTCCGTGATGGTACTGTAAACTTGCTCATGCACAAGGCGCCAAAGAATGGAAGCACGAAGGCAACCTGGAAGAGTGTAGCCTTGAACTCGTCCACTGCTTCCACGGGCAGGGAGCACCAAAGCAGCAACAGGAGGTCATGGGTCAGCGGTCTCCATGTGTCATGGCGAGATAAGAACTCCCTGGCCCAGCCCAGCATCACCCTTTTGACAGTGAAATATTGTTCTGCGTGGCCCATTTCCAACTTTGTGAAGAATATAGCAGATGAAGTAAGTTCCAAAATAACAAAAAAAAAAAATAATGGTAGGGAAAGGGGTTTTAGGGGTCAGGGAGGAGAGGGGAGGGGAAAAGGGAGGCAGAGTAGAAAGGGGTAGAGAGAAGTTCCCTCCCAGTCTGCTCCTTAATAATAGTATTATATAATATTATAATACCGGTGCATCCATGAGCACCCACTGGGAATTGCGTTTAAAATCGACCCCATAAGCTCCTCTTTTAAATTTACTTCTAGCACTTTTCCCATGTCTAACCTTAAAACTTTGTAATAATCTAAATTGCTGGCAGGTCAAATAAAAGCACAAAAAATGTAAAACTTCACCATATCATGTTTCAATCATCCTTATTAAACATGAGCTTACAGATGTTTAGAAAAAAATGGAGGAAAAAAGACCTCAGGACCTCATGTTATGTTCTACATTTATTTATTTATTTATTTATTTATTTATTTATTTAACAGTTTTTCTATACCGACATTAGAACTTTTAATGTATAAATCTGACTTGAATCGCCATTAGCAGTGGGAGACTGCATTGAGAACTTTTCAGATGTTAGTTGTCGTGATCCAGGAGTAACTGCCTTGAAGCAGCCTCACGGCACATCATCAGCTGATGTCAGCATTTTAAGAATAATGAACTGATTTAAAGCACACCCGGCAGAAGGACAGCATTGGTTAATGCAATACACAGATAAGTTCGATTCTTGCCGTGGTTGAGAAAAAAAGTTAATTATGGAAAATGTTATTTGAATGTTGAGCAACAATCATACTACCTTTGGAAATTGCATATTGCATAATTTTAAACAAAGGATTACATGGAAAGTTTGTTTAAGGACAACAAATTGAATGGCAATGGAAATTAATTGATTCAACAAGTATCTAGTTACATACTAGAATTTTTTTCACACACAAACAAGGTTTAAAATTTTTTTTCTTGTGTTGTGATTAGAAGTCATCACAAATTGATTTTGGGAGAAAATAATTTTATGAAAGTTGAATGATAATGATAGCCAACTTTTTCCTTCAATTTAATGCACATGCTTACTTTTAAGAAAAATTAAGAAAATTGATTAAAAAGATTTAAAATTAATAAATCAATTAAAAGTTTGGAGGTTGGAGGTTTTTTAAAGACCAATGATTTCAACTAACTTTTATACATTAAAAGTTCTATGTAGAAAATAACATGAGGACCTGAGGTCTTTTTTCCTCCAATTTTTTCTAAACATCTGTAAGTTCATGTTTAATAAGGATGATTGAAACATGATATGGTGAAGTTTTACATTTTTTGTGTTGGTATCAATAGCTTCACGTTTGTACTTTGATTTTTTGGATTAATTCTTAGGTCAAATAAAAGAACAGTGACAAATATTAAATATAACAATGTAAAGAAATATAGTAAATATAAATAAAATATATAAAAACATAAATAAAATATATAAATATAATTAAAACAAATAAAAAGACAATGTATGACATAAAAACTTCTAATGACAAGAGTTGTTCTTTTTTAGGTGAACAGCTGAAAGCAAGAGGTTATTAAAACTTTCTGTCTACAATTATGTGTATGCTCAAGTCCTAAGATCTATGACTTGTTAGGAGGTAAAAGTTTCCCATCTCTGGATGATATCATTTATTCTTAAAGCTTCTTAGTCCTTGCAGGAAAGAGTCCTGTTTTTGGACCCCAGAAAGTTTTTATGCTTCTATGGATTTTTACAGTTGACTCCTGGGTTGCTCAACTAGAGTGACCTAGTGCCACCTAGACATTGTACAGATCTGAAGGAGATGAAAGGAGAGTGTGCCCATCTGGTAAAGCAAAACAGCATTAAGAGGTCAATACAGATCAGAGCACTGGAAAACAGGTACAGATGAGAAGTCCTTAAAACCATTCAATGGGAGGAAAACCCAAGAAAATCCTAAAAGTCTGAGCTCGTCAGTTTTCAGTTAAACAGGCATGGATTTATTGCCAAAGAAATGCGTTTTATGTCAAATCATTGCTTTCATTGGAACCTCTCTGTTGGGATGCCCTAACTCTCTTGTTTCATTAGTATCATTCAAAGAATCATTCCTCCAAACCATGCACTGCTGAGTGACTGTCGGCTTTCTTCCTTGTTCTAGTTTAAAGCCGCTCTATCTCCTTTTTAAATGTTGGCGCCAGCAGCTTGGTTCCTCTCTGGTTAAGGTGGACCTGTCCTTTTGGAAAAGTCTCCCTCTTCCCCATAAGATTGTCCAGTTCCTTAAAAAACGGAATCCCTCATCCCTGCACCATTGTCTTCTCCATATATTAAGATTACAGTTAAGTGTAGGCCGCTGAATATAGCTGGATATTCAGCGGCTGCTCCTTAGCTGGATAAGTCCCTATTTAACCAATTAAGTAATGTTAAATATCAGCCTCCCCTATTTCTGTTTAGTTTATTTATATATTTGATATACCTATGGACCTTGGTTTTCAATTTTTGTTTTAATTTTCCTGGGAATTTCAATGTTATAAAAAAAAGTGGAAAAATGAATTTTCCTCTGATTTTTCTCCTTTGTGTTATAGCAAATTCATTTTTCACTGATTTTTTTTCCCAGGAAAAAGAACATAAAAAATGAAAAAAGTCCCTAGATATACCACAATTCCAAGAATACAAATCGAATCAGTTTTCAATTAAAAATGAGTGTACTATTTATGTAAAAATAATAAATTTTAAAACAAAAAAATTAAGTCACAACAAATAAATAAACATCTCAGTGCTGTGGTACACTAGTTGGTTGGGAAACAACCAACTACTTAACCTACGATTAAGTATGCTCCACGACCTCGACCAAGAATGCCCACGACCACCGATTTATGCCTTGACGTTTTTGACGACGACTGATGCTTTGTATATAGTTTTATGTATGTTATATTTATAGTTTCTCCCTATTTATTGACCTATTAAGTTGCATTGCCTCCTTCCCCAGTTATTTGTATTGTTATCTGTTATTTGTAAGGGCGCTGCCCATAAGTTTTTTGTTCTTTGTGAACCGATACGATGTGCGAACGGCTATCGGTATATAAGAGACGTTAAATAAATAAATAAAAATAAATAAACACTACCCTTGAGCCTTTCAGCAGGGATCCTGGGATCATCCTTGCATTAACTGACCTTTCTGCCTGCATTAAATATAAGCCCATAACGGCAGGGTTACATAAAATCTCAGAATGCATTAATTGACCCCAGCTTTCTTTAAAGTGTTCTGAATCATTATCCCTGATTGTGAGATGCCTTCCAGGCCCATTTTGCAGGACCATGTCAGCCAGCCATAGGGTCTTAGAATGCAGCATGTAAATGAGAATCAATATTCTTCAACTACCCTGCTGTGTGCCACATGAGCCTTCACTCTGTTCTCCTTCTCTCATTCAGTTCCAGCTCTGTTATTTCTTTATACTGAGTCTTCTCTCTTGGTGCCCCAAGTCGTGGTCTACCCTGCTGTATGCTGCCTAACCAATGAACTCATTCTTGCCCTTTATTTAGCATGGTTTAATGAGGTATATAGAATTAAATTCTGATTTCTTCTTTGTGGTAGGATTGTATTCCCCAGTAGTGACACAGCACTTTTAGGCATCAACCAGCCCTTGCTGGGTGAAAAGGAACAAGCAAGTCAGCCTTTTAATTCTATTCAGTCCCTGACTACTTTCCTGGGACTGGTAACAAGAATGCAAAATAATGCCAGTTGTAAGCTGATGTTTTTATCTGAGTATCCACTGTCCATCTTATATTAGGAATTATAAGGTTACAACTCAAGTTTTCATTTTCCATTAGGATAAGTTAATCTGCAAAATGATGCTCTGATTATATGTATGTGAGAAGATGGATTTAGGATTTTTCTGCCCCTAGGCACTTTTGATGCTTTCACCACCCCCCACGTCCCCACCTCCTGTAAGGGTCTATTACAGCGGTGGCTCTCAACCTTTTTCCCATCCTGACACACCTGACGGACCATGCTCACATGTGTGGCACACTGCTCATTATAATCTGTGGCAGAAATAAAAAATAAAGGCCCAGTATTACTTTCATTGTTTAAAATGACACAAGGGAAAGATAAGTACTCTGTCTGAACAGAAATTACATAAATGGTAAACATCCCACACCAAAACAGCACCAACTTCCAGCAAAGGCAACACTGAAAATATTACACCAGGCTTTAAGACACCAATACACCTCCTATTAGGAAAATGGACCAAGCTAGGCTGTTACAGAGCCCTACACAGAAACTACACGTCAGCAGAAATACCTCACCTGAATCACATGTGCTGACCCTCTCCT
The DNA here is from genome assembly GCF_901001135.1 of Rhinatrema bivittatum. Classification (NCBI taxonomy): domain Eukaryota; kingdom Metazoa; phylum Chordata; class Amphibia; order Gymnophiona; family Rhinatrematidae; genus Rhinatrema; species Rhinatrema bivittatum. The sequence goes on along the minus strand of NC_042615.1, from coordinate 614,507,878 downwards.
AACAAAGAATAAAGAGACCATAAAGCATAAATAGAAACATGCAGACCAAAACTGAACTGGAAATCGCAACAAGCCAGAGAGACTGTATGCAGTGTCACAAAGGAAAAAGATAAATCCCCAGTCCTCATAAAATAAAGCAAGAAATATAAAATCAATAGCAGTAAAACCATACTAATGAAAAGAACAGATTAATTCAAAACAGCTGATGAATGGAATAGCCAATAATTAAAAACTCCAATAAAAATTTTTTAGACACCAATAAAATATTTCTAAGAGCAGACACAAAGACCCAATAATTAAAAATAATTAGGATAAAAAAAAATGCTCTGCTCTCCATACTTGGAAGCGTTCAATTTTCAAGTGCCCTGAGCTTGGTGTGAGTTAGGAGGGAGTGTGTGTGTGTGTGTGTGTGTGTGTGGGGGGGGTGGTTTGCTTGCAACTTTCTCCTCTCTCTCAGTCACACACAAGCTTTCTCTCACACAGGCTGTCAATCTCACACATATACGCATGCTCTCTCTCTCACGTAGGCTCTCAATCACGCAATTACACACATGCTCTCTCTCTATTTTATACACACAGGTTCTTAATCATGCATACAACATGCTCTCTCTCTCATTTACACATCTCACACACATGCTATCTTTCACAAAACAGGATCTTAATCACACACTTACTCATACAGGCTCTCAGTCACTCACTTGTATACATGCTGTCTCACACACACACACACACACACATGATCTCAAACACATATGCTTGCTCACTCATTCACTCTCTCTCTCTCTCTCCCCCCCACTGAACAACTAGCGGCAGTAACAGCCTCCTCCTCTTCCAGCCCTCGTGGCCCCTCAAGAAAGGAGTCCCATCAGCCATAGGGGTTGACGTTGCTCCTCTTTTTGCTCCAGGCCACGCTGCTCGTCTTCAGGCCGATGCTGCATGCACTTTACCTAGCATGCACATCACTTCCTCTTCCGGGCTGCGGAGGGGAGGGGGGGTAGGGGGCAGGAAGAAGAAACCACGCTGGTGCCACTGACTATTGACATTTTAAGCCCGGGAGGAGGAAGAGTTGCCATTTCGCTGGGGCAGGGGGAGTAGCTGGGCCAGCGGGGGACCGGGAAGTATAGCGACACACCTGCGTGTGCTTGGTGATACAGTGGTGTGTCGCGACACACCGGTTGAGAACTGCTGGGGCAGAGGAAAGATGTTCTCTGCTGAACAAGATTCAGCAGAGCTGGAAGGCAGCTAATCTTAGCCAGCCTGCTGCCTGTAAATATTTGTTGCCCTAGGCACACCTATAATGTGTTCCTGTTGACAAATCCAGGGCTGTGTATGTGCACCAATTGTATTAACAAATAGTAGGGCCTTTGCTTGTGTACTTTGGTGCAGTACTTTATAAATTCACCCACTCATGATAAAGTATTTGTAATAAAGTAGCAACTCCAGGACACCAATGAGAATCCACATGCCTTTATGGTGGAGAATGCACTTTCTTAAACCAGAAGAACAAACTATGCCAGAGGGGCCAAAATGTGATATATGTGCTGTGAAAATCAGTTTTTAACTGGTTTAAACCTTGCATGCTGTCCAAAACCAGTCAGCTGGGGTTTGCAGGAGGTTTTTTGCTTTATAACAAAACTCTTGCCCTGCAGGACGCATTTCCTGCAATATTATATTAATGGTTGTGTTAGTTTATCCGCATCAACTCCTGAAAGCTGAATTCTAGATTTAAATTAATGAAAACCACAAATTATGATTTTAGTGACTGCAGCAAGGAGCTGATTTGCTGTGCTCATCTTGCTGTGTCAGTGTATAAGCATACTGTAGGTTCACATTATCTCTCCATGCCATTCATCTCATCTGACATAACAGGACTGGTAAATGCAGGACCTGACACTTTTGCTGCAATATGCAGCTTAGATCTAAAATAATTGGAGTGCTCCCGTGGTACAAAAATTCTTTGCAGAAAAGATGGATAGGATCGACAGGAAGGTATAAAATTCTTGAGTTTGCTGAAAAGTGGCAACCATAAGTATTGGCAGCACGATACTCCAATTCATGTTGACTATAGGCCCTTTTCCTGTTGTGGCTCAGATTCAGTAGTATCCCTGTGAACAGACATCTTTGATTAGACTTGGAAATAATTCAGATAGGTGTGAAGCTGTAAATTGTCTTTGCAATTAATGTTTTCCAAATGGGACCAAATAGCACAGTGTTAAAGAGAGAAGCAATTAGTTGTGTGTGTGTGTTTTTTTTTTTTTTTTAACCAAGCATAGATTATAATGAATTTAAGGCCTTAAGACTTGCATTGTCTTGCATAAGTAACTTTCTGGTTGTCTGCCAGCAGGTTGCCTGGTGACACATGACGTTTGCAGGACCAGGAAGGGCTAAAAAAGAATGCCAGCTTCTCCAGATTCGTTTTTACAGTAATTTGATGTGAAGGATATTTTTATCAGGGCGTAATTATTTTTGGTGCTTCTATTTTAGAATCTCGGACTTTGTAAATATAGCACTGTTTCCTGGAATTCACAGCTTACAACCCAAACCAACCCCAGTTAGACCAGCAGGCTTGACAACAGATTATGATTAGTGGATAAAGAATTCTCTTACAATGGGAATAATCTCCATTGCACACTGTGGTACGGCAAATTGTTTCTTCCGTGAAGCAGTAAATCCTGGCATAATGGGAACTGTTTTATTCTGAAAAAGAAAAGGAAAACATGCTAAATTCTTAAAACTTCTCATTCATCAGCATAGGAATCTATCCAGAATTCCCAATCGCTCATACAGCTTTAATTTTGCTTCCACTAAAACAGTTTACAGAGATTTGATGCATAATTAACACATAGCAGTGAATTAACATTGACATTTCTTGTAGTTTTTCCCCTTCCCTCACTCCCATCTGTTTTCTCAAGTTTTCCTTTGCACCAGTGAAAAAGTCAAAGAGCACCACTGGCCCGCCCCTTCAGCCTTTCTCTGCTGCACAACGTTCCTCTGTTACTTTGTACTCAGCACCTGGGGCACCATTGCAGTATTCTTCTTTGTTAAAGAAAACATCACCCATGTCTTGCATTACATGTTCGAAGTCACTGGTGAGAGATTTCTGTTAACTTTTTATTTATTTATTTTTTGCATGAAAACCAGCAAGTGCATTGTCTCCACTCGCCGTTGTAATTTCTGTCTTGCTTTGCCTTGCAATTATCCTTGTTTTCACAACATCATTGGTAGCCCCACCATTTTATTTCTCTTGGTGACACAGCACTTAAATTCTTTATGTTAACTTATTAACTTGTTAATTTTGCAAAATGGAAATATGTGTAGTGACTGAATTATTCAACATGGATTTTGTTTTGGATGAGGCCAGTCCTTTAAGACCAGACCAATCATTCATTCAAAACACATCCTTATAGACTTTTCTAGTGTTTTAACATCGCTCTCTCTGACTTTCCATGGCACAGATCCAAAGCGTTGTTTATTTAAAGCTACTTAGGAAACTTGACAGTTTTCTCTCCAGTCTCAATAGCAGAAATTTAATGAACATGGCATTTAGAGTGTGATTTTCAAAAGACAGCTGGCTATCTATGTTAACCAGGTAGGCTTATCTGGCTAACAGATGAGATATTCAGCTGCATGGCTATATATCCCTGGATAAATTCCTACTTAGCTGTATGATAAGGTTTAATTATTGCCTTGTATTCAACTAAGTAAGAGAGAGAGAGAGAGAGAGAGAGAGAGAGAGAGAGAGAATGCCTAGCCATAATGTCATCTCCCTAGATAGGTATTTGTATCCCTATAGTAGACCCACCTAGTAACTCGAGGTGAGGTTTAGGTATCAGTGTAGGGGGTTAGGGGCCCCTTTGACATTCAATGTTAGACATACGAACAGAACAGTGGTCTCTTGTGAAGATTTGATGACCCTCAGAGTGAGGAAACTCACTCCAAGATGAGATTTGGGCAATGTTCTCTCCACCTAGCTTGATGTTACCCAGGTAGAGAGTCCATGAAGCTAGAGTGAGAGCACACTATACAAATTCGTACGTCTAACATTGAATGTCAAAGGGGCCCCTAATCCCCTACACTGATACCTAAACCTCACCTCGAGTTACTAGGTGGGTCTACTATAGGGATACAAATACCTATCTAGGGAGATGACATTATGGCTAGGCATTCTCTCTCTCTCTCCCTCTCCCTCTCTTCCCCCCCCCCCCCCCCAATGGTTATATGTGGGAAATACAACAGGTCTGGCTCCTATCACAAAGTCTGATAATGTTATCACAATTTGCATTAACTTAGCTCTTTGCATAGGTAATTAGCACTAATTGCAATAAAATAAATATTTGCATAAACCATGCCCCTTTTGCTATCACATGCGATACTTACCGCATTTTGATAAATCCAGGCCTTGGATGGCAACTTATCTGGCCCATTGCCTACCCACAAGTAGCCAGATAAGTGACTTATCTGGCTAAGTGGCAGCCGCTAAACATAGTAGGATATTCAGCGGCCACTACTTATCTGGCTAAGTAGCTTTTGAATATTGACCTCACTATATTTAAGCAATTTGCCATTGAATTTTATGACTCTTCCACAGTTCATTACTGGTAGGGGTGTGCATTCGTTTTGAACTTAAATGTAAAACACAACTTATTTTTGTTTTTTAACTTAAAAAAGTGATGAGGCGAAAACGATCGGATTTCCAACTTATTCAACATAGCTATGTTGAATACGTTGGAAATCGCGATTGTTGATCCTAAATAAAAATTTAAACCCCTCACCCTCCTTAATCCCCCCCCAAGACTTACCAAAACTCCCTGGAGGTCCAGCGGGGAGCACGTGACGTCGGCGTCACGTCGGAGTGACGCGGCGTCACGTGATTCCCCGCGCGTTCGCTCCAGGACCCTCGTTGCACCCAAAAGGAACTTTTGGCCAGCTTGGGGGGGTCAGGAGTGCACGTATGGACATAGACTCAACTTATGGAATTCTCCATATGTCCATATTGACCGAAATTGACCCCCCCTTTCGACTTATGGACTTATGAACATAAACCTTTGCTCTGCACATCCCTAATTACTGGTGAACATTTATATGATACCTGAACAAATGTTTCTTTACCGACATAAAAACTCGAGTGTCTCTCTCCAGAGCTAAGTTATTCTTGCTAGTATCCTCTACAATTCAATATTAGCAACTGCAATTAGGTCTGGGATCTGGCACCAGGAGCCTTCATTTGAGTTTTTTCTCCTATTTTATATTCCCTTTCAATTTTCCAGGGACTGTGAATGCTGCCTTCCTAGCATCCCCGGTTCTACTGACTTGAGCCTTTGGATAACAATGCACACTTCTGCCCATCTAGGAAGTATTTTGAAAATGTATCAATTTATATCTGCTGTCATCCACTAAACACCACCACATCCAAATTAGCTTTCAGTATAGATTCATTGTGGCTCTTCCCATTGTAACGTTATACTCTATTTCAGGGGTGGCCAAATCCAGTCCTTGAGAGCCACAGACAGGCCTGATTTTCCAGATAACCAGAACAAATATGCATGAGATAGATTTGCATACAATGGAGGCAGTACATGCAAATCTATCTCATGCATATTCATTATACGTATTCTGAAAAGTAGGCCTGTTTGTGGCTCTCGAGGACCAGAATTGGTCTATTATATTTAATTCCTAAATTATTCATTGCATTAGATAATTCTCTAGATCAGTTAATAATGTAAATGTTAAAATTCAGATTTTCTTATTCCTACTCTTGAAGAGTCATGCTCACTTGTTGCAAGTGCTCCTATAAACACTCAGGCTATATCAGTGAGCATTAATTAAGCAAGAGTTACAGATGCTGAATTTAGAAGTCTTTCAGCTTAGTTGGAGGCAGCTTTCATTGATCTACAATACCATAGGCTTTCATTTACAAGCGCCCAGAGTTGTCCCCTATTTTTACATCCCACTCACATGTCCCAGCTCTTTTAGCCCATTCATTACAGTGGCAATCCTCAGCTTGGAGTCACACACAGGGATCTTTCGAGAACCCTGCAATCACAAGCTCTAAGTTTGGTCACTAGGTGCCTGCCACTGCTGCACAGTGACTGAGATTACTTCTCTTCCCCCGGCTCTGTGAGTGCTGCCTTGACAATATCCCCACCTCTGGTCAGTCAAGGGAGCAGAACATAAGAAATTGCCATGCTGGGTCAGACCAAGGGTCCATCAAGCCCAGCATCCTGTTTCCAACAGAGGCCAAACCAGGCCACAAGATCCTGGCAATTACCCAAACACTAAGAAGATCCCATGCTACTGATGCAATTAATAGCAGTGGCTATTCCCTAAGTAAATTTGATTAATAGCCGTTAATGGACTTCTCCTCCAAGAACTTATCCAAACCTATTTTGAACCAAGCTACACTAACTACACTAACTGGATCATCTGGCAACAAATTCCAGAGCTTTATTGTGCGTTGAGTGAAAAAGAATTTTCTCCAATTAGTCTTAAATGTGCTACTTGCTAACTTCATGTAATGCCCCCTAGTCCTTCTATTATTCAAAAGTGTAAATAACCAATTCACATCTACCCGTTCAAGACCTCTCATGATCTTAAAGACCTTTATCATATCTCCCCCTCAGCCGTCTCTTCTCCAAGCTGAACAGCCCTAACCTCTTCAGCCTTTCCTCATAGGGGAGTTGTTCCATCCCCTTTATCATTTTGGTTGCCCTTCTCTGTACCTTCTCCATCGCAACTATATCTTTTTTGAGATGTGGCGACCAGAATTGTACACAGTATTCCAGGTGCGGTCTCACCATGGAGTGATATAGAGGCATTATAACATTTTCTGTTTTATTAACCATTCCCTTCCTAATAATTTCTAATGTTCTGTTTGCTTTTTTGATTGCTGCAGCACACTGAGCCGACGATTTTAAAATATTATCCACTATGATGCCCTTCACATGATGGCAACAGGAAGTGCTTGCCACTGAGCTATTGTGGCAGCATCCCCAACCTTCTTTTAATTGCTTGAGAAGTGAGCTCTGCATGGAAATGTAAGGGAAGATGAATGATTTTCCAATCCCTTCCCTCATGGTGTACATAACCAGTTCTGAAGCAGTGGGAAAAAAAATATTTCCCAACCCCCAAATATGGCAATCAGCTTATATCACTGAATCAGTACTTTTCCCTATTTGAATTACATTATTACAACCACTGATAACTTTTTCTTGAAAATAAAATATCCAGTTGTTTTAAAAAATCTTTAATCCTAATATTTATGCATACACAAATATAAATATCTTATCTAGTACTATTATTTGCCTGGTTTGCTTGTTGAGACTGAGTTCTACGTGATACATTCATTCATGAGAAATGAAATAGGAAATGAGACAAAATTTCCTGTTTCAATTCAGGTCATTTTCAAAATCTGATGAAATTTTGTCGGAATTTTGTTCAGTTTTGAAAATAGGGAAGGGGCAGGGATTTCGCCCATTGGGCCTAAGCACTTACCTGATCTGATTTCCTGGTCCAGTCCAGAGGCTGGGATCTGATGCCTGGGCCTTGGTCCAGACCCAGGCCCGATGCTGGCGCCAATCTCGGAGGCCAAGTCCCTATGCCAGGGCCAGACCCAGGCCTTGCAGGTCCTCTTGCAATTTTTCTTTCTTCTTTCTTTTTACTTGAAATGATGGCATTCGCTCGGGACGTTATCAGTGAGGATGCCATTTTGATGTATGTTAGCTAATTAAACTGCCATACATCAAAATGGCGCCCTCTGCATGTCCCAAGCGGATGTTGTCATTTCAAATAAGAAGAAAGAAGATGTTGCAAGGGGACCTTTGAGGCTTAGACTTCAGGCCTGAGCCTGACCCTGGGCCGGGTCCAAGGCCCGGGCCTTGGAACCTGGATGGGCCCCGGCATCAGGCCTGGGCTTTGGTTGAGGTTCAGACACTGAGACTGGGCCTACAGGCCAGGCCCCCAAAGTTGAACTTGGGCCCTGACCATGGCCTAGGCGAAGGACCAGGTGTTGAGACCTGATCTCCAGGTTGGGCCCCGGCATCAGGTTTGGGCCCAGGCCAAGGCCTAGACCAAGGTCCAGGTGTTGGGGACGGCCTTGAAACTTGGCTTTGCATATGGCCTACGCCGAGGTTATGGCGACCTATCGCGGTCTAGTCCTATGGAAGTCTAAGACTTTGGCATGAGCCTAGGCCTTCTCAGCGGATCCTTTCAGACCAGGTGAGTAGGGGCTGGGGTGGATCCTGGCCCAGGCATTTTTGTGGTTGGGAGGGATTAGTGGTAGGGACAGATGGCCTCAGGAGGCCCTGTTTCTTTTTCTTTTTTTGCATTTTTGGGAGTGTTTTTTAAATTTTTATTTTGTTTTTGAAAACTAAAGAAAAGGAAATAAACATTAAACAAAACAAAATTTGTGGGGAAAAACACCCTAATTGTAAAATGCAATACATTTTTTCCATTTTCCATGAAGACTACCAACAAGTTGTATTTTGCATTATAACCACAAAGTACAAAATAACCTGGGGATCAATTCACTGATGGAGCCATGCACTTTCACTAGGTGAAAAGCAGCCAAATATCAGATTTTCATGAATATGTACTATTGTAAAAGGGTGGCTGCTATTTGGCTGTTTTCAAACTCTCAAAAACCTATTTTGTCAGATTTATGTCATTATCACTCAATAATGGCTGTTGATGCTGGTGATATTAGTCTGACTCAGGATATTCACATGTATGAGTCACATCTGCGTGCATTGCACGCTCAGAAACAGCAGTATGCATGGAGGCAATAGAGATAAAGTGGCTGACTCAGGATATCACCATGCATGCCTAGTAATGTCCATGTGTGCCTAGGCACGTCCTGCATCAGCCACTCACTATCGGGCCGATACAGTAAAATGCGCTCAGGCCAAGCGCACTGTTAGCCCCCGTTTGGATGCGCGTTTTCCACATGCTATTTTTACCCCTTATACAGTAAGGGGTAACAGCGCGTGGAAAATGCGCGGCCAACCCCCCCCCCCAAAACTAATATCACCCGCAACATGCAAATGCATGTTGATGAGCCAATTAGTTGGTCCCGCGCGATACGGAAAGTAAAATGTGCAGCCAAGCCGCACATTTTATTCTCAGAAATTAACTCCTGCCAAAGGCAGGAGTTAATTTCAGCCAGCACTGGGAAAGTGTACAGAAAAGCAGAAAAAACTGCTTTTCTGTATACCCTCCGTCTTAATATCATAGCGATATTAAGTCGGAGGCCCCAAAAATAAAAAAAAATGAAAAAAATCTAAAAAAAAAAAAAAAAAATCTGCCCGCAGCCCATGGGTTGGAAAACGGACGCTCAATTTTGCCAGCATCCATTTTCTGAACCCGGGGCTGTCAGCGGGTTCGACAACCGATGCCGGTAAAATTAAGCATCGGCTGTCAAACCCGCTGACAGCCTCCTTATTACCGCGGGCCCTAATTTGCATAGCTTTGCTTAGTGAATCGCGCGCCCAGTAGAGTGGCCTGGGCGCGCGTCGGGAGAGCGGGTGCTCGCCGGCTTTCCCGCGCGGTTTACTGTATCGGCCCGTCTGTATACCCCTGCCTCCATTGTTGGCCTGGGATCCAGGTATTGGCCTGCCCAGGCCCTGCTGGGGAGGGACAGTGAAGCAGGGAGTGGCACTGAGGGGAAGGCACGCTTTGCTGTGCCAGAAGTAGGGACACTTCAGGACATGATATCTACCCACCCTCTAGAACACAATGCCCCCTGACCTCGTCAAGAACCTTGCACTCAGAAATTAAAAAAAAAACAAACTCAAGAACTGGCTCTTTAAAAAGGCCTTTCCTCAATAACACCCATTTACTACTCTACCACATCTATAACACCCTCTCCCATTAGCAATCCTCCCTGCGAACAAGTTGCCCCTCCCTCATCCTCTCAACCCACCTAACATACCCCCTGCCTCCCCCTCCCCCTCCCCTCCTCTAAATTGAACTCCCCCTTCTTCCCCCCTAAAACGATTCCCTAGCCCTCCCCCTCCTTCCCCCCTTGCCTCCCCCCGAAACCTGCTCCAATATACGTAACCCATGCCCTTAAATATGTATAGTATAAATATATTCCATGCTCCTATGTTAATAATCTTTTTTCCCTCTTTTCTCTTTCTTTATGTTCCTTATAATATTTATTGTGCCATCATACTAATGTATTATTTTATATCCGCTGCAATTTCACTGTTCTGTTGACAACCCCTCCTCCAAGTTGCCATTCTCCCTGATCCATATAATGCGTTATGTTCCATGTAAACCGATATGATGTATCTACGAATACCGGTATATAAAAGCCATTAAATAAATACATGTAGAGGCTGTGTCCATCTGCCTACCTGTTGACTAGTATACTTATAAGTATTGTTTCTGTTTTTAGGTTTTAATTGCTAAACACTGATATAACCCCCATAATGCAAAAAAGGTGTTTATTAGAAAAACACCACTTCTTCTAGCACTCTCTCTCCCCTCCTCTTGCCTGCCTTGTATTCTCTATTCTGTTTTTGTGCTTTCTCCATGTTAAAGGCTCCTTAAGGGTACAATCATTTAAGCAGCTATTGGGCCTCCATTCCTCTCCTCCTCCCCCCCAACTAGTTCCACTGTACAGCTGTTAGCAATGGGGAGCATTCTTGCTGGTAGTAAGATGACAGAATTAGCAAGGGTGGGGGGTTTGAGAGTAGTAGGAACAGGAACAGAGAGAAAGTTGAGTATAATCTGATGGGGAGAAAAGTTAGTGCTGCTGAGCTGGGATAGGGGAGAAGTGCTGGCATTGTGTGGGGAGGAGGAGGACTGGAATTGGTGTTGTGTGAGGGAAAAAGAGCTATGTCTGGGTGGGTGGGGATGAGTGCTAGTATTATAAAGTGTGATATGTAAATATTATTCTACCAAATTCTACTGATTGCACTTTGTAATTAACTACTTGGATGTTTTACAGGACAAAGGGTTCAATCTTGGAGAAGCAGGCTAGTGGTTAGATAAGCAGGCTGAAAACCCACAGAAGCCATGGTTTGAATCTTGCTTCTCCCACAGATGCTTATTGTAATTTTGGGCAAGTCCCTTCACCCTCCATTGCCTGAGGGATTGATTTACTAAGGTAATTTTTTCCATTCTGCGTTTATGGGAAAAATATTTAGTAAAGCAGTCCCCTAGATTGTAAGCCCTCTGGGGAAGGGAACTACCTACTGTACCTGAATTTATAACTTAATGAGCTCCGATTTGGAAAAGGCGAGTAATTACAACTAAAACCCAAATCCAAGTTCTGGTTTCTGTGTCCCAGACAATAATGAGAAAAAGCTTCCACTGGAAGAAAATGAAGAGGGGTGCCTTTAAAAAAAAAGCAGTTCTCAGTGGTTTCCCCCTCTCCCTCTCTACATATAAGCTTCCTTCACATGGAGTTCAGATGTCGGGAGAAGTAAGCGCAAGGCCTGTATTTTCCTGAATCTCTGGATACTTCTCTTAATGTTAAAAACGTAAGAACATAAGGACCATCATACTGGGTCAGGACAAGGGTCCATCAAGCCCGGTATCCTGTTTCTAACCGTGGCTAACCCATTTGACAAGTACCTGGCAGAATCCCCAAAGGTCAATGGATTCCATGCTGCTTACAGCCAAGGATAAGCATTGGCTTTCCCCAAAGTCTTCCTGGTTGATAATGGTTTATGGACTTTTTCTTCAGAAACTTGTACAAACTTTTTTTTTTAAATCCAGCTATTCTAACTGCCTTTATCACTGCCTTTAAATGTTATGCAAGCTCCTATTTTTGATCACTAGTTTTGCTTGTTTGCTTTATTGGGTGCTGATTTTAATATGAAAATGTGTTATTCAGTTTGGAATATTGAAATAAAGAAATCTGTTACACAGTGTATAAGGCATGGGATTAATCATTGGTTTGCTGTATTTCAGCCTTCTGAGCTGCAAAAGCAAAGTTTCCCACTGCCTCTTCTCTGTTTTTTTGTGTTCCAGATAGATTAAATTTGCTATTACAAAAGAAAATACAATCCAAAATCACTGTATCACACGGGGCTCTTCCAAGCTTCAACTGTGGCTCCCGCGTGAAACCCTCCTGCACTACAGACCATTGAAGTTTGCAGGAGGCAGACAACAAACCTGGGTATACATCAATCCTCCTCCTGTGCCGGGTACTGAGAAGAAGGAGGATCGCTGCCTGCATAAGCTGCCCGCCTTAACTTTGCTCCACTCCCTCATGACAAAGCACTCGATAGGCCTTAAGGCAACCCAGACACAGATCCGAGGGGCTGGTCAGGTGGTTAGTGTTGATCGCAGTGGCTCTAATGCCTGTGAAGCCACTGTGACCAACACTAGGCCTCCGTGACAGCCTCCCCGCTGAATCCTACTTAAGTTTCATTTCTCTGTGCTGGCAAGAGCTCCTTAGGCCTGCTCCATTAGACACTGCTCCCGCAGCCCACACACACCTTCAACTGCAGCAGCAAAAAAAACAGGCCGGCTGCCTCTCCTTACATCTGCTGTGCCTCTCTAGGCAGGAGACACTGAGCACACCTCCTACCGCTGCCTGTTCTCTGCCAATGGCCTGCTCATCCTCGGGCTGCAGCAAAATAGAAAAAAAAAAGAGAATGGGGACCTTGCAGTCTGGAAGACCTCCAGAAGCATTAACTGGAAACCTACCCATTCTCCTGAGGGTCCTGCCTTGATCCCTCCAATTACCAATTAAGTACAACTTCTTTTCTTTACTTATGTCAATTTATCTCAGTGAGTCTGTGAGAGACAGTGAGTGTGTGAGCATTTGTATCTGTGAGCAAGTGTGTGTGAGTGCATGTGTGTCAAGGAGCATATTTATCTATGAGCATGTGTGTGAGTGAAAATATGTGTCTGTGAATGAGATTGTGTCTGAGTGTGTGTCAGTGAGCATATTTGTGAACATGTATTGAGCAAGTGTTGTCTGTGAGAGTGTGCCAGGGAGCTTGTGAGAGTGTGTGGGTGTTAGTGAGCGGGTGTAAGTGAGTATGTGTATGTGCATGAGAGAGAGAGAGAGAGAGAAGAACAAGTTTGTGCATCACCACCAGCCCTCCTTGCCCCCACAACAATTTCAAGGTAGGGAGAGTGGATTAATTTTAATGAGTGTTATTTGATATATCTGTTGTTTTGAAAAATGTTATTGCTGATTGGGAAATTTAAAAAAATATTTTAATGATTAGATGTTCTATTTGTCAGCTATTTGAAATATTCTATTAATTAGTATGGTTTTAGTGTTATAGATGATTTATATTTCTTGATTTTATTGTTTGGTGTTTTATGAGGAATCATGACATTTCTATTTTTCTATTGTTACACTGCAAAATACAGAGTCTGGCTTGTTGCAAATTCCAGTTCTATTTTTGTCTGTATATTTCTATTTATACTTAAGGTCTTTTTATTCAATATTTGGCAAGGGTCTGTTTGTGTTCTGCATGTGTGACCAAGGTGAGGTATTCTGCCAGCATATAGTTCTGTGTAAGGATCTATAGCAGTTTGGCTTGGTCTGTTCTAATAAGAGAGGTATTGGTCTTTTAGGGCTGGTGTAATATTTGCAGTATTGCCTTTTCATAAATAGGATTGTTACTGTTTGAATGCTGGCAGTTAGTGCTGATACGGTATGGGAGGTGATACTATAATTTAATTAAGTTTACTCATGGTTTTCTGAGGGCTTCTGTGTGAAATGGCTGAACTGAACTCTGCAAGGAGTAGCTGGCTGTGAAACCAGTGAGTCTCCTGGAGAGTTGGGGTGTCAAAAGAGGGTGGGAATGGGACATGGAGTGGACTGCTGCAAGCTGTGGAAGAGCTGACAGCAAGCAAGAGCTTTACATAATGATATGGCAGTACTGAGTTGGGGGCACTTAAAAAGGACCTGATTTTAAAAAAGCATTTACATGCTTAAAATTGGAATTTACAGGTGTGAATGCACTTTACCCGTGTAAGTGGGCTTTTGAAAATTGCTACAATATATGCCAATGAATTGTGCATAAGATATTCATGTGTAAGTGCACTTTACACACATAAATGGCTTTTCAAAATTGCTATGATAGTATATTTCATTTATATGTGTAACTCATTTTAAAACTACCTCCTTAGTGAGCACATGAGCAGCATAGAGATGTGAATCGTGTCCTCGATCGTCTTAACGATCGATTTCGGCTGGGAGGGGGAGGGAATCGTATTGTTGCCGTTTGGGTGTGTAAACTATCGTGAAAATCGTTAAAATCGTGAGCCGACACACTAAAACCCCCTAAAACCCACCCCCGACCCTTTAAATTAAATCCCCCACCCTCCCGAACCCCCCCAAATGCTTTAAATTTCCTGGGGATCCAGCGGTGGTTCAGAACGGCGGCGGTCCAGAACGGCCCCCTCAATTGAATCCTTTTGTCTTCAGCCGGCGCCATTTTTCAAAATGGCCGCCGCAAAATGGCGGCGGCCATAGACAAAACCGATTCGACGCAGGAGGTCGTTCCGGACCCCCGCTGGACTTTTGGCAAGTCTTGTGGGGGTCAGGAGGCCCCCCAAGCTGGCCAAAAGTTTCTGGGTGTCCAGCGGGGTTCAGGAAGCGATTTCTTGCCGCGAATCGTTTTCCGTACGGAAAATGGCGCCGGCAGGAGATCGACTGCAGGAGGTCGTTCAGCGGGGGTTCCGGACTGCCGCTGAACGACCTCCTGCAGTCGATCTCCTGCCGGCGCCATTTTCCGTACGGAAAACGATTCGCGGCAAGAAATCGCTTCCTGAACCCCGCTGGACTCCTAGAAACTTTTGGCCAGCTTGGGGGGGCCTCCTGACCCCCACAAGACTTGCCAAAAGTCCAGCGGGGGTCCGGAACGACCTCCTGCGTCGAATCATTTTTGTCTATGGCCGCCGCCATTTTGCGGTGGCCATTTTGAAAAATGGCACCGGCTGAAGACAAAAGGATTCAATTGAGGGGGCCGTTCCAGACCGCCGCTGTTCTGGACCACCGCTGGATCCCCAGGTAATTTAAAACATTTGGGGGGGGGTTCGGGAGGGTGGGGGATTTAATTTAAAGGGTCGGGGGTGGGTTTTAGGGGGTTCTAGTGTGCCGGTTTTTCTGCCCTCCCCCTTCCCCCGATTTACGATTTTTTAACGATAAATCGGGGGAATTGGTATTGTATCGTGGCCCTAACGATTTTTGACGATTTAAAATATATCGGACGATATTTTAAATCGTCAAAAAACGATTCACATCCCTAGAGCAGCAGAACAACAGCAGAACGTCTGTATGTGTATGGACAGAGTATGTGTGTGTATTAGAGATGTGCATTCGTTTTTGCCGAATTGGAAAATTTCAAAGAAATTGTCCAATTTGGCATGAATAGGAAGACCCGAATCCTGAGACAAATTTTCCCCAAACTTAGGGGAAAATTGCAGGAGGGGGGGGGGGCTACCTTTATTTAAAAAAAACAAAAAACCCCCAAACCCACCCCAACCCTAAAAATTTAGTTTATTACAACCCCCCCACCCTCCAGACCCCCCCAAAACTTGCCTAAAATTTGTGGTGGTCCAGCGGGGGTCCCAGGAGCGATCTCCCACTCTCGGGCCATCGGCTGCCAGTAAACAAAATGGCACTGGTGGCCCTTTGCCCTTACCATGTGACAGGGGCTACCGGTGCCATTGGTTGGTCCCTGTCACATGGTAGGAGCAATGGAGTGCATGAGAGAAGTGTGTATGTCTGGGAGAGAGAGGATGTGTGTCTAGGAGAAAAAGAGAGAGATAGAGGAGAGAGGGATGATTTGCATGTATGTCTGGAAGAGAGCAAGGGAGGGTATAGGGAAAGAGAGAGAAGGAGAAAGGGTGTGTGAGTCTGAGAGAGAGGATGAGGGAGAAGGTGGATGTTTGTGCTGTCTGGGAGACAGAGAAGGAGGGTGTGTGTGTTTATGTCTGGGAAGGAAGGCTTGTGTGTATGTCTGGGAGAGAGAAAGGGAAGGGTGTGTGTGAGTGTATGTGCCTAAGAGAGCGAGGGGAGTGTTGGAGAGAGAGAGTGGGAGGGAGGGTAGGGGGTGTTTGTGTCTGGGGGAGAGGGTGTGTGTGTATGTGTGTAGGTGTATGTGTGGGGGGGGGGAGAGAGAAAGAGGAGGGGTGTGTGTGTTTGGGAGAGAGAGAGGGAGGGAGAAAGGTTTTGTGTGTGTGTGTGTCTGGGGGAGAGAGAGAAGGAGAGCTTTCTGTGCTGGGAGAAGTAGAGTGGTGTCTGAATGTATATTTGTGTCTGTGAGAGAGATAGTTGGCCTTTTCTTTCAGAGAGGAGGGGGGACCAGCTTTGCGCTGATCCCTCCTCCTTGCTTATGGAAAGTATGGTGGCTCTCTGCTACTGTGAATTCTGGTTTTCTGGCTCTTGATATGGAAAAGGTTGGCTACCCCTGCACTATATGTTGCACATGGAGCTGAGACTCCAGGAGAATATAGAGAGCCTTCTGAGCTGCAAAAGCTGGGTTTTCCACTACCCATTCTGTATTACTTTTGTGCTGCAGATGAATCCTATGGTCTCACAATAAAGTATTATTTTATTTACTCAGGCCCATTAGCTCACACCTTTTCATGTCCTGCCTTTTTTGGGCCTATGTAGCCATGGGTCAACAGGCAGCAGTAATAAGATGATTACATTAACTGGTGGCTGGGGGAATGTGAGTGCTGTGTAGATTACTGGGGAGAATGTGAGAATTGTTTTGCTGTTGCAATTCATTTATGTTATGTAAATGTATGTGTAACCCCTGTTCCACCACTTAGACTCAGAGTCACATCTGGGTCGGCTTGGCCACTAACCATTCCATAAGCTCCCTAGCTCCTTTGATTACAGGGGAGGGAAAACATTCTTAAAAAATCTTTAGACTTTGGAAATGCTCAAATATTTCACAGAAAAGTAAAATCATACTCCACACTAGAACACGGTTCTTCCAAAAATAAAATTGTTTACTAATGTAAAAGATGGGAATGAATATTGTGGAAAACAGTACACTTTCATCTAGCACAAGCCATACAGATATAAATCAAAAAAGAGATTCAGAATCACTCTTGCTGTATTCACAGAAATTCTGTGCACTAGGGAATACTCTCTTCCAATTCCCTCACAATGTACCCTTTAGAGATGTTTCCCCACTGGGATGTTACCTGTATTGGTATTTGCTTTATGTTCTGCAGATCTCTGTAGTGCACCAGAAGACAAATGGAAAAGTTTTCTCAACTGATAAAGATGAGCACCTGCTGAGTCTTCTTAAGCAGCAACTCTGAAGCAGGTTTTCAAGTCTGGACGTCCTCTGATTCCAGACAGTAAATCCACTTCTTAAGACACTTAAGGCAAATCTATTGTGCAACTAGGGAGTATGGGACTAAGTCTGCCTCCGGTCTTCTCGTTCTCAGGACCCTCTTGGGCTGATATAATTTATCGAAACACAATCCATTCAGGAGAATCTGACAACCTCTCCACTACCTCATCACTCAGTGTCTGTGGGAGACAATGATGCAACCAGGGGACTTATAGGACTCCCTTCCATATGTATTTGATCCAACTGGAAAAGGTACCCAGGCCAGCAATAGTACCTGCATCACAAAAACACTGATAAACAGATATTATGAACCTTAATTAGCTGAAAATAAATTCTTAAATTTTATAAACACTTCCAAAATAGAAGCCCTGCTTATAAATAAAAGGAAAAAAAACCCAACTTATTAGGAAGGGCCTACTAAGCTTTGGGGTAGATTTTATAAATGTACGCGCGGGCGTACTTTTGTTCATGCACCAGGCGCGAACAAAAGTACGCTGGATTTTATAAGATACGCGCGTATCTTATAAAATCCGGGATCGGCGGGCGCAAGGGGGTACACATTTGTGCAACCTGCGCGAACCGAGCCCAGCGCGCGCTGCCTGTTCCCTCCGAGGCCGCTCCGAAATCGGAGCGGCCTCGGAGGGAACTTTCCTTCCGCCTCCCCTCCCCTTCCCCTCCCTTCCCCTACCTAACCCACCCCCCCGGCCCTATCTAAACCCCCCCCTATCTTTGCTAGCAGATTTACGCCTGTGGAAAGCAGGCGTAAATCTGCGCGCGCCAGCGGGCTGCTGGAGCGCCATCACCCGACCCGGGGGCTGGTCTGTAGGCCTCGACCACGCCCCCGGGCCGGCACCACGCCCCCGGGCCCACCCCCGAAATGCCGCATCACTCGCTGCCCGCCCCCCCGACACACCCCCGACACGCCCCTCCATGCAAGCCCCGGGACTTACGCGCATCCCGGGGCTTGCGCGCGCCGCCGAGCCTATGCAAAATAGACTTGGCGCGCGCAGGGGGGATTTGGGGTAGGTTTTCGCGGGGTACGTGCGTATCGTACGTGCGTACCCCTTTGAAAATCTACCCCTTTGCCTTTATTCACACCCACAACTAGTGATTCATCTTCACTATATACAAGGCTTTTATTTGCCTTCTTGAGGCATCTTGATCAAATAGACTAACTCCAGCTCAGAGCAAGTGTAAATCTGGGAAGCCTCCCTTTTCCTGCTGAGTTCCCATGTTTCCTATGAAAGAAGTACTGGAATTTTTTCTTTTCTTTTCTTCCTATGGAAAATCACGGGAGCTGTGACACCTTCATTCCTTTTTCTCTAAGCCATTCTACTAAAATGAAAGCCAAAAAATGTCTCAGGTAAAGTTTTGAAAAAAAGTTCAATTTTGGAGCCAATTCTGCATGCTTTTAAAAAGACTGTACCATGATGGCCACAGCAGAGCTTGACACTTCTCTGTTGAAAAAAATTCTCTCCGTTTCACTGTTTCATTTACATATGGTACAAGTGGCTTCATTAATCCTTTATGTTACTTCCGATTGAAAGCAAAGAAAACAAAGGTCTCTCCAGGGTGGAAATGAAGTGGTAGAATCATCAGTATCTTATTGTGGAACAGCACGAGCTGGCTGGAGGACAGATTTCGGTTTGGACTCCAGCTGTCTTTTATACAAACGTTATTATTTACAGTCAAATTCATAAGAGAAGCTGCTCACCTCAGCACTACTTCTCGCACATACAGCAATAGGTCAGTTGTCTTTGTAGGAGCTGCCTTCTCCTCTTCTCTCAGGGCCTCTGTCTGCTCTCCACTCAGCCCTGAACCCAGAATACCTTGCTTAGCGTGGACTGGGACCAAACGGCTGGGACCAATTCTTTAAGGTGTTCTGAGGGTTTCTGTTTTGCTGTCTGTCACACTTATATTCATGGACTTCAACCCATCAGGGTTTTCCATGGTATTTTTCAGCCATGATGCCAGAAAACCAAAAACGTACCTACTTCCAATTGCAACTGCACAATATGGAGGGCTTGTACTATGCATCTTTATCGTGGCATGTAGATTCCTCTCTGAAAAGCAAAAGTCAACTATCACATTCCAAGGACCCATTTACAGCCACACACAAGGAAGGTCAAACTTTTACCTAAAGCCCCCAGCCCACAAATACCTACCATGCATCATGTGATGCAGCTTGGATGACAAAACAATCCACTTACCACATTACAGGGAAGACCTCTGCATGCAGAGAGAATAAACAATCACTTTAGATTCACCATTTCTATAGCTCCTGAAAACAGATATCACTTCTAGGCTTATGCTTTCATTTAAAACAAATGTGTAATCCTAACAAAACTGGTGGACTTGAAAACCCAAAATGTTTAGGGTTTTTTGTTTCAGCAAATGGAGTGCACCATCTGATGAGAAAATTTAAAATATAAACAAAAACACATGGCCCACAGCTTCCACCACCGCACACACCACCACCCCTTGTCCTCTTACCCCTTCTGTAGCATTGGTCCACATAAAAAAGGGGCAGGAGTGATCCTAAGTCACTCCTGCCCTGTCTATTCTGCTTCAAAAATGGCTGGGCCGGCTGGCACCATGATGTTTTATTGCTGTAAAGTAATATTCCTATAAAGCAATATGGCTATAAAACAAGTTTTATTGTCATAGCGTTTGATTTATGGACATATTTCTTTATATTATTGTACATATATAAAACAGGGGGCCGGCCACAATGAGACCAGTGCCATTTTTAAAGCAGAGCTGGCAGAGCATGAGCAACTGGGGATCGCTCCTGCCTCTTTCATACATGGACCAGTACTACAGAAGGAGTAAAGGGACAAAGAAGGTGACAGGGGACATGGGAGTAGGGAAGATTTTTTTTAACTTAATGTTTATTTTTGTTCAGCAAATGAACCAAACTAAAATAAATATTAAAAGAATCAAATTCCAAACCCCCGATAACAAAATAAGGAAGCAGAATGAACATTTGGCCCCTGTGCATTCCAAATGGCTTCTTCCACATTGCACACAAACTAGCAAAGAAAGCAGAATACAGTCATGAAAGGGGAGAGCTCCGTAAAGAGCCATCAATCTCTATTCTTTAATTAGAAAAAGAAAGAAAGAATAGAGTTCCAGGATGTGACATGCATTAGAATATGGTGGGAGGCACAGGGGAAAGGGCACATAATGTGGCCTTCTGCCAGAATGTCTGTTTCTTAGAACTGGTTCTCCATGAGCATGGGAACTAGAAGGCAGATGTAGAACTCGAGGGAAGTCAGATGTGGAGCTCCTAGCACCACTTGGTGTCTCTCTGTTATAAATTTAGTGAGGGGTCACAAAACTGCAATATTTTTACCTTGTACTCTTCTTCTTGACATGGGGCTATCCTGACTTCTGGGAGATGGGAATTGGTGGACTATTGAATGGCATGGCTGACTTTTATTCGGTGCAAGATCTCATCTCATAGTTTTCAGAAAGCTGCATCCTGCTGTTTCCTTCATGCCAGATGTTTCTTCCACATTTAGTGTGTGCCAGTCAGTTGTTGCTCATGCATGGCATATACCTCAGTTACAAAGGGAGCCTGCTGATGCTCTTTAGGGATTGTTAAAGAGCACAACAAATCTTGTTGTTGTTCTAGATGAGCCTACAAATATGCATCACATTGCATTTCTAAATCCAGCAACTGCTAAAGATTCCATTCTAGGGCTGACTACCTGATAGGAACATCTCCTGGACACTGCCTATCTCTCAATTTGTAGGGAGGAAGGATAAAATTATGGATGAACATGAGAGGCTTCTAGGGGGCTCCGATTTTTGCCACTTCATCCAGTGGTTGGGTTATGAGTGTCTTCCCTTTGACCCATATCTTTAATTCCCTCATCCTTATCTGGGAAGTGATTGGAGATGAGTGATGTGTAAGGGACAGATGTTGTGGAGCCGATGAGAGGTGCTTCTGGCTTGGGAAAAGTAATCAGAAATTATGAAGAATCCTATCTTCTGTGCCCTTCACCAGCTCCAGAGTGCCAGTGTTCTGCTCAGCTACTCTGATATCAGTATGATCTAGAAAGAAAGACACCTTTTATAGAGACCCTACTCATTTAATATGCTAATGTGTTCTTTTAATTTGTGTTAGCCACTATCCTGGGCCTCTTTACTGTGACATGATTGGCTCCCAAGTGAAGTTTCTGATAGACCCTCTAAATTGTTAACTATACAGAAAAAGAAAAGCTTATCCACAGGACTCCTTTTGGCTGAAGCAATTCTCCTTGGAGATGGTGATGGGTTATATCTGGAAGACTGCATAGAATAGGATGGGTCCTATGCTTGCCCCTGAGAGAGGTGTTCCTTTAAGTGTTTGAAAATCCTAAGAACTCCATTCTGAAATGTTTTTGTCTTCATTTTGAGTGGGGTATTTGTATGTTAGGGATGTGCAGAGGCTAAAATTTTGTTTTGGTTCATTTATTTGTTTTGTAGGTAGCAGTAATTCATTTGGTTCATTTCAGACAACTTTTTTTGTATATTCATTCTATTCATTCATTTATTTCCCATTAAAGTCAATGGGGGGATCAATGCAGCATTTTTCAGGCTCCCAAATTGGAATTTTCTAATCATTTCTAATGAAACTTGTGGGTAGACTTCATCAGAACATGAAGGACACTGGAACACACCAAGACTGTCAACATAGCACCAAAAGTGGCATGAATAGTTCAAGGATCTGTAGAAAGGAAAAATGATACCAGCAATGACAAGAGCTCTCCAAAGCACCATGAAAGGAGAAAAGTAGCAGCAAGAGTGGCCTGAATACCCCAAAGATCCAAAAGAGGGGCAAAGGGTACTCACAACAGTGGCATAAATCCCCAAAGAAAGCATGAGAGGGGAAAAGCAGCATTACATGTGGCATGATAGGCAAAAGGCAACATGAAGTGGGAATGAAACACCAAAGGTGGCTGAAAAACCTCCAAGGCACTGGAGGCTAGAATGCTACTGACTAGAGATCCCAATTTCTCTTCAGTCTCTAGTTGTTCAATATACAGCAATTGAGGGAATCCAGGATGTTTCTTCATCTGAATCAGATTTTTACAAATAATGCCTCCATTACCTGAGAAGCAGTAATCATGAAGGAGAGTGGTCCTGGTTTTGGGTGTTGCACTTCTACTACCTCTGCCAGTTGCTGTCATATAATCCATTGAAGACTAAATATTGGATGAGACCAATAATAAGAAGGAACCGAATGGGAAACGAGTTTCAAGAAAAAGTCCAAGAGGTCATGAAACAATTAAAGGTAACTGGGTAAGGGCTGTGTAAAGCATCAGATTTCCAGGACAATACCAATGATGCCGTCGGCTTGGGAGGCACTTGAGTTAATTAACTCTGGTGCCACCCAAGTGATCGGCATATTTGCATCGAAGAAGAAAGAAGACTGAAGAAAGAAGATCTCCAAGGCCTGTGTGCCAGGCCTGGGCCTGACCTTGGGCCAATTCCCTGGTGTTGGACCTGGAACCAGGCTGAGGCTCCAGTGTTGGGACCCAGCCTCCGGGCCGGGCCACAGTGTTGGGAATCAGCACGGGCCCTGGTTTAGGCTGAGGCCCAGGCATCAGGACCTGGCCTTCATGCTGGGTCACAGCATTGGACCTGGGCTGGTTCCTGGACTAGGCTAAGGCCCAGCTGTTGGGACACAGATTCTGGGCTGAGATCCAGATGTTGGGACCCAGCCTCTGGCCGGGCCACAATATCAGGCCTGGGTCTGGTTCCTGGCCTGTCGAGGCTCAGGCACTGGGATATGGCCTCCAGGATGGGCTGCAGCATTGTACCTGGGCCCGAGCTCTGGCCTAGGCTGAGGCCCAGGAATATGGGAGTAGGGGTCATCTGGAAATATTTCCAGGCCTGGACCTCGACCTGGGCCTTTGCTCAGGTCTCAGCCTAGGCTTCAGCATCAGGCCAGGGCCTAGGCTGAGACCCTGGCATCACTCTTGGGTGTGGGCTGCTGCTCTTTTGTTGGGTTACAGCCTATGCCTAGGTGAGGCTTTGGGCCTAAGCCGAGGAGCTGGAGTCGCTCTTAGGCATAGGCTGGGACCCCTGCTTTGGGTCTCGGCTTTCTCCCTAGGCAAGGTCCCAGCTTCGGGCCTAGGCTTAGACCCAACTGGCAACTGTTTTTTAAATATGTCGGCATTTAACTCATTCCATTTTTAAAACAATCTGAAACAAAATAAGAAATTTCATCTCATTTCCTATTTTGTTTCTTCTGAATGGCCATCCATAGCAGCTAATGCATTCCATGGTTTGTTTCATTATATGCGTATTATTATTATATTTGATGGTGATACACATAGGATGGTGTTCCTGAATAGGCATTTGCCACAGCCTCTTTTCTGATTTCAACATGGATGAATTGATTCCTCCCCCTAGTTCTTTGACCAAATGTATGCAGATGTGTCATATGAATGTTCACTGTGGCATTCAAGTATTTTAGGGATGTTTTCATAAAGAGGGTAATGGGAACACTTAGTTAATTTCAGTTACATGTGAGGTTTGGTTTATAAAGTTAGGTTTAGGTGCAATTATATTTTAGGTTGCTTATCATTCAGCAAATCAAAGTCAGAAACGTTAGATATGCTGATGTAGGATGTGATTTGGGACAAAGCCTTAGACAGTATCTTTTAAACCGGCATGTGGGTGCACATGTGTGCACATTTGCTTGCTCGTGCCCAGGGACACTGATATTTTATAACATATGCATGTATATGTGTGCATGTTATAAAATAGGCTGACCAGGTGCACATGTGTGCTCAATTTTAAGTGGGCACATGTCTATGTGCACAAACGATACTTCTACTGCATAAGTGGTAGGATTTTAATAGACCTGTGCACCATCATTACCTGTTTTCCGAATTATTATTATTATTTTTTTTTCATTCCCAGTTAACCCAGTTAACCCAGTTAAGGGATTGGATTTCCAAACCTCCTAGTTTGATAGCTCTCCTTCCCCTCTGTTAACCCTGACCCTTAAAACCCCACTGATCTGTTTAGTTATTTTTGTTTCATGGCTTACATGCCATCCATAGCAGAAGTAAAGTTACACAGCAGGGGACCCCACCACGCGCTTGTGGCTATAAGTATTTACCCATTAATTTCATGGTGAAACCCAGGAATGCCTATGCCCCACCAGACCATGCCCACATCCCACCCCTATTTTGAAAAAAATAGTTTGTGTGCATAACAGTTGATATGTGAAATCTGGTTGGCTTTTAAAATCCATTCACTGGAGATCATGTGGTACATTGAGAAGGAGAGGATGTGATTCTCTTTCTTGGGTTGCCTCTCTACCTATCCACCCCCATTAACTTCAAAATACGCAGCAGATTTTGATTTTGGAACTGAGATTTGACACTCCTTTGCAGTCTGCTAGCTCAGAGAAAGAACCACTCTAGAATACTGCGATTGCTGACATGAAAGTGGCAGTTGTTGAAGCTTTGGAACCTGAGCTCCGGAAAATATCTGGTAAACTGAGGAGGTCTCTGCAACCATGACCGGGTTTGAAAGATATTTTGCAGATGTGGAACAGAGGGTCTCATACTCAAGATGGCCTGCTTTCTGCAACAACAGAGGCCTCCACACTACAATCAGTGTTCAAAAAACAAGAGGAGTGGCTTGAAGATCTGGAAAACAATTCTCACGAAAAATAACTAACCATTCATTGGGCTATCCAAATAGTTGGAAGATTGAGATCTGCCATGTTTCCTGGAGTACTGAATTACCAAAGAGTTAGGGCTGCTAGAGATTAATGGTAAGCTGTGATTTGAGACAGCACATTGCCTAGTCCCTCGAGAGAGAAGTTCAATCGCCCTTGCGTGGTTATAGCTAAGGTGCTTAATTTCACTCATAAAACTGAAATTTTACAAGCACTTCACTCAGGGAAAGAACTTTTCCATAATAATAAGAAAATCCTAGCTTTTTAGGACTATTCGGCTGAGCTTTCTGCACAACATTGTGCGTTCGTGCCTCTATGTTCTTAACCTTATGCATTAGGCATACAATCTGCATTGATTTATCTGTCAAAATTATGAATGGTGACTTCTGATGGAGTGAAATGGTTCATAAACATTACCAAGACCCAAAGGTTTGTTGAAGCATTGGAAGCTATGAAAAGCATTGAGAACAATCTTCCACTGAAATTACATGAGTCGAGAGAGTAGCGATTTGGGTCTCTCAATTTCTCCAATTACTTGACAGTGATGAATGTGGATATCAGGCCTTCTGACAATGGACTCTAATGTTTGCTGTTGGACTAAGTTGCTCAATATTCGTTGCCTTGTTCTCCATTTAATATTATTTTTGTGGTCTGCCTGTTTTCTCTGTTCTCATATCTTCTTTACAATTTCTTGTGCTGTTTGGGACAACTGCTGGGGAACAAGGAACAAGGACATATCTGCTGGTTCAATGGTGGTGGAGGGGGAAGAAGGAGATCCGTATGCACTGAGAGTGATCTCATTTGGTAAAACATGGGATTTGGGTGTTGGGGGTAGGGAGTAGGGGTGTGGGGAAGAGAGGGTGGGAAATGTTGTTAACTTTAAAAAGGAATCAACAAGTATTTGCCTTTATCAATTTGGCTTCCAATATGTGCTCGCATGGATGCCTTTTTCTTTCTCGGGTGGGGACTTGTGTTAGGAGGGTTCCTAACATTATAACTATGTAACTTAGATGCGCAGTTTAAATGGAGTTTGGATTTAGATAAATGTCACAGAAAGGTATGAAGATAATTTCGTGGAATGTATGCTGGATAAATTCCGTGATTAAATGAACCAAAATTCTTACCTCATTGAATAAAAAACAGCTGATCTTGCTTTTTTACAAGAAACTTATTTAAGTGACTAAGAACATATCAAGCTGAAGAGATATTGGGTTGGTACTGTTCATTATGCCTCTGCCTCCACGAGTTTCGCTGGAGTAGCAATCTTAACACATAAAAAATTGCCAATAACTATCAAGCAGGAAATTAAAGATCCCAATGGTAAGTATTTGATATTGATGACAGAACTAGTTCCTAAAGCATTTGTATTATATATGCCCCTAATTGCTATGATCATACATTTTTTTGAGGCCTCTAAAAATTATTACTTCCTTATATGGATGATGGGTCAGTGCTAGGAGGGGATTTTAATATTGACAGAGATCCAACCATAGATAGATCGAACCCTACTGGAGATGATTGGCGCTCTTTTAACAGAAGCATACCTTTTTTGGATTAAATTTGGTGGATGCCTGGAGGATGCTCCATCTGTTCGGAAAAGATTTTACATATTTATCAAGACCTCATTCTACTTTCTCCAGATTGGATTATATCTTAGCTGGTAGAAATATGTTTTTGAGGGTTATTGATTTTGATTTTTGATCATGCTCTGATATGAGCACAATTCACTTACAGAGTTGGTGATCAGATGGTTAATAGCTGGCATTTCCTAAATTATCTAGCTACAGACCTGCAATTTCAAGACTATTTAAGAACAAAATGGAGAGACTATACCACTCATAATGGTGTTTATGCAGAAGACCCCATTTTGTTTTGGTATACTGCACAGGTAGTTTTAAGAAGTGATATTATTTCCTATGTTGCCCAGAGGAGGAGAAATATTGATAAACAGTTGTTAAGGCTGGAACATCAGCTCAACAGAGCCAAACAATATTTGTTACTATATAAAATACAAAAATGAATAAGGAAAATTATCCAGCAATACAAGGGCACTAAATTCACTTATTCATCAGAGAACTAAAAAGATCATCTTATAAGTTTAAACTTTATCAATATAGTAATAAGTCTTGTAAACCCATGGCTAATATGATCAGAACTAATTTGGGCCATAAATATACTACCACATTAAAAACTAAATCAGGGATAGTAACCAACTCTAATCAAGAGATATTAAAAGTTTCAAAAATTTCTAATCTGACCTCTATTCTTCTAAATGATGGGACCCTGAAAAATGTAGGTTTTTCTGTGAACAACTGCGGTTGCTTAAATTAGCAGAAGCTATAATAATAGAACTGGTTACCATGCGGTATAAATATATATTTATATATATTTATATTATATTTTTTATATATTTATATATTATTTATATATTTTATATATTTTATATATATTTTATATATTTTATATATTATTTATATATTTTATATATTATATATTTTATATATTTATATATTATTTATATATTATATTTATAATATATATTACTACCTCCCATTGTAAAAATGTTAATTTAATGTAAATATCTTTATCTAATGTTATCCTCTCCCTTTCTTCTCTACTCCCAGTTCTAGTACCTTGTTATTTGTAACTGCTTCCTCCTCACTAATAGGTTACTCATTTGTTCTTTGTACACCCCTGTTCTATGTAAACCGGCATGATGTGATTGTATCATGAATGCCGGTATATAAAAATTTTAAATAAAATAAATAACCCTTGCAGCCTGTTGAACTACCTCCCATTGTAAAAATGTTAATTTAATGTAAATATCTTTATCTAATGTTATCCTCTCCCTTTCTTCTCTACTCCCAGTTCTAGAACCTTGTTATTTGTAACTGCTTCCTCCTCACTAATAGGTTACTCATTTGTTCTTTGTACACCCCTGTTCTATGTAAACCGGCATGATGTGATTGTATCATGAATGCCGGTATATAAAAATTTTAAATAAAATAAATAACCCTTGCAGCCTGTTGAACTACCTCCCATTGTAAAAATGTTAATTTAATGTAAATATCTTTATCTAATGTTATCCTCTCCCTTTCTTCTCTACTCCTAGTTCTAGTACCTTGTTATTTGTAACTGCTTCCTCCTCACTAATAGGTTACTCATTTGTTCTTTGTACACCCCTGTTCTATGTAAACCGGCATGATGTGATTGTATCATGAATGCCGGTATATAAAAATTTTAAATAAATAAATAAATAAATATATCAAGAAATGTAAAACGACATGTGAAAAATGCCAATAATTATATATCAAGCGGAGAACCCTATAGCTTTATTTTGCAGAGCACATCAGTTTATTGTCGTTTCTCTTAAACCTTCTACTGGAAAAGGAGATATGATATGTAATATTTTGTTAGAATATAAGGGTAGACTATTGATTCTATGCTATATATATCAGGGGGAGATAAGGAGGGCTGAGGGGGGCGGAATCTACAATGATTTTTGCATTGAGATGTTGACTATTTAAGTTGGAAGTGCTTATTGATTATTGTAGCTTTAATTATATCTCTCAATGTACAGCTATTTAGTGAAACTTGATAGCAAAAAGAAAAATGGAAACCTTGTATACTTTTGCTTGGTGTGCGTAAGAGTCAATGTATACAAGGACAGGGCCAGCAGAAGCCGGCAGGATATTTCACCGACCGACGAGTGACCTGTCCATGGCCCCGCCCCCTACCGGCTCGAGTCAAACTAATTTGACTTGAGCTGGAAGTCGGGTCGGGTAAGGATGGACGAGTCGCTTGTTGGTAAAATATCCTGCCGACAGCTGCTGAGCTGCCACTACCGCCGCCGCGACAGCGGCTGTCTCTTCTGTCTTGCTGCCGACTGATGAGTAACCCATCTGGTGCGAAGAGGGGCCCGACAGGGGGCAGGCACAAGGCAGAAGGTTTGCCTAGGGTGCCTAATACTTTCAAGCACACGCACAGGTGTCCATGTGCGCACGAGTGTCACATCGCGTGTGTAAGGGGGGGGATTTCACAACCTGTGTGCGGCGACATGATAGGCCTTTTCCCCAGTTCTCTCCCAGTCCATTCCAGTAAAGGAGCAGACTGGAAGGGAAATTCCTAAACCCCCTACCTAATCTGCCTCCCTTTTACCCTATCCACCCCGACCCCTAAAACCGCGCTGACTAACCTTGCTTTTGTTGTTTTTTTAACTTACCTGTGGTCTCAACCAGCAGCAACTTGCGCGATCTGGTCAGTTCCTGGTGCGTGCTTCAGCAGGACAGTGCCTAATAGTTCTGTCCTATCCCGCCCATGCCACGCCCAGACCCCACCCCCACCTCTGGCCCACCCCTTTTCTAAAAACCCATTCTTCACGTACTGAAAGATATGTGCATGACTGCGGGCCTATGAAGATCCGCGCGGCGTACCGCGTCACAGCCACATGCCTATCTCCTGGTTTTCTCGACTACAGGGCTTTTAAAATTAGCCCTTAAATGTTGGATTATTTGCTGTTTCTTAAATAAAAAAATGTTTGAACATAAAATCTACTTGGTGCCCGCCAGCCCGACATATTTGCGTATCCCCCCTATCCCCGCGAGCCAGGGTTTTAAAATTCAACTTTTAGAGTGCAGAAGGCATTGCGTGCTGCACCCTCTTTACACTGAACAAGTGTTTTAATTATTATACATTTTGCATTACATCACAATGTTTGAACACCTTAATTGTTTTTTGAGAATAATTCAAGCTGCAAATCGAGCAAGTTGGGCTATTCGACATACAAGTGTACATTTTCCAAAAATGAGTCAGGTATAAATCCTTACAGTGATCTCACTAGGGCTGATTTCCCTTCACATATTAGAAAATAAGGCAGTTGGGTCAGGTCTTCTGCTCCCCAGGTTGAGTAGGTCTGGGGATGCTGCAGAAGTGGCATTCACAGCCCTGGAAGGGAGGAAGTCATTGTCATTGCTTAAGGGTGACACCTGACATCTGAATTCAGGGCCTATCATTGTAGGGTTCTGGCAGCAGGCCCGGTGAATGGCCCCCAAGCCAGGACAGTCACTGCAGTGACTGGATAAAACATGAGCTGAGAGAGGAAATAAATAGGAGAAATAATAGGGATGTGCAAACAAAAAGTTTATGTTCATAAGTCCATAAGTCGAAAAGGGGGGTCAATTTCGGTCAATATGGACATATGGAGAATTCCATAAGTTGAGTCTATGTCCATACGTGCACCGGTTCCCTAAATAAAAATTTAAACCCCTCACCCTCCTTAATCCCCCCCCAAGACTTACCAAAATTCCCTGGTGGTCCAGCGGGGAGTCAGGAAGCCATTCCTCTATTCCTTTGCGAGGAGCACGTGACGTCTGCGTCACGTCGGAGTGACGCGGCCGTCACGTGGTCCACCGCGGTTCCGCTTCCGGACCCCTCGTTGGACACAAATGGAACTTTTGGCCAGCTTGGGGGGGCCTCCTGACCTCCCCAAGCTGGCCAAAAGTTCCGTTTGTGTCCAACGAGGGGTCCGGGAGCGGAACCGCGGTGGACCACGTGACGACCGCGTCACTCCGACGTGACGCGGACGTCACGTGCTCCTCGCAAAGGAATAGAATAATGGCTTCCTGACTCCCCGCTGGACCACCAGGGAGTTTTGGTAAGTCTTGGGGGGGATTAAGGAGGGTGAGGGGTTTAAATTTTTATTTAGGATCAACGATTGCGATTTCCAACGTATTCAACATAGCTATGTTGAATAAGTTGGAAATCCGATCGTTTTCGCCTCATCACTTTTTTAAGTTAAAAAAAAAAAAGTAGCGTTTTACATATAAGTTCAAAACGAATGCACACCCCTAAGAAATAAATCCCCAAGTACTTGCGAATAAAGGCTCATAACATCAGCCCTGGTTACAACTGAGCCTGAAGTACAAAGGAGCAGGAGGAAACTGCTGGGTCAAAAGAAAAGATGGTAATAGGCGGCATTATCCATGAGCAGCAGATCTGTATAAAGATGCCCAGTAGGTTAACGCTCTGCATCCAGCCCTAAGCAATTTTCAAATGAGGTTATACCTGCTGGGCTGGAAGAAAAGTTAGGCTGATCAGTAATTAGTAGATGCTGTTTTGTTTTCTTTCTTGAAAATAGGTACCACTTTGGTAAAATGCTAATTCTTCTTCATATTACTGCCTGAGAAAGAGTCCAAGATGAATTTTATAAATGTTCAGGACAATTTTCCATCTATCTTTAGAATTAAACTCTTTTGAAGTTGGCTTCTTGTTGCCATTCTGTGTTTTTAGTTCCCCTAGCAATCTTGTCTCCCATGAATCTTAAGGAGCAGGCGTGCATCCATTTTTGTATTCCCTGTCTCTGCTTTTCTCCACCAAACCGTATCTCAGACACCCTTGAGTCAAATTCACTTTTTTCCTTGTATGCACTGAAGCAAATTGGCAATTGCAAAAATGTATCAGGTCAGTATAAGCAGTTTATAATGCTTTTCATTATTATCCTTGACCATGGAGCAAAACTAAGATAATTATCAAAACAATCCATAGATAACATAAAACAAATTTACAAACACACACACACACACACTCACGCACACACACACGCACACTCAAATGCTTTGTCTCCCCAAGGTTTTGGGAGTCTATGTGGCATCTTATTCTTATGCTGTTGTTTATTCTCACTCTTGAATAATGCATTCACTCCTAATGCATGAAATTAAAAAGCATCCCACTTCATTACATTGTCTGTCATCTGTATTAAATATCTGTTTTTAATTGTGAATGTTAGAAAGAAATGTGATCATGTGACTGTGATTAGATGGCATTTGTGCTCCTAAAGAGATATGAGATGCCTAAGGCAAGGGAACAGTGTGCAGAAACAGCCCATGAACTTATCGGGGTTTTTTTTTTTTCTTTCTGCATTACAAAATGACAGATGTTTCACACACACACACACACACATCCTACTTAGGTAAAAAAGTGAATAGAGAAGAATTATTAAAGAGTGTGTTTTAATTTTAGGTGACACTGCAGAAGTAAACTCTTCGTCATTCAGACAGAAAAACAAACTCGGTTGCAAAATGTTGTCTTTAGCTTTAGGATGTAGGCAATCAAACTGCAACTTAATGATAATAAACTTCCTGAATCAAGAAGATGGTTTTATTCCTAGTGTCTTCAAAACCAGGCAACTCACAAATTCTCATACACATTTTACATCATAGGAAATATAAAACAACATTAGTCAGAGAGATGCATTGATTGGAAAGAACTGACCACTAAACAGACAGTTAAACTCCAATAAGAAAAAATACTTTAAAACCATTTTTTCTATAACCATTAGCTGATAATTAAAAACAGCATAATTTGTCATTGATTTTCTTGTTAATTGTATATTACAGAATACACACATCATACACACACACACACACACACACACACACACACACACACATGTTCTGTGTTTATAGATAATCAACTTCCTGATACTTCCCAATCATGATTCATTTTATAAATGATAATAGCCTTTGATCATCGTTATTGCTTTTTTTCATGAACTAGCTCAACACCAATATCTCTGACTAGCAAAGCTTTCTGTAGACTATCTCTGCCCTTGAGCTAATATAATACTGCTTTGTGCCGCCTGACAGACTTTCGTAGTTCCCGCCAGACCCCCTGCTGTGCGAATGCTTTATACCTCTGACATATTTTATGTGGGAAGGGAATCCATTCATGACAACGTGCTTTGATAGTGCACCCTGAATTAACCATTGCAAAACAATATCTGCTCTCGCTTTTTGTTTAATTTTCTTCCTCAGGGGAATATTTGGTACAGAATATGTACCATAAAACAGGCAGAGAGCATTTCATCATGCTCAAACCTGATAAGAGAACAAACTCTTCCATTACTGTGAAAACACAAAAGGGCTTAAGCCAAGAAAGGCTTGGCTTCCCAAATTTATCATTTGAGCACATTTTCTAAAATAAAAAAAACCAGCACTTATGTGATCAGTTTGTCCATCCGTCCATCTTCTGGCACCGATGAAACAGGTGGGACTAGTAGGCAGGTGAAGAAAGAGAGACGATTAGCACGGCAGCAGCCAGAGCAGCAGGGCCGATGGATTGCCAGACATGGAAGAGCTGCTGTGTTCATGCAGCCCTTTCTTTGCTGCTGCTAGCAGTGCTAGCAGTGCTACATGCCACCCGCTTCAACACCTCTCCGCAGGCTCCTGAATGCTTTCTTTCCTGCTGGTTGCCAGTGGCCATGGAGGAGCAGGAGAGGGTGTGTTTGTTTGTGTGGGGGGTGAACATGGGAAGGATAGAATGTGGGAGAACAAAGAATGAGAGAGGGGGAGAGAATAGGGGATAGAGAGCAGGGAGAGAAGGAGGGAAACAAGCTTCGTTGGGAGTGGGGAGAACATGGGAGTTCGAGTGTGGATGTGAGAGTTTTGGGGGAGACAGGCCAGGGTAATACATACATACATACATACACCCACTGCCTCAGAGCAAATATAACAATCCCCACTCCCACAGCTCATGAGAACAGCTGTAACATGTACACCTCCAAAGCAACTGCAGAATTTCCCATAGCAATGGTAGCACACACACAAACATACATACCCACCAGATCTATAATCTCACATACACATATAATCATGCCCCCACCCCGAGCATTTGTAACACCCCATAGAACAACTGACACACACACACATATGCAAACACCTTTTCTTTTCATAAAATGCACTCTTTTAAGTTATCTTAAAATTCTAAACTTGTGTAGCCTGTAAATGTGTTGTTATGATACGTTTCTGAAGATGGTGCCAGTCAAGATACTGTAATTATGACCCCTGAGGCAACAGAGAGTAAAGTGACTTACCCAAACTCACAAGGAACATCAGTGGGATTTGAGCCCTGGTCTCCCTGGCTTATTGTCTACTCTTCTAACCACTAGTCTACTCATTACTATGTATGAAAATTTGAAAATGCATGGGCCAAATAGCATGACCAAGTTACCATAGAGAAGCTAAATAGTGTGATTAAGCTAAACTGAGTATTCTCACTTCTCTTTTCATCTTTGCTTCTCCTGCTTCCTTCTAAAGAGATACAAGTCAATTCTGAAGGAAGAAGTGGGAGAGCTACTGCACTTCAGGAGAGGCGGTAAAAGGAGAACAGAGTTCCAGGAGAGCAGAAAACTGACAGGAGTATGTACTTAGAAACATCTGTCTTTGGTATCAGTACGAGTTTTCAAATAGCAAAGTGAGAAGACGTGGTTGGGGAGAGAAGAGTAACCTAGGGAGGAATCTGGCCACTCTGACTCATCTAATGATTCCTGTTATCTACAATCACATGCTTGGATAGATCAAGGATCTATCAATCCCAGCATTCTTTCTCTGACAGAGGCTAATTCAGTTGCACCATAGATCTATACAGATTACAGAGGCATCATGATATCAGTCTTGTTCTCCATTCCTTTCCAAATAATTCCAAATATTCTATTTGCTTTTTTGACCAACACTGCACATTGAGCTGAGAATTTCAAAGATTCTTTTCCTGAGTGGTGTTACCAGATATGGAAGTTAGGATTATTTTTCCCTATGTCTACCATTTTGCATTTGTCCATATTACATTTCATGTGCCATTTAGAGGTCCATTTTCCTTACATGTGCCATTTAGAGGTCCTTCTGCAGATCCTTACAGTTGTTTGTAGTTTTAACTACTTTGAATATTTTTGTGTCATTACAGATTTGATCACCTCCCTTGTTGCTCCCATTTCCAGATCATTAATGATAAAATAAACCCACTGGTTCCAGTACAAATCACTGAGGCACTCCCTTATTTACCTCTTCTCATTAGAAAAACTGATCATTTAGTCCTGCTCATTGTTTCCCATCTTCTAACCAGTAACCAATCCACAGTAAGACATTGCCTCCTGTCACATGACTTTTTTGTTTAGTATCTCATGATGAACTTTATCAAATGCCTTCTGAACATCCAAATATACTATGTTGACTGGCAGTATTAATAGCTTTTAATTTAGAAATTTTATGTATTTCTTGATTATTTTCTTTTGCAGTTTACTCCCAAAAATCATGGATGACACATTCATCAGATGCTATGAAATGATTTCTGAGCCCTTGACTGCAAGCTGACTTTACTCCATTTCCAAGGCTGGAGTTAAATTTTCCGCATTAAAAAATGGGCACTCAGCACTTTACTGCATTGGAGGATAATAGCTAATGTCTTCATCTACTTGCAATTGACCTCTGACTATAGGGTCCTGTAGGGTTCGCATTTATTGGGATGCACATTTTGGACGTGCTAATCTCCTTACTGCATCTGGCCTAGTCTAGCATATCCAAAACGCACATCCAACCACATGCGCTAGGCTGGGCTCACTTTATTGCATCGGCCCCCCCAGTGTGTGGATACTAAGTTGCATGAACAGCCACCTCTCGAGGAGAAGACAGGTCTCCTGAATAGCAGCACCTGGATAAGGCTGGATCCTGTCAGATGAAAGATACCTCTGCAGCCTCTTTTGACCATCTCACCCCACACTGACCCAACAAACAGTCTAGGTTTAACCCAATTGCATGCATGGAGTTGTAGTTCTGACTGTCTAAGGAAAGTTAATGTGACAAGCAGAATTATAACTCTATGCTTGTAATGGGGCAAGAATCAGGACCGGATCAACTTGTTTGGTCGACCTGGGATGAGTTGGTAGCCCTAGCTGATTCTCAAGGTCTCTTTGGATTGATGTAAGATCAGGCAGTAGATTGCTGGCTCTCCAGCTTCCTCTTTTGTATCCACTCACCTCTGAGCCCTGCTAACTATTGGAGGCTCAGGGGATAGACCGCAGCCTCTCCTGTGGCTCCCCACAGACTATCTGCCTGGATGCCAGGGTTAGAGCAGTTTGAGAAGACTAAATCAGGTAGCTACCGTCTTTCTTCTTGCTCCCTGCAGGCTCGCTTCTTCTCTCCAGGGGACGCCTTTCTCTGAGAAGTCTGACTAGTGATTTAGGAATATTCAGATTGCCCTGGTCCTGGATGAAGATAAGCCCTCCCACACTTATCAGCACTAGGGAGTGGGGAGCGGGTGCAATGAGCAAGAAAATATCCAGAGGGAGGCTCCATAAATACACCACATTTTTATTATTTACTGTATGTTTTAATTTTTAAAACATTGGTGTCTATATTTTTGTGTATTGCTAGTTGCTCCTTTGGAAAAATAAAATAAGATATATTTGTCCATATATTTAATTTTAACATTTCTTCAGGCTGTTTGGAGGTTAGGTGTTAAGGTTAAGTATTGGGATAAAGTCCCAGAGTGGGTTTTATGCACAAGTTCTTGTCTGTACAAATTTCTCTGAGGAATTTCTTTTCTCTTCCAGATGTTAGAGGAAATTAAAACCATAGGTAAAACGTGAACTATTTCAAAATTGTACAAGCAGACTGACTGGCAGGATTTTTGCTCGTTTCTGAATCCCTCTCTAAATCTGACCCTTTGTAGCTCAAACTGCTTATGAGAATTCAAGTTAATTTAAAAAGAAACAGGTAATTCAAATATGTACAAGGTCAGTGCTTTCCACTCTAGAGTTTTGCTTACCACACCCGATCAGTTTTCTTGCCACCTGATGCTTTTTTTGTGTTTAAATTACAGTTAAGACTTTTCATTTTCTATTTTTATCACATTTTAATCACCAATTTCTGATTTTTGAAAAAATAATCCACTGTATGATTTTTACCTGGCTTTCAGATGCAGTTTCACAAATTCCACTGATTATATTTCCGGGGATTGACTAATGTTGTTTACCATTTTCTGTTCAGATATTCAATGACAAATGATCATCCTAAGCATCACCAGTCCTACCCCTAAGTGGTGTTTGCTGTGTCCTGGTTCAGTTGTTCCAGGGAAAGCTGCAGGTTCTCTTATTTTATTTTTAAGAACAACACGAGAATGACCAGTAAATATAGGTGTTTAGTTGAATGCATATTGCATACCCTCCCACCCCAGGTTTTTCCTCTCTTGTCAGCCTAACCATAATCCATTACCTTCCAACATCTCCTGCCCTCTCCATACCTATTTCTGCTAGTTTCACTACTGTTCAGCAATGTGGTCAGTTCCTGTCAGACAGACAGATACTTACATAGATCACAATCAATAGTGTTTTTCACATTTTTTAAAAAACATATTACAAATATTTCAGGAAGTTTATTATTGCATCAGGGGTTATGGACGTGCATCCAAACTGCACGTCCAACCGGGGGTTAACCTATGCGCTAGCCTGAGTGCACGATATTGCATCAGACTGTTAAGTGGTGCTTCCCCTCCAACCCCCCCCAACTCGGGGCTCCCCTAGCCCCAGCTGACTCAGGAATGGAAGACCTGAATCATGAAACAAAACTATGTCTACTTGCATGGCAGTGAGAAACACTGCTCCTGAGAGACTGGGCTAGCCCGTTGTTTCTATTTTTATGCTGTACTATGCTGTAGTGGACATTATCATCCTTTCTTAGATCCTTAACTGCTTATTTGCTTTTCTACTTATTTTGGATGTACATAAATAACATTTATTAACACTGAAATAATATTATGCTAGTGAAGCTACAGAAAGTGCACCAATAAAAATGCACAAAATGGATTTATAGACATTAGTCTCTTATTCAGAAGGCAATTTTCTTAAACTTTTTATTCATATGGATAGTAATGCTACAGCAATAATTCACCAATTTTCCTCCTTGTCTCCCTATACACACCCAACTGACAAACTTACAGCTGTATCTACATGAATTAAAGAAATAAAATCAATCATAAATCCAGTTAAAGATCCATGTAGTTAAAAATTCCATGTATTATCCCCACAATGTGCTCCTTGTATTATCTTTACAATGTGCTCCTGTCGACTTTTCCCTCTTCCGCCCCCGGTTGAGGAACCGTCGTTCCCTGTAAATAGTTACCCAGTTTCCTTATGTTCATGTTTTTCCCTTTGTATGCATCGTTTACTGTTCTATGTAATGGCACTGCCAAAAAGTTCTATGTAATGACACTGCCAAAAGTTTTAAGTTATCTGTAAACCGACACGATGTGCATACAGTTGTCAGTATATAAAAACCTATAAATAAATAAATAAATAAATAAATATTTGTCCAGCAGAATCAATCAAGGTGGACGGAAAAATAATAATAATAAACATTCCAAATTAGCAAAATAGGTAATCGTCCACAGTCAGAATTGTTGTTGAACTAGCATTGACAACGTTTTTATAAAAGGCCCCCAAACACCTCTGAAGGCCTCTTTTGCTTTGTGCTGCTTCCGAGATCAGGGCTTAGTTTGTGGGGGAAAAGGCCTGGAGCGCAGTTCTGGCACTTCTTTTCAGACTAAAGTGGCAGAGCTGCGGGGGGGGGTGTCCTGCTCCAGCCCCTCCCCTTCAGGAGGCCTAAAGGGAAGAGGAGAAGAGGAGGTGAGCTGGAGCACACAGAACAGCCATTCTGCTCCCTAATTCAGCCCCTCCCTCTCCTATTCTATAGGGAACAGGAGGGGAAGAGGTGTTACTGAAGCAGAAACTGCAGAGCAAAGAAGAGACATAAAAAGGGTTTGAAATAGCACGTTTGAAACATGTGAGCAACAGTGCCAGTCATCAAGGCTTTAACCCTGGCCCTGATTGGCCCTATAGCTCACAAGCTTCAAACTTTGCTAATTCAGTCTGTTACCCAAAGCTTAATTTCAGGTGGAGCAATCCAGAATGGCATTCTGTCATCTTTTTTCCAGGACCCAAGAAAGCTTATTAGAGCCGGTGTTGTAAATCAGTTCTGGCTCCTCCATAAAAGTGGAGCAGAACTGGCATTGTAAATAATTTCCAACTCCCCTGCTGAAACATGGTGGCATGTATCTTTTCTGCCCTGACCCCCTCCAGGTCCCCGAGGAAGCAAAGCAGAATGTGCAATTTCCTGACACAATTGAGGAGGCCCTGAGGGATAATGGGCAAGTCAAAGAGACATAAGGTGAATGTCTATCAATCCCTTTGCTTCTGCCACTACTGGGTTTGTCTTCTTCCTGGCCAAGTTGCTGCTTACCATGCTGGCTTCCTGGACCCTACTACCTCTAACACTGGTAACCACATTAAAGAAGGGGAAAAAGGCAAGTGAGGTGGGGGAGGTGGAAGAGTGAATGAAGAGATTGGAGGAAAGCAATGTTAGGTGGAGGAAGGGTAAGAGAGTGAGAAAGAAGATGTGGGGGCAGCAAGAGTGAGTGAGGAGATCAGAGAGAGGGGAGGGCAAGTGAAGGAGAGTATTGGTGGGGGGGGGGGGTGAGGGGGAGAGCGAGTGTGTGGGGAACAAGTTACAAGGTGTGAATGAAGGGATCAGATAACTGTAAGGTATGAGTGAAGAGTATGGGGCAGTCTGTGAGTTTGGTGATTGGAATGGGCAGGGAAAGAGTGAGTGAAGGAAGGGAAGGGATATGAGGGTGTGTGATGGGAGGAGGGAGAGAGTGAGTGAGGAGAGA
This sequence comes from Rhinatrema bivittatum, assembly GCF_901001135.1. NCBI lineage: Eukaryota > Metazoa > Chordata > Amphibia > Gymnophiona > Rhinatrematidae > Rhinatrema > Rhinatrema bivittatum. The sequence goes on along the minus strand of NC_042615.1, from coordinate 614,468,410 downwards.
ACATGTTGTTGCTCCTTTACTTCTCCCCCAAGGAAGCAAAAGCAGGATGTACTTTTGAATTCCAGACCCTCCTCCACCCTGTTTGAGGAGGCTGAGAGCCAGTAGTGCATGCCAGTCTGCCCTACCCCCAAGGCAGAGGAGAGCCAGCTGGGTCCAGTTCAAAGAGAAGGCCTATGCTTTACTGGCCAAGGAGGGAGAGGAGGAGAGTTGCTGGAGCAGAACATTTTCTGCAAAGGGGAAATTAATGCATATCAGGGGAAAGAGGCTCTCAAGAACTACTAGGAATTAAGGTGAGACTTTGGAGGTTCTAGAACCACTGGAGGAATCATGGGAGGTAGGTTGGGGGCTTGGGATCAAGAACCAAGAATATCAGGAAGGAAGGTAGACAGAAGGTAGACAGAAAGGTAGACAGAAAGAGCCCTTTTCTCTCCACCCTCCTCCACCTTAACTCAGTGACCCTCCATTCATTAGGGATGTGCAGCAGGGACGGATTCATCCCATTCAGTATTCGTATTCATCGGCACCCAAATCCGTTGCATCCGTTCTCAAGGGACCCCGATCCGTTCATTAGTTACATATGTATTCATTTCCCAAACAAAAACCCAATCCCAACCCTTTAAATTTAATTAACTACAACCCCCCACCCTCCTGACCCCCCCCCCCAAGACTTGCCAAAAGTCCCTGGTGGTCCAGTGGGGGTCCTACAGTGATCTCCTGCACTCAGGCTGTCGGCTGCCGGTATTCAAAATGGCGCCGATAGCCACAGCCCGAGTGCAGGAGATCGCTCCAGGACCCCCACTGGACCACCAGGGACTTTTGGCAAGTCTTAGGGGGGAGGGGGTCAGGAGGGTGGGGGTTTATTCGTTAGTGATACATTGAATTAGTGGGGGTTCGCCATACATTTCTCGACCCCCACGAATACAACGAATATGGCATATACGTTGCGGATTACCAATACGTTGCAAACGAATGCACACCCCTACCATTCATAGCCCTGAACAGTGTTCAACCCTCTGTTGTCCTTCACTCACCACTGCTCACTGAGAATAGATGGGCAAAAAATGACTGGGGTTGAGCACTGATGGAGGCAGGGTTGAAGGATCCTGGGATAAGGAGAAAGATGAGTGTGTTTACATATATGTGTATGTGTTGTGGGCATGGACCCTTGGACCAAGGTAGTGTTGGCACAACCTGCAGGGAGCAGCCCTATAGGTCCCTACAATCAGCAGGTGAACATGGATGTGGCAGAGGCCCAACTGGAGCTTCACCTTTACTAGCCCTCATTTCCTTCAGGTTGAGCATTTAGGTGCCGGGGCTGGCAGGTCTTAGAAGGGGCTTCTGCAGACGACAGAGATTCTTTGTAGCAGGGTCAGAGCAGGTAGGAACCAGGCATATCTTGAGACGAGTGAGAGTTGGTAGCTGGCGGTGTTCAAGGAGAGTCCACAGTCAGCCAGAGGTCGATTACCAGGTATACATTTGTGGGAAAGGCAGGACAGAGGTGCAGGGCAGGAGGACATGAGACTGAAGAACTGAAGGCTGACCATGGGGACAGAAGATCAAAGCTGGAACTTGAACGGAAACAAGCTGGAGCTGAAGATGAAGACAAGCTGGAACTGAAGAAGAAACACAGGCAACTCACACCACTAGATAAAGCAGGCTGACCAGTTGCTGTGGCACTGTAATCATGTCAGGAGAGGCCTTTTATAGACCCCAGTGGCAGACGTCAGCCATGGGAGCTGTGGGGGATTTCCAGCCGCAGCTCCTTTAAATTCTGAGGAGGGACGCACAGGTGTGCCTATGGCAGCGCACTGCGCAGGAAGTTGGTGGGAATGTCCAGCCACATCAAGGATGACAGGACAGCCTGGGGCAGGGGTTGTTGGCAGCATCTTTGGCAGTGGCCCACCACGTTCCAGAGAGGCTGGGACCAGGGAAAGTAACAACGGCGGTTCGTGGGGCAACCCACAGGCCAGCAATTGTAACAGTATGAGAGAGCGTTTGTGTTTAGGAGAGAGAGAACTAACACCCAGCCAGGTTCCTGGCCCTGCTCCCCCTACTCTGCCTCCTCCTTCTTCTGCACTCCCCCACTCCCCATCTCGCTCCACTGTTCCACTTCCTTTTTATTTATAAATTCAATCTTGCCAGAGATACTATCCGAAACTCTATGGATAACATTTCTAACATGAGACCTCTACATTCCCAGAATTAGTGGTTCCACTTGCAATCATTTTAGCAAAAATACATCTGTTAGGAATAATACAAGATTTAACCAGAAAAAAGTTTATGCAATTGGTAGTCTACAAAGTTCTTGGGTCTCTACAAAGAGTCTGTGCAGATACAAAAGATCTCTATCTTATTTGGCTAAAAATGTTCTATTTGATTTTACTGTTTCACTCCTAAAAATTTTCATACACCAGTGTATGTCAATGTGGGATAAATATATATCCCTGTTTCCTCTATCCAGAAATACTGCAAGGTATTTTGAGTGAATAAAGATTTGCAGCTGCCTTTGAAACTGCTTTAGGAAGGAAGGGGGGACTGGGAGTGGAAGTAGGCAGGATTGGGAAGATGAGTGGAGAAGTAGATGCTGGTGAAGTGGGTGCAGGGTTGGGGAGAGGAGAAGAAGAGGTCCCGGGAATGGTGGTGGTACTGGTAAAGGAGTAATGGAAAGGAGACTGATAAGGTGGAAGATGAAGAATGACAGCAGCACAGAGACTACAGAGAGAAAGCAGGGAGAAGCAAAAGAATAAGGTTAGCTTTTGCCATCCATTTGATTTTATTGCCCCAGTAGGATGTGTGACTAACAAAACAGCAAGGAAGGCTGCTTAACAAAGCCGTGAGAGCAAAAATACAAAATAAGCAGCCAAATGTCCAATCTGGATTTCTTTATTGTATAGAGACAAAATTGTGCAAATGTGCCCAACTCTGGCCGAGTTTCGCCCTCTTTCAATAGGGCTGCATCAGGGGCTAAAAACATACAATAAATAACATTAAATAATGAATAAATAAATTAAAAAATATAAAAACATAATTCTAAGAAACATATGAAGTGGACACATAAAATGGTAACATAAATGTATGTGGTATGAACATAAATAAACAACATATGTATTGCATTTTATGTTGTTTATTTATGTTCATACCACATACATTTATGTTACCATTTTATGTGTCCACTTTATATGTTTCTTAGAATTATGTTTTTATATTTTTTAATTTATTTATTCATTATTTAATGTTATTTATTGTATGTTTTTAGCCCCTGATGCAGCCCTATTGAAAGAGGGCGAAACTCGGCCAGAGTCGGGCACATTTGCACAATTTTGTCTCTATACTATAAAGAAATCCAGATTGGACATTTGGCTGCTTATTTTGTATTTTTGCTCTCCAGTAGGATGTGTGACACCCCCTTGGGTTAGCCACTAGATGACCCTAGGTCCTTGCTTAGAAGCCTTACATCCATGAGCCTTCCATCCCTCTCTGCCCCTCTCAAACTGGAGGGCTTGGATTAGACACCTCATCCCATATAGTGCAGCCATTTTAGTTTCCTGTTTGGTTAGTTTTAAGTAGCCTCTTTTCAGCGTGACCCCTCATTTAAATACAGGATCGCGTGTCCAGGAGAGGTAGCTGGGCCGCGTTGGGAGAGCAGGCACTCAACATGGAGCTCCCATTCTCCCCGGCTTCTTATTGTATCAGCCTGACTGTTTTTCTGAGAACTCTGAAAAGACAAAGATTTAGTAGAGGTGTATTGCCAAACTAATCATTTTTTCTCCTGTTTTTCCCCTATGAAAGTAGCTCACAAACTGGTCTGATTATCAGAATAGTCAAAATTTACAAGGTAAGCTACTTCCTAGCTGAAATGTTTGCATACCTAGCTCATGAATATTCATTACAAAGATACTAAAAAATAAGACTTATTTGGAGGGTCTGGAGGACTGGATTAGAGTGCTACTGAAGTAGCACACTTATCTACTGAAGAATAACAGCTCAGATTCTAACCCTTTGGGCCAGATATTGAGGGGATTTACACACTGGAAAAACCAAATCAACAAAATTAAATTTTCTGATGATTTTACAGTACACCGACTTTCTGTATGCAGGAAAATATATTCTGCATCTAAAAGTTTGTATTGAGCCCTTAGTGCTTTGTAGTCTGACTATGATCAAGGTAGAAAGTGATTCAGTTACAGACAAATCTTTATGTTGTAGCTATTCTTGTACAAACACATCACTAAAGAATCTCATTTTCAGACTATCAAGTTACTGTCTTACTTTTCCACCTACCTAATTACACCTAGTTATTATCCTTGCTGATCTAACCCATAATGTACATGGCAGCACAATTCACCTTCTTGTGGTGGAGGCTCTTTATTCAGCTTGAATTTCAAAAGTTTTGTGCACATTCTGTGGCAAGAGCCAAAAGCTGGCATCTTTGAAGTCTTGTGTTGTGCTGCTCTGGTTTTATAATAGATATTTATATCTATATTTTCCTTGGGTATGTTTCTTTGGTGCCACTTAGTCCAGTATGTGATATATAATATGCAATATGCAGTATAAGCAATATGTGAAGTACAGTATAAGCATTTTGGATGCTACTTTATTTCTCTTTCTTTTTTTTTCTTCTGCTGTCTCTCCTTCATCCACGTGTTCATTCTAAACAAGCATCCACTGTGGCTCTCGAAATCCAGAGAGCAGGTGCAAGTCCTGCCTGGCCACATCACAGGTGCAATAAACTTGGAAATCACGGCAGCTGTTGGACAAGTATATATACATTTTATCAGGTCCTTTGACACACTTTGATGGAACAAGTACGTCACATAAGATGATGCTGAGGGGTTTGGTCGCCTATTCTGTCATGGAGCATGTTTTGTTAATACTACTAAAAGAAAGACAGTGATAATGTACTCCTAAACCAAATTTACCATCCTAGCTATGATGTATTTCATCTACCTAGAGCTAAACAAAAAGGCGGGGGCTTATTAATAATTAGCAAAAAAGAAAAGCTTGTACCATACAAAGGAGAGATTAATCCTCCCTATGAGGTGGCAATTCTAACGTCACCACAACTAAACATACTGTCCTTCAGGTATACTACAAAAAGATTGCTCACCCCGATTGAATTATTCACTAAGGTATTTCCATCACCAGAATCTACACTAATTGTAGGAGATTTTAACTTCCAGGTAGAGGTAGATAAAACACCAAGAACCTTAGCCTGTGAAATGTTTTTAGAAACAATGGAAGCCCTGGGATGGTTACAATTTGTCTTGAAAGCCACTCACTTGGGTCAGACTCTAGATTAAATGTCAATTAAAAACATGGCTATTCAAAAATGCATACAATTTAAGATAAAAACATTTGAATAAATCCAATAAATCCAATGAGAAAATGTGAGATTCTCAAAACAACCCACTAAGAGGTAAAAACTATCATTTTGTTTTATTTATCTGTACTCTTTGACATATGTACTAGATCAATTTTAATATGTACCAGGAAATATAATTTTATAGATATTAATGCCTTCCTATGAATACCAGCCCTGTAACTAATCTTTGTTTGTTTTGGTGATTTATAACTATGAATGTCACTTTGTAAACCATTGTGATCTCTACATGGAATGACGGTATATAAAATTCCTAAATAAAACAAATAAATAAATAAATACATAGATACTAGCTTGAAGACTCAAACTAATCAGCACATATTATGCTGATGGAATCTTCTAAATATGTGGTATTGCCACATTCTGTCTAAGTGGTACATTAGAATGTTTATCCTTCAGTGCTTTCAGTTGCTTGGATCTGAGTTTCAACATCAAGCAAGCAATAAGGAAAGCACTAGGGATGTGAATCGGGCTTCGGACGATTGAAAATATCGGATGATATTTTCAAAATCGTCAGAAATCGGGGGCTCCCCCAAAACGATAGGAAAACCCCATGATATTGATCGTGGGGGTTCTCTTATCATTTTGGGGGAGGGCGGGAAAAACGGCACACAAAAATAACCCCTAAACCCACCCCGACCCTTTAAAACTAATCCCTTAGCTTCCCCCACCCTCCTGACCCCCCAAAAAACCTTTTTCAGGTACCTGGTGGTCCAGTGGGGATCCCTGGAGCGATCTCCCGCTCCCGGGCTGTCGGCTGCCACTAATCAAAATGGCGCCGATGGCCCTTTGCCCTTACCATGTGACAGGGTATCCATGCCATTGGCTGGACCCCGTCACATGGTAGGAGCACTGGATGGCCGGTAGCCCCTGTGACATAGTAAGGGCAAAGGCTATCGGCGCCCTTTTGAATACTGGCAGCCGATGGTCCGAGTGCAGGAGGTCTCTCCCGGACCCACGCTGGACTTTTGGCAAGTCTTGTGGGGGTCCGTAGGGTCCCCCAAGACTTTCCAAAAGCCCCTGGTGGTCCAGCGGGGGTCCGGGAGTGATCTCCTGCACTCGGGCCATCGGCTGCCAGTAATCAAAATGGCGCCGATAGCCTTTGCCCTTGCTATGTCACAGGGGCTACCGGTGCCATCGGTCAGCCCCTGTCACATGGTAGGAGCACAAGATGGTGTGGGCAATCCAGTGCTCCTACCATGTGACAGGGTCCGGCCAATGGCATGGATACCCTGTCACATGGTAAGGGCAAAGGGCCATCAGCGCCATTTTGATTAGTGGCAGCTGACGGCCCGGGAGCGGGAGATCGCTCCAGGGACCCCCACTGGACCACCAGGTACCTGTAAAATGTTTTTGGGTGGGTCGGAAGGGTGGGGGATGCTAAGGTATTAGTTTTAAAGGGTCGGGGTGGGTTTTTGTTTATTGGCTCAGGTGCAGGCGATAAACAAAACCGCGATCGAGCCCGATGAAAAAAACCCCACATGTGAATCGGAACCGGAATCCGAACCGATTCCGGTTCCGATTCACATCTCTAGAAAGCACCACAAAGCAGCAGATTAGTGATGATGGCTAAAGACTTGTTAACATACCACTGTATGCTGAAAACCAGAGACTTCTGGTCCTTTACAGCTGAGATGTACTTTAACGCTAGCAGCCGCCACTCTGACCCCACTTGTACGTGGACTATCTCCTTGTACCTTAAATGTTCCTTATATCACAATTATTCATTCACTTGTATAAGATGGACCACACAGAAACTGATGTTGGTAGAATAAGGCCGCAGCTTTTATTTAACACATCATTTCTAAAACTTCCCTGGTACCCGGGCCAGTAAGATGTGTCCATCGCTGCCTGCCGTAGGGACCAAACAAGGCAGCTTTACTCCATGGTCCCCCAGCTTGTCCTCCGGCAAGGGGGCCCCGACCATTGGCGCCTTCCATGCCTGCACCTTTTTTGCGCTTCCCCCAGCGCTAGTCGGCTACCCAGCCATCCTGTGATGCCACCAGCACCACTTGCCATATGCCCAATCGGCCTGGGTCACCGCCAAGGCACAAGGTAGGGATGACTGTTGCCTTGTGTCCCCCCAACTAAATAATAAGCTGCGGCCCTTGTCATCTGTGTCTGTCATGTCATGCTGTATCTTATTATTAAAAATGTCATAACCCACATCGGACAGGTGTACTCCGTCCTGTATGAAAAGGCCTGGACAGGGAACGTCGCCCACTGGTGTCTGACCAGAATATTGCGGTTTTCAGATATAAGTCAGCTACCCTGGTCAGATCGCTTTTTGCCTTTTTTATCAGTTGCTTGCATGTCGATGAACACAGATCATTGCCCCCAGATGTATAATTATTATCTCTGGAGCAGCCCTTGAATTCCTCAGGCACCGTGGTAGGGGCAATAACTGTTCCCATCGCATGCCAGGCTTTCCCATCCATGATATGGCCCATCCTTGTGATGCCAGTCCTAGGTGTTGTCTCTTAGCAGCCCGAGTGACTGATGATCCAAGCTGAGTGCTGCACCCCTTACTGATCTGTAAGATACAGTCAAGACTTTTGGTTATCTGTGGTCACTTTGTCCAGACAGACATAATTATTGATTGCATTGGAATGCCACCATCCAATTCTCTTTATTGTGGACTTTGAAGCCCGACTTGCGCTGCACTTGTCACTGCCCAAATTCTGAAGGAATGCGTGGTGAATTTTCTTTTTTTTTTTTTTTAATGTCCAAATTCATTTTATTAATTGATGCTTTCAACCCTGCTGCAAGTTGGTATCTGGTTAACGATGTACAATCCGCATGTATCAGTAGGTATACTCACCTATCTGGCCGCCGGTCCAAATACTTCCTTGCATTATTTATTGGGCAAGTATCGCACCCTGCCACCTGTTTCAACAACAGCATGGCTCCTCTTCCGTCTTGATCCATTTTGACTTGTGTATTGTGATAGTTAATGTCTCTGGCCCATCTCACATTCTTCTGAAGTAATCCGCTCTATCCAGAGTCCTCTTTGTTGGCGGCTGTCAATTCGCTCACCCGCAATGCTCCAAAGAATGCTATAGAGAAGGCCAGATGAAACAGCTCCGATGGACAGATTGATAAGATTGTACAGAGGGACCTCAACATGTCATGTGTAATGGGAAATCTTATGTCACTGGTAGGACAAACTTTTCTTGCCCATCCTGTCATCATTTTCTTCCAAATGAAGGACTTAGTGGGGTCACCCACCCCCTCGCCATAAAGAAGAATGACAGTCCAGCCAAGTGTTTTATTACGGCGTTCCTTGATACACCGTTTTCCTTTGACATGGCGACATATTTGATGATCAATTTGGCTTGTCTCCATCCATTCTCTCTGAGGAAGTTAGTGTAGTAATCAAAGCCTCGGCCATATGACGTCCATATAGATTGTGTGACAGATCTGCGTACTAACTCCAAGATGGTTTCGGACCAATTTTCCCTAAGTGTGCTGGCATTGCTGACAGTAACTCCATGCGGGAGTACAGGAAAATTGAAAGTAATTTTGCTCGTTTTGCAAAAGCTAAGTCGGGCGGCACAGCTCAAAACTATTACAGTTTAAAGCTCAAGTTTAACAGCTCAAAACTACCACAGTTTAAAGCTCAAGTCCAACATTTTGAAGTTGCAATTTGTTTAATATATAGCTTCAACACAAGTTCCAGCACTTTAATGGAAAATGAGAGACTTTATATAAAAAAAGAAAAAAACCAAAAGGAAGGTAATAGACCAGTGATTGTATCGACTGGTCAATTAGTTTCTGTTAAATATCAGATTCTATGCCAGTGCTGAGGTTTTATCTTTCTATATAAAAAGATTTTTTCATAGATATCATTATAAACTATTAAAATTGAGATAGTAGTTTTAATCACGATAATAAAAAGAATACTTTAATTCCTACAATATAACTTCAATCATTGGGATTCAATTCTGAATATTGGTGCTATTTTGTATTGATTGTATTTTATTATATTTTTATCTATGATCATCCCTGGATTTGTCAATAGGAACCTATTATGCCAGTGCCTAGAGTGGCAAATATTTGGGGGCAGCAGGCTGGCTAAGATTTGCTGCCCTCCAGACCCCTTACAGGAGGTGGAAGCACCAAAAGTGGCTAGGGACAGCAAAAACCTAAATCTGTCCCTCTCTGCAATGTAAGCTGTATTGGGTTCATATCTGTGCAGTCAAGACAGTACAGAAGTATAAAATGTAATGGAATGAAATGTAGTCTTTGCAAGGCAGTTAGGATGCCATGGGGACTGGAATAGTGAACACCTACATAGTCGGTCATTGCAAGCACTTGCTGCTGCTGTCTCTTGATGACACTCTTTTGGTTTAGAAAGGATGTAATGGGGGAGGGGAAGGGGAAGGGGGAGAAGAGTATGGGCATGAACAGAGACAGTAAGTGCATGCTCACTCTCTGCTTCTGTCCTCATGCTGCCACAGCTGCTAGATTGGTGCCTGCTTTGAGAAAAGGATGAGAGATCGCAAGCAGGAGCTTGGAGGGCATAGGCAGGGAGATATGAGATGGGTACTAGGGTTCGTGAGGCTGAGATGGAGTGAGCTGGTGGTAAGAGAAGAGGGCTGAATGATAGGAAGGGGGCAAGAGATGGTATGAAGGTGTTGTGCCTGTCGGTCGCAGACGGCTGCGACTTCTCATGCTCACCTCTTTTTTCCCTGCACTGTCAATCATGGGAAGAATGGCAGCCTCCGCTAACCAATGCCGACCTCCCTGGCGTCCCCGGGACAGCGTGGGCACTGCCGACTGCCATCTTATTTCTGCAATCACCTAGGCATGAGCGTGCGCGCGCACAAGGCCTCCTTTTGTATACGTCATGGCGGGAACCTCGGGGGCGTCCCCTCCTGATGACGTCAACCCGCTGGTGTAAAGCTGATTGGCCCACTGCTAAGACAAGTTAGCAAGGAGTTCTTTCATTGATAAATCCACTCCACTCTTGGATCTCCTGTTCCAATATCTCCTTGTGGCATTCGGACGCTCTGGGTAACTGATCCACTGGGGCCCTTCCGCGTCTTGGCTATCCGCTCCTCAGAGGGCCTTTCTGCCTTGGACTTCACCTGATCCACTCCTCGGGTCTCTCTCCTGGAACTTCCTTGTGTGAGAACCTTCTTCAGTTTCCTACGATACCAACAATGCTGAAGTCTCCATGGTGTACCCCGTGCCTCGGGCCACTACTGTTCTTCAGCATTAACGCTTCTACATATCCTGAGCTACATGGTATTGCTGCAGCTACTCAAGATCCTCTGCTTGGATCCTGTATCTCAAGACCTCATCTACCTCATCACCTACAGTACAGTTATCCTCGGCATACCTCGTTCTGCAGGCCACTACCGGATCTGCACTCTGAGGTATCTCCACCAGCCTACAGGAACCTCCTGGTGTACCCCATGCTGCGGGCCACTACCGGACCTTCTCATCTATAGTACCACCCTGGATATTGCTCAAGAAATGTGCTTATTGCATTTCCCGCTCCTTGAGTTATGCCTTATCTTTTCTCTCTAATAAAGTCTCTCTCTCACAGCTGTGTCCTACATCGCTGAGACCCTGTCCATCGATGGTGAGGCTCACAGGGCTCCTCCCTGTGAACAGAGACATCTCTCATCTCGGCCCAGGGTTCACAATTTCCTACAAAACTATAACAGATTGCTAACTCCATGGTCCCGGCTCAGGTCTCAGCCCTTCAGGCCATCCTTGGCCTGGCCCAACGTCTTGCTGAACAACAAAGGACATTAGAGACTCTGGCTAATGCCTTTAATCAGCTAAACTCTCAGCTGAACTCTACAGGAATGCCTGGCAAGGCCATTTCCTCTCCACAGATGATGCCTGTACGTCTCTCCGTTCCCTTGCCAGCACCTACACGCTTTACAGGTGACCCCCTGTCATGTAGGGGTTTTCTAAATCAGTGCTGTATGCACTTTTCGCTGCAACCTACTTACTTCCCAGACGTAGTCTCCAAAACTACGTATTTACTATCTCTTCTAGATGGAAAAGCTCTGGCCTGGGCTTCACCTCTCTGGGAACGTAATGACCCAATACTCAAGGACTTGATGAGATTCCTCATGCTCTTTCATTCTGTATTCGATGATCCCACCTGCACGACTGTTGCTGGATCTGCTCTCCTGCATTTAAAACAAGGTACCAAACCTTTGACTGATTTTGCTATTGAGTTTAAAACCTTGCTCTCGAAACTACATTGGGACCTGGGTTGCCTGCGGGCTATTTTCCTGAAAGGTCTTAACTCTTGCATCAAAGATAAATTAGCAGCATGTGAACTCCCCGATACCTTGGACTCTCACATTGACCTTGCTGGACGAATTGATCGTCGACTGCGTGAGCATTCACAAGAGATAAAAAGTCCTAAGAAGATGTCAACTGGAGTTCCACGCTCTCGTCCAATGCCAGTTACTCAGACTGCTCCTGCACCCAATATCGAGGAGGAAGAACCAATGCAGTTAGGCTGCAGCCACCTTACATCGAAGGAGAGGCATTATCGAAAGAGACTTGGCCTCTGCATGTACTGCGGACAACCTGGCCACGCGGTGCCCTCCTGTCCTATCTATCTGGGAAACTTGCAGACCTAGGATCCACTGGAGGACTCTTTTAGGTCTAACTTCTCCATCTCCTCCACTGACACTTCCAGTCTCCATTATTTTGGATGCCCTCAAATTCCCACACACTAGCCCTCATAGAATCCGGGGCCAGTGGGAACTGTATACTCTGCCAACACATAGAGCACCTACGAATCCCTACTCTGCGGATATCCACTCCACTACTACTGTCATATATACATGGCAAGCCTTTGCCTGGTGTCTCTTTATCTCCGCCCAGGGTTTCTATACTCTGAGACCCTTACATTTCTAGTCCTGGATAAAGCTATACATCCGGTGGTACTCGGACTACCATAGCTTCAAATTCATTCATCCCAATTCGATTGGAGTACCCTTGAACTATCCCAATGGGGAAAAGCCTACCATGGAAGATGCTTAGAGGCAGTGACTCCCATGCCTTGCCTGACTACTAACACCTCTCTTCCGGGTTTACCTCCACAGTACCAGTCTTATCAGGATGTGTTTTCTAAACAAGCGTCAGATACTTTGCCACCTCACCGATCCATTGACTGCACCATCAACTTAGTACCGGGTTCCGAACCTCCTAGAGGAAGGGTGTACCCACTTTCTCTATCCGAGACAAAGGCTATGTCTACCTACATTCAGGAGAACTTGGCAAAGGGCTTCATTCGGCCTTCAAAATCTCCGGCAGGAGCCAGATTCTTTTTTGTGGGCAAGAAGGGCGGATCCCTCCGCCCATGTATAGACTAGCGTGGCTTGAATAGGATCACCATGAAGGACTGCTACCCACTGCCATTGATCTCTGAACTTTTTGATCATATATCTTGCCAGGCCAGGAGGGAACAGGAAGCCCATGGGAGAGAAAAACACATTAATGAACTAAAAGTTGTGATACTATTTGTTTGTTGCTGAACTACAGAGACTGGCAGAACTGCTTTTTGGTTTATTTTTGTCACTAATAAGAGGGTTTATGCAAATATTTCTACCAGAGTCTAGCCTGAATCTGTACTCTGGTTACTCTGAGAACGCTCACGGTGCCACAGGCCAATAATGTCAAAACAAACAACATACATGCAAAGTTCTACAACAATGTACTTTTTTTTAAGTATCCATGTCTTTCATATCTATTATCTAACATGGACCATATTTCAGCATGGTCTGCCTGCATCATAGACTGTCTGCACCAGTCATGAGCTTAAGAAGGTCTATCCTCTCTCTCTGAAATCCAGCAAAGAATTGACTTTAAAAAATGGTAAGTCCTGTTGGATTCGTGGACCCTTGGGCCGATCGGAGCCAGAGGAAGAGCTGCTGTAGGTGGTTGCAGCAGCGACCCCGACCGGGAGGCGGCGAGGACAGACTGGTGGCTGGCCGAAGGTGGAACTCTGGGAGCCCTATGCGACCAAGAGCTCTGGCGAGGAAGGAGGTGATGGTGGCGCTGGCACTGTGTTGAGAAGACCTTCGCCCTGGAAGCCGATCCTCCCCCAAGAGGAGCTCGTAGGAGTTCGGCCGCTGGGACTTAGGAGATTCACCCTGGAAGCTGGAGTCCCCCCAGGAGGAGCCCGTAGGGACCCGGCCGCTGGGACTTAGGAGGGCCCGCGGGGGCCTGGTCAGCTGTAGTCCAAGGTCGACTGCCGAAGGGTCGTCACTCGCCAGTCCAGAGTCAGGAACCAAAGGATCACCGTAAGCCAGTCCGAGGTCAGGAGCCAGAGAATCAACGTAAGCCGGTCCGGGGTCAGAAGCCAGAGGGTCAACGTAAGCCGGTCCGAGGTCAGAAGCCAGAGAATCACCAAATGCCAGTCCGGGGTCAGAAGCCAAGAATCAAACGTAAGCCAATCCGGGGTCAGGAGCCAAGTAGAAGGTAACGAAGCACGAACGCAGCAACTGGAGACAGGGCAAACCTGGGAACCTCGTTGCAAGGCGACGTCCTGGTCCAGCTGCAGGGCTTAAGTACCCTGCAGCGTCTGATGTCGTCAGGAGGCGTCCCCCAGGTTTCCCGCGCTGGCCCCTTTAAATTTATGGCTGAGACGCGCGCGCGCGCGTCTAGGGGGCGGGGCCTACTGCCGCGAGGCGCCGGCTGCTCCGGCGAGGCAAGGAGGCAGGAGCAGAAGTAGCTGCAGGCCCGGGCGAGGTGGGGAGACGCCGGGCCTGCGGCAGCCGAGGCCCCTGGAGGCCCGGGGAGCGCGGGACCCGCGCCAACTCGCGACCAGGTGGGTGGCGATTCCGGGGGCGACCCGGAATCGCAACAGTACCCCCCCTCCTATGCCCCCTCCCGGGGGGCCGCGGTTTATCCGGATGCGCTCTATGAAATTGATGAAGGAGCTTCTTATCGAGAATGTGGGCGGAGGGCTCCCACGAGTTTTCCTCAGGGCTGTACCCTGCCCAAGAGAGAAGATACTCCCAGCGATGACGACGGAACCGAACGTCCAAGACATCTTTCACCGTGTACGTGGTCCCGGGATCAGAAGCGACCTTGGAGGGCTCCGGAGGCAGAGGTCGGAAGCGAGAGAGGACCACCGGTTTGAGGAGAGAAACATGGAAGACGTTGTGTATCCGAAGGGTAGATGGAAGACGTAAGCGGTAGGACACCGCGCCAACACGTTCGGCTACCCGGAAGGGCCCGATGTAGCGAGGAGCTAACCTCATGGAGGGAATCCTGAGCTGGATGTTCCTGGTAGAAAGCCAAACCCTGGAACCGGGTTGAAATACTGGAGCAGGTCGTCGAGACTTGTCTGCGTAGGCTTTGAACTGGGCGGTCGTACGATGGAGCTTCTCTTGAGTGGCGTGCCACAGCTGTTGAATCTGCCTGGCCGTCAGTTGCGCTGCTGGTGAGGAGGTAGTCACTGGCAGAGGTAGAGGAGGTCTGGGGACCTTCCCATAAACCAACCGGAAAGGGGATTGGAGCGTGGCGGAGTGTCGATGGCGATTGTAGGAAAACTCGGCCCAGGGAAGAAGCGCGACCCAGTTGTCCTGCTGTTCACTGACAAAAGCCCGGAGGAACGCCTTCAGGGTACGGTTCGTGCGTTCAACCTGGCCGTTGCCCTGGGGGTGGAATGCTGTGGTTAAATCTAACTGAACCCCAAATTTCCTGCAGAGTGCCCGCCAGTATTTGGCCGTGAACTGAGGCCCTCGGTCCGAGGCAATATGTCGAGGCAACCCATGCAGCCGGAAGATATGCTGAATGAATAGTTCAGCCAACTCAGGAGCTGTAGGCAGCTTGGCAAGCGGGACAAAATGGGCCATCTTCGAGAAGCGGTCAACGGTAACCCAAACCACAGTCTTCCCTTGAGACGGGGGCAACTCTACGATGAAGTCCGTGGAGATGTGGGTCCAGGGTTCCGAGGGTACAGGGAGTGGTTGGAGGAGTCCCCAGGGGCGGCCAGGCGGGGGCTTCTGCTGCGCACATGTAGGACAGGATTGTACTTATAGACGAACGTCCTCCTTGACCCGTGGCCACCAGTAGAACTCCGTCAGCAATTGAAGAGTTCGAGCGATCCCGGGATGACCACCCGTCAGGGAGTCGTGAGCCCATGCTAGGACCCTCCTTCTAGCACGGACCGGAACTACCGTCCTCCCCACAGGAGCGAGTTCAGTGGCTGCCAGTTGGACCTTAGCTGGATCCAAAATGTATTGCGGGGTCTCGGAATCGTCCTCAACCTCCGTCGTGCGTGACAGGGCATCCGCCCTGGTATTCTTGGCCGCCGGTCGGTACCGAAGGGTGAAGTCGAACCGACTAAAGAAGAGGGACCAGCGTGCTTGTCTGGGGTTGAGCCTTTGCGCATGGGACAAATATTCTAAATTCTTGTGGTCCGTGTAAACCACTATGGGGTGTTGGGCCCCCTCCAACCACTGGCGCCATGCTTCAAAGGCCAGCTTAATGGCAATAGCTCCTTGTCCCCGATGCCGTAGTTCTTCTCAGCAGGGGAAAACTTCCGGGAGAAGTAGGAGCATGGCCGAAGTTTACCGTCCTTAGAGACCTGGGACAGGACGGCCCCCACGGCTATGTTGGAAGCGTCCACCTCTACGATAAATGGGCGCAAGGGGGTCCGGGTGTCGAAGGCAGGTGTCCTGAAGGAAGGCCTCTTTGAGATCCTGGAAGGCCTGTACGGCAGTGGACGGCCAATCTCGTGCATCCGCTCCCTTGCGTGTGAGCGCCGTTAACGGTGCCACTAACGAGGAGTAACGTGGGATAAAGTGGCGATAAAAGTTAGCGAACCCTAGGAACCGCTGGAGCGCCTTTACTCCCACAGGCTGTGGCCACTTCCGGATGGCAGCGACCTTATCGGGGTCCATACGGAAGCCGGTGGAGGAGACGATGTAACCCAGGAAGGGCAACGACTCCTCCTCGAACTGGCATTTCTCCAGTTTAGCGTATAATTGGTTCTCTCTTAGTTTAAGCAAAACTTGGCGTACGTGTTGCCGATGTTCTTCAAGGTTCCGGGAATAGATTAATACGTCGTCGAGGTAGACGATGACCGAGGTGTATAGAAGATCGCGGAGGACCTCATTCATTAAGTTTTGGAATACCGCTGGAGCGTTGCAGAGACCGAACGGCATGACGAGGTACTCATAATGACCGTCCCTGGTGTTAAAGGCGGTCTTCCACTCGTCGCCAGGTCGGATTCGCACGAGGTTGTACGCCCCTCTAAGGTCCAGCTTGGTGAAAACGAGAGCTCCTTGTAGGCGATCCAGGAGCTCCGGAATCAGAGGCAAAGGGTAGCGGTCTCGTCGGGTAATCTGGTTCAGGCCCCGGTAATCAATACAGGGCTGAAGAGACCCATCCTTTTTGGCCACAAAGAAGAATCCGGCCCCAGCCGGAGAGTTAGAAGGTCTTATAAACCCTCGGTCCAGGTTCTCTTTAATGTAGGCGGACATAGCCTTGGTCTCTGGTAAGGATAGAGGGTATACTCTCCCACGAGGGGGCGTGGTATCAGGAAGCAAGTCGATTGCACAATCAAAAGGGCGATGCTCGGGGAGCAATTCGGCCTTCTCTTTAGAGAAGACATCCTGGAAGGCCTGGTACTGCACTGGCACCGTGAGGGGAGTAGCCAGAAGTGGGAGAGTCTGTAGCGGGCGAGCAGGAAGGCAATGGCAGGCGCAGCCTGGCCCCCACGAGGCGATCTGGAGTGAAGACCAGTCGATTACTGGCGAATGCTTTTTTAGCCAGAGTAGTCCTAAAACAAGTGGATGAATAGACCTCTCCAGGACGAGGAAGGAGATCTCCTCCTTGTGAAGAAGTCCGACCTGAAGCTGGAATAGTGGTGTACGAGTGGTAATGGTCCCTGGGAGAGGAATCCCTTGTATGGATGATACCCGCAAGGGTGGCTCTTGCGGCACTACTGTAAGTTGCAGTTGTTGTACCAGATCTCGGAGGATGAAATTCCCCCCGGACCCGGAGTCAATCAGTGCCAGGGTATCGAACCCTCCACCCGGAAGGCATAGTCTCGCTGGGACAGTACATGGGGAGTCCGGAGAGGTACTGCCTAGAATCAGCTCCCCACTTGATTCTAGGTTCGGCCGTTTCCCGGCTGCTCTGTACACCGAGCCAGGAAGTGCCCCTTACCACCGCAGTAGAGTCATAGGCCCTGCGCGCGACGGCGCCTCCGTTCCTCGGCGGATAGCGGGCCCCGACCCAATTGCATGGGCTCTTCAGGCGGGAGGGCGGCTGCCGCCGGTGGTGGAGCTCGGGCCCGAGGTGGTGTGATTCGGCGAGCGCCGTGCCCTTGGCTGGCCCTTCGCTCCCGGAAGCGGCGCTGGATGCGTCGGTCCACCCGTCCGGCCAGTTCCACGAGTTCTTGGAGATCGTCTGGAAGATCTCGGGCAGCGAGTTTGTCCTGGAGTCGTGGGGAAAGTCCCTCCAAGAATATCCCATGGAGGCTGTCCTCCCCCCATGCCAATTCAGTGGCAAGGGTCTGGAATTCCATCGCGTATTCTTCCAGGGGACGATTGCCTTGCCTCAGCTGGAGAAGCTCGGAGGCAGCCGTAGAAGCGCGGGAGGGCTCATCAAAAATTCTCCGGAAGGCCTTGACGAACTGCATGAGATTATTCAGGCGGGAGTCTTGTCGTTCCCAAAGGGAAGAGGCCCAAGCTAGAGGTCGCCCGTCGAGAAGGGAAATAATGTAGGTCGTCTTGACCCGGTCGGTCGAGAACTGTGCAGGCAGAAGATCAAAGCGGATATAGCACTGGTTGAGGAACCCCCGACACGTCTTCGGATCCCCAGAATACCGAGGCGGGGATGGCATCTGTACTGGAACTGAGGAACTCGCATGGGCTTGCGATGAGGATGTGGCGGGGCGAGCCGCGGAGGCCCCTTCAACTCGATCCGCCAGGCGTTGAACAGTGGACATCAGGGTATCGAGGCAGGACTGTTGCTGCTGAAGCTTCTGGGCTATGCCCGGAATAGCCTTGAGGCCGGCAAGATCCGCCGGGTCCATGGCCTTGCAATCTGTTGGATTCATGGACCCTTGGGCCGATCGGAGCCAGAGGAAGAGCTGCTGTAGGTGGTTGCAGCAGCGACCCCGACCGGGAGGCGGCGAGGACAGACTGGTGGCTGGCCGAAGGTGGAACTCTGGGAGCCCTATGCGACCAAGAGCTCTGGCGAGGAAGGAGGTGATGGTGGCGCTGGCACTGTGTTGAGAAGACCTTCGCCCTGGAAGCCGATCCTCCCCCGAGAGGAGCTCGTAGGAGTTCGGCCGCTGGGACTTAGGAGATTCACCCTGGAAGCCGGAGTCCCCCCAGGAGGAGCTCGTAGGGACCCGGCCGCTGGGACTTAGGAGGGCCCGCGGGGGCCTGGTCAGCTGTAGTCCAAGGTCGAGTGCCGAAGGGTCGTCGCTCGCCAGTCCAGAGTCAGGAACCAAAGGATCACCGTAAGCCAGTCCGAGGTCAGGAGCCAGAGAATCAACGTAAGCCGGTCCGGGGTCAGAAGCCAGAGGGTCAACGTAAGCCGGTCTGAGGTCAGAAGCCAGAGAATCACCAAATGCCAGTCCGGGGTCAGAAGCCAAGAATCAAACGTAAGCCAATCCGGGGTCAGGAGCCAAGTAGAAGGTAACGAAGCACGAACGCAGCAACTGGAGACAGGGCAAACCTGGGAACCTCGTTGCAAGGCGACGTCCTGGTCCAGCTGCAGGGCTTAAGTACCCTGCAGCGTCTGATGTCATCAGGAGGCGTCCCCCAGGTTTCCCGCGCTGGCCCCTTTAAATTTATGGCTGAGACGCGCGCGCGCGCATCTAGGGGGCGGGGCCTACCGCCGCGAGGCGCCGGCTGCTCCGGCGAGGCAAGGAGGCAGGAGCAGAAGTAGCTGCAGGCCCGGGCGAGGTGGGGAGACGCCGGGCCTGCGGCAGCCGAGGCCCCTGGAGGCCCGGGGAGCGCGGGACCCGCGCCAACTCGCGACCAGGTGCGTGGCGATTCCGGGGGCGACCCGGAATCGTAACAAGTCCTAAGTCCAGCTTTCCTTCCACTTTCAGGTTAAAAAAATGAGGAAGTCACACCAGGATAGGCTGGTTTAAAAAGTGCTTCACCTTGATTAGTCATGCTCCTTCTTTGTCCCTTTCCCATCCCAGCCGATAGTGGGATGATGGTATAGAAAGATCCACCAAAGGACATACTAAAAGCGTAATGGAAAAAGTAAGAAGAGAACCAAGACAGGGTGGAGTCCCAAAATCTAAGGGAAGACAGTGTATCAAAGAGTAGGTGGTAATCAACAGTGTCAATAGCAGTAGATAGGTCAAGGAGGATAAGGATCAAGTAAAAGCTCTTGGTTTTAGCCATAAATAGATTTTTGCTGACAATGACAAGGGCTGTTTCTGTGGAATGGAGAGAACAAAAACCAGACTGGAATGATCGAGAATGTCTTGAAATGAAAGAAAGTCAAGATAGCGGAGGTGAACAGAATATTTGAGTAGTTTGGATACAAACGGGAGATGGGTTGATAGTTAGCAGGGCAGGTAAGATCTGGTACGGGGGGTTTTGAGGAGAGATGTGATCATAGCATGTTTGAAGGCAGCAGGAACAGTTGTAGTAGAAAATGATAGATTAAGGATGTGACAGATTGAAGGGAGGATCTGAGGAGCTGTGTTGGAATGGGGTCAGAGGAACAAACAGTGAGTTTGGAGGATGAGAAAAGATTACTAATTTCCTTCACTGAGATTTCAGAAACGTAGGAGAGGATGGAAGGGGCTGGAGGAAGGAGTGAGGAATTAAATGGTGGAGGGGAAGGTAGAGTTGGCCTGGTTGAGAGTAATTTTGTGACCCTTGTCATGGAAATAACTATTGTGCAGGAAGAGAGTGACATGGGGTTGGGAAGCAAAGGCGGTTTGAGAAAGGAATTGAGTGTTGCAAAGAGACAGAAATGATTGGATGCAAGTGAGTTAGTCATGTAAGCATAGTAATCTTGCTTGGAAAGTGCAATAGCAGACTGGAAAAGGTCAACATGAATTTAAAATGTATGAAGTTGGCATGGACATGGGATTTTAGCCAGAAATGCTCTGCAGAGTGGGCACAGGAACATACGGGCCGATTCAGTAAAGTCAGCAGGAGAGTGGACGAACGCCCGCTCTCCCGGCACGTGTAATTCAGTATTTAAATGAGGCCTGGCAGTAGAAATGGGCAAAAGGAGGCTCTAGGGACACTTTTGGCTGGGAGCAGCAGCTGTCAGCGGGTTTGACAGCCGACGCTCAATTTTGCCGGTGTCGGTTCTTGAGCCGGCTGATAGCCATGGGCTCGGAAACCGGACGCCGGCAAAATTGAGCGTCTGATTTTCGACCCGACAGCCGCCAGCCCATTAAAAAATTTTTTTTTCCTTGTTTTTTTCCCCTTTTTTTCCCCTTCGGGACCTCCAACTTAATATCGCCATGATATTAAGTCGGAGGGTGCACAGAAAAGCAGTTTTTACTGCTTTTCTGTGCACTTTCCCGGTGCCGGCAGAAATTAGCGCCTACCTTTGGGTAGGCACTATTTTCTTAAAGTAAAATGTGCGGCTTGGCTGCACATTTTACTGAATCGCGTGGGAATACCTATTAGGCATTTGCATGTTGAGGGCGCTATTAGGTTCGGCGGGTTGGACGCGAGTTTTCCGCCCCTTACTGAATAAGGGGTAAGGGAAGACGTGTGTCCAATGGCAGGTTAACAGTATCGGCCCGATAGGAAACTAATTCTGGGACTGAACCCAATGTTGGGGTTTTGTGTGCTTTACAGGTTAGGTAAGGGGAGGGGAAAGAGTGTTTAAAGCAGAGGAGAATGTAGTGTTGTAAGAAGAATCTACCTCATGAACTGACCCAGACAATGTAATGGAAGAGAGGAGAGATAAGACAATAGTGGCGAGGATGCAAGGGTAAATAGCCTGAAGATTCCAGAAGGTGTTGGTGGTGACTAGATGAGTTGTGGGGAGGGTGATATAGTATAAAAATTATCAGATCATGGTCTGAGATGGGAAGAATTGAGGTATAGAAATCAGAGACAGTAGTTAGAAGAAAGTACTAAATTAAGGCAGTGGTCATGCTGATAAATAGGGGCAGTTGAGCAGAGTTGGTCAAATCAGGAAGTTAAGGCAGGGAATTCTGAGGCATAGAAATCAGAGGGGTTATCAGTATAGAGGTGTAGGGAGACCCTCAATTTTGGTGCACTTAGTATGAACTTTGTTCCATACAAGAGGTCCTGGGTAGGGGAGACTATCCTATGTTTAGTGTTAACAATGTTGAGAAAATATTCTTTAGATTTGTGGTGTAGTACTCATAAATGATCACCGGATGGCATTTATATGAATGATATAATTATTTCTCTCCATGCTGGTTCAGACTCACTCAATGTTTGTAATGCCTTCCAGGTTACAGAAGAAAGGAAACTGATTAAAAAGGAATGCTCCAGAGATTTGAAACATTGCACACGTAGAAAAAAAATGAATTATGAATTGATATATGTCCTTTTCCTGAATTTAATGTGATGGAGAGCCAATAAAAGGGTTTGTATGGTCCTCACTTAAAAGCTAGTCATGCAATATTGTAAGTATAGGTAATTCTTTGATATAAGATATAGAATAGTGACTGAGATGAGAGATACAAATCTTAGAGAGTAATGGGTATGAGAAAAAAATCCACATTAAAGAAAGCAGAGCATAATTGTCAGATCTAAAATAACTCAGGTAAAGATGAAGTACATAGAATCCCATGAAATACAAGAAAAGAAAGTAACAAGAAATAGGAACATATGGCAACCTGGTACATGATTCAGGAAGAATCATAAGATGAGGCAGTATTTATCATATGACCAAAGAACATAAATTTGGATGTTCCAAAAGTCCTAACCAAAAGTCCAAAGCATGTGAATATTCTGGAAGATGAAGGCATGCTGATCTCTGGCACAGAAGAATTATGTATAAGCTCTGTAGAAATGTGTGATAGAGGACAGGAATGTAGAACTGCTTGTTAATAGGGATGTGAATCGTTTTTCAACGATTAAAATTATCGTCCGATAATGTTTATATCGTCTTAAATCGTTATAGAACACGATACAATAGAAATTCTAACGATTTATCGTTAAAAATCGTTAAATCGTGTTAGTGCGCACTAACTCGAGTTAGTGCGCACTAACTCCCCGTTAGTGCGCACTAACTCGATTTAGTGCGCACTAACTGAAATGATACAAATAAACACTTTCCAGGTCACTGAAGGTCAGTTAGGAATGAATATGTGTTCCTATTGGCTGGCTGCCCTCTTATCTATTGATGTTACCAAGGTTACCACTGAGGTGATGGTTGGGGGGATGGGAAATGGAACTGGAAACTAACGAACACCAACAGAAAATGAAACAAAGTGTTCACACTTCCCAGGTCAGTAAAGGTCACTTAGGAATGAATATGTATGTATGTATTCCTATTGGCTGGCTGTGCTCTTATCTATTGATGTTACCAATATGGTTGGGGGGATGTGAAATGGAAACAGTTGGAAGCTTGACAAAAAAAGTAATGTAATGATCAGCACTCACGTGACTAGAACTTGTTTGTTTATTATTTTTGTTAGCAGGCACCTGAAATGCTAGTGCATGTTGAATTTGCCAATCACTGTGCATTTTAGAAAGGTGGTCCTGGCTGGAACTGTACACAGTTCAAATATATGTAATTGATTTTTGGTAAGTGTATTTTTTAAGTAGCCACACTGGCACCAGTATGTTTACTTTTCCTCCTACTTAACTCACTAGCTCAGCTTTGTAAGAAGGGCTTCTCTGCTTGTGTGTTGTTTTTGTTTGGTGTGAGGAGAGCAGAAACATCAGATCTTTATTCAATCTACTACAGTCATCTCTTACAGTGCCCTATCCCTATTAATACCAGGAGTGTTGTGATCTTCCTGCACACAGTGCCCTAACCCTGATACCAGTCTGAGACAGCTCCCTCCCTGCATTACTAGTGAGAGGCTGGCTTCACAGACAGGGGGGAGCTGCCTGACCCTCACTCCTGACTTCCCCCATGTCCCAGCTAGTGAATGGTGTGTGGGTGAGGGGGGGGGGGGAGGATGGTGAAGTCTGAGACAGCTCCCTCCCTGCATTACTAGTGAGAGGCTGCTTCACAGACAGGGGGGAGCTGCCTGACCCTCACTCCTGACTTCCCCCATGTCCCAGCTAGTGAATGGTGTGTGGGTGAGGGGGGGGGGGGGAGGATGGTGAAGTCTGAGACAGCTCCCTCCCTGCATTACTAGTGAGAGGCTGGCTTCACAGACAGGGGGGAGCTGCCTGACCCTCACTCCTGACTTCCCCCATGTCCCAGCTAGTGAATGGTGTGTGGGTGAGGGGGGGGGGGGAGGATGGTGAAGTCTGAGACAGCTCCCTCCCTGCATTACTAGTGAGAGGCTGGCTTCACAGACAGGGGGGAGCTGCCTGACCCTCACTCCTGACTTCCCCCATGTCCCAGCTAGTGAATGGTGTGTGGGTGAGGGGGGGGGTGGATGGTGAAGTCTGAGACAGCTCCCTCCCTGCATTACTAGTGAGAGGCTGGCTTCACAGACAGGGGGGAGCTGCCTGACCCTCACTCCTGACTTCCCCCATGTCCCAGCTAGTGAATGGTGTGTGGGTGAGGGGGGGGGGGGAGGATGGTGAAGTCTGAGACAGCTCCCTCCCTGCATTACTAGTGAGAGGCTGGCTTCACAGACAGGGGGGAGCTGCCTGACCCTCACTCCTGACTTCCCCCATGTCCCAGCTAGTGAATGGTGTGTGGGTGAGGGGGGGGGGGAGGATGGTGAAGTCTGAGACAGCTCCCTCCCTGCATTACTAGTGGGAGGCTGGCTTCACAGACAGGGGGGAGCTGCCTGACCCTCACTCCTGACTTCCCCCATGTCCCAGCTAGTGAATGGTGTGTGGGTGAGGGGGGGGGGGGGAGGATGGTGAAGTCTGAGACAGCTCCCTCCCTGCATTACTAGTGAGAGGCTGGCTTCACAGACAGGGGGGAGCTGCCTGACCCTCACTCCTCCGGGGTATTGTGATCTTCCTGCACACAGTGCCCTATCCCTGATACCAGGGGTGTTGTGATCTTCCTGCATGCAGTGCCCTATCCCTATTAATACCAGGAGTGTTGTGATCTTCCTGCATGCAGTGCCCTATCCCTGATATCGGGATGTGTGCAAGAAGATCACAACACCCCCGGTATCAGGAATAGGGCACTGTGTGCAGGAAGATCACAACACCCCCAGTATCAGGAATAGGGCACTGTGTGCAGGAAGATCACAACACCCCTGGTATTAGGGATAGGGCACTGTGTGCAGGAAGATCACAACACTCCTGGTATTAATAGGGATAGGGCACTGTGTGCAGGAAGATCACAATACCCCTGGTATCAGGGTTAGGGCACAAGTTCTAGTCACATTGACTGATCACATTACTTGTTTTGTCAAGCTACCAACTGTCCATTTCCCATCCCCCATATACTGTCAGTAGGAAACTTGGTAACATGAATAAATAAGAGGGCAGCCAATAGGAATACATATTCATTCCTAAACTGACCTTAACTGACCTGAAAAGTGTCAAATTGTATCATTTTCAGTTAGTGCGCACTAACTCCCAGTTAGTGCGCACTAACTCCCGTTAGTGCGCACTAACTCGAGTTAGTGCGCACTAATCGGAAAAAACGATTTTTAACGATTTTTTAACTAAAAAATCGTGCCTAAGACGATTTTCTTGCCCTGCCACATGATTTCTATCGTTAAGACGATATGGAAAACGATTCACATCCCTACTTGTTAATGGTATTTCAATCATCTTGAAGCTTGATGCAGTAGTACAAGTTAGTATATAATATGAAGGGAAAACTACTAAGAAAAAGAAGAAACCTATAATTTTTAGCATGCATACCTAAAAAACTGTATCAGTTAGAAGTATGTTCAAGTTAACACAGAGAAAGAAGCAATATGAGGAGCAAAAGTATGGCGGCAGTAGTCTGTCTTTACTACAGCTTCCGTGAGTAGTTCAGTGAACCAGTGGAATAGAGGAGGTGTGTGAGAAGAAGCTGGCACTTGACCAGAAGAGCAGCAACTCCTTCTGAGGAAAAAAAGGGAGACTGCTTGTGGTCTCTGAAGAAGCTTCTATTCAGAGAGAAAGGAAAGTCAGAGGTCCCAGAAGATCAGGAGTTTCTTTCAGAAAGCATCCTGTCTGTACCCAGAACTGGCTGCTATATTTTTGTGTATCTCTTATTTGTAATGGGTGATCCGTCATCAATTTTCAGTAAATTTACCTTTTGCTGTACAGCCAAACCCTGGTCTGAACATTTGCTTCTTTGAGGAGTGGCTGTGCTTGCTGGCAGAGTGCTGGAGGAGTAGAAGAGGGACACAAGGAATCCACAGGCATAGAGCCTTGAAGTTTTGTCTTTCTTCCAGCCAGCACAGGCCCAGGAGTAGGGAGAGGTTTACTCCAGCTCCCTCTCACTGAGATACTCTCATTACCGCCATAGAGGGTCACCAGTGCTGCATGAATAGATCAAGAACGGTGCTTTGGGCCTTGCATTTGGTTTCATAGTATCAATAGCAGCTGAAACTGGTCACAAACTGTTCATTGCTAGTTCTAGCAAGGAAATGAGAATTATACCTTTCAGCATTCAAAGACTTTTTTTCTACAGTTGCAAAAATATGGTTTCAAACCTCAGTATTATCTAAGAATGACTTGATTGTGGCAGATGTTATTTCCAGGACATTCCAAGGTAGACAGCCAAGTACAATACAGACCAGGAACTGTTCTCAATGTGCATGGCAGTACCAACCTCATTAAAATAACCTCCTGGGAATCAGAGGAGAGCCAGGAAACCATTATAAAAGCAACTACAAATAACAGCCATCTACAAAAGGTAATAGCATGAGATAAGCAATGAAAAAGTATTTTTTAATACAATTTCACTAGCATCAGGGATAGCATTTGGTAGTAGATGAAAGTTCTATTCAAGGACTCACATGCTTACAAACAAAGAAGTCCTAAACAAGGTATGATGAGATTCACATTTTCCTTTGTGGTATTGCTAAACTTGGTTCAATGAAAGCCTGGAACAGATCCAATCTTTGGAATCAGCAAACACCACAGAAAATGCAATATTTGCGGATCTGACAAATGGCAGTATGGCCATTATTTCTCTTTTCTGAAAGGTCAAGCATGAAGCAACTTAAAACAACAAATCTGTTTTCTAGTGACTTATCAATATTATCTAGTATTAGTAATGTGGACACGGATTTGTTTATACATTTAATAAAAATAAACATGTATTTGATATGGACTGCATTTTAACTTCTAAGATATTTTATTGCCATAAAGTACCACCTCCAAGCCCATCTTAATGCACATTATCAGATCAGTACTACTCATCAGGCATGATATTTCAAATTTTGTGATATCAGTAAAAAAAAATTCATAACGTTCAAGTCCTGAATTATAAACTTTTTTTTTTTTTTTTTTTTTAAAGAAAACTCTGTGGATTTTGTTATATCACATCCACTCCCTGATTTCTACAAGTCAATGGTCTTGCTGAGAGCAGAGGCAAGATCATGCAAAATCTTCTAAGGAAAGCAAAAGACTCTGATGCAGTTTCTTAACATACTTTCTAACATACATGCTAATTGGCTTAATTTTAATTTAATTATGGAAATATTTAAGTATTTATTGTTATTGTTCAATGTTCAAGGATTGTATTATATGTTATTGTTCAATGTATTTTATATTTTATATTATATTATTGTTCAATGTTCTTTGTAAAAAAAACCCCGGTCTGACCTCCCAGACCAGGGCAATCTTTTCGTTTCTTGTAAACCGGACTGATTTGTATTGTATACAGGAATTCCGGTATATAAAAATTAAAAATAAATAAAAATAAATAAAGTATAGGGCAGCTACCCTGGGATGTTGCCTTCCACCATTAGAAATACTGTTCAATCCTAAACTGAAGACACAATTTTCACACATGCCAGCCTCATGATCACCTCTCAAAAAACACACATTAAATTATACAAGTGTTGCAGCAAAGGATTTTGAACCCTGGGACATATTGTTGGAGGGTCCATTTCATCTTACCCTCGTTTTATCCCACCCTGCCTCGAACAGCTTTTGCATCCCTCCCTGCAGCCTCATATTTCTCCCTCATAGTGAGATTATAGGTTGCTGATTTTTAAACTGCAGAGGTTGGATTGGCTCACCTGTTTTCTCTTTCCACGTGGGCCAACATGGTCTTAGCCCACCATTGCCATCTTCTCACTTACTTATCAGCTTTTCATTTCCTGCTCTTACCACCTTTCTGTGCTGATTATGTCTTTCCATTCTGCCTTGCTCTATTCTCAGCCTGTTCCCGACTCTCCTCGGCCCAGAGTTGGCCTCATCCTGAACTGGAGAAATTTTGGAAGAATACCAGAATTTGACATTTCATTGTCCATATTATACAGTAGATGGAATGAGTTTGAATCTTGACTAGAATCTGGATCTTTGCTAAATAGTACAGGGGAGATCAAAGGTCCGAGCCAAGAGCAAAGTTTGGTCTCTTCTTGCCATTTTGGCTGAGATTGAGAACTACCCTCACCTAAGCACTGTTCTCAGGGGCTTCAAATAACACTGTCACCACCAGATAGTGAAGCAAGTTGGCCAGATTAGGAGGAGCATGGTTATATTGAAGATCCTGTGGCCTTCCGGAGTCCTTTCTCCTGCTGTTTCCTTCAGCTTGAGATTGAGAGAGCCTCCAGTCAGCTTCACCCACTCACCTAGGAAGCATCACCATCTTCAACTGCATTACCACTCCAGGGGTCTTCAAAAAACACTGGCACCACAAGGGGTGGATAATTTCTGAAGGGGCAAAAACAAAGGGCGACATTGCCTCTTCGGGAGCTCCTTTGGAAGCAACCAGAAGTAGAGAGCAAACCTTTGGGAAATGATGGGATGGGAATGGGGATCTATGTATGGGGAAGGGATAGTCATTTTTTAATATGTATTTTGATGTGTTATTGCATTTTTAATATACTATTGCACTTTTGTATTGAAATGTGTGTTGTATTTTTGCTGTTGAAAACTCCTTTTCTAGTTGTGATGAAAGCAGGGGCATACTTGCCTTTTCTAAGATGGCCTATTATCTTTTCTATGTTTGCCTTACAACAATGAATGGATTCTGAAAACTCTGGACCTCGTTAATTCTAAAGTGCCTCCACACGTCTGATAAGTATTGCAGGATCTTCTTTCCTTCTCTCGATGCTTGGGTGCTGCTTCTAAGTTTAGGGCTGAGGGAGGATTGAGACGGAAAAGACCAAGGGTTTCTCTCACACTCTCCACTACCTGCTCTTCCTGTGGGGCGGGGTGGGGGGGGGGGTGAAGGTGCTCTTTACCCTGGCATTATCACTTTCTGCCTTCTATGGCTGCTCAGAGGATAGCATGCTAGAAACTAAACTTTACTGAGCTACTAGAGGTTCAGTATCCTCTGAGAATCTCTCATATGATTCATCTGAATCAGTACTTCTTCCAAGTATCTGCTGCAGACACTGCTCAGGAACAATCCAGGGGTGCACTGTGCTGGTTTTCGTTTATTTGTAAAGATAATCTAGGCCCCTTTAGGATGTAAATGGGATATTCATAATTAAAAAAAGAAAGTAAAAACATAATTACTTGGGCACCAGGTCTGGCAGGAGATAGAGGCCAGTGACCAGGCGTGGTAGGTCCGTAGAGGGATTCAGGTGGCATGAGGCTTAGGAGAAGCCAAATGTGGAGGCTGCCCACAGCAGTGGCTATGAGCCATGAAGAAGCAGAGGGAAACTGAATTTGTACGCTTTGGGTTCTAGTGAGGCCTGCATGGGCTTGGTGCTAAGCCAATCCGAGATGGAGCTGAGGAGGGCTGCCGCTGGTGTAAGGCCAACAAAGGAGAGACAAGTTGAAAAGGCAGCATTAAGCTTCTACAGTAGCTCCTTGTGGCACAGAAGGAGTTTTCCCAGAGAAGGGCCTGATGGCAGTTGTCGGCCGCAGTAGACCAGGAGTGGCTAAAAGCCGGGATTAACAGGAAAGCCCAGAGTGCTGGTGGGGAGCTTCGGGGGAAGCATGTGGGAGACAACACAGTTAATAATGAGGAGCCAGAGTGGTTAGTAGCACATTAGACTGCTGCTGATACCGGTCTTCCTGCCAAGAATTTGGCCAACACAATTGTGAGAAGGTGGGGCTGGAACAACTAAGCTGAGAGATGCTCACATTGCCAGCTGGCTTTTCCCCTGACACCCTAGGTCCGGCGGTATGTTGGCTCACCTTGCACTGCTGTGGTTCAGTTGAGAAAAGGTGCAACTGGCTTTGGGGGCCTTGGGGAAACCCCCGATGTGGCAAAGCGAGATAGGCCACAATCCACTGATATTGGCAATGACGTCAGTGGGACCTGCAGTTTCTGGGGGGGGGGGGGGGGGGCACCAAAAAGGATAAAAATAAAGAAAATTAAGTAAAATTAAAATAAAATAACTGTAGTAGGCAGGTAGGGAGACCCAGGAGAAGTGGGTAACCCCACCTTCCAGCTCCAAAAGTATGTTTTAGATCAGAATTTGCCCTATTGGAGCCCAGTTGAATTTGGGGTTAAAAACCCCTAAAAATGCTAGAAATCCAGGAAATATTGGTGGGGGTTCACAAGAGAGGGACCCAAGCACCCTGGCACAGGTGGTGTTAGGGCTGTTGGAGCAGACGTTTTTAAGCGGTGGACATTAACGCCAATGAACAACTTCGGGGTTATTTGAGTTTTGTGGTGACATGGTATGAGGGAAGCGGGCTCTAAGAAAATGTTTATTGTCCGAGAAAATACTTTTCGGAGTGTTTTGAATACAGAAACCATTGATATTGTCACACAATGGTAGCTTCCCATTTCACCTATTTTGATGGTTTAACTAAACACCTGCCTAGCAAAAGTAGAACCACCATGGTAAGCAGATAGAATTCTAAAACTGTAACCAAGGCTACATGACAATGGCTTCCCTGGTTACCAGAGAAAAGGCTTGTATAATAAGAAACCCTATGTCCAAAGCTCGGGAGAGTATAGAAAAACAGAGACAGGGTTAAAAAATATTAAAGCCACCAAAAATTCTCTAGCATAGATGAAAGAAACATCTGACAAGAAAGAAACCCATAGGACATCGTTTAATAGGAAAACCAACTAACCCTAAAAACTATTTAAGCATCATGACATCAGAGAAAGCAGATATTTAAGATCATTAAAAGACAAGCAGCAGTTTAGAATTTGTATGAGTAACCCAGAGAATTTTGGTCAGAGCAGGAGCTCTTTGCTGTTCCTCCTCCCTGAGACCAAAAAGGTTACAGAAACACTTAACAACTGACAAGGACAATATGGGTCTAGAGTATGAATGAGTGTGTGAATGAAATAGAATAGATTAGAATTAGGAATCCGGCCAAGGTGAGGTGAAGAATAGGAAAAAGTGTAATTGTAAAATTCAGCTGAGTCGCAGGAACTAATGTCAGTATATTTGACAGGTTTCAGGGTAAGTAGAATTTGTGGCTGTGCCACAGGTGTCCTAGATTTGCGCAAGTGAGAGTGGCAACATTTGTAGAAGGAAATAAAGCAAATAAATTTACTATTGATACAAATGGGCTGAGGCAATACTGTATGCTGCGGGAAGGCGCACGGCTCAGTGTGCGACTGGGTTTGTGTTTTGGATGCGCGTTCATAACCCTGATGCAAAACGGGGGTTAGTGCATCCAAAATGTGCATCACCTGTAAATTCATGTTGATGAGGCTATTAGTTATTCCTCCCAATGCAAAAAAAAAAAAAAATGCACCCGACGCATACATTTTTACTCTCCAAAATTAACACCTGCCCCGGATCAGTCATTAGTTTTGGAAGAGCCCAAAAAGTGTACACAAAAGCAGAAAATATAGCTTTCCTGTACTTCCTCCAACTTAATATTGTGGCGATATTAAGTCAGAAGGACTGAAAAATGTGAACTGTCCAAAAATAAACCTGTGCACAGGTTAGGAAAAGGGATGCCTGTAAAATTGAGCATCCGTTTTTCCTATCCTGACCGCCAGCACACTTTATTTTCTTTATGTTTTCTTTGGGCAGTTCAAATTTTTCATCGCCCTGAGAGTGTGTCTTGAATGTAACACAGCTACAGAGAAAAGTGGCTTGAAAGAGATTTGATTTGTAAAGGTAAAATCACGTGTGGTGCCCCTTCAGCAAACAGTGAAAGCTTCCCCTGAAGGAGCGAGCCTTCACCTCTTCCTAAGTTTACTTAATTTACTTAATTTACTAGCCAAGGTGGTAACCCACTGAGATAAAAGCACCACAGAGCCCACCACCACGGGCTGTTGTTCCTTTGTATACAACCTTCTTTAAAAAGGACGAGGTTGTCACTCCTGCTTCCAAAGTCACCCATAATAGATGAGGGCAAAGACAGGTTTGAAAGGATAGAGCTGATAAAGTGAACATCTGTCCTTGTCCAAAGGAAGGGGAATACAATTATCTTTTGCTCTCATTTAGATAGATACTCAGTTTCACTTAGCCATCAGATACATACTCATGGGCCGATCCAATACAGTTCGCTCAGCCAAGCACACTGTTTAACCCGTGGTTGGATGCAGGTTTTGGACACGCGTCCACAACCCCTTATTCCATAAGGGGATTAGCGCATCCAAAACATGCGTCCAACCCCCCCCCCCTAAAACTAATAGCGCTCATCACATGCAAATACATGTTTTATGAGGCTATTAGCTATTCTCCCTCAATCCAAATGATGTGCGCCCAACACGCACATTTTTACCCTTAGAAATTAATGCCTGCGCAGAGCAGGCATTACGGTAATTTCTCCGCAGCCCAAAAAAGTGTACAGAAAAGCAGAACATACTGCTTTTCTGTACTTTCTCTGACTTAATATCGTGGTGATATTAAGTCGGAGGAACAAAAAGGACAGAAAGTAAAAAAAAATAAATTTTAAAGTGTGCCGGTGGTCAGGTTAGGAAAAGGGATGCTCAATGTTTTTTTGCACAGCTTTATTAGATCAGCCTGTCAGTTAGGGAACACTCTAGCTGGTGGAAGATCATCAGTACAGGGAGTTAGATTCATTTGTTAATTTGTTAAAGCATAGGCTAGTAGGGTGCAGAGGGAAGATGTCACCAAAGCAAGAGCTCCTGTCAGTGCTCCCCAATTTTGAACCCCAGCAGTGCCTGCCAGCCTCAGTTGAAAACACTAGAGATGATAAGTGTATGCACATACCACCACAATTACAATTGACTAAACAAATGTGAGTGCACTCAAAGGAACAAACACACACAAAAGAACTACAGCAGAGAGAATGAGAGGTCAAGAAAGAGAACACAGCACAAAGCAGACAAATACAAACATAAAAGTAAAGAGAAAAGTAGTAAAACCTACTTAGCTTAAAAGAAAATTGGCTGTAATGTTCATAGCTCCTCTTTAAGACATAAATAGAAGAGAAAAACTCACTTTCTAAGTAAAAGAGATATATAGTAGAATACATTCTAGCTAAGAACTGGTTCTTTATTTTTACTGTATGATAAGCTAAAAAGAAATAGAAAAGTACCCGTTGGCAATTGTTTTCTTTAAAATAGAATAAAATTGTTGAAGTTATCACTCTAAAAGGAGAGAATATTCCTTTATCCTATCCTTACCTCCTGCCATTCCCTGGGAGACAGTGCTGGATGGGTTGTGTGCCCCTATCACTTTGGGAGACTTGGTTGGGAGGAGGGCATTGGATTGTCTGCACCTTGGAACAACACTGACGTACCTGCCACTGTAGAAGAGATGACTGCAAGCAACATCATCACACTTTGACATGACAGAGATTCCACACACAGAGGGGGACAGGATTGGAAGACTATATACCTAAAGGGCAGGATTCTGAAGTCCCTTGCGAGAATATCATTACTGTTGGAAGAACTACAATGTCTATTGGAATGAGAGAGATATGGGTCATTTGAAGAAAGGGAGATAATTCAAGCAGAATGGAGGAGAAAAATAATCATGGATTACAGGAGCTCCAGAGTCTCAATGCATGGATGAGATGATGGTGCAGGGAAGAGGGATTCAGTTTTGAAAGGAACTGGACAACCTTTTGGGGAAGGGGGAGGCTTTTCCGAAAGGACAGGCTCCACCATAACCAGAATGGAACCAGGCTGCTGGCACTAGCTTTCAAAAAGGAGATAGAGCAGCTTTTAAACTAGAACAAGAGGGAAAGCAGACAGTCAGCAGTACATTCACAAGAGGCTTCTAAGGAAACTAAAAAGTCATGGGATAGGAGGCAGTGTCCTTTCATGGATTACAAACTGGTTACAAACAGGATTAAATGGTCAATTGTCTCAGTGGAAAAGGGTAAACAGTGGAGTGCCTCAGGGATCTGCACTTGGACAGGTGCTTTTCAATATATATATAAATGATCTGGAAAGGAATACGACGAGTGAGATACTCAAATTTGCACATGATACAAAATTATTCAGAGTAGTCAAATCACAAGTGGATTGTGAGAAATTGCAGGAGGACCCTTTGAGACTGGGAGATTGGGCATCCAAATGGCAAATGAAATTTAATGTGGACAAGTGTAAGGTGATGCATATAGGGAAAAATAATCCATGCAGTAGTTACATGATGATGTTAGGTTCCATTTTAGGAGCTACCACCCAGGAAAAAGATCTAGGCATCATAGTGGATAATACATTGAAATTGTCAGTTCAGTATGCTGCAGCAGTCAAAAAAGCAATGTTAGGAATTATTATGAAGGGAATGGTGAATAAAACAGAAAATGTCATAATCCCTCTGTATCGCTCCATGGTGAGACTACACCTTGAGTGCTGTGTACAATTCTGATCGCTGCATCTCAAAAAAGATATAGTTGCGATGGAGAAGGTAGTGGTACAGAGAGGAAAGGCAAAAGAGGTTAGGGCTGTTCATCTTGGAGAAGAGACGGCTGAGGGGGGATATGATAGAGGTGTTTAAAATCATGAGAGGTCTAGAACAGGTAAATGTGAATCGGTTATTTACTCTTTCGGATAATAGAAGGACTAGGGGGCACTCCATGAAGTTAGCAATCGGAGAAAATTCTTTTTCACTCAATGCACAGTTAAGCTCTGGAATTTGTTGCCAGAGGATGTGGTTAGTGTACTTAGTGTAGCTGGGTTTTAAAAAAGGTTTGGATAAGTTCATGGAGCGGAAGTCTGCTATTAATCACTTTGTCTTAGAGAATAACCACTGCTATTACTGGCATCAGTAGCATGGGATCTACTTAGTGTTTGGGTACTTGCCAGGTACTTGTATGCTGGATTGGCCACTGTTGGAAACAGGATTCTGGGCTTGGTCTGACCTCGTATGGCAATTACTTATGTTCTTATGTTAGAAAATAGGACACAATGGCTAATATGTTAGAGCCACATGTATATTGAAAGAAGAAGTCCTGTGAGAAGATGTGGAATGTTCATATCTGCTTGGAGTTTAGGAGGAGAATTCACTGGATGGCAAAAGCCCGGTACAGAAAGAAGAATTGCTAGTTACTATAGATGTGCATATTTTTCAGAGGAATATGAAGAAGAGGCAGAACTGCCATGGGAAGAAGTAGTCAAATGGTTTCATCAATATGAAGAAGAAAGAAAACGACAAAAAGAAGTATCTAGTTTTGGTAAGAGAGCAAAATTAAAGTCCTGGTGCTGCAAAAGAAAATTTAGTAAGGCCTATATAGAAGTTAAAGAGTTTGCAGCTGGACGAGGAAGTGAAGCTCCATTTTTCTACTGAAAGCATGAAAATGCAGAACAGAGAATACTTGAAATAGGTATCTGCACAGAATTCAGGTAAAGAAAGAAATTCCATCAGAGAAAGATGCAGCTGAAAACGAAATAAGCGATATAATAGAGAAACCAACACCAGAAATGGCTCTGATGGTAAAAGAGCCTGAGAAAGAGAATCAGGAGGAAAACTGGCAAAAGTAAAAGAGAAAACTGAGAACTCCTGTGAGTTTTGGTCAGAGGTAGTTTTTACAGTAAAAGGTCCTCCTCTTTCTACAGAAATTGAAAAGAAATAAATAAAACTTGAAAAAAAAATCCAGCAGAGTTGAAATCGGAGAAACACATTTCTTTAGAGAAAAAGGGAGAAATGCCAATGGAAAAATCTTTCTGTTGTGACTGGTGGTGGTGCAGAATATGAGATGGAAGCCAATGAGATGACGTGTTTGAGACCTCAGAAAAGAGTTTCGACAAGTAGAGAGTGTGGGCCTCAGTCAGTGGAAGCTAAAAGTAGTTCTGAAGAAGGCATGTCAGAACCAGTGGGAATAATCCCTCACAGGTCTTTAAAAAGTGAAATAAAAATAGCAGTAGAGGAAACTAGAACAAAAGACGTATTTTCAACAGAGGAGAGTGATGCAAATGGTTGAAGAATCCTGGGGTAAAGAGGGAGAATCTCCTATCAGTGCTGAAGAGGTGCTCCAGAGGGATCATTTATTTATTTATGTATTTATGTATTTATTTATTTATTTAATGGTTTTATGTACCGACATTCATCAGGGATATCACATCGGTTTACAATAAACGAGAGACTGCGCTTAAGGTGCGCTTGACAAGTAACATGAAAACGAGAAACTGCGCTTAAGATGTGCTTAACAAGGAACTTGAAAATGGTACTTATAAAGCTATTGACAGAATAAATGTCTATATGCCTAAAAGAGATATGTATGAGACTAAAGATATTGTATATAAAGGTAAATTATGTACATAGCACTCAATTTATTTACAATAACTTACAAAGTTGCTTAATTGGGAAGATTCCAAATTAGTTAAAGGCAATAAGGTGCAGAACAGAAGGGGGGTCAAGTTGAGAAGGGGGGTCAAGTTGAGAAAGGGTGGGTGTAATGAGAGGCTTGGGGATGGGAGGGGCAGGAAGGAGAGGAAAAGGGAGACGTAACACATGTATCAGGATTGTGTCAAAAAGTATGGGACATCTTATGAGGGTGTAACTGAGGAAGATGCTGGGAGAGTAAGGAGGTTAGGATTGAGAGAAAGGAGGTTAGGATTGAGCTTGGATCCCAACAGTGGCGGCTCCAGGAAAGGAGAGGAGAACACCGAAGCCCGCAGGACTTCCAACCTGACCTGAAATTATTCCAGAACTTGCAAATCTTGAAATAAGTGTATATACTTTGACATCTTTATTTATTTAGTTATTTATTTATTTACTTATTTATAAGCTTTTATATACCGATGAACGTTGGGAACATCTCATCGGTTCACATAAAACGTTACGGTAGCTAAACGAGCTTTACAGAGAACAAGTATCAAAACACATAACATTGTTGAACAGCGAGCAATGTAAAATAGCATACAAGGGAGGATGAACGAAGTTCATAATGGAGTAAACACAGTATACTGGTACATGCACTCACAGAATCATAATGTACAGGGAGGAGGCCTAATTACATAGATAGAAGGTCGAATTACATAGCTAATTGGATAATTAAATATAGGCAGAAAAATTAGGAGGATAGGTACATGTACTCGCAAGAGTAACTATTTACAGGTAGAATGTATAATTACAAGGCTAATTAAATAATTAAGTAGTGGCACATAAAGAAGAGGTACGGAGGACTAGAGGGGGAGGGAGGGCTGATCTGGGAATGCTTGCCTAAATAGGAAGGTTTTTAAATTCTGCTTAAATTTTTTAGGGCAATGTTCTTGCCGTAGGAAGGGGGGGAGTTTGTTCCATAGGACGGGTCCAACAAATGAGATAGCGCAAGCTTTAGTAGAACCAAGTTTAGATTGTTTAGGTCAGGGAACATTGAGGGTAGCTTTGTGTTGTTGCCTTATTGGTCTGTTTGACTTGTGAAAGGTGAGGTGTTCCGTGAACCAGTGCTTGTTTTGGTTGTGGATAGCTTTGTGGATTAGAGTAAAAGCTCATAAACTTACAAAAGGCTAACAAGCGGTCAGTCACAAAAGAAGAAAGGAAAGATAAAAGGAGAAAAATACACTGCGAAAAAATAGAGAGAGAAAACAGACAAATGCAAAATAAACATATACTTACCCAAGAAAGAGTTCCAGAAAAGAGATTTCTTTCTTATCTGAAAAGACACAAAAGATAGCAGAAATACTCAATTCTCAAAGGAAAATATTTGTTGAATGAAAAGTATAGTCATTTTAATTGTTAAAGATTAAATTCAGAAATACTTATCTGATAATGTCCAGTCGGTTGTGTCTTAGGAAAAATCTGTGAAGTTGTGGAAAGTTCTCTTTAAAAGTAGAGCTAGAGGTACCTGTGTTAGGAAAGAAAAAATAGAAAGAATATTAAAGTGTAAGATAAAAGGTTTATTGACCCTTGAAAAATAGTTGTTTATTTCAATAAAAGTTGTTCATTTGTTTTATACAGAAAAGGAAATTGTAACTCTCTGTTCAATCTATCCTTGCCTCGCTTTCCTAGCTTGGGAGAAATTCCTGGGTGCGTTGTAGGCCCCCTTTCCCTTGGTGGGGAGACCCAGCCAGGAGGAAGGCACTGAACTGCACCTCTGTGGGACAACATTCAAGATCTGGCTGCCAAGGTGACACGCACGACTATGCTTAACAACACCAAATACCTCGGCCATAACAGCAGCCTTCTCCCCTCAGGGGCGGCGTTTATAGGAGGAAAAACCTTCCTTCCTTCTTCCCTTCCCATTGTTGTTGCTACTGGTGTCTATCTTTTGCTTCCTATGGTAAGATACAATTTATTCAGGCACTAAGAGTGGCTAGGGGTTTTTATGCTCATACTTAATGTAGTGCACTGTAATGCTGTAACACCGGTGCTGTTGTCACGTGGAGGAGACACCCAGCATACGCAGTCTCTTGTTTAAAAGCCTGCTCACACTATCAGCTTGTAGGAAATGACATAGCTTGTGGAAAAAGAGTCTCACACAAACTGTAGTTGGTGTATACTGACTACATTTTCCACCCAGAGAAACCCAGAGAGAAGAAAGGCTTCAGTTCTACCTTGTCAGTGCAAGTGGTCACTGGTTAGAGACACTGTAGATGTGAAAACAAAAATAGATCTCTTTCTGCACTGCACGTGCTCTCTCCTGCACTCCAGGAGAGAGGGGGTGCCAGCATGGCCATTTGGCTAGGGCCTACGATGTTCAAGAGGCCTACTTTTGTTGGGAAAAATTTAAAAAAAAAAGCTAAATATATCTATTTCTAACATGTATAAATAAAAATTTCAATTGTAATTGAAGAATGTGCTAACAAAAAAGCTCATGAAGCCTTCTTAAATAAATAAAAATTATTTGGGAAATTTAGAAAACGATTTCTCTTATTAAGTATCACATCAGAACCTTACATAGGGCCTACTTTTCTTAGCTGGCATGGGCCTAATTCCTGCTCTCTCCGGCCCTGCCTGCCAGTTCAATGATACAGTAACTGTTAGAGTGACCAGAAAGAAAATTGCCGTGTCTTCTCTTATACAGTGACACTTTGATCTGAAATATAAATCACATAAATAAATAAATAAAAAATAAACTGGAAACAGCCCACCATGCTTTAAGTTTCTCCTTCCTTTCCTTTCCTTTCTAAATCTTTTTTTCAACTTTTTCTTTGGCTTTGAGAAAGTGCTTCAGAAGCACAATTACTCAGAAGCAGTGGAATGCCTCTTTGGTTATGGGGCGGGGGAGACAACCAAGCTCCGCCCCCTGCTCCACCCCTAGCTCCATCACCAGCTCCGTTCTCTTCTCCCACTCCCATTTTCTTACTTTACATTTATAGTTAATGTGGCCCTAGTTCCCAGCTCTTTCTTTTAGTCATCAATATTACGTACCTCCCTCAGAAGCTTGCAGGAATAGGCAGTCTGTTAGGCAGAAGGAGAAGTTATAGCATGTGGCTAGGAGGCAGTGAAGGAAAGACATGAGCTCAGTGTGCTCTCCAAAGTTAGGCCCCAGCTTAGCCAAAAAGGGAGTGGCACCACCCTGCCAGTCTTGGTGATAGACTGGGGGGAAAAGGGATTTAGAGAGTGCATTTTTCTATTTTAAATCTCAGGATTAGGATTGTTTGCTGTATTTGACCTGCACCTTCTGAGAGGCTGTAACCCCCTCTCCAGAGGTGCAGGAGGGAATCTGTACACCACTTACCTGATGAATCCTTCTGTGGAAGTGTCCTTTTTTACTGAAACATGGAACTTGTCATTCATCCATAATGTGCTTTGAATGTCTGTCCCAAAGGGCTGGGGTATCCTAACCAAGGTGGATGTCCCTTTTTCCCAACAGTACCTGATTCCAGAATGACACTCCAGGTGTTCACCTGCCCATATCTCAGGTCCCAGGGTGGAAACTCCATTTGGGGGTCTCCTGATGGTCTTCTTCTCCAACTCCTCTTCGAAAGAATAGTTCAATGATCCTTCTGAGGGAAGGGCCAGTTCTGGAAAATATATTATAATCCAAATTTGGGCAAGGAAGGGGACAGCAAAAATAATTCCTTTCCAAAAGATGAAAATTCAATGTGGCAAAAATAATTGATCTAATTTACAGGTCTCTACAACTTCCTTTTATAGGTGTTGAGCTGGAGGTGGACCCTTGGGCCGAGGTGAGGTTAATGCAACCCATAGGAGGGATCATACGGGTCCCCACCGTCATCAGGTGGAGAGGGCTGATGAATGAAGGCCGGCTGGCGCTTCACCAATACCAGCCCTCGTTCCCCGCGGGATGAGCCTTTGGTTACCGGGGCTGGCTGGACTTAGGTGGGCCTCCGTATGTCGTCATCGATGGAAGGATTGAGGTCAGCCCAGAGGCAGCAACTGAGGAGAGTAAAAGTCTATACTGGACGAGGCAGAGTCACGGAGACCCAGGCGCCAATAGAACCAAAGTCAGACAGGGGGTGCCCGAGCAAGAACAGGCTGAAGCCTGAATAGGCTAAGTCCAGAATGTAGACTGAAGAGACATTGTAGGGCAAGCTGGAGACAGGGCTGGAGGCAATCTGGAAGCAATGACAAGCAAGGCTGAGGTCTGGATGAGGAGAGAGTCAAGA
The DNA here is from genome assembly GCF_901001135.1 of Rhinatrema bivittatum. Lineage (NCBI taxonomy): Eukaryota > Metazoa > Chordata > Amphibia > Gymnophiona > Rhinatrematidae > Rhinatrema > Rhinatrema bivittatum. Next base: position 614,427,996 of record NC_042615.1, on the reverse strand, counting down.
GCGTAGTCAGGCAATGCAGAGGTCTGGGTCTGGAGAGAGGCAACAGAGTAGTCAGGCAAAGCAGAGGTCTGGGCTTGGAGAGAGTCAACGGCGTGGTCAGGCAAAGCAGAGGTCGAAGTCAGAGGAGGCAATCTGAGGATAGGTTGAAGATCAGGAACACAGAAAGAGGAAATCAGGAGCAGGAGTCAGCGAGGATCAGGAACCAGGAACAAGGAAAATCTCTAGGAGGCAATGAGTACTCAACCAGCAAGGAGACCTGTTGCAAAGGCAGTCCTAGGGAGCGGAGCCCGGGCTTAAGTACCGGAGCTTCGCTCACGTCATCATCGGGGCCGCAGCTCGTTTCCTGCCGTGGGCCCTACTTAAGACACAGTGATGCGCGCATGCCAAGGGAGGGGCGCGGCGCTGAGTGGCGGCGTCTCTCTGCGGGCCACGCGGAGAGGCCGACGTGGAGTGCCAGGATCTGTAGCTGAGCTAGAGGCACCAGGGGCGGCCAGAGGACGGAGCCGGTGGCCTACCACTGCCAGGGACGAGGGACCAGGCACTGGATTCACTTGAGAGAGGTAAGAGGGTTGAGCTGCGGGTCTGCCGCAGCCGGCATGCTTAACAATAAGGGGCAAAGGGGTATACAGATTCCCTCCTGCACCTCTGAAGAGGGGTGCAGGTCAAAAACAGCAAAAAATTCTAATCAGGTACTGTTGGGGAAAAAGGGACACCCACCCTGGTTAGGATACCCCAGCCCTTTGGGACAGACATTCATTCCACATCATGGATTCATTACAAGTTCCAAGTTTCAGTAACAAGAGACACTTCTACGGAGGGAAATATCAGGTAAACTTGTACCACACTGAAGACAAGGAATCTGAATGTATTTGGATATTTTATTTATTCACTTTACTGTTTTTCTTACAATCAATATCAGTAAGTATTATTTTGAACACCTATCCAGCGAGTCTGGCCTGCTTTGTCCAGGTACCTGACCAGAAGAGCAAGGGTAATACACACACAGAGAAGGTTTCCAGTACTTGGGCCCAGAATGTTATCCTCCCCCCATAGAGAAGAATCCCTTCCCACACCCGGGAAACAAAAGAGTGGAGGGAAAGGACAAAGGAGATAGTCCACGTAAAGAAATATTTTTATGGCCCTTTGGAATCATCACTGTTCTCTGAAAAAGAGTTATAGACTAAAGAAAGCTTTTGCTATACCTGGAGGCAAGCATCAGGAAAAAGATGGCTAGTTAGCCATTCCCAAGTGCTGCTTGTCAGAGCTCCCTAGTTAACCAACCAATCACCAACACTAAACCCTTTCCACTTTATTTTTTATTTATTTATTTAAAGCTTTTCTATACCGGCATTCATGATACAATCATATCATGCCGGTTTACAGATAACAAGGGGTACAATAACTTTGTTTTTTTAACCAGTGCCGAGGAAGTAAAAAGTTACAATATAACAAGGTTATTGAAACTGGAGAAAGGAAGGAGACAGGGATAGACAAGAATTCCAATTTGCCTCAACAATTTCCAACCATCCTCAACCACCCCTAGCCAGTTCCTTGCCTCAGAACTCCTTCCCCTTCCCCTTCCCCAGCCACAGACCCCCACCCAGCCAGTCTCCAGTCACAGATCACCTCCCCAACCAGTCTCCAGCCACAGGCCCTCCTCTCTCCTCAGCCAGACTCTATCCACAGACCCCCTCCCTCCCTTCCCAGTCAGTCTCCAGCCACAGACTCCCCTCCCTCACCAGCCAGGCTCCAGCTGCAGGCCTCCCATCCTTCCTCAGTCAATCTTCAGCCATAGCCTTCCCATCCAGACTCCAGCCTTGGAGCCCTAACCTTTACCCCATGCAGTTTCTCCTCCTGCCCCGGAAGTACTGACTGCTGGCTGACACTGCATGGCTCTCTGCATGCTCGCGCTGGTCTTGTGAGATGGAGATCAGTGCAAGAGATCTTGCACTGATCTGCATATCACACGAGACCAGCGCGATCTTGCACAGATCTGCATATCACACGAGACCAGCGCAAGCATGCAGAGAGCAGAGGAATGAAGCAGGCAGAGAGCTCTTCCGGTACGGCCTCTGGAAAAAGTTGAATGGGCCAGGACCCAGGTAACTTGTCTGAAATCCAGCTAAGAAATGACTCAATATAAAATGGTGATTGTTTAAAGATGTAGTTTGCTTTCAATTCCAGGTAAAAAAAAAAAAAAAAAAAGGACTTCATTGTCAATCCATGCAGGTGCTAGCTGTGATAAGCTGTTTGAAAAAAAAATGTTTGCTACTATACAGAACAGAGCCATAATTTAAGTAACTTATGGAAAAATCAACAAAAGTAACATAAAAGTGAGGGCATCGAAAGAAATCTAAATCCAAATGCTGTAGTGACTTGTTGGAAATGGTAAAATGTAAAATATAAAAATATCTGTGTAGTTAGCTGGTTATACTTAACCGCAGCCGTGCCACTGAATGTACCCGGCTAATGTCCGTGTGTGCAAATTTTTCTCTCTCATATACACTCTCCAATACACACACAATCACTCACATATGCTCACACACACAAACATGTTCACTCTCTCTCCCATGTGCTCTCTCAAGTATACACACACACATGCTCTCTCTGTCCCTGGAACATACAGGTAACAGCAGCCTCCTCCTTGAGCCCAAGTAGTGTCTCTCGTTCAAACATGTACATACACAGACACTGCCTCTCTCTCTTACACACAGACACACATGCTCTCTGTCTCACACACACAGATTATCTCTGTCTCTCTCTCACACACACACACACACACATGCTCTCTGCCTCTCTCTTTCACATGCACACACATATGCTTGCTGCTTCTCTCTTTCTCTCTCTCTCTCTCTCACACACACACACACACATGCTGGCTGCCTCTCTTTCTCTCTCACACACACACACACACATATATCCTTTTTCTTTCCCTGGAATGTTCAGGGTACAGGCAACAAGCAGCCTTCTTTCTTCCGCCCCATGGACCCACTGATGCAGGAGCCTCCTCCTTGGGACCAGCCGATGCAGCAGTCTTCTTTTTGGGCCATGCAAGCCCAGCTGATAGAGCAACCTCCTCCTTGGGCTATGAGGGCACGGCCAATGCAGCCTTCTCTTCCTTTCCTCTGGTGGGCCCAGCTGGCAGAGCTGCCTCCTCCTTTGGCCATGTGGGCCCAGCCAGCATTCTCCTTCTTTCCCCACATGGGCAGGCCTATACAGTTTCAGCTTCCTTGGGACACACTGGCACTGCCAGCAGAGCTGCAGTCTATTGGTTGCACCACATGGCCTGGCCAACACAGTGGCAGACGCTTCAGATCGTGTGGGCCTCATGACTCATTAGTCTCATCCTTTGTGGGAATCATGGCTGAAACTTGGAGCACTTATTTTTGGATCCGGTGCTAGCGAAGCCTCTGCACAAAGTCCCTTTATTGCCAGGCTCATTGTGAAGTAAGTCACAAACCCTGAAAAATGACTCAGAATCTATATAGCAAACCTTCCATGCCAACAGAGCGTTAATTCCCAGAACTCAAACAGCAATAACCCTGCATGAAAAGGCAACACTAAAAATATTCCACCTGGGCCTAAAACACCAATACACTTTCTAGTGGGAAAAAAGAACAAGCTGGACTACACAGAACCTACATGTTAGCAGAATACTTCACCTCCATCACACATATAGGACACAGACAGACTCTCACCAAATACAGAATAAGGGATCATAAATTAAAAATAGAAATATGTAGATAAAAATGGAATTCTTTCTTGTTTTGCTATCTTCTCCAGTTCCCCCTCCCCTTTCTATTTCCTGTGGAATAGTTCCCCTTTCTATTTCCATGCTGCCACAGCCTTGCTGATGATGCTCCCTTGAGCTCGATACCTGGGGAAGCTGCTCCCCCTTGCCCACCTCCTTAGTCCCTGCTCTGCCAGGAAGCCAGAATGATAAGCAGCAACCTGACCAGGAAGATGACACATCCAAAAGCTGCAGAAGCAGTGGAGCTGACAAGCATTGACCTCATGCCTTTGACTTTGGCCATTATCCCTCAGGGCCTCCTCAACTGTACCAGAAAATTGCACAAAAATCAATGCTATGTTCATCTCAGGGTAAGCAGCTCTAACATACTCTGCTGTGCTCTCTCTGAGGCCTGGGGGGCAAGAAATGATACATTCTACCACCAGCTCTGCTCCTTACCCGCAGAGGAGTTGGCAATGATTTACACTGCCATCTTTGCTCCTTTTCTGCAGGGGAGCCAGAACTAAATCACATTGCCAGTTTTACTTTCTTCCTTGGGTACAGGAAAAAAAGGTGGCAGAATGTCATTCTCGGTGGTTCCATCAGAAATTAAGACCCAGGAAACAGACACAAACAGGGGTTGAATTAGCACAAGTTTGAAACTTGTGAGCTGTAGTGCTACTCATCAAGGCCAGGGGTGAAGCCTTGACTACTGGCACTATTGCTTATAATTGTTTTAATTCAAACCCTTTTGTGTCTGTTCTCTCCTCTGCAGTTTCTGCTTCAGTAACACCCCTTCTCCTCCTGTTCCCTGTAGAACAGGAGGGGAAGGGGCTGAATTAGGGACCAGAGTGGTTGTTCTCTGCTCTGTCCACACCAGCCCATCCCTTCCTCTCCTCTTTCTTGCAGGCTCCCTGAAGGGGAGGGACTGGAGCAGGACACCCCTGCTGCTCTGGCTCTTAAGTCTGAAAAGAAGTGCCAGAACTCCCTAAAATTAAGCTCTGGTGGTACTGGCTCTTCAGATCATATGATATATCCTTGTCCTACTGCTATAGATTTTTGGAATTAAGAGTGACATAGAATAAAGGCCTGGATTTATCAAAATGCACTAAATATCACATGTAATAGAAAAAGGGGTGTGTTTTATGGTAATATGAAGTTTATGCTAATACCTATATGAGCATAGGTATTAGAGAGAATTTGAAAAGAAGCTGGCCATAGAGGCAAAAACTCACAGTAAAATCTTTTTAAAATATATCCGAAGCAGAAAGCCTGTGAGGGAGTCAGTTGGACTGTTAGATGATCGAGGGGTTAAAGGGGCACTTAGAGAAGATAAGGCCATCGCAGAAAGATTAAATGATTTCTTTGCTTCGGTGTTTACTGAAGAGGGTGCTGGGGAGGTACCCGTACTGGAAAAGGTTTTCATGGGTAATGATTCAGATGGACTGAATCAAATCACGGTGAACCTAGAAGATGTGGTAGACCTGATTGACAAACTGAAGAGTAGTAAATCACCTGGACCGGATGGTATACACCCCAGAGTACTGAAGGAACTAAAAAAATGAAATTTCAGACCTATTAGTAAAAATTTGTAACCTATCATTAAAATCATCCATTGTACCTGAAGACTGGAGGATAGCTAATATAACCCCAATATTTAAAAAGGGCTCCAGGGGCGATCCGGGAAACTACAGACCAGTTAGCCTGACTTCAGTGCCAGGAAAAATAGTGGAAAGTGTTCTAAACATCAAAATCACAGAACGTATAGAAAGACATGGTTTAATGGAACAAAGTCAGCATGGCTTTACCCAAGGCAAGTCATGCCTCACAAATCTGCTTCACTTTTTTGAAGGAGTTAATAAACATGTGGATAAAGGTGAACCGGTAGATGTAGTATACTTGGATTTTCAGAAGGCGTTTGACAAAGTTCCTCATGAGAGACTTCTAAGAAAAGTAAAAAGTTATGGGATAGGTGGCGATGTCCTTTCGTGGATTGCAAACTGGCTAAAAGACAGGAAACAGAGAGTAGGATTAAATGGACAATTTTTCAGTGGAAGGGAGTGGGCAGTGGAGTGCCTCAGGTATCTGTATTGGGACCCTTACTTTTCAATATATTTATAAATGATCTGGAAAGAAATACGAGTGAGATAATCAAATTTGCAGATGACACAAAATTGTTCAGAGTAGTTAAATCACAAGCAGATTGTGATAAATTGCAGGAAGACCTTGTGAGACTGGAAAATTGGGCATCAAAATGGCAGATGAAATTTAATGTGGAAGTGCAAGGTGATGCATATAGGGAAAAATAACCCATGCAATAGTTACACAATGTTAGGTTCCATATTAGGTGCTACAACCCAAGAAAGACATCTAGGCATCATAGTGGATAACACATTGAAATCATCGGTTCAGTATGCTGTGGCAGTCAAAAAAGCAAACAGAATGTTGGGAATTATTAGAAAGAGAATGGTGAATAAAACGGAAAATGTCATAATGCCTCTGTATCGCTCCATGGTGAGACCGCAACTTGAATACTGTGTACAATTCTGGTCGCCGCATCTCAAAAAAGATATAATTGCGATGGAGAAAGTACAGAGAAAGGCTACCAAAATGATAAGGGGAATGGAACAGCTCCCCTATGAGGAAAGACTAAAGAGGTTAGGACTTTTCAGCTTGGAGAAGAAACAGCTGAGGGGGGATATGATAGAGGTGTTTAAAATCATGAGAGGTAGATGTTAATCAGTTATTTACTCTTTCGGATAATAGAAAGACTAGAGGGCACTCCATGAAGTTAGCATGTGGCACATTTAAAACTAATCAGATTAAGTTCTTTTTTACTCAACGCACAATTAAACTCTGGAATTTGTTGCCAGAGGATGTGGTTAGTTTAGCTGTGTTTAAAAAAGGATTGGATAAGTCCATTACCTGCTATTAATTAAGTTGACTTAGAAAGTAGCTACTGCTATTACTAGCAATGGTAACATGGAATAGACTTAGTTTTCGGGTGCTTGCCAGGTTTGGCCATAGGATGCTGGGCTTGATGGACCCTTTGTTTGACCCAGTATGGCATGTTTGAGAGAGAGAGAGAGAGAGAGAGAGAGAGAGAGACTTATGAACAGCACAGTGCTCTCTTGTGAAGATTTGATGACCTTCGGAGTGAGGAAACTCACCCAAAGTTGAGATTTGTGCAACGTTCTCTCAACCTAGCTTGATGGACTCTCTACCTGGGTAACATCAAGCTAGGTTGAGAGAGCATTGCATAAATCTCATCTTTGGCTGAGTTTCCTCACTCCGAAGGTCATTAAATCTTCACAAGAGAGCACTGTGCTGTTCGTACGTCTCACTTTGAATGTCAAAGTGACCCCTAACCCCTACACTAATACCTAAACCTCACTTCGCGTTACTAGGTGGGTTTCCCATAGAGATATAAATACCTGTCTAGTGGGAGCTCATTATGGCTAGTTCTCTCTCTCTCTCTCTCTCAAACCAGCCTGGGAAAAACATCACAATGTGCAATCACACAGCCTAACACTAATGAAAAAGGTGTAGTTAAAATTAGCATTAAAGCTGTGCAATAGGGCTTCACAAAAGTGTAAGCCCAATTCCTCCTCTTTTTCAGATTTGCATTATGCTGCTTTCGCATGCGTTAAAGGCACTTAACACATTCAAAAATGCCATACCGCGATTTGATAAATGACCCTGTAAGGGTGTTCTTTCCCTCACTGTGGATATTCCTTTCCAGTTAGTGATGTTATACTCCTCCTTTCTGTTTGGTATGCATTGCAATCACATTAGAAAGTTTATGAATATTTTACTTTTAGCATTTAAGGTCATCTTGAATAATTTGAATTTTAGTAAAAGTAATGATTTTAATTATTGATTGAGCATTGTTTGTATTGTCAATAAATATAAAGCAAAACTAGCAAAGAAAAATAGAATCCAGATGACTATAAGTTTACGTCAGGTAACTGCATGTAACAATACATTTCTACTTGCTTTCCTGTGTTTTGTTCTGATCCAATTTATGTTTTCATTGTTATTTTTTTTATATTGTACATATAACATGCAGAATCTTTAATAAAGATAGTTTAAAAAATTGGGTATTGACATAATTAATGCATCTTAAATTCCCCAAACAGGGTACACTAGAAGAACTTAATTATATTTGCACAAAAAGGGAGATCTTGGAGCATTATCAAATGGGGAATAAATAAAAGAGCCAGAAAAAACAAGCAATTTGCTATTTTGAATCTTATAGATGGTGCTTCGCATTTCAATTACTTGCACAGCTTTGACATGAAACAAGTGGTTCCAACAGCTCAGGTTATGCTCTGTTTTCTTTATCGTTCTTTCCGCATTCAGCCTCCTGAGCTTTTATTCAGAGATATGAGATCGTTACACAAGCTCCCCTCGACATAAAATTAACTGGGGATGGAAATGATTGTAAGTTTTGTCTTTTTAAGAGGTCTGCGCTAAGAGTAACAGAATGGCATTTAATTATTCAAAGATCCCAGGTGGCTTTGAGTCTTGCCTGCCCATTGTTGTCTATATGCTACCAAATTTGTGCTTAGTTGAATGTCTCCTTTTGCAGATTTGATAGGCATTGCAAGTCATTATGCAGAGACCCTTTCATGTCAGAACAATAAAGACACAACTCAAATTTACCATATGTCTTTAACTCTACCTCCCATTTGACTTTGTAGTTGTATTCAGTATTGTTGAGCTCAGTGATCAATTTGCTTGACTTGGCACTCAGATTGGAGTTTTTTCTGTGAAGAGTGTGTGTGTATGTGTTTTGAGAAGACAGGAGGCCAAGCTTTCAGCCTTCACTTAAAAAGTCTACATTTTACCAAAAGTGAAGGGTAACATCTGCTGCTTTGTGTATCTAATGCATTATTTACCTAAAATCAGAACTTAGAAAAATTCAACCCAAAAGATATTTGCTGACATTGGAAGATAAAAATAATCATATCCTATAGTTTGATAAATATAACTCAGCGTTCTGTGCATAGTAATAGAATGGCATAAACTTCCAATATTTAGAATTTTCAATCAGCACAGGTTTCCTCTTTCTTCTGTAGAAGAAAGATCAACCAAAAGATGTGCAAGGGCCTCCATCCTCCATGATTGTAGATGTGATTTTAGATACTATGTCTCATATTGACAAATGTGGGTCTTTCTCTCTTCTTGTTGTAACAAAGATTAAAACCCTCACAAGTATTTTTCCCAGTGGTCTTCTTGAGTGTTTTTTTTAGGTGGGCTGTTTGTATATTCTGAGCTCTCCCTAGTGTTGGGCAATCCTCTTTTTGGGATGGATTATTCATCCCTTTATATACTAAGGGTTGAGCATGCTCAGATCAGATTAATCTGGGACCTCACAGTTCAGACGAGTGTTGTAAAGAGAATAGTTTTTGAGTAGGACCTCATGGCCTAGTCATTCCAAGAGGGTTTTTTTGGGATCAAGAGTTTTGAGAAGATTTTAGAAGTTTGAAGAGTAGGTTTTACTATTCTGGATCAGTTCTTGACTGAGAAGGAAGACCCCCCCTAGAAGGAAGGGCTGAATCCCTGTTTTGTACCTTGTGTTCATTTAACAGCAAGATGGAAGACAGATTGGATTTGTGAGAGCTTTGAGAAGTGTTTGGCAGAAACCATCTAAGTCTGAAGGTAGGGGATTCTTTCAACACCCCTGGTACATACTGGCAGTGAAGGATAACGTTCCTATCTTTAATGGGAAATGCATTTTGGACCAGGACACAGTTAAAAGGAGGTTCATCTAAAGAGGCACCATGGACAAAGAAACATGAATATTTCTTATTTATATTTTCTTCACCTTATTTATGATTTTTGGAATTCCTAGCTTGGATATGTTCATGTTTATTAAAATTTATTAATCACCTAGGCAATAGGCCAAAGGAGATATACAAATTCAAACAAATCTAATTCAATAAAACAAAATTGTGATTAAAACAATATACAACAGACAAAAACAAAACATAGAATACAATACAATGCAATGCAATGAACTTGTCACTCAGACATCACTGACTATCTTAGCAACCCTGATTTACTTGCAGCTAGCATAAAAATGCTTGTTTAAAGAGAACAATTTTCAGTATAGATTTGAAAGTTTTAAGCAGACCAACTGCCTAATCTTTTCTGACAATGGGCCGGATTTTAAGAGGTACGGCGGGAGTAGATTTGTGTAGAACTTTCCTTCTGGCCCCCCCCCCCCCACCTTCCCCTCCCTTCCCCTACCTAACCCGCCCCCCAGCCCAATCTAAAACCTCCCTTGACCTTTCCTAAATAAGTTGCGCCTGCCTCTGGGCAGGCATAGGTTGCGCGCGCCAATCCCCCGGCACAGCCACTGTACCGGAGGCCTCGGTCCCGCCCCGCCCTGCCCCACCCACTCCCTGCCCCTTTTTTCAAGCCCCGGGACAGATGCACGTCCTGGGGCTTGTGCGTGTTGCCGGGTCTATGCAAAATAGGCTCGGCGAGCGCAGGTGCCAGTTTTCGCGCACGTAACCCTTTTAAAATCCACCCCAATGTGTTTCAGAAAGTGAGCGCAGCAACAGAAAAGGCACACTCGCAAGTGACAGCCAGGCAGCCTGTCAAGCTGAGAGAACATCCAAAAGACCACATTGTTGTGACCTCAATGCACAAGAAGGACAGTACAGCTGTACCAAAGCTTTGACCCAAGGAAGTTTTTCAGAGCTGATCAATTTAAAGACAATCATAACCACTTTATATTGAACAAATTGAGCTACAGGGAGCCAATGTAAGTCCATCAGCACAGGAGTAATATGATTCCTTGGCATAAGACGGGCAGCAGAATTCATTAGCAATTGAATAGGTTTCAGGGCCTGAGCAAGAAGATCTAAATAAGCCATGCTAAAGTAATCAATTAGGGCGGTATAGAGGTCTGGACCACTATACAGAAGTCAGATTGATATAAGACATGTTTTAAATCATTCAAAACTCACAGCTTGAACAAACCTGATCTTATTACAGATTTAATATGATGTTGAAAGTTTAAATGGGAATCAGTCCAAATACCCAATTTTTTGATACTGTAACATAATGGAAAAGTTAAACCATCAATAATAATAGAAGAATATTTGATTTAGCAGCTGATTTTGAACCAACAAAAATTCAGCTTTGACATATTTAGTGCGAGTTTGTTAAAGAATAACCATTTTTGAATTGCAGATAAACAGGTATTTAGTGATTAAATTGTAACTGACCAAGAAGGCTGAATATGATCAGACAAGAAGGGTTCAAACCATTTAAACACAGTCGGGCCGATACAGTAAAATTTGCGGGAGAGCCGGCGCTCCGAGGCGAGTGCCCGCTATCCCAATGCGCGCCCAAGCCACTCTCCCCGGCTCGTGATCGAGTATGCAAATGAGGGCCCATAGTAAAAGCAGATGCTAGGGACAGTAGCGCGTCCCTAGTGCCTCCTTTTTGACAGGAGCGGCAGCTGTCAGCGGGTTTGACAGCTGACGCTCAATTTTACCAGGGTCGATTCTCAAACCCGCTGACAGCCACGGGTTCGGAAAATGGACGCTGGCATAATTGAGCATCCGTCTTCCGACCCGCGGGCCGCTGGCCAATTTAAACTTTTTTTAAACTTTTGGATTTTTTTTTAAATTTTGGGGCCTCCGACTTAATATTGCTATGATATTAAGTTGGAGGGTGTTCAGAAAAGCATTTTTTTCTGCTTTTCTGTACACTTTCCCGGTGCCAGCAGAAATTAACGCCAGCCTTTGGGCAGGCGCTAATTTCTGAAAGTAAAATGTATGGCTTGGCTGCACATTTTACTTTCTGTTTCGCGCGGGAATAACTAATAGGGCCATCAAGATGCATTTGCATGTTGCGGGTGCTATTAGTTTCGGGGGGGTTGGCCGCACGTTTTCGACGTGCTATTACCCCTTACTGTATAAGGGGTAAAAATAGCACATCAAAAACGTGCGGCCAAATGCGGGCTAACAATTCTCTCCGCCGGAGCGCACTGTACTGTATCAGCCTGAATGTTGAAAGGCCACATTCCTTGAGTCTAAAGAGTAAAATCTTGTAGTCAATGGTGTTGCATGTAGAGGATATGACTAAGGAAACAAGACTATAACTGTTTAGGCAGCAAGACCTCTTCTTAGAGTGTCCAGCAGATAAGTTAATAAAAGTTTGGTACTTAGAGATTTATGAAATGCAAACTGATGAGCATCAAGGACCTCTTCCTCTTCAGTGAATATAATGGTTGGAGGACAATAGTTTTGAGTAATTTTGCCAAAAAGAGTAAGAAGAAATAGGCGTGTAATTAACAGGATCAGTGCAATCAAGATTTTGTTTATTTAACAAAGGTTTAATAGAAGCTTTTTTAGGGATGTTGGAATGATATCATGCTTCAGGGAAATAATTATCAAAGTGGTCAAAAAGGAGCAATAACATCTCTTACAGCTAACCCCCACAGGATTCATATTAAAAAGAGAAAGTGAGGAGTTTAGTTACTTGTTTAAGTTAAAGTGTGATGGGGGCTTGCCTATCACTGACCTTTGCCCTTGCACTTTTTTATATTATTGGTACTGGTGGTGATTTTTGGCTTTTGTGATCCTCCCCGTCTTTAACGCCATCTTTTTTGCAGGAAGCTTTAATGGGATATAAATGCCTCAGGAGCATGCTCAGTGATTCAGAGGGAAAGATTTTCAGGCAGAAGCAAGGAACTTATGTAGAATGGTCATTGCCTCATCTTTGGAGGCTGGGCCGGAGAAGAGAGAGGAGTAAGAGTTTGGTTGCTGATCTTGATTACCTTAGAGTTGGGATTAAGTCTAGAAGAAGAAAGGATTTTGCTGTTGAGAGTTTTTGACCAGTCTGGAAGTAAGGGCTGGGAAAGAGATCTTTTTGCCCAAGCTGCAGGAGAGGAGCAAGGGAGAATAGAAGAGAGGATTCTTCCTCGCCCAGTGAGACTCCGCTGGAGCTAGTTGGGAGTCAGAAGATTGTTTAAGATTTCTGGATTTTTGAGAACTATTTTCAACTTGGGGATATTTTCAACTCATTTCCCATTTGATGCTGGAGTTACATTCCAGTTATCCTACCCCCACTGGGGAAGGACATCTGAGTATGGATGGTGGTGCAGAAAAGGAAAGACCATCTAGGAGGAACAAAATTGACAGAAAGACCATGCTGGTTTTGGTTTTGATATTCTCGATGCTGTTGTTTATTTTCTTTATAATTGCTTGAATACTCATCTTTGACCTTCAGTAGACTCTTTATTTTTAAGTCTAGTTGGACTCTTTTTGCTTTATTTATCCTCTAGCCTTTTTTCCTGTTGTTTTCCTTGTCTGAATGGACAGTTATTTTTACTGGATTTTGGAGCTCTGTCTCTCTTGGGTTCTTTTTTTGTGGTTCCTTTAACCCATCCCATGTGCCGTACTTCATCTTTCAGTGAGTACCAAGAATGAAATTGCAAACCACACCTGGGGCCTAAGAAACTCATGCAATCCTAAGGGGTCACTGGATGGTGTTGTAGCTCAGTTATACTGCAGCTATGTAGTTACTGTGAATGGTTACCGGGGAGTTCAAAAGCTTATCTTATCTTTTATTATAGGAATGTTCTGGTTGAGAGGGGACATAGCAATGTTGCTTTGAGAAAAGTTGTCCACTATTTCTGCAGGATCCTTAAGCCTCCTTGGGGCTGTTTTCACTGTGTCTTATCACATTGGCAGGAACAAAATTGGGGTTATTGAGCCATAGTACACTGTATTCTGTCCTCACTTCCCAAGAAGGTAAGGATGTTTCTGAGTAAAGTTTCCCATCAACCATACTTGATGTATAACTTTGTGTAGGATCAAATGGACAACACTCTTTGCCATCTTCATTTCTGCCTGCCAGCTGAAATGGAGTTAGATTCAGATGGTCACAGGTTGTCTGAAAAGCATTTGTTCTGCATATGTACAGAACACCTTCATTCAGTGGTTGTAAGACAAGAACATAATTCAAGCACTCCATATGTTTAGATTTGCCTTTTTTGACACATTCATTATTTTTTAGGGATGTGAATCGTGTGCCCGATCATTTTAACGATCGGGTTCGGCTGGGGGGGGGGGGGGGGGGGGGGGAATCTGATTATTACAGATGTGAATTGGAATCGGTTCCGATTCCAATTCACATCACTAATTTTCTTTAGTGAGGCCCGCACCGATAAAAAAAACCCACCCCGACCCTTTAAAATTACCCCCTTAGCCTCCCCCACTCTCCCGACCCCACCCCCAAAACTTTTTACACATACCTGGTGGTCCAGGGGGGCCGCGGGAGCGATCTCCCGTTCCCAGGCCATCAGCTGCGCTAAAAAAATGGTGCCGATGGCCCTTTGCCCTTACCATGTGACCAGGGCCGGCGGAACCACTAGGCAAGCTAGGCCTGTGCCTAGGGCGCCAAGATTTAGGGGGCGCCACGGCAGGCAGCAGAATTTTGAAAGGGCAAAAAGTGCCCTTTCAAAATTCTGCCAGCCTTCGAATCGCCTAGATGGAGACCAAGAGTTGAGATTTTGGGGGGCGCCACGGCAGGCAGCCAGCTCCCAACTCGCCCTGCTGCCCCGCCAGTGTCACCCTCCCGACACCCCCCTAGTGGTCCAGCGGAGGTCCCGGGAGCGATCTGCCGCTCCCGGGGCCTCCGCTGCCACTAAGCAAAATGGCGCCGGTGACCTTTAGCCCCTACCATGTGACAGGGGCTGAAGGCCACCGGCGCCATTTTGCTTAGTGGCAGCCGAGGCCCCGGGAGTGGCAGATCGCTCCCGGGCCCTCCGCTGGACCACCAGGGGGGGTGTCGGGAGGGTGGCACTGGGGGGGGGGGGGGCAGGGAGAGTCGGGGGCTGGCTGCCTGCTGCGGCGCCCTTTAAATCTCGGCGGCTGGTCTCCGGCTGCACCGATCTTCCTTTCTTTGGCCACGTGATCAGCTAGACCGGCTGCGCCGATCTTCTTTCTGTGTGTGAGTGTGTGTGTGTGTGTGTGTGTGTGTGTGTGTGTGTATGTGTATGTGTATGTGTATGTGATGTGATGTATATGTAAGAAAGGAATGGAGCTTCTGTGTGTGCGTGTATGTGATGTGTATGTGAGAAAGGAATCTGCCAGTTTAAAAAAATGAAGTGTGATAATACATATACCTCAACTTTTGTGCTGATTTTGTTGAAAAGTTGGATGAAAGATGAAATTACTAAATTTTAAGAATCCCTCTGCTGGAAAATAAAATTTAACAAAGTGGGTAGAGACAAATACTAAAGTGGGTAGAGACAAATACTAAAGTAAAAAAAAAAAACAACTAAAGTATTTAAAATGTTCATCTCAGCAAAATCACAAATTTAAGATACTGAAGCCAGGTGGATTTTTTTTTTTTTTAAGCATAATTTAAGCATGAAGACTAGAATAGTTCCAATCTGAAACAGTTTTGCTTTTTTTTAAGCCTTTAGAAAATGTATATTTTTAAATGACTAAGACTGGAGTCTTCTCATTTAAAAGGGAAGCTGACTAAGGATGTCTTTCTGTTCCATATCTCCCACATGAATAATCATACGACTGATAGTTTGAAGAAACACACTTGCTTTATTGCCTGAAAGCATAAAACAAGAGAAGGTGTAGGTGGCTGTCCCTTGGGAGGACAGAACCTGAAGGAAGGGTGTCATTTCGCCTTCTGATAGGAATGTGGTTTTCTTATTTAATGGTTGGGAGCATCACTTTCACTTTTAGTAAAAGTGAAAAATGCTGTAAGTCTGAAAGCAAGGTGCTTCTGTGAGTGTAATGTGTATGTGAGACAGGGAGAGTGCTTCTGTATGTGTGTGGTGTATATGTGAGTCAGGGAGGGTGCTTGTGTGTGTCAGTGTGTGTGTGCGAGAGAGATGGAGCATGTTTTTGGCTGGCTTGTGGCTGTGAGAGAGGGCATGTGTGTGATTGAGCCTGTTTGTAAGTGAGATAGAACATGTGTGATTGAGAGCTTGTGTGTAAGTGAAATAGAGAGAGCATGTGTGTGATTGAAAGCCTGTGTGTTAGTAAGAGAGAGCGAGAACATTGTGTGATTGAGAGAGACTGGCCAGAGAGGTGACTGGTGTGTGTGTGTGTGTGTGTGTGTGTGTGTGTGTGTGTGTGTGTGTGTGAGAGAGAGAGAGAGAGAGAGAGAGAGAAGAGACTGGTTGTGGTCCCTAAGGAAGAGGACTGTGAGGACAGCTTCAGCAGCTACTGCTGCTTCTGGTATGGCCTGCAAGGTAAAGGAGTAGGAGAACTGCTGGAGAGGGTAAGTAAAGGTGGCTTTTAAAGTTCATTTTTCTTGATTGACTACCATTTTAATTATTGGGTAGTATGTGATGTGTCTGCTGTTTGAAATATTTTATTGGTGTTTGGTAAAGCTTTCAAAATTTGCATTAATCTTTAATTATTGGATATTCTATTTATCAGCTGTTTTGAAATTATCTTATTTGTATGGTTTTATAATTATGATTAATGGAATGGTGAAATTTTTGTTTTTCCATTGTTACACTGTATAGATTCTGGTGTGATGCGTATTATGGTCCAGTTTTTGTCTGCACATTTCTGTTTATACTTTATGTGGCTTTATTCTGTATTTGATGAGAGGTCTGTCTCTGCTCTGTATGTGTGACCATGATAAGAGATTCTGCTTGCATATAGTGTCTGTATAGGGATCATTAGCAATCGGGTTTGTTTTGTTTCCTCAGTACGTGGTGTATTGGTATTCTAGGACCCAGTGTAATATTTACCCTTGCTTTTTCAAAGGTAGGGTTATTGTTGTTTGAGTCCTTG
The DNA here is from genome assembly GCF_901001135.1 of Rhinatrema bivittatum. Lineage (NCBI taxonomy): Eukaryota > Metazoa > Chordata > Amphibia > Gymnophiona > Rhinatrematidae > Rhinatrema > Rhinatrema bivittatum. The sequence goes on along the minus strand of NC_042615.1, from coordinate 614,411,469 downwards.
GTGTTATTACTGTTATGTTACGATGGGATTGCAGTATAGATTTTGAGTGTCTTTTTTTGCAGGGTTTTTTGTAGTTCACAATGTGCCTGGCAGTGGAAGGTGTTTGTGCTGCTGTTACTGTGAGGTGACACCAGAATTTGAAAATATCTTTTAGTATGATGAGCTTTAAGGGAAACATCCAAGCTCCATTGTTTAGGGGAATTTCAGTGGATGCACAGAGTTAGAGAACTGAAGATGCAGGATTTGTATTGACATTCTGTTCCTTCCTATATATTCCTGACTTCACTCTCATAGCCCTATAGAATTAGTTGAATGAGGCTATCAAATAATTTTATAGTGTGAAACTGGCCAGCTTTTTAAAATTACCCAGAAGAGCCTTTGGACTTTTTTATTAACACTTTTTTTTAATAACCAATTTGAAAGCACGATCCATGCTATAGAGGTGGGTGTGATGAAGAAATGTCATTTTGGCTCCCCCCCCCCCCCCCAATTCTTCTGTCTAGCGACACCACTGATTTTCTGTGACCTTAAGCATTAGTACAAGAAGGATTAAGGGGGCGATGCTGGAGAGGCACACAAATGCATTGGCCCCTGGGTGCCGGAGACCCTTGGTGCGCAACTGGGTGTGAGTCATATGGGGCCGCAAGCGATGGCAAAGAGGAGTGGAGATTTGGCAGGCCGCGAGCAGTGCCCAACCTGCTTGTGACCGGAAAACCACAAGGTCAACGGGCGTGATCGAGAATGAGGTAGGAATCGGGGCCGAGACCGGGGGGTGGCAGCGCAACGGGGGGGGGGGGGGGGGGGGGGGGGGGGCGCAAGGGAGAAGGCTCGCCTAGGGCGCCAAATCCCCTTGCAACCGGCCCTGCATGTGGACAGGGGCAAAGGTAGCGCCGGCGCCATTTTGAATATATTATAAATATGTCCTGAGTGCAGGAGATCGCTCCCGGATCCCTGCTGGACCCCCAGGGACTTTTGGCCAGCTTGGGCGGACCTCCTGACCCCCACAAGACTTGCCAAAAGTCCAGCGGGGGTCCGAGAGCGACCTCCTGCACTCGGGTCGTATTGCCAGTATTCAAATGGCACCGGTGCTACCTTTGCCCTCACTATGTCACAGGGGCCGACGGCAAAGGTAGCGCCGGCACCATTTTGAATACTGGCAATACGGCCTGAGTGCAGGAGGTTGCTCCTGGACCCCCCGCTGGACTTTTGGCAAGTCTTGTGGGGGTCAGGAGGTCCCCCCAAGCTGGCCAAACATCCCTGGGGGTCCAGCGGGGGTCCGGGAGCGATCTCCAGCACTCAGGCCGTATTTATAATATATTCAAATGGCGCCGGCACTACCTTTGCCCTGTCACATGGTAAGGGCAAAGGGCCATCGGCGCCATTTTTTTTAGCGCAGCTGATGGCCTGGGAATGGGAGATCGCTCCCGCGGCCCCCCTGGACCACCAGGTATGTGTAAAAAGTTTTGGGGGGGGGGGGTCGGGAGAGTGGGGGAGGCCAAGGGGGTAATTTTAAAGGGTGGGGGGGGGTTTTTTTATTGGGCCATCGGCGCCATTTATATTAGTGGCAGCCAAAATGGCGCCGATGGCCAGAGAGTGGGAGATCATGCCGGGACCCCCCACTGGACCACCAGGTAATTTAAAACATTTTGGGGGGGGTTGGGAGGGTGGGGGATTTGTTTTAAAGGGTCGGGGTGGGTTTAGGGGTTGTTTTGGTGTGCCGGTTTTCCTGCCCTCCCCCCCTCCCTCGATTTGCGATTTTTCACAATAAATCGGGGGAATTTCTATTGTATCGCGACTCTAACAATTTTTGACAATTTAAAAAATATCTGACGATTTTTTTAAATCATCAAAAAATGATTCACATCCCTATTATTTTTGTCTTCACTGGCCTTCCAGTAGACCTTGTGCTGTTTTTCAGCAATATCCAATGCATATGCAGCAAAAATTGCTTCTCATCCCAAGTTTTTCAGAGAGGATGGCTAGTAGAAGGAGATGTATGAGTAGCCCTTCCTATAAGGGTGTGTATTGTGTGTTTTTTTTTCCCCTAAAAAGGTTAAAAGTTTATCCTATTTCTTAAAATAGGGAACATTCTGGAATGTGATACAAGGATGGCCCTGGTAGGAGTGTGCCTGTGTGGTGAGTGGCAAATGTGACTGATAGCCAATGGTTGTGTGAGTTGCAGTAATGTAATCAGAGGTTACAACATGAAAATAAGGGGGTAAAGAATTTTTTTACTGACCTGAGTCCTAGAGTAGTAACAAAAATATTGCTGAGATGTAGCATGCCTTTTCATTTCTCTTACTGCTACTGCATGGGGGATATGTGCAGGCAGCTGTGTGAGTTCTTGCCCCTCCCTGCAGCTAAGAAAGCAGAGAATGGGACTGAAGAGAGTGAGCTAAGAAGGAGAAGCAGAGCTACCGAGGCTTTTACTTTCATTTTACAAAGTCAGTAATGCTATTGCTGTGAAAAATTCCTGCCAGTGTGCATGTAAACGAGTTTCTTGTGTGCTGGAAAGATATTGTGAAGAGGCTGGTGGAATCCACTTTTGAGTTCTCCACTAATCAAGGGATACAAACCCTATCCAGATGTGTAATTAGGCTCAAAAATTCCTAATGCTTATTTCTCCAACTTTATGCAAAGAAGGGAGGAATTTATGGATTAACTGTAGATTAAACCTTGCTCTAAAGTGCCCTTGGAAACCATTTAAGCTGAGGTCATCCCAAGAGTACTGAACTTACTGAAGGATGGCAGTTGAGAAATCAGTCAATCTGGCTTTGATTGAGTGAGGGAGCAGAAGGTGTCAGACCTTATCTCTTCAGAAACTGCTCTAAAGTGCCAGGAAACTATTGAAGTTGAGCACAGAGAGGACAGGCATATCATTTTGTGGAAGAGTTTTGTATGAATGAGTGTGTGTAGCAAAAAGTGTATCTTTGAAATTGGAGTCAAAGATAAGCAGTAAGTTCAGAAGAGTCAGCTCCTTGTTAAAAGTTTGGTGGACACACGAGATTTGGAGTCCACTGTTGATAGACAGAAATTGAGAGAGAGAGAGAGAGAGAGAGAGAGAGAGAGAGTTTGTTTTGTTATGAGATGGATTTTGTTACATTTGGCAGTCTACAGGCTTCTCCCACAGACTGCCACACTCACTTCCTCTACCGGCCAGCCATCCTGGTCTCTCCCCAACATGGCAATTGCCACTGCTTGACCACGCAGAAGGACACAACAAGCTGGATGCCTCCAACTTCCTCCTGCCATGACCTGCCTTGAGCGGACACGTGCTCAATGTTGCTTTATTTAAAGGGTTTGCAGTGGCATTCCTTGATGATCTCATTCAGACATGTCTATAAAAGGCTCTCTTGACTCCCTCTCATTGGTCCATTAGTTTCTGTAGTAGTATGAGTTGCCTAAACATCTTATCTTCAGTTCCAGTGTCTTCAGCGGCTTGTCTTCAGCCCAGCTCTATCTTCAGTGTTCCTTGCTCACCTGTTTATTTCTTTGCCTATCTGCTCCTACTCTCCTTTTGAGCAGATACTTGGTTTGACCTCAGCTTGTTTTTGATTCCTCTGACCATAGCCTGTCTCTGACCTCTGCCTGCTACCAGATATGTCTGACCGTTCCCTGCCTCCAACCATCAACCAGACCTTGGACTCATCTGATCTCCACCTGCCTTGACCCATGCTTACCAAGGACCTCTACCCTCATGTTCAGCAGAGATCCCACCTAAGTCCTGCAGACCCCAGCACTCAAGGGCTCAACCTGAGGGGAACGAGGGTTGGTATAGGCAAAGACCCTGATTGGTCTCTGTTATGTCTGAGTCCACCTGCCAATAGCCTGCAGGGCCCCACCCCGCAGGCAGTACCAATCTTGCCTTGGCCCAAGGGTCCATGAATGCAACAGGTTGCTGAGGCCATGGATCCTATGGACTTGACCTCGCTATAGGCTATCCTTGGCATGGCTCACAAACTCTAGGAGCAACAAGCTGCCCTGGAGCAACTGGCTATGTAAATGAACCACCTTTCCATGCAACTGGGCACCCTGACTGTGCCTGTTGGCCTGCCTCCACCAATAGAAGTACCAGCATTGCTCCCAGTATCCAAATGGCCAGTACCACAGTTACTAGCTCCACCCCGTTATTGCCGGGGACCCTAAGAAATTTTGTGGATTTTTTAATCAGTGCCATATGCACTTTCAGTTGCAGGCTCTGTTGTTTTCCGATCACCAAACAAAAAACAACTTCATTCTCTCCTTACTATAAGGAGAAGTGCTTGCTTGGGGCCTCCCCCCTCTGGGAGAGAGGGGTTCCAATACACTTTGACCTCTGCCAATTTACAGAACAATTCCATGCCATGTTTCATGAACCAGGTCGGGCAATGTCAATGGCCTCCAATATACTTCAGTTATGCCAGGGGTCCTGAACTTTAGTGGAGTTTGCCATGGAATTCAGGACCTTGGTCTCTGAGCTGGATTGGCAGGGAGACAGCTTGCTTGCTTTTTTTTTTTTTTTGGAAGGCCTATCACCTAAAATTAAGGATGAGCTTGTCGCTGGAAACTCCTCACCTCACTAGAAGCACTTGTTGACCTCACAGAGAAAATAGACTGGTGCCTAGCCTACAGGAGGGAGCCTGAGAAAGCTGCTCAGTATGAAGAAATGTTACATGGGCACCATCCTTCCAACCTTTCCGTGTGCCTGATACTGCCATGCCAGTGACATTTCCACCAGAAGAGCCCATGCAATTGGGCTGATGTCATCTGGCTCCTGAAAAAAAGATTCAATGCCGACAACTAGGTCTCTGCTTATACTGTGCGGCCCGAGGTCATGTCTTATCTCAATACCCTGAGAGAATGGGAAATGTATTTATTTATTTATCTATATTTATTTAGACATTTTATATACCGCTGTTCCATGAATAGATCACAATGGTTTACAAAGTGATATTTATAGTTATTACTCTACAAACAAACATTGATTGGTTACAGAGATGGTATTTATGGCATGCATTAATATTTATAAAATGAAATTTATCAAATGAAATTCTCAGAGTTGGTTGGGTGGGTGACCCTAGTGCTCACCGCCTTGATGCCTCAGCTTCCCCTGCCAGTCACCTTGGAACAATCTCCCATATTTTTCTCCACCTGAGCTTTGGTGAACTCTGGCTCACGGGGGGGGGGGGGGGGGGGGGGGGGGGGGGGGGGGGGGACTGAAGACAACAAGAGCTTGTTGAGCAATTCCAAATTCCTATGGTTCCCATGACTCTGTCCCTCATAATCTCATCTGTCTATGGAGACCCCCTTCCAGGACAGGTGACCCAGTCCACGCAGCCCCTCATATTACATTGCCCCTTACACTCAGAGGTCATCAGCTTTCACATCATGTTCACAGCTGTGAGTCTGGCTTTACTAAGTCTGCTGAGGCTCTAGTGACATCAGCAACAGTTTGACTGGTCCATTTTGGAACTCGCCTATTGGGGACCTGGATGTATTGGATCCTGTATGGAATCCAAAGGCTCATCTCACCCAATGATCATGGACTCCACTCTTCCGAGGACTCCAACTCCCTATAAGCAATCCAGAGGAGCTCAGACCATGTCACAACTCTTCCAAGAAAATGCCCTTAAAATAGGCTATAAACAGTTACTGGGACAGCTGGAACAAGAGAGATCCACATGAAAGAGCCTGGAAAGGAAAACAATCTTTCTAAGAAACGTCTTGAGTCACTTATCGATGACAAAGATAAAGAAAAACAAATCCTGCAGAATAAACTTCTGGAAGAAAGTAAAAGGGAGAGAAAGAGTGAAAAGAATCATACACTTATATCTAGTTCTACCAGTCCAGAATCTGTAAAGGAGGTAGATCTCTTTATCTTTATCATGGTAGGGACGGCCATGAATAGACCCACTCCTTCACTTGTGGCTCAACTTTCGACCCAGGAATTGCATGAACTATTACCTGCTATTAATTAAGTTGACTTACTAGTAGGGATGTGCAGCTGGGATGGATTCGTCCCATTCGGTATTCGTATTTGTGGGGAGCCAAATCCATTGTATCCATTCTCGGGGGACCCCGATCCTTTCATTAGTTATGTATGTATTTGTTTCCCCCAAAAAAACCCCATCCCAACCCTTTAAATTTAATTAACTACAACCCCCTACCCTCCTGACCCCCCCAAGACTTACCAAAAGTCCCTGGTGGTCCAGCAGGGGTCCTGGCGCGATCTTCTATGTCACAGGGGCTACCGTGCCATTGGTCAGCCCCTGTCACATGGTAGGAGCAATGGACGGCTGGTGCCATCTTGTGCTCCTACCATTTGACAGGAGCCGACCAATGGCACCGGTAGCCCCTGTGACATAGTGAGGGCAAAGGCTATCGGCGCCATTTTGAAATCCGGCAGCCGACAGCCCGAATGCAGGAGATCGTGCCAGGACCCTGCTGGACCACCAGGGACTTTTGGTAAGTCTTGGGGGGGTCAGGAGGGTGGGGGGTTTATTCGTTAGATATGTTGTATTCGTGGGGGGGTCGCCATATGTTTTGTGACCCCATGAATACAACGAATAGGGACATATATGTTGCGGATTTCCAATATGTCGAAGACGAATGCACATCCCTACTTACTAGGAACAGTAGCATGGAATAGACTTAGTTTTTGGGTACTTGCCAGGTTCTTATGGCCTGGATTGGCCACTGTTGGAAACAGGATGCTGGGCTTGATGGACCCTTGGTCTGACCCACTATGGCATGTTCTTATGTTCTTAAGGGAAAAAAAATAATCACTTGGTTGTGGAAGCTACCACCTGAGCCAAGAAATCCGCAGATAGCCAAAGGGGATCACTAACCTAGTGCAAGATAAAGAAAAAGGAATTTCATCACCGGTACCCTAACAAACCCAGGCTTCAGGAGGAGGGCTTATGAAGGGGGTTACTGTTATGTTTGGCAGGGACCGCAGCAGTCACTTCCTCTGCCGGCCAGTCATCCAAGTCTCTCCCTGACACAACAAACACTGCCACTCGAACATGCAGCAGAATGCTGCCAGCAGGATGCCACCACCTTCCTCCTGGGGATGCATCCTTAGGGGATGCACGCCCAACATTGTTTTACTTAAAGGGCCCATGGCAGGAAAAGCCCCACTGTGCCCTTTAATGATCTCATTCAGACAGCCTATAAAAGGCCCTCTCGACCTCCCTCTCATTGCATCAGCAACAGGTCCGTTTGTTCCTGTAGCAGTGCGAGTTGCCTAAGCATCTTGGCTTCAGTTTTAGTGTCTTCAGTGCCTTGTCTTCAGTTCTGCTCTGTCTTCAGTGTCCCTTGTGTACCTGTTCATTGCCTTGCCTTCCTGCCCTGCCTAACTGCTCCTACTCTCCTTTTGGATGGAATCTTGGTTTGACCCCAGCATGTTCTTCAGCTTCTAACCTCTGCCTGCCACCAGGTATGCCTGACCACTGCCTGCCTCTGACCATTGCCGGGACCTTGGACTCATCTAATCTCCACCTACCTCAACCCATACTTTCCATGAAATCTGTCCTCATTTTCACCTAAGTTCTGCCAGCCCCAGCACCCAAGGGATCAACACGAAGGGAACAAGGGCTGGTATAGATGAAGGCCCTGTTTGGAATCTGCTGTGCCTGAGTCCTCCTGCTGATGGCGAGGAGCTGCACATCCCAATAGGTGAAACAAGTGGTCACCAAGGGCCCCAGCCATTAGGGGGGAGCAAAAAGCAGCCATGTGGGGCTAACTCACTCACAGCCGAGAGGAGTAGAGACTCGGTGGACTGCGAGCAGAGTAGAGACTTGGTGGGCCATGAGCAGCAGACAAGCAGCACCCATCCTGCTCACGGCCAAGAGAAGCAGAGTCTTAGCGGTCCGCGAGCGGCATTTGTTTGTGTGTGTGTGTGTGAGTGAGAGGGATTGTGTGTGTGTACAAGAGAGGAATGTTGTTAGTGAGAGAAAGGAAGGGAGCCTGTGTGTGAATTAGACAAGGAACCTAAGCATGTGTAAGAGAGTGGGGGCTGTCTGAGTGAATGAGGTCAGGGCAGGAGTCGGAACCAGGACCGGAGGGAGGGGGGGGGGCAGATTCAAGGCAGAAGGTTCACCTAGTGCACCTAATACCCTTGCACTGGTCCTGCCTGCAGATTTCCTCCCTGCAAGTAGTACCAACCTTGCCTTGGACCAAGGGTCTATGAATGCAACAGATTTATTACTATGCTTTCTATTGCGATCCCTCCCATGACGGAGCCATGGGAGGTCTCTTACCTTCTTCAGGCTGGCTGGCCCGACCTCTGCTGTTGTCACTGGCATGGCAGAAGCCGTGCTGGGGTTCTTCCTCATGGCACAGAGCCACGCCAGTCTTCCTTTGCGGCCCGGAGGCCACCATCTTCTAGCAGGCCTGGAGGCCTGTCCTCACATGGCAGGAGCTGCTGATGCTAGAGGCCTCTTCTTCTTCTTCCAGCCAGGAGTCCACCCTGGAGTTCCCTTTCACCACGCAGGGAGCCGGTATTCAGGTGTATTCGAATTCAGGCAGAGGTCAGAGGTAGGCAGTGGTCAGGTGAATCTGAAGTCCTGGCAGAGGTCAAACCAGGTATCCATCAGAAGGAGAGGAAGGGGGACAAATAAGCCAAGGCTGGCAGGCAAGGACTGGAACAAGCGGGTAACGAAGGATGGCAAAGACTGGGTCAATGACTGCAGACAGGCTGGAATGAAGACAGCAGAGAGGCTGGAACAAAAACTTCAGACAGGCTGTAACGAAGGCTGGAGAAAGGCAGGAAGGGCTGGGAAGTTACATTCACTACTTGGCAGTAGCTGGACCTTTTGCTGAGGTGTCTGGCAGGTGTCTGGACTGGCCTTTTATTTGGTGAGGTAGTGATGTCATCTAAGAGTGCCACAGGGTTTTCCTACCATGGGCCCTTAAGTCTCATAGTGTTGGTATGTGTGTGCCTGAGGGGAGCCATCGGCATCCTTGTCTGCTGGCAGGGGATGGCATCATGCGGAGGTGTCGAAGGAGGAGACAGCAGTTTCCTGCAATCTGGAGTAGGATATGGCTAGGCCCAGCCATGGAGGTGAAAGCAGCAGTTTGCAGGAGCAGCCCATGGACCACCAAGCATAACAGTACCCCCTCTCTTAAGCCCACCTTCTTAGGCCTCTTTACTGGGATAAGTCCATAAAATGCTGGGGACCAAAATGTTGGTCAACGTCTCCCATTAATTTTCTTCTGGGCCATAGTTCTTCCTTGAGATTAAGTATTTTTTTCGTCTGCCCTTCCTGCCCTTCTTGCCCTTCTTGGTATCTCCATCTGCAACTAAGTTCAGGGGTTAAGGTGGCACTCTGGAGGGCAAAGAAAGCACTACTGGCTTGAGCAGCAAGACATGAAATACGTTGTGTATCTTTAATGCAGGTGATAGCTTGATTTGGTACATGACCTATCACTGAGAAGGGCCCAATAAAGCATGGTGCCAAATACATGGAGGGAAGCCATAAGCACAGATGCTGAGTACACAGCCAGACATCTTCACCTAGTGTGAACTGGGGTGCTAGCTTTCTCCAATTATCTGCCATATTCTTGGCTCATGTGGCGACTTTCTCAATCAACTGATTGGTTTGTCCCATAGCTCATGCAATTCCTGGGATGAGAGTTGAGCCGCAGACAAAGAAACAGTCATGGGTAGTGGTAATGGAGGCAGAGGCTGTTTCCCATAGAACAGCTGGAAAGGGGAAGGGCCGGTGGCGGCATTGACGTAATTTCTATGGGAGAATTTTTCCCAAGGCAGGAGGGTGACCCAATTGTCCTGGCACTCATTGACTTAGGAACAGAGAAAGGTTTTAAGGGTTTTGTTTGTATGTTTCGCTTGCCCTTTCCCGTGAGAGTGGTAAGTTGTTATATAGTCGAGTGTGATTCCAAACGTTTTTCAGAACGAGTGCCAGTACTGTGCAGTGAATTGAACTCTTCTGATTGATAGTATGTGCTTTGGTATGCTATGTAAGCAAAAAACATGGAGGGCAAACAGATGTACCAGCTCTGGAGTGGAAGGAAGGCCCAGTAACAGGACAAATTGCACCATCTTGGAGAAACAATCACCACTATTATAACAGTGGCGCTGTTAGCGACAGGGAGATCCGCAATGAAGTCCATGGACAAGTGGGTCCTGGGTTCCCTGGGAGCCTGCAACAGCTATAACAGCCCCTAGGGTTGGCCATGCAGAGCTTTTTGCTGTGCACAGGTAGGGCACAAGTCAACATGGGACTTGACATCAGGCTTCATTAGGGGCCATCAATAATGTTGCTGAAGCAGTTCAAGGATTCAGGCCTATCTAGAATGGCTTGCTACATGGGAGTCATGAGCCCATTTCAACACTTTCTCACATAATCTGGAAGGCAGTACTATCTTCTCTGGAGGGACAGGTGCTGCAATGGCCAGGAGTATCTTAGCAGGATCGATGATATGTCATAGATGTTCTGGAACATCCTCAGTCTATAAAGAATGGGAAAGGACATCTGCACATTAATTCTTGACTGCCAGATGATATTGCAATTCAAAATTGAAGCAGGCAAAGATCAAGGACGAATGGACTTGACAGGCATTGAGTTGCTGAACTTGGTGTAAGTGGTCAAGTTTTTTGTGATCCATGTATATAATGATGCAATGTCAAGTCCCCTTGAGCAGATAGCACCATTTTTCTAGAGCCAACTTGACTGCCAGGAGATCTCAATCTCCAATACTATAGTTGCATTTGGCTGAAAAGAACATCTTAGAAGAGAAGGAACATGGTGAAGTACCCTCTTCAGGATTGTGCTGGCTAAGGACAGCCCCTACCTCTAGGCTAGAGGTATCTAACTCAAGAATTAAAGGCCATGCAGGATCTGGATGGCACAAGCAGGGCTCATCAGCAAAGGCATTTTTTAATTTCTGGAAAGCCTCAGTAGCCTCCAATGCCAGTATTTCATGTTGGTGCCGTTACGGGTAAGGGCAGTAAGGGGGACTGCCAGGGATGAGTAGTTAGGGATAAACTGGTGGTAATAATTTTAAACTTCATGAATCTTTGTAAGACCCAGAGTACCACTGGCTGGATCCATTCAAAATCTGTCTCACAAGACTATGTACCCAAGGAAGGGGAGTTCTTGTTGAAAGAGGAATTTTTCTAGTTTGGCATAAAGGTTATTCTCTCAAAGGCATTGAAGGATGGTGTGAACATCTGTACAATGGGATTCCAAGGTCTGAGATAATATCAATTTGTCATCCAGATATACGACCATGTAGATGTACAGCAGATCACAGAAGATCTAGTTGACCATTTTATGGAAAACTGATGTGGCATTGCAAAGCTTGAAGGGCAAGACCAAATATTTGTATTGCCTGTCGCGGGTGTTAAACGTGGTCTTCCATTCATCACCGGCCTTAATGCAGACAAGGTTGTATGTACCCCTTAGATCCAGTTTCATGAATGTCTTTGCACCTTGTAAGCAATCAAAAAGCTCAGCTATTAATGGCAAGGAGTAGTGGTCTTTATTCATGATAGCATTCAGACCATAGTAGTCTGTGCATGGCCAAAAGGGTTCATCTTTCTTCATGAAGAAGAATAACCCAGGCCCCACTGAAGAAGAGGAAGGCCAGATGAATCCATCATCTAGATTCTCTTGAATATAGGCCGACATGGTTTGAGTCTCTGGTAGGTATAGGGGATACATCCTACTTCAAGGAGACATAGTTCTGGGAATGAGCTCTATGCCTCAATCATACATGCGGTGAGGAGGCAGGATCTCAGCATTCTTTGAAAAGATGTCACTGTAATCTGCATATTGAATAGTAAGACCTGAAAGGGCAGAAGCTACAATCAGAGTGTGAACAGGTTCCATGGAGTCTATTCATCCATGGCCCCAGCAGGCGAGCTCCAGAGAGGACCAATGAAAGTGGGGTTGGAGTTGTTGGAGCCATGGAAAGCTAAGTATAATAGGATTAACAGCTCTGGAGATCACATGGAAGCTGATCTTCTCCAAGTGCAAGAGACTGGTGCAGAGAGTCAAGGGCTCCATGATTTAGATAACCTGTCCTGGAAGTGGATCACCATAGATGGAGGAAATCACCAGCAGGGAAGACATCTAAACCGTGGGTATATGGAGTTGGTGAATCAGGTCCTCTAAATTAAAGTTTCCTCCTGAACTGGAATCTACAAAGGCCTGAATAGAGAAGTGTGCAGGACCCAGTTCTAGGGTGACTGGAAAAAAGGAATTGGGAAGCCAGAACAGTAAGGCCTAGGGACATGTCCCCGAAGGACATTTAAGTTTCCTGGCCTCTCCTTACATTGGGCCAAGAGGTAGCCTCAGGCTGCACAGTAAATACAGAGGCCCTGTTGCCTGCAATGGAGCCTTTCTTCTGGGGCTAGGTGGAGCGGCCCAACTGCTTTTGTTCTCTAGTCAGAGAAGGAGAGGCTGAGGGTATGGCAGGCATGGTGAGAGCAGTCACTGGAAGCAGAGTGGCAGAAGAATGTTCCTCCAAATGGGATGGACCTCTTGAGCCCCTTGCTGCAAATGTCAGTCAATCTTAACTGTGAGGGCAATGAGATCCTCTAACAATGTGGGGAGCTCCCGGGCAGCAAGCTCATCCTTGATTCTCCTGGAGAGGCCCAACAGGAAGATGGAGAGTAGGCTGTCTTCTCACTATTTAATTCTGATGCCTGAATTCCACCATGTACTTGTATAAGGTCCAGGAATATTGGTGGAGGTGAAGTAGGTCAGAAGCCGTTATCACTGTTCGACCTTGCTCTTCAAAGTCTGAGCAAAATTGCTCAGTAAACTACTGGAGGTTCGGCAGGATAGGATCCCCCTGTTCCCACAGATAGAAAGCCCAAGCCAATGTGGTTCCATCTAGTAATATGAGAATATATGTAGTCTTGGCCTGGCTGTTGGGGAAGAGTGGTGACTGTAACTGGAAGTGCATCCTCACTGGTTGAGAAATCCCCAGCATCGCTTAGGATCCTCGGCGTACTGAGGAGGAGCTGGCAATTGGGGAACCAGCTGAGCAGGCACTGGAGGAGGTGACTGTACTGGTACCACTGGCAGTGGGGCTGCTGGCATGGTCAGGGCTTCCAAGCAACTGGTGAGCCAGTCCATCTCTGTGGCCAGAAGCTCCAGAGCACCTAGTTGGTCTTGCAGCATGTGGGCTATGCTGGGGATGGCTGAAGTGAAGTCAAGTCTACCGAGTACATGGCTTCATCAAACTGTTTTGTCTGTGGACTCTGGGGCTAAGGTGAGATTGACACTTCCTGCAGGTTCTCACCATTGGCAGGTGGACCCAGGTGAAGGAGAGACCAGTCAGGACCTTCAACTATACCAGCTCACGTTCCCTTCGAGTTTAATCTTTGGGTGCTGGGGCCGGCAGGGCTTAGGTGGATCTCTGCTGATGACAGAAGAGAAGGTCTGAAGTCAGCTAGGGTCGAAGGCAGGTGGCAGTCAGGTGTATCAGAAGTCTAGACAGAGGTCAAACCAGGTATCCATCCAAAGGAGAGAAAGAGGGATGGATAGGCTGAGGTTAGCAGGCAAGGGCTGGAGCAAGCAGGCAATGAAGGATGGCACAGACTTAGTCAATGACTGGAGACAGGCTGGAATGAAGACTGGAAACAGGCTGGAACAAAAGCTGGAGACAGACTGGAATGAAGGCTGGAGAAAGGCAGGAATGGCTGGGAAACAATACTCACTGGACCTGTAGCTGAGGTGTTAGGTAGGCAGCCAGACTGGCCTTTTATATGGTGAGGTAGTGATATCATCTCAGGGCGCCATGGGGGGTTTCCTACCACTAGCCCTTTAAGTCTGCAGTGTCAGCACTCGTGTGCCCTAGGAGACCATTGGAGTTCTTGTCTGCCAGTGGGGGGTGGCTTTGTATGGTTGATAGAATGAGGAGACAGCGGTGTCCTGACGCCGAGGAGAGGAATGCGGCTGGCCTGGAAGAGGGCATGAGATTGGTGGTTCATGGGAGCAGTTGCAGACTGCCGAGCTTAACAGTATTAGACTTAACATGGTGACATTCCAAAGAAAGAAACTCTTAATGGTTACCTGAAAAACATAAAGTATACACAAAGGCTCAATTTCTAAATAAACTACTGCATTAATAGTATTTAAGAGTGCATTTAATTGTTAATGAAAAAGATAGATAAAAATAATTGTACTTATCTGATAAGTACAATTGGGGAGGTTGACTGGAACCTGGGGGGTGGGGCTGTTGCAGCTAGTTATTTCATCACAGGGCTGGGGACTGACACTATGCCCAATGGATCGGGAGTGTACAGACTCTGATCTCACTCCTGAAATGTGTGTCTCGATATGAACTGCTTTTTGAAGAGTGAGTAGAGTGGGAACTTCTGCAACAGTAAGATAGCCCTAGGATTTTGTAGTTGCTCATGTATCAGGGATCCTCTACCTGAAAGGAGGTTACCCTGTGAATATTTTTTCTTTTATTCTTTTTAAACTGTTCAAACATGCAAGATGATTTATCTTTAATTTGTATACCTGACGAGAACTATGATTGTTATTTGTTGAATTTCCTGCTATAGTTATATCATCATTTATTATACTCGAGTCTTTTGTAGACATGGTATTTCATGTCTTAATTCTCTTTCAACACTGTCTTTAGTGGCTATAACCTAACAATTTGTAAGAAGGGTAGCTATCCATTTGGCTTTAACTTCAGGATCTAATTTTTTAAGTTATGATGTTAATTTTATGTTACTATGTTTTCAGAGTCTCATGATGTTACTTTATTATCACATGCCGTTCTCTGTCTCTTTTTCTACCATAATCTGTTTGCATTGCATTATCTGATGTAGCCAATGTCCTTTTGTAACAACTGGAGGGTGTTAATTTTCCTTAGTAGTAACTGTTATTTTTTCCCCTTAACTACAGAATATTCTCCATTTCAGAATGAAGACAACAACAGAACAAAAGTCCCTCAAGCTACCAGGTGTATAGGCAACATGCAGGGGGTACTCCTGTTTCCCTCCTGCAGTGACATAGGAATAAAAACCCAATTAGGACGCGGGTTCTTTAGGCGCTACCTAATCCCTTTATGCAATAAGGGGATTAGCGCCTACACAATATGCATCTAACATGTGGTGAAACTAATAACGCTCATCACATGTAAATACATGTTGATGAGGCTATTAGCGAATCACCCGCAATGCAAAAAAAATGTGCGTCTAAAACGCACATATTTACGCTAAAAAATTAACGCCTGCTTAGAGCAAATGTTAATTGCTGAGTACTCTGAAAAGTTATACAGAAAAGCAGAAAATACTGCTATTCTGTACATCCTCCTTCTTAATATTATTGTGATATTAAGTAGGAGGAGCAAAATCTTAAAAAAAGTAAAAAAAAAGTTTTAAAAAAGTGCCGGTAGTCAGGTTCTGGAAACAGACGCTCAGTTAACAAGCGTCCATTTTCTGAACTCCTGGCTGTGCACCAATTAGGAAAAAGGACACTGAAAAATTTGGCGTCCATTTTCTAAACTTGTACACAGCCGACCACTTGTGGGCTCTCACTGTCAAGGAGGCACTAGGTGCGCGCAAGCGATTCTAGCACCTCCTTGACAACGCGACCCCTAATTTGAATATTGCATGGCACCCCCAGGAGAGGTGCCTGCCTGGGGGCGCCCTAGGAAAGCGGGCACTGCACACTAAGCGCCCGCTTTCAATGCGATTGTTTTGCATCGGCTGCTATGTTAGTTTGCATACCTGCTTACAGCTTGTTTATTTAAGAATTAATATATATGATGGAATGAAATGTGGGAGTGAGAGAGAACTCAAAATGATATGGAACACAAAATCAATAATAATCATGTACTAGATTGTGTGAAGGAAGCTCTGAATAATCAAGCTTTACATAATTTCTGGAATATTATCTTTGATTATCTTAAGTTCCTGGAGAATAGTGTTCCCACAGGTTGGTCCTGCACAAGAGCATGATTTCCTGGTTTTAATGATTAGTGGAATGCCAATGCTAGTTCTTCTTCCGTTATGCCCCGAATGATCTTTTTTTCAGGCAGTTCCTTTGCTCTTTCACTACTGAATATATAGTAAACACCTCCTTTTACATAAAATGATATTTGGCACTTCCCAAATGTTTCTTGCCATTCTTCCTCCAGAGATCAAGATGATTTTATGTGAATTGCGTGTTTGAACCCCTTTGTTAAGTACTTTCTCATGTATTTGTTTTCACTTGGATGGAGAGAAACTTCTTTCAAAATTGAATGGCTGCCATTTCCAAAGCTGTGGCTTTCCATCTAATTAACATGTGTCACAGCCATCTCAACAGCTTATATAGCCTGTGGGAGAAGGAGCTATGAGTCTGTATTCAACATTCTCTATTCATAAATCCTATTAACTTGATTACATTGGGAATGTGGGCTTCTTTATAATTTAGTATTAATGTTGGATTTATTAAGACAAAAAAAAAACCACCCAACAACAATCTGTTTTAGAACTGACACTGTTCCTGTTGAAAATATATTTTTCATTGCCTTCTGTTTGATTGGAAATTTAAATCAGCTTACGTTTCAGGAAATTGGGTAATGCGTAAGATATAGACTGACAGTTTATGGCCTTAATCTCCATCTTGCTGTCTTTAAAGCAAACATTGTAAAAAATGAAATTAAGCAAAACTGATAAATGCCAAAATTCTATGATGGTGCATTTTGTAATGATCACATCTGCTACCAAACATCAGAAAAATGGCTTTGGAAAAGTGCCAGACTGCACAGCAGCTCCAAAAGTAGTGAGGAACGGGACAGCAAAGGACAATTGATAAGGGCTGGGCTTTTTATTTTAACTCAGTTTTTCACCTTCTAGCAATTTTTTTGTCAGCACATTCTGTTCTTTTATGTGAGTCTTTTTTTCATGTAGTTTTTGCAAGGAGAATAATGGGTTAGATAGGTTTCAGTCTAACAAATATATCCCCCCTTCATAATGGAAGACAGATCCACGTGCATGTCTAGATTTTATTATACAGGAACAAAGCAAGCATGGTTCAGGGTAAGTCTAGCAATGAGGGAAGGGGGCTACTGTTCGTTTTGCAACATGTCTTGTGGACTGCTTGGACTTAATTATTTAATTTTCTCAAAGCTTCAAAGGGAAAACCTCATATTCAAATGCCATTACTATTGAGCAACAGTGTATTTTTATTACTATTTTTATTACTATTTATTCTCTTTTGACACACCTTCCCCGCTCCCCTCCCCGCCTCCCACCACCAACCCCCCCCCCCCTATATCCCCTTTCCCTCTTCCCACATCCAACCCATCCCAAGACATGACCTGCCTCACCCTACATGCTCCGATCTCCTTTTCAGACCCTTATCGCCGATTAATCAAGACTCCTGTTTAACACTTACGTTGTTAATTTGGTTTATTTGCTCTTACAAGAAATGATTTATCTATTTATTTATTTATTTAACATTTTTCTATACCGACATTCGCACGAGACATCACATCGGTTTCCAGATAACAGCAAATTCAGCCAACAGGGCTTTACATTGTAACTGATATTATAATTGGGGGGGAGGGGAGGGAAGGGGGCAGGGCAGTAACTTGGAACTAAATGAGTATGCTGGGAACAGAGGAGGGGAATAAGGGGGATTATTTACAAAAAGCAGGAGTTATTTACATTTAATAGTTCTATTAAGGAATATTGTATTCATATAAAATTTCGATTAGAATGTTAAATAAGGTTCTAAGTTAACTGTATGTATTATGTTGTTATCATGTAAACCGGAGTGAAGGCAGAACGCTATACTTCGGTATATAAAAAAATCCAAATAAATAAATACTAGCAGACACCTACAAAACAATTGTGGGAAAATGAGTGTCTCGGTGCCCTTCCCATCCCCCACCCCCTCCCACCTTTGCCACTGTTTTCCTTATCTGACCCATGTGGGCAGACTTACTAGGCATAGCTGCTTGCTTCATCTGCTGGGGCGAGCAGATTGGAGAAGGGAGACAATTGACAGCTAATGCCTAATAGGGATGTGCATTCATTCGCAACGAAATAGGAAATAGAGATGATATTTCCTATTTTGTTGCATTTCGGGAGGCAACGAAACGAAAAGAAAACCCACAAATTTCGTGTGGTTTTCTTATCGTATTTCAGGGGGGGAGAAAGGGCACATTAAAAAAACCTCCAAACCCATCCCAACCCTTCAAATTTAATTAATTGCAACCCCCCTCCCTCCCATCCCCCCAAGACTTGCCTGACCCCCCCCCCCAAGACTTACTGAAAGTCCCTGGTGGTCCAGCGGGGTCCCAGGAGTGATCTCCCCCTCTCGGGCTGTCGATTGCCACTAATCAAAATGGTGCCGATGGCCCTTTGCCCTTACCATGTGACAGGGGCTATCGGTGCCATTGGTCGGCCCCTGTCACATGGTAGGAGCAATGGATGGCCTGTGCCATTTTTTAAGATGGAGCTGGCTGTCCATTGCTCCTACCATGTGACAGAGGCCGGCCAATGGCACCGATAGCCCCTATCACACGGTAAGGGCAAAGGGACATCGGTGCCATTTTGATTAGTGGCAGCCGACAGCCCGAAAGGGGGAGATCACTCCTGGGACCCCACTGGACCACTAGGGACTTTCAGTAAGTCTTGGGTGGGTTCATGCAAGTCTTGGGGGGTCGGGAGGGTGGGGGATTACAATTAATTAAATTTGAAGGGTTGGGGTGGGTTTGGGGTTTTTTTTTTTTTACAACCCCCTATTGCAATTCATTACATTGGAAGGGTTGGGGCAGGTTTTGTGCTTCGGTTTGTGGGCAGACGAAATAAAATCGGCCCGAAATGTGGGAAAATGAAATTTCCCACGGCGGGACGATAACGAAGGCCGAACCAAAAGGTTCGGCTGAATCACATCTCTAATGCCTAATACTCCTTCCAGCTCACAGGGCCATTGGAGTCATATGAGTGTGCACATCAGTGGCCACATGCATGAGCACAATGCTGGCCCTGATAGATAGACACCACTTGTGTCTATCTATCAGGGCCTATCTTTTTATATATCTATATCTATAGCTAGGTAGAGTGGATTAAATGCCATGACAAGGAATTTCTTTTTTTTTTATAATTTTTTATTTATGCAGTTTTAGATATATTACATCATATATCAATAAAGCAATAGAGATCCAAGGTATTAACAAAAAAAAAGAAAAAGAAAAAACACAATCAATTTCCATATTTCCAATAGATCTCTAATTATTCAGGTAATATGGGACCAAGATAAGAATTTACAGAGCTCTTAAAATAATCATAAGTACTAAGGGAAAATAAACCATACAGCATAAGACATATCCCTTAATTGATTACAGTGAATCAAGACTTTCCATCTAAGAAATTCCTTAGTGGCTCTGGTTTCATGAATATATATTTAGCCTCCTGATATTTCAGCAGACACTTACATGGATACCTTAATGTCATACTAGCACCTCTATTTATCGCTTCATCTTTCATCAAGATAAATTTTTTCCTTCTCTCTTGAGTACTACGAACCATGTCCGGATATATCCAAACATTTTGTCCATAATATTGAACAGACCTATTTCTAAAGAAAAACTTTAGTACCATATTTCTGTCCTGTTCAAAAGCGAAGGACGCCAATAAAGTTCCTCTAGACTTAACTTCAGAGGTAATAGATAACTCAAGCATTTGAGACAAGTTCATAGAAGATTGATCAGGTATTTCCATTGGTTCAGGTTGCAAAGATTTTCTTGATACAAAGAAGGCTTTGGTAATTACCGGGGTAATTTCTTTAGGAATTTTTAAGCAAACTTCCATATATTCTTTTAGCATATCCAAAGGCATCATTTTCTTTAGGATAGGAAAATTGACTATCCGCAGATTTAAAAATCTTAGTGAGTTTTCAATGTTTTCAAATCTCCTTTCTGTTATATTGTCCATTTTTACCAAATTACCCTGGATCTTTTCCATCGTCTCAATTTTTTCCTCCAATTTTCCTATTTTCTCCTGATTTTCATTTGCAACTTTCTCTACCTTCAACCCTCTCTTATTCAAATCTAAAAATGCCTGGGTTAAAGTTGTAACAGCAGATTCAATAGAGGTCATAGCATTCCACAATGAGTCCAGAGTGACTAAAGGCGGTTTCTGTAAGGAAAAAGCCATTTTAGGTTGTATTTTTACCAAGTCTTGAAGCACACTAAATCCTTCGATGTTCTTTGCCAGACGAGCCTTTTGGGGGTCCGGTGTGGAGGCTGCAGTAAATCCCACCGCTCCTCCAACCTCTCCGGGCGACAACACCTCGACTTGTCCGTCCGGTTCAGCGTGCAGAGACTCTCTCCTCTCCATTGAGTCTCGCGATGTTTCGCTGCTTACCTCCTCCGGACTAGCTCTTGGTTGCGTCGGCATCTCGGGTGCCCCCGGGCTGAGCGAAATCTCATCGGCCATGGACAGCATGCCGAGCTCCTGCACCACTGTCCCCGCGGCCCTCGCTTCCGGCGTCTTCGGGGTAAGGTCGAAGAATCTATCGATCTTTGGTTGCTGAATTTCCTCTTCCTTAATGGAAATATTTTCCTTGAGTCGAGCTTTACGCTTCGTGTGAGGCATGATATATTTTTTTAAGGAATAAGTAGTCAAAAAAGGCAATTTTCTGGACCAAAGAGTGGAGCGACCCCTCGCTCGACACGTCTTATGCGTCGGCCATCTTGGTCCTCCATTTGGCAAGGAATTTCTAATGGGTCATCATTAGAGTATTTGTTACCAATACACAAATGGTGCTCTGGATTTCCATATGCAAATGATTCTGCATTGTGGATGTTGCTGCCTGAAAACTATTAATCTGATCTTTGCTTGTATCTACTGTTCCTCGATAGGCCCCTCCCCCCACGCTCGAGTAATAGTCTGGTATATAGATAATATTGATATCTTGTGGTATCACACAGAGAGATGATGATGATGTTGCTACATGAAAGTGTCATGAACATATCTTGTGATAATATGAGCAAGAAGGGGAAGAGGGTTGCAAACTTGCCCCTGGCTTCATCATTCTGCTAGAGGGGCAATAGTGAACTCACAGCTGCATTGCAGCAGTGCGTTTTCACTAGCCGCAGTTGCAGCCACACTGCACGTTGTCGCCCTCGTAGCGCCAATTAAATAGCTGTAACTATTTCTGGTGCTACTGTAGGTGATAATGTGTGATACGTTATTGCCCGCAGTGCTACAGGCCCATAATTTGCCTAAACCCCACCCACATTCCTCCCCTTTCCCTAATTTACATTTTTGAATCGTGATGCGGTAGTTATCACGTGCATTAGGGTGTTATTGTGATTTGAAGAATGATCCTCCTATTTTGTAGTAAAAGCAAAAACTAGAGTATTTTTCTCTTTGTAAATAGAGAAAATGGTTTAATGTTGCCATTTATAATGGAAAATTTTGGATCAAATAAGTGGAAAAAGAATAAAAAATGACCCAGATTTGTTTTCCTCTTTTTGGAAGTGGCGAGCAGGAGAATAGCTAATTCTGGTATCTTTGTTTTTTCCTGCTAAAACTTTTCCTTTAATGCTTATGCTAAGTAGGGATGTGAATCGTTTTTCTGACGATTGAAAATATCATATGATATTTTCAAAGTCGTCAGAAATCGGGGGCTCCCTGAAACTGATAGGAAAACCCCACAAAATTGTTCATTGGGTTCTCTTATCATTTTGGGGGAGGGTGGGAAAAACGGCACACAAAAAGAACCCCTAAACCCACCTGACCCTTTAAAACAGCTCCCTTAGCTTCCCCCACCCTCCCGACCCCCCCCCAAAAAATGTTTTAAAATTACCTGGTGGTCCAGTGGGGGTCCCGGGAGTGATCTCCTGCTCTCAGGCCATCGGCTGCCACTAATAAAAATGGACAGCCGGCATGGGCCATCCAGTGCTCCTACCATGTGACAGGGGCCGGCCAATGGCACGGATACCCTGTCACATGGTAAGGGCAAAGGGCCATCGGCACCATTTTTATTAGTGGCAGCCGATGGCCTGAGAGTGGGAGATCGCTCTCGGGACCCCCACTGGACCACCAGGTAATTTTGAAACATTTTGGGGGGGTCTGGAGGGTGGGGGAAGCTAAGGGAACTGTTTTAAAGGGTCGGGGTGGTTTTTTGTTTATTGGCTCGGGTGCAGCCGATAAAAAAAAACCCGATCGGGCCGCACGAAAGAAAATTCACAATGTGAATCGCAACCGGAATCAGAACCGATTCTGGTTCTCATTCACATCTCTAATGCAAAGCACGTTCATAACTGTGCAAAACTTGTAGATTTTCAAAAATTACGGTTTTTCCTTTTTCCATATCCTTAGAGAGCTCTTTAGCTTGGCGAAGAGACGGCTGAGAGAGGGATATGACTGAGATTTATAAAATAATGAGTGGAGTGGAAAGGGTAAATAGGGAATGGTTATTCACCCTTTCAAACAACTTTAGGCCTAGGGCAGATGCCATGAAGCTATCAGCCAGCAGATTTAAAACAAATTGTAGGAAGTATTTTTTTCACTCAGCGCACAATCAAGCTATGGAATCTGTTGTCAGACGATGTGGTCAAGGCAACTAATATAGTGCGGTTCAAAGGAGGGTTGGAAAGGTTTCAGAAACACCCCCCCCCTCCCCGCTCCATAAACAGTTATTAGCCACATATACTGGAGAAAGGCAGCGTTTATCTCTGGGAGTGAGATACAGGAAATCGATTAACTATTTGGAATCTGGTGGGCACTTGTGATGGATGGGAAAATGAGAGAGATGTGGATCAACAGTGGACCAATCTAAAAGGAGCAATTGCCAAGGCAACTGCTCTATATGTTAGAAATGTAAAGAAAAGCAAAAGAAAAATGAAACCTATCTGGTTCTCAAAGGAGGTGGCTGACAAAATTAAAGCTAAAAGAACTGCATACAAGAAATACAAAAGATCCCAAAGGGAGGAGCACAAAGAAGAATATCTGATTCAACTGAGGGAGACTAAGAAATTAATCAAGTTGGCAAAAATTCAAGCGGAAGAGAGGATTGCCAAGGAGATAAAATATGGTGACAAAACATTTTTCAGATACATCAGTGAAAAGAGAAAAGTCCAAAGTGGTATAGTGAAATTGAAAGGTGAAAATGATCAATGTGTGGAGAGAGACGAAGAAATGGCAGAAATATTAAATGAATACTTCAGCTCTGTGTTCACTAAAGAAGACCCTGGAGAAGGACCATCTCTACTCAACAAGAAACTGGAGGGAAGCGGAACAGAGGAAAATCCATTTACAGTA
The DNA here is from genome assembly GCF_901001135.1 of Rhinatrema bivittatum. Taxonomy (NCBI): domain Eukaryota; kingdom Metazoa; phylum Chordata; class Amphibia; order Gymnophiona; family Rhinatrematidae; genus Rhinatrema; species Rhinatrema bivittatum. The sequence goes on along the minus strand of NC_042615.1, from coordinate 614,388,233 downwards.
GATAATGTATGGGAAGAGCTAAAGAATCTGAAAGTGGACAAAGCCATGGGGCCTGATGGGATTCATCCAAGGATACTGAGGGAGCTCAGAGATGTGCTGGCGGGACCGCTGTGCGACCTGTTCAATAGATCCCTAGAAACGGGAGTGGTGCCGAGTGATTGGAGAAGAGCGGTGGTGGTCCCGCTTCACAAGAGTGGGAACAGAGAGGAGGCTGGTAACTACAGACCGGTTAGCCTCACTTCGGTGGTGGGAAAAGTAATGGAGTCACTGTTGAAAGAGAGAATAGTGAACTATCTACAGTCGGGAGAATTGATGGACCAGAGGCAGCATGGATTCACCAGAGGAAGATCCTGTCAGACAAATCTGATTGACTTTTTTGACTGGGTAACCAAGGAATTGGATCGAGGAAGAGCGCTTGATATCATATACTTGGATTTCAGCAAAGCTTTTGATACGGTTCCGCACAGGAGACTGGTGAATAAAATGAGAAGCTTGGGAGTGAGTGCCGAGGTGGTGACCTGGATTGCAAATTGGTTGACGGACAGAAGACAATGTGTGATGGTAAATGGAACCTTCTCTGAAGAGAGAGCGGTTTTAAGTGGTGTACCGCAAGGATCGGTGTTGGGACCGGTCCTGTTCAATATCTTTGTGAGCGACATTGCGGACGGGATAGAAGGTAAGGTTTGTCTTTTTGCGGATGACACTAAGATCTGCAACAGAGTGGACACGCTGGAAGGAGTGGAGAGAATGAGACGGGATCTAAGGAAACTGGAAGAGTGGTCGAAGATATGGCAGCTGAGATTCAATGCCAAGAAGTGCAAAGTCATGCATATGGGGAGTGGAAATCCGAATGAACTGTATTCGATGGGGGGGGGGGGGGGAAAGGCTGATGTGCACGGAGCAGGAGAGGGACCTTGGGGTGATGGTGTCTAATGATCTGAAGTCGGCGAAACAATGCAACAAGGCGATAGCTAAAGCCAGAAGAATGCTGGGCTGCATAGAGAGAGGAATAGCGAGTAAGAAAAGGGAAGTGATTATTCCCTTGTACAGGTCCTTGGTGAGGCCTCACCTGGAGTACTGTGTTCAGTTTTGGAGACCGTATCTTCAAAAAGACAAAGACAAGATGGAGGCGGTACAGAGAAGGGCGACCAGGAAGGTGGAGGATCTTCATCGGATGACGTACGAGGAGAGATTGAAGAATCTAAATATGTACACCCTGGAGGAAAGGAGGAGCAGAGGTGATATGATACAGACTTTCAGATACTTGAAAGGTGTTAATGATCAAAAGACAACGACAAACCTTTTCCGTAGGAAAAAAATCAGCAGAACCAGGGGTCACGATTTGAAGCTCCAGGGAGGAAGATTCAGAACCAATGTCAGGAAGTATTTCTTCACGGAGAGGGTGGTGGATGCCTGGAATGCCCTTCTGGAGGATGTGGTGAAGACCAGAACTGTGAAGAACTTCAAAGGGGCGTGGGATAAACACTGTGGATCCATAAAGTCAAGAGGCTGCCAATGAAGAGTGGGTGACTCGCCAGAATGATGGCTACTGCCTGGAGTCAATACCCTTATTAAATAAACATCCACATGCTTACTGTTACTCCAACATCACTCTAAGCTTCAACAGCAAGAGGAAATGTGGAAAAAAGGATTCGCACTCACAAAGAGGGGAGTAGCTGGCTTGTTACGGCGGTTACTACCCCAAATCAAATAAGCCTGATACTTCACTTTCAATGCATATACAGCATAGTTCTCTGATTCAACGGCAGGGGAGAAGAAAAACTGATACTTCACACATCCAGCAGAGCTCTCTGCTTCAACGGCAGGGGAGAAGAAAAGAGGGTTCGCACTCACAAAGCGGGGAGTAGCTGGCTTGTTACGGCGGTTACTACCCCAAACCAAATGTACCTGATACTTCACTTTCGATGCACATCCAGCATGGCTCTCTGCTTCAACAGCAAGGGAGAAGACTGATACTTCACGCATATCCAGCATAGCTCCCTGCTTCAACGGCAGGGGAGAAGAAAAACAACCAATCAGGGCTGTATAACATAGTCTGGGTAAAACAAATAAGCATGGGTGTAGCTTGCTTATTGCGGCGGCTACTACCCCTAACTAATCAAGCTAGATATTTCACTTGGATGCAGCTCCATCACTGCTCTCTACATTAAAGGTGGGGGTGGAAGGGAAAGAGAACCAAGAGCTAAGAGAAACAGATAAGTATGAGAGAAAAAATGTGTGAGGCTTGCTGGGCAGACTGGATGTGCCATTTGGTCTTCTTCTGCCGTCATTTCTATGTTTCTATGTTTCTATGGACTGGCCACTGTCAGAGACAGGATGCTGGGCTTGATGAATCTTGATCTGACCCAGCACGGCATTTCTTATGTTCTTATAATATAATAACCTTTTCCTCCCATTCACACTATTACTCTTTTAAAAATACCTCACATTCTGGATCTAATTGGTCTAAGTTGGTTATATCAGATACAGTATATTACACGGGTGCTCAAACCAGTCTTGAGGCCCTTCACCAGCCAGTCAGATTTTCAGGATATCACTAATAAATATGCATGGGATTTATTTGCATGCACTACCTCCTATGTACACATCTATTTCTCCTGCATATTCATTAGAGTTATCCAGAAAAGCCGACTGAATGGGGGGAGTGGTGGGGCCAAGGATCAGTATGAGCACTCCTGGCCTATTAGATTCTCTTCCATGTGAGATCACATATTACTTTGTTTTGAGCATGATTGCATCCAGGGATGCAGGGAAATAGCAGTGGAACAGATAATATATTTCTAATTAATGTCTTAGAAGTGTTTTTAATTTCTAGAACATGAGCATTACTACTTGCTGTCAGTACTTCTGTAATGCTGAAACCGTAAGCAGATGGTGCAGTTTTCCCTTTTATTGTATACCATTAGGTTGATTTGTACATCATTGTATAAAACTGCCACTTTCAGAAGTTAATAATTTGCATTCATAATTTATTAGTAAGTAAATACACAAACAATAATTTAATAGTAACTTAAGGAGGTAGTGATGGAAACTTGGAAAGGATGCAATCACTGTCTTGATATAACATAACAGAGGTTTTTGAATGTTGTACTAGCCTTTCCTTTTGATTGATGGTGCAATATGTCATGCTTCATAATCATGCTAAAGAGAGCATCATGCACTGAATCAATACCACAAATGCTATTTAATAGTGCACAGAATGAACAGCTGCAAATCTATAAAAGAAAATCAAAGCAACCTATGTATGTAGAAGATGAAGCTTTAGCTGACTATTAATCGAGATGACATGATACACAGCTTAGGTGTAATCTGCCAGTTCAATACCATCAAAACAGCCTGAGTCATTTGTATGAAATTACTAAAATGGCAATAGATCATTAAATGTAATTGTCATTGAAAGTTGGCATTTATTTTTTAGATTTGCTCTGCATTTTCCCTCCTCCACTCCTCCTCCTTTGGGCTTTCAGCTCAATTAGAACTGGCCTCCATGGGTCTACAATGCCAAGAACCTTCATTTGCAGCTATGAGGGGCTTTTCCCTTTAGTTTCACATTCTCCTCCCAACTCAACTCAGCCACCACAGGATTAATCCTTGGCTAGGTGTTATACCCGTCGGTCACAGACGGCTGCGCCCACTAATGCTCACCTTTTTCTTTGCTGCCTTGTCAGTATTGGGGAGAATGGCAGCCTCTGCCAGCGATTGCTGACTTGCCTGGCGTTCTCGGGACAGCGTGGATGCTGCCGACCGCCATCTTGCTTCAGGGATCACTTAGGCGCACAGGCCACTCTTGTTCACGTCATGGCGGCAACCTTGGGGGCGTCCCCTCCGGATGACGTCTTCACTCTGCTGTACTTAAGCAGACTGGCCCTGCCTATCGACAAGTTAGCAAGGAGTTCCCTTGTTGCTGAATCCACTCCATTCCTATGGAGTTCCTGTTCCTGAGACTGTACTTTGGCATGAGACACTCTGGGCCTCCTCGGGGGCCCTTCCTCGTCTCTGGCTATCCACTCCTCAGAGGGCCTTCTGCCTTGGACTGCTGTCTTCTCCCATTCCCCGGGACCTCACCAGGAACTACTTCTTTGTGAGTACCTTGACTCTACGGACCACCTTGTATCTACCACCTTGTGAGACTTTCTCTGACGTATCCCATACCTTGGGCCACTACCGTGTCTTCTCCAGGAAGGGACTATTTCAGTGTACCCTGCGCTGCAGGCCACAACCGCACCACTGCTACGGGATCCTCATCCCTGTGCCCATTCTTCGGGTCACCACCATAACAACTCAGTGTGAAGATATCCTCGGTGTACCCTGCGCTGCAGGCCACTACTGCATAGAGATGTGCTTTGTTTATCTCGAATTAGGCAATTTCAATGAAATTGCCTAATTCGTCGTGGGTCGGGGGCCCCGAACCCCAAAACTGATTTTCCCCGAACTACAAGGAATATTAGTTTTTTGGGTTTGTACAGGGGGAGGGGCACATTTTATTTTTTAAAATAAAAAACCACCCCAAGCATTAAAATTTACTGTAATACACCCCCCCCCCCACCATCCCGATCCCTCCCCAAGACTTATTAACATCCCTGGTGGTCCAGCAGGGTCTCGCGAGGGATTTCTCCCTCCGTGCTGTCGGGCTTTCTGGCCTGCCTCGCATCAAAATGGCACCGATAGCCTTTGACCTACTATGCCACAGGGGCTACCGGTGCCATTGGTCAGCCCCTGTCACATGGCAATCGGCTCCATCTTGTGCTCCTAGCATGTGACAGGGGCTGACCAATGGCACCGGTAGCCCCTGTGACATAATAAGGGCAAAGGCTATCGGCGCCATTTTGATTACTGGCAGCCGATGGCCCACGTGCAGGAGATCGCTCCCGGATCCCCGCTGGACCACCAGGGACTTTTGGCAAGTCCCTGTCACATGTTAGGAGCACAAGATAGTGCTGGCCATCCATTGCTCCTACCATGTGACAGGGGCTGACCAATGGCACTGGTAGCCCCTGTGTGGGGCAAAGGCTATCAGTGCCATTTTGATGCGAGGCAGGCCAGACAGCGTGACGGCACGGAGGGAGAAATCGCTCGCGGGACCCCGCTGGACCACCAGGGATGTTAGTAAGTCTTGGGGAGGGATCAGGATGGTGTTGGTGGTGGGGGGGGGGGGTTGTATTTAATGTATTTTAGTAAATATTAATGCTTGGGGTGGGTTTTTTTGAGCTTCGTTTTCCCGCGTCGTTTTTTGGGCCCATTTTGTTTTTCCCCGTTTAGTTTTTGTTCGTTTTTCCAAAAAACTAACCGAGGAAAAACGAACTTTACCCCAAAGCATCCGACTCAAAAAACAACCCGGTAGAAAAAAACGAAGCTCATCTCTACTACTGCACCGTCGCTTCTGGACCCTTGCCTGTGTTCCCGTACCTCGGGGCACCAGCGCACCAATTCAGTTTGAAGATTTCCTCGGTGTACCCTGCGCTGTAGGCCACTACCGCAACATCACTTTGGAGAGACTTTCTCGGCATACCCCGCTCCACGGGCCATCACTGGATATGCACTTCTGAGGTATTCCCTCTGGGGTGTACCCTCTGCTCAGAACTGTCTAATTCCTTCCTCTCCCGCTCCGCGGGCTGTGTCTTTCTACTTCTCTAATAAATACTCTATTCCACAGCTGTGTCAGACGTCGGCTGAGGCCGCACCTCCCGAGGTTGAGGCTCACAGGGCTCCTCCCTGTGGGCGGTAACACCTCTCACCTCTGCCCAGGGTCCACACACCTACAAGTTATAACACTAGGAATCACAAACTGACGTTCCCTTTAGACCCTGGGTCCTAAACTTTGGACTAGGAGGTCAATACTCAGAAAAGCAGTGATCAGACAAATTGTTATTTAGTAACTTGTCGTGGGATAGTCACTGAATATACCTGGCTAAAGTTATCTGTGCATAAATATTTGGATAACTGTAAACCTTACTGGCTATGTTTGAATATAATATAATATAATATAATATAAGGAATAAAATTTGAAATATTTAAAATGTAAATACGGGTATACTATTTGTGAATTTACCAGCTAAAATACCTGTAGTTAACCTAGCATAGGACAATAATATATGTTTGAATATAGCCTGTTAGGTTTAATGTTATTTTATTCATTATATTTCTTTGCTTAAACTGATTTTTAGCCCACACAATCCAATTTACTTGGTAGGTTATAAATGAACAGACACAATTGTAGTCCAAAATCTAAACATCATCAAAAGACATGATGTATACCTGGATAACTTGCCTTATCTGGCTATATTTAACATATAGTCAATTAAGTGGAGGAATATTAAAAATTCTTGTGGGCCTGCAGTCCCGATCTTCCACCCCTTTCACCCCACTAAAAAACTTAAATATCTGTTGAGCATAACGCCAGATCAGGAACAAAATGCCTTTTCAAACAGCCAAGATTTGATCATCTTTCTGAATGCATAATAATCATCAATTAACCAGAATTCTTTCAGTAGCGAGTTCCATAATTGGGAAACAAAAGTGTAAAATGCTGTATTCCTGTAGATACCAACAGGACTTAGTTTAAAATGGCATTTAAAACCTGCCTTTTTCCATACTTATGAATAGAAAGTAGCATATAGCAATACTAAAAATGTACAAATAGTACATTAAAAAACAAATCTCATTGCATGACCCTGCTATTATTTCAAAGGCAGTTAGTACTTTATCGCACTCCCCCCCACCCCATTTAAACCACCCAACTTAGATATCTTAATTCATACTATTCCAAATTCTTACCACCTTTTTTATATGTTCTTGATCCAGCAATTTACAACAGTATCATCAGTTCACAATACAAATCCCATGCAACCCCTGCTGAATACCAAACTCTAGCAGGCCTATAAAAATTTAAGGAGCTTTTCAGATGAAATTGAACTTTAAAATCTATCCTTACAATTTTAAACTGGGCTTGGTAACTAATTGAGGGCAATGAAGACCTAATAAGATTGAAATTACCCCATCTCATAATTTAGCACTAGTCAACAGGCAAGCCATATTATGAATCAGTTGTTTTTTCAGAGATTTTTTCTGCAAGACTAGCATATAAAGAAATACTATAATTAATTCTAGCAGTCAAATAGGCACACATTATCTTTGCAAAAGATGATTGATCCAAAAAGGGGCAAAGGTGATGAATTAGGCACCAGTAAGAAAAGTTGTAACAGCTGTCATTTGCACATCCAGATTTAAATTCAAGTCCAGGTTAACCCCAAGGCTGCAAACTAGTGAAGTATATGAAAGTGAGACCCCCTTCAAGGATTAAATCACTCAGTATTAAGAACAGGATAGGCTTGTCTACCTATCCAGAAAATATTAATTTACTGTGAAGTCCTCACCCACCGGTTGGACCAGTCCTTCAGAACACAGTCCAAACTTATCTTTCCAGTTCGCCTCGGCAGGATCCTTGGCTCGGATTTCTGTAAAGAACAGGGAAATTGCTACAGCTCATTTTAGTCTGGTCCCTTGTGAAAACTCCAATGAGTCCACAGCAGAAATCCCATTCTACATTGCTGCAGCTGTGTCAGCTTCATCTCACGTCAGCTACAAGAACAATAGCCCATCGATACAGTTCTAGTCCTCATTTTCCTTTGTCACGCTCCTTATTTGTAGCTTGGCTCAGTCCTGTGATACAATTCATTAGGTGTTCTCTGCCCAATTTGGGCAGTGCCAGCTTCAATTATCTCCCATGGACCGATTACTTCCAACGGCAAAGTCTTGCCAGCGATTCTTAGTGACCCTCCCCTGCATTGCAGGCTTTCTTGATTATAGCAGCAAGTTCATGATCTACTTTTCTTATTTCCTCTCCTTACTAGTGTGGAGTCCTTTGTAACTCAGCGGTTTTATTCTGACAGCACTGTCTCCATCAAACAAACCTTTCACATATCTTTTACAGACTTACCTCAGTGTAGCCTCCTCTTTTGGAAGTCTCTCAGGTTGAAACTGGTTACGCGCTCCCTCCAGCTTCTTCTCTGCTGTTCATCTAAGGGTGAAAGCCATACTTTCTTCCTCTCCCTTATTATCTCACCTATATTCATGGGGCTAGAGCCTAGACCTGCCCATCTCCCTGAGGTCCTTCCCTCAGGGCTCCCTTCACCTTCCCAGTTACTAGGTATGATGGGAGTTGTAGTCTTTTCCATTTCTTGTGCTCTGGGGATTTCTCTTTCTCTCCTGCTCCAGTTTTGTGTCCTCTCTAGCTCACCTGGGGCTAACAATCCAATGTCTCTATTAGGTTTACCTTTGGTCTCTGACCTGGAACCTTTTTGAATTCTGACCTCTGACCTGGAACCTTTTTGAATTTGTTTCCTTTTCCCCACTGGGAGAAAGTGGAGGTGGAAGTCATCATTGGCCTTGACTCACTACCTTTTTTGTTTTGTTAAAAAATAACCACTGCACCTAACTATACATTCCAGACACATATTTAAAATAGCCACTGCTAATTGTGGATCAGAGCCTAATTTAATATCCAATTGGAAGCCATCCATAAAGCAATGATAGCGAATAACACATTCACTATTAATACATATTAATAAATATTACATAGCCTTTGTGGGATGCCACATGACCATGTAGAATGTGGAACTTTATGAGATGCCACAGGGTCATGACCATGTCTGTGAGCAAGGCACCCTAAGAGACATAATTTGGACACTATCTTCCAGAAAAGATCTTAACCATTTTAAGATAGTGTCACAACCCCAATATTAGCTAACCATGTTAATAAAATATAATGATCAATAGATACTAAAGTAGCCAATAAATCTAGAAGCACCAGAAATGTGACCCGATGAAGATCAACTATAGCAGGGTGACCAAGTCCGTTCATCACAAGCTACAAATAGGTCTGGTGTTCAGGATGACCATCATGAATATGTATGAGAAACATTTGCATGCACTGCCTCCACTGTATGCAAATATATGTCATGCCTATTCATTGTGGATATCCTGAAAACCAGAGCCTGTCTGTGGCTCTCGAGAACCAGAATTGGCTATCTCTGAGCTTTAGCCATCAACCCTGTTTGAAGGAGTGAATGCATGTGTGTGTAGAAGGGACACACTGATGATAGGAGTATTTTCTTTACACAATTGTAATATAATTCATTTGTGCTTCTCTTCTAGCTGTTTAGAAGAAATGCTAAAAGTGATCCCTACAACTGGGAACATGACAAAAATAAAAAAAACAGTGGAAAATCCTGTCCATTTCCCAGTCAAATGGTTTCCATAGAGATGACTCTAAGAAACTTTCAATAAAATTAGTTATTGAAACTAGCACTGAACTACTGGCAATGCACATCGAAATAAAGATGTTATTCTCTCTGTCTGCCTTCTGTAAATGAGGAAAAGCATCTTATAAATAGGTGCAGCTGGCATAAGAAGTATATATATGTGGCCAATCTAATTCTCACTATTGTTTCGGCAGCAGCCAATGAGGAAATAGATGCTATGTAAATGTTCATCATTTACCTTATGGCTCAAGCAATCTGGGAGTCCCAGAACATTTTCTTTCTCCGAAGCCTTTGGCTTTCTTAACCGCTGAAGATGTGGTAATGATGCCCTGACATCAGAGTGCTCTCAACTTAACTGGAAGTGGTGCAGTGCTGAAAATGTACTTACAGTCAGTCTTCTCTTAATAATGTGCACTTAGAGAGTGACACGTCGCCGCTCCCAGCTTTCACATTTCTCAGCAATCTTCAGTGCCAGGTGGATGGGGAAATTACAATGATTTTGTGGGGACATATTGCCATAGAACTAGTAAATTGCTACTAATACATTTACAAAATTGTAATGATGGCAAGGTGCAATCCAGACGTAGAAAATAAGATTACAGAATTTGTTTTTGGTTAATTGATGCTTCCACAGGCAGTTCAGGTTTAATGCCAGTTAAATGACTGTACAGTCCATTCCTACCTGTTTACTTTAGCATTAGAACTGGATATTAATTTTGGAATTTAGCAAATCATTTGTTCTACGTGAGTGCTGCATTATCTTGGGCCTTCATCATTGTACGTCTATTAATGGATACTTAGGGCATCTTGATACTCTCAGTTTTTATATTACAATATTTACACTTCCATGCACCGAGCAACCCTTGCATGTCCCATGGTGGGAACACATCTAAGTATAAGTTAATTTGAGCTAAAGTCTTATATTTCATAATAGTAGCTTTGCATACAGCATCACTTCTGATATTATTTTTAAAACATGGTTAGATTTTCAAAAGCATAAAGTATTTTTTGAGTCAATATGTGATAGCCAATTACTTTATTATTTAGTTATAAAGAAAACCTAAGAATGAAATGATTAAAATCACAGTGATAAAGTTTCTATGAGTTTCCATTCTAGAGATATATACTTTAGCTGGTAGTTTCCTTCTACAGCTTTCAGCTCAACTGAAACTAGAACATTACCCGGGGTGTTAGCCCCGATATTTAAATGTGTCCCCTTTCCCATCAAAATCCAGTGATCACAACCACAGTCCTCATCAGGGCCCACATTCAAAGCAACTCCCTCCAGAATCTAATCTAGTACATGTGCATCCTCAGTCTGGCCCCTAGGTGTCACCATTAGGTGTATGCCTGGAACTCCTTTCTCTGCTGCTGTGAAAGCTGCCTCCATATCATCCCAGCCCAGCTGGCACAAGAAACGGAAACTGGGCTGGGAACCAAATCCAGATCATGCTCACATCGGAACAGCTAGAGTTTAATCTGGGGGAGATGTATGTGTATAACTCCTCTTGTGACCCTGCACAAAAAAAAAGACCTGGAGGATATAGGTGTTACACTATTGTTAGGTCACTTATGCTGCTAGCGGCTGAAACATGAAAACCAGCCCCAGGCAGGAGCTGGTTATTATTCCTTCTGACTACAATCTCAGCTATTATACTTGTCTAGAAGTCTCCCTGATGTGAAGTTCTGAAAACAGAGCAGGTCCAGAACCCCCCGAAGCATTCAATCAAGTACCTGGAATCCCTCTGTAAGTCCTCTGCTGGGACACATAAAATGAAAGAGGGGTCTGATGCCTGTTTGTGAGCTGAGCACCAATCTCACAAAAAATAAAAATGGTCAAGCAGATGGTATAATGGACCTGGCACATAGGCAAGGGTAGTTTTTATCAAGCTGGATGGGGAATATAAAAACCAAAACACTTATATTTCCCTTCTGTGACTGACCACATTCCAGCTTCTTCCATGGAGCGACAAATGCCTCCCTCGAAACCACACCTTGGGATAAAGAAGGGTCTCATACCAAAGGTTTCTTCAGCAAAACACTACTTTTATTTCTGAGGTTTCCAGCAATCAGAGATGAGCAATGCTAAAATGTGCCTGATTAAATCAGGGGTTCACAGAGTTTTATAGCACTGATTAGCAGCAAAATCGGCAACAACAAAGCGTTCTTTCTCCAAAATAACAAATGAGTTTTTAGTACTCACATCTCCCACATGGAATTCTTCTCAGTCATAGTCCAAGCTGAACAGCTTACTTCCTTTGCCAAAAAAGGATCCACAGGGCTGTTGTGGATCATATTTTGCCAGGCTCTCACCGGACACTTGGAGCCTGATAATGATTCCCTGGTCCTCATGCCTTTGCCTTGCTGGACTAGTAGACCAGCTGCCCTCCCAGGCGCTGTGGAGCTGCACACTCCTCAAGTACTATTTTCATTTTAGAAAATCTGCAGCAAGAAGAATATTTCTCCTTTCTGAACAAAACGTGACATTGACCCTAAGGAAACTCCCCTCTGTGGTTCTCCCTCTTAACACTCCATTTAAAGGAATATACCAGATCCCCTTTATAAACCTCTGCCACATTGACACATCACAATAATCAACAAATAGAGGTTAAGCGGCATCCCTGTATTTTTCTTAAGGATTATGTTCTAGTTTCCAGAACCCATTTTAAATGTTTTGGTCCTTCCAAAACTCTCCTGGTGATTACCCACCCAAGACACCAACACATCTATTCAATAACTAGACCAGCACCATACAATGATCATATACTGTGAGGGCATCTGCAAAAATAGACACCAGCATAATCAGACATTAGACCAAAGAGACATTTTATATTAGACATACTGTGACTTAATAATCGAATATCATATACCAGGATGATACACGTCTTCCCTACTCTGAAGTGTAGCCTTTTTCCACACCAGACACTCCAGCTAGTGAACAAGTATAAGAGCATCATTGACAGGATAATACACTTCTTCCTCTCTCCAAGAGGGTATCTTCTTCATATCCACATGAAAAGCACAAGCGCACATATTCTACTCCCCCACTGTCTTTGTGAAATTAATACTGAAACTTAACTGAGTTAAATGAAATCACAGATCAATAAAGGTCATTGACCATACCACGCTCTGTACACTTTCCCCACACTGCACTCGAAGTTGTAACTTCAATAACAACTCCTTATTCAACAATCTCTTCAATTCCCCCATGGCTTATTTCTGGGTGGAATGACACCTCAGGACACACCACAGTCGTCTCCCAAGGATGAAGACTCCTGTAATATAAACATCAGGTTACCATAAAAACGCATAACATTGGAATCTTGGCATCTCTGGACCTGCAATAAATAACTTTCCTCATAATACATTACAAAGGATGCAAATTGAATCCCTTAAAAAACTTTGATTCTTGTGAGAACATTGTCTCTGATCCCAGCAAACACAGGCAAGAAATCTCTGCAGATTAGGCCTTAGGCCAGTGATGGTGAACTGCAGTCCTTGAGTGCCACAAACAGACCAGGTTTTCAGGTCATCCACAATGAATATACATGAGATAGATTTGCATGGAGGCACTAGAGAACTGGAGTTTGCCATCACTGCCTTAGGCTGTCACACCTAAGTATGAGACTGCAAGAAACAATTGCAAACCTAGAGAGAGGTTTCTGTGGATACTAAGGATGATAGCATGCTGACTAATTCCTTAATCTTACTTCAAGATAAAAGGTTCCTTATACTTAAGATTTGTTACTGTTTTCTAAACTTGGAGAAGGGCCAATGTTGCTAAGCAGACCTAGCTAGCTTCATGCCAAGTTTCATTGCTGTGTCAGAATATTGCAGGTCAGGAAGAGCAATGCCCTGCTGCTAAGGTTTGGGCTTTTATATTTGATTGTTCTTTGATTCCCTGAGGCAAGGGATGAAAGATTGCTCTTTTTTATTTATTTATTTATTTATTTATTTAAATTCTTTTAATATACCGATGCTCAAGACAAGTCTTATTGTACCGGTTTACAATGGAACTAGGGGAAAAACCACATTAACAACTATGGAGAAGACAAAGTTACAATAAACAGGGAGTATAAACTTGGGCGTTAGGAGAGAGGAAGAAGAAGTTCAAACGAATACAACTGGAGAGTAATATAGTTGAGCAGCGAACAGTAGATTAAGTAGCGGTACATATATAGATAAACATAGAGTTGCTTGATTCTGTGGGTAATTTATCATAAGCAGTTACTAGGATAACATTTCCTGTGGGTAAAAGAGCAGGGGAGGAACCGGGTGGATGAAGGGAAGGCAGGGACCGGAGCGAGGTGAGGCGAGGTGGTGGGGAAAACTGGAAGGAAGGATGGAGAGAGGGTAAGAGAGTCAGTACTGGTTGATTTGAGGCTCGTTCAGCTGAATGCTTGCGCGAACAGCCATGTTTTCAGTTTCTTTCTGAAGGAAAGGTGGCATTGTTCCTGGCGTAGATCCGGGGGTAGTGAATTCCAATGGAGCGATCCCGCTCTTTTTTCCTTTGTTTAAGAAGACCAGAGATTTACTTAAAAGGCCAAAGTTCCAGAACTATATAGAGGTAGATATTAAAAAATAAATGTTTAAGTGAGTTAGCCAGATAAGACTTATCTGGCTAACTCACATGGGATATTCAGCAGCACAGCTATGCTGCTGAATATCCCCAAAGAAGTTGCTAAGGGGAGGCGATCCCGGCTGGTCCGGGGTCGCTGACGATAACAAGGGGGCGAGCATCGGTCGGCAGCAAGCAGGGGCGGGATTAAAGGGGGGGGAGGAGTAAAGACAAGGAGGGTCACTAATGGGAGGCAGGGAATTCAAACGCTGCTCTCCCATTGGTGGATAGGCAGGGCACAAGTGGGGAAAGAGCAGGGACTGGGTCAGTTGCAATCCAGGCAGCGTGGTAAGCAGAGGGTTTTCTCCTGTTTGCCGCGCACCTGGTTTTCAACTGACCCGGCGCGCTTGCTTCGCGAATTTTTCCCGTTCCAGGCTATTTTGCGCTGCGTTCCCGCCATGCGGCGCCCCAGGACCCAGACGGCACTGCAATCGCGGGCCAGGCCTGCTCGATCTCCTGCATCGTCAGCCGGGCCCGGCCGGCGGCGTCCCCCTGCGCCTCCCAGCGTTCCTCCATCTCAGCGCCTCCTGCCTGCGGTGAGTCCCGATTGTGTTCCTTCCTCCGCTGTTGCCCCCCCCTCCTTGCCGCACCTTGTTCACCTTCCTCGTGCGTTCCCCCCCCCCCCCCGCTCTTGCCGGTCGATTCCGGGGAAAGCGGCCCCGAGCCGGACTCTCCGCCCCTTCCTTCCAGCCCACCTCAGCTTGCCAGCCCGGGTTCGCATTTCGGTCTTGTCCTGGCCTCCGACCCGCGCCCGGCCGCGCTCCCATCTGCCCCATTGGCCTTGCCTGCTCTTTCTGCTGCTGCCATGCCTTCCTTTCATCCCGCGGCGCCCCCCCTCCTCCCTCCTACCAACTTTTCTCCGGCGCCGCTTGCCCTCGGCCCCCAGGCCCCCTCCTTGGTCCCTGGGACCCCCCCTGCCTCATCCCTTGCCGCGGGCCCGTTACAGCCGAGCCTCATGGGGCCCTCCCTGGCCGGCTCGCGGTCTGGTGCTGTTTCTGTGCGTCCCCATCACTCCCTTAGCAGTCCGTTGGACCGGCGCAGGAGCAAAGCCCGTAGCCCCCGCAGCAGCCAGCCGGCTCGGCGCAGGGGTGCGGCCCGCAGCAGCCAGCAGGATCAGCACCGGAGCGAGGCTCATGGGTGCTCCCCCGCGGTATCCCCGATCCCCCCCCCCAGGGGCCGGCGTCTCTCCACTGCTGCGTACCAACCCCCTCCCACGGAGCCTGCTTCCCGCCCCCTCCCCTGTCCTGCCCCCCCACAGCAGTCTTTCGCCTCCCAGCAGCGTGGCCCTGTTGCGTCGGCTGCGTTGATTGCTGACGTTTTAGACCTCATGGCCAGATCGGGATATCGGTTTCTCCAAGGGCCTAGTGAGGGTGGTGCGCACGGCCGCCAGAATTTCGGGGGGTGGCAGCCGGAGTATGGCTTCTCCCAGGGCGCGCAATTCTTCCCAGCCGGTCCGGCCCAGGCCTGCGTTTCCCCCTCGGGGCAGCGCGGGTACGCAGGTGCAGGCTCAGTGCTCAGCGCTAATGTTCTAGGGGGGGAAAGTGTTCTGAGGGGTTTGTTCACAGCTGCAGAAGACGATGATCGCCCTGGCCCGTCCAGTCGTGAAGCGTGGCGAGACCGGGAGGTACTGGGCGTTGGTGAGGCGGCCGTGCCTAGGACAACGGATGCCGGAGGCGACTTACCTGACACAGCGCTCCTGGAGGACGTAGCGCGGCCAGCAGGTACGGAAGGGCTACAGCGGGTGGGCAGTATCCGGCCGGGTAAGACACGGAGATCCCGGGGGGAGTCTAGCGGGAGCTCTTCCACCTCGTCCTCGCGGTCTAGCGAGATTCAGCCTAGTCGGCGGGTGGTTTTAGGGGAAGGTCCCAAATGCGAGGCGGCTCACCCGGCGGTAGCCCCTCTGTCCGAATTGTGGGAAGAGGTCCCCACTCGTTTAGTTAAGCGTATTCGAAAGCGTAAGTTCGTTAATATATTTAAGTTACTTGAAGGTAGACGGGGAGGGAAAAAGCTTTCTAAGAAGGCGAAGAAACGCCTGAGGAAATCCGGTTCGGGCCCGCGCGTCGCGAAAAACATAGTTAATTGGATGCGTGGTTTCTTACGGTTAGCTAGTGTAGTTACTCACTTTGAGCCATCCCAGCATGGGGCGTTGCTGTCCTACGCGGACAGCATTTTGGGTGCTTTCCGGGATTACGATGGTTGGGCTTGGCTCAACTACGATGAGAAATTCCGGGATAAGATGGCAGGAAATAAATTTCTGTCCTGGGGTTCGCAGGACATTCATCTGTGGTTAACACAGATGACTAACAAGAGTGTCGGGTCAGTGCGTTCGGGTCGCATGGCTAGTGGGGCACCCATTCCAGGGGTGGCGTCGACGGTGGCCAGTAGCGGCGCACATTCCTTTCGGGTTGGGGGGCCTCGACAGGGGAGCACCGGCTCACGGAGCGCAGGGGGGGCAGCGGATGTTTGTTGGCGATACAACAAACTCACTTGTTTATTTCCCCAATGTAAGTTCCGGCATGCCTGCGCCACTTGCGGAGGAGGTCACTCGGCCCTCAAGTGTTCGCAGGGAGCGGTCCTTAAGGGACCCAAATGAGTACCCGTTAACGAGTAAGGCGGACTCCCCTATCCTAGTGCCCGAATTGATTGCGGGTTTGCGTGTTTACCCGAATAGGGTAGCCGCTGATCTGTTGACGAACGGGTTCCGGGACGGTTTTCGAATTCCATATGGGGGTCCGGGTTACGGGGGCAGGGCGAGAAATTCCAGGTCGGTCTACCAATTGGCTCACGTTGTTCAGGCAAAATTGAATGAGGAAATTGATTTGGGGAGGATATTAGGGCCTTTTCCGGCTAAGCCATTTGAGAGGATGCATTTATCCCCGTTGGCGGTCATTCCCAAAAAGGTGGAAGGCAAATTTCGATTGATATTGAATCTGTCGCATCCTGACGGGGGGTCGGTTAATGATTTCATCCCGCGAGCGGCGTGTGCGGTGAAGTATGCATCCTTTGATGAGGCCGTGGCGTTGGTCCATAAGGCGGGGCCGGGAGCATTGATGGCGAAGGCGGACATCGAGTCTGCCTTTCGTTTGCTTCCCATACACCCGTCTTGTTTCCCGTTGTTAGGCTTCTATTTCCAAAAGGGGTACTACATCGATCGTTGTCTGCCGATGGGATGCGCGGTGTCGTGCGCGTTTTTTGAGGCCTTCAGTACATTTATTCACTGGGCTACCATCGCCCACAATGCGAGCGCGGATTCGTTGCATTATTTGGATGACTTTTTCTTTGTTGGCCCGGGTGGTTCGGCTGCTTGTCAGCAGCAGTTAGAGGGTTTTCTGTGTACTGCTGCGCGTTTTGGCGTGCCTATTGCACGTGACAAGACGGAAGGTCCAGTAACTCAGCTGACTTTCCTGGGCATCGAATTGGATACTGTAGCAATGGTTTGTCGCTTGCCGGTGGATAAGGTGCACCAGTTGAGGGAGATCGTTCACACAGTAAAAGGGGCGACTAAAGTTACCCTGAGACAGATGCAATCGTTGATCGGTTCCTTGAATTTTGCGTGTCGCGTCATTCCCATGGGGCGAGCATTTATTCGTCGTTTGTCGGCCCGGACAGTTGGGATTCGTTCGGGTCATCACTTCATTCGGGTGTCGCGGCCGGTCAAGGAGGAATTGGCGATTTGGGAGGACTTCCTGCAGTCTTTTAATGGGATTTGCATGCTGATGGAGCCGGAAGTGTCCACCGAACAGCTGGAATTGTATTCGGATGCTGCGGGGGCGGCTGGTTTCGGCCTCTATTTTCAGGGCCGGTGGTGTGCTGAGCCCTGGCCGGTCACCTGGGTGGACGAGGGTCTTGTTAAGAATATTACATTCCTCGAGCTTTTCCCGATCGTCGTGGCATTTACAGTATGGGGCACGGACCTGGCTAACATGCAAATAATATGGTGGTGCGATAATTTAGCGGTTGTCCAGGTGGTGAATCGGCAGTCGGCTAAGTGCCCCAGGGTCTCTGCTCTATTGCGCGTGATGGTCTTGTTATGCCTCAAGTTGAATGTGAAGCTGCGAGCGCGACATGTCCCTGGGTCGTTGAACCTTATAGCGGATGCTCTCTCTCGTTTCAAGTGGGACACCTTCCGGGCGGCGGCGCCTCAGGCGGACCTGCTGGGAGAGCGAGTCCCTGCGCACTTGTGGAACATCGGCTTGGCGAAGCATGGGACTTGATCCGGCGTTCTGTGGCTCCAGCGACCTGGAGATCTTACCTGGCTGGCCATGCCGCTGTGACTCGTTTTTTATTCTCTACGGGATGGGACGGGGGGAGAGTGCGGGATGCTGCGGTCGCTCAGTTTATCCTGTGGGCGAAAGGTGCGGGTTTCTCCCGAGCCTCCGTCAAGGGCCAATTGGCAGGTTTTGTATTCTTTCACAAGTTGGGGGGACATGATAACCCTTTGCGCAGTTTTTTAGTTCAAAAGTTATTGGTTGGCTGGGGTAGGGGGGAGGGGGTTCGGGTGGATAGAAGGAGACCGATTCGGTACGGGGATTTGCTTGCCTTGGCCACCGGCTTGCGGGGAGTTTGCCGCTCCGACTATGAGCTGTCGCTGTTTCGTTTGGCCTTTTCCTGGGCCTTCTTCGGTGCCCTTCGTATTGGGGAATTGGTTGCGGCGTCCCGGGCTGCGGGCGGGTGGTCGGGGTTACACATCAGCGATGTGTGCGTTTATGCGGAGCGGGTTACGCTGCGGCTTCGCACGTCCAAAACGGATCAGGCGGGCAAAGGCGCTTGGATTTCCTTAATCCAGGCGACGTGTGCGACTGTATGTCCAGTGCGTTTGGCGCTGGCGTACGTCTCGGTTCGGCCGGGCGTGGGGGGCTGTTTCTTAGTGCATGCGGATGGCTCTCCCCTCACTCGGTATCAATTTGTCACAGTTTTGCGGAGAGTCGTGGGATCTTTAGGGTGGGATGCGAGCCGCTACACGTCGCATTCCTTTCGCATCGGTGCGGCTACGACGGCGGCCGAGCTGGGCTGGTCTGCGGCGAGGATTCAGGCGTTGGGGAGATGGAAGTCCGAGGTGTTCCGGGCTTACGTGCGGCAGTGATTCGTCATGGGTTGCTTCGCCTTGGCTGCTTAGTAACGGGCTTGTTTGTTTTGCAGATCGGGGCTGGGAGGCGTCGAGCGGGGAATGTGCCTGGATTGTGGGTCATTCCTTTATTCATCGAGCTCATCGGCGTGCTATGAAGAGACCTTATGGCGAGAATTTGAATCTTGGTCGCGTCCGGGTGCGCTGGATCGGCCATGGAGGACTGCGTTGGGGACAATTATGTGACATCTTGCAAGGCTCTATTGACAGATGGGGTGTCCCGCGTTGGATTATCGTTCATTTGGGCGGCAACGATGTCGGCAGGATGTCCTGTCGGGATTTACTCGCCATTATGCGCAAGGATTTCGCTTCTCTCCTGAATAGGTTGCCCCACACTAAATTGGGTTGGTCTGATGTGATCATTCGATTCAAGCATCACCGTGAGCCTATTTGGCGCAACGGCGTGAAGAAATTGAATCGCCAAATTGGTAAATGGCTTGTGCGGGAGGGGGGATTTTGGATTCGGCACCAGTGGTCTTGGGAGCTCTTGGGAGGTTATTTTTTAGGGGATGGGGTCCACCTGTCTGACGTGGGTATTGACCTGTTTAATAATGCCTTGGAAGATGGCCTTCGGCAGCAGTTGGGTTGACAGGGCAGCAGTTGGGTTGAAAGGGGCCGCAGTGGGGGCACAAAGACAGCAGTTGGGTCTTTGTGGGTGGCGGAAAACCCGAGCCATTTATTGTATTGTATATTGTTGCATTGTAATGGACTGTTTGGAGGGGGGGGAGGAATGCCCGTGTAGCTTGGGGCTGCTACATGGGAAGGCCTAAAGAGCAAGGGGGGGGCCGATGCTCAGGCCGCAAGCTTACCCTCGCTGGTGACGCGGCGGGGTAAGTGGGGGAAAAAGGGGGGAAATACTAGCTTATCACCGGGTCGCGGTGTAAGTGAAGATTGGGATGCGGTGGAGGAGGGGGAGGAGGTGATGTTATTTGCATTTATGTTCATATGTTGGCTCGGGTTAGGTTTAATAAACTGCGGCCTTTGTTTATCACCATACCGTTGTTATGTGATTTATTTGCCAAGGGGGGAGGAGCGAGGTTGCCGAACGAAGGTCTCGAATCCCTATGTTAGGGGAGGCGATCCCGGCTGGTCCGGGGTCGCTGACGATAACAAGGGGGCGAGCATCGGTCGGCAGCAAGCAGGGGCGGGATTAAAGGGGGGGGAGGAGTAAAGACAAGGAGGGTCACTAATGGGAGGCAGGGAATTCAAACGCTGCTCTCCCATTGGTGGATAGGCAGGGCACAAGTGGGGAAAGAGCAGGGACTGGGTCAGTTGCAATCCAGGCAGCGTGGTAAGCAGAGGGTTTTCCCGCCCTCCCTCCCTTCGATGCTCTGTAATTGGTTGTGTGTTGTATTCATGTCGCAGTGGCGGAAAACCCGAGCCATTTATTGTATTGTATATTGTTGCATTGTAATGGACTGTTTGGAGGGGGGGGGAGGAATGCCCGTGTAGCTTGGGGCTGCTACATGGGAAGGCCTAAAGAGCAAGGGGGGGGCCGATGCTCAGGCCGCAAGCTTACCCTCGCTGGTGACGCGGCGGGGTAAGTGGGGGAAAAAGGGGGGAAATACTAGCTTATCACCGGGTCGCGGTGTAAGTGAAGATTGGGATGCGGTGGAGGAGGGGGAGGAGGTGATGTTATTTGCATTTATGTTCATATGTTGGCTCGGGTTAGGTTTAATAAACTGCGGCCTTTGTTTATCACCATACCGTTGTTATGTGATTTATTTGCCAAGGGGGGAGGAGCGAGGTTGCCGAACGAAGGTCTCGAATCCCTATGTTATTAGCCAGATAAGTCTTATCCAGTTAGTTTTAGACCTGCCACCG
Organism: Rhinatrema bivittatum; assembly: GCF_901001135.1. Classification (NCBI taxonomy): domain Eukaryota; kingdom Metazoa; phylum Chordata; class Amphibia; order Gymnophiona; family Rhinatrematidae; genus Rhinatrema; species Rhinatrema bivittatum. The sequence goes on along the minus strand of NC_042615.1, from coordinate 614,367,385 downwards.
AGCAGATCTAACTTAAGCATTTAAAGTGGTATATAAAAAGATTTAATAAATAAATAACCTAACCGGATAAGTCCAAACATTGGCACTTATCAGCTAAGTAAACTGGATAAATAACTTCTCCCTGAAACACCCATTTCCTGCCCACCACTTATCCAGATAAATGGCGGTCACTAAACGTGGCCAGATATTCAGCCGCCACCACTTAACTGGATAAGTCCTTACTTATCTGCCTAAGTGGCACCGAATATCAACCTCTATGTATCTTTAATAAAGTGTGGGGTAGAAAGCATATAAAACCTAATAAATAGCGGAAAGCAATATCTGTGTCACTCCTTTCCTGGCTGACCAGGATTCTTCCTCTTGCCTTCTCCTGTCATTATTAACAGAGGCTCGATTACCGATGCTCCTCGGTCTCTCGTTAACCTCCTTTCATGTGAAGATGCATTTTACGGATTTGTACCTCATGTGACGCACATGACAACATTACCTGGCAGTTATAATGACACTCGTTTTAGGCAGCAGAAGAAAGGTGTGAGGGGTTGAGCAAGGCAGCAGGAATGGGAAGTGGGAAAGAAACAAGTTCCCTCAAGAAAAGCTTTCATGGAAAGGAGCTTTGTAGTGGCAGCAGCAGCAGCAGCAAAACGAGCCGGAGTTCCTTCTGCTGGAGGCAGGAGTAATTTAGGTGAAAGGCTTCCTGGAGCCTCTCAGAAATGTTAGGACATCGATTTAGTGATTTTTAATGCCGAGATGTGGGTCTATATATTATGAATGTTTATTTGGACTCCACGCTGAACATGTTGGATTTGCAGAATATAAGACATTGAAATAAAAATAAATAAATACATTAAAAAATTCTGAAAATGGCAGCTGAGAAAAGGGAGTCGGGTGGAGTTGTAAGTGCAGCTCAAACACAATCCATGATGGATAATTGGTAAATGTAGTCAAATCATTTTTTTCTAACCAAAATGTCATTGATTTTTGTAAATAAAACAAAGAAAACATATATAGGCCATAAAGAGCATATAATCCAATATGAAACTAAAGTTATAGACAAATCTTCTCTTTCCAACCTTTTCTATGTCAACCTGACCTATAACAATTAACATTTCTCAGACCATCATATTGTAAAATTAACCTTGACTCCCTTCCTCACCCCAACAGTGTATATTCCTGACAGCCTTCTGCCAAATCTGACACCTCACTAACACAACCAACCTAACCCCTCTTTCCTCACTATTCATCTGGTACATTAAACATGTTGCTCAAATTGCATGAAGAAGGGTCATCTTTCATGCAGTACATGCATTCTTCATATGTGGTAGTTGAATATGCTGTGTTTTGCAATACATATATATTTTATGCCCCTGGTTATAAAAGTAGTCAGACATTAGCCCATCTGGTTAGATCTCGGAAAATTGGGAGATAGGCAAATGCATTTTTTGGATGTCAATGGAAAATTGGTTCCTGGGCCTAAGATCTGTACTGAATGGCCATCAATTTCCCATTCCTTAGAATTTCCCTTTTTGCTAATAACAAAACGATCCTACATCATTTCTTATTTATACTAATGCAGAATTATATCCTCAGAGTTGATACCCAAAATGACTCAACACCCTATTAGGTTACTCTACTTCAGTACACTTTCCATAAAAGACAGTACTTTAAATACTTAAACCAACATTTTTGAATTAAAGGATAATGCTATAGTATATACTGCACAGCCACTTTATAGGACTTTTTACTCCCATACCTTCTCTTGCAATCTTAGATGAATTATTAGTTGTTTTTGACAGCAATAGATTAATTTTTATGAAACACCTGATATGCAATTACTTGTGTATCTGCATCTTTAGCTCTCTCCATTCAGTCAGCACCTTAGACCAAACACTCTGTTATGATTCCTCCCGTAGTTGGAGCTACGGGAGGCCTCTCACCTTTCACTGGAGGCCGCTCCAAAGCCGGGGCCTCGCCTGATCTGGTTGCCCAGGTCTTGCACCATGGCCTGGGCAACCATGTCCTGAGGCCTGCTTCAGTCTCCACCTGAACTTCCTGGTTTGGGCCCCGCCCTTCTCCCTAGGGGCCGGCCCGCAGCTCTTCTCTCCAGTTATAGGGCCAACCAGGTATGGCTCATCTGAACTCCTCCCAGGGAGTTGCTTGTTCCTGTTATATAAAAGGACTTCCTCTGCACTCAGTCCTTGCTTCGGCTATGGCGCTAGTCTACCTAGGCTGTGTCTCCCTTGGACTTCCTGATGTTCCTGCTTGTTCCTGATGTTCCAGTCCTGAGGTTCCTGCTTGCTTCTTATTGCGGCAATGAAGACACATCAGGCAGGATTCATGGCAGGAAGGAAAAGGTGAAGAGAAGGGCTGACCACTCCTGTGGGTCCCTTTTTATTGTACATACATCCATAGCATACAATGTGCCATCACATCATTGGCTCCCCTCGCCATAGCATACAGACGTGTCATTATATCATTGGCTCTCCTAGCCATAGCATACAGACGTGTCATTAGACCATTGGCTCAGGGGGTGTGTACAGATCATTTCATTGGCTGCGGAATCCTATACCATATATGTGTCTGTCTTTTTCTTGCATCTGACTACGTGGCAACTAGCTATCCTTTCAGGCAGTCAGGGTTAATTATAAGCTAGAGAAATACGTGACAGCCAGGTATCCTCTCCTTAGGCAGAGAGGTTTAATTATAAGCTAGAGATTTAGATGCACTAGTGTTGCTGTATTTAGTGCAAAGGTCAGAGTTAGTATTAACCCCTGACATGGCCTGCTGGCAAGCTCATAATTCCCCACACTTCTGATGTTCCAGTCCGGATGCTCCAGGATGTGGGACCCATGCCTCTGAGAGTTCCTGCTTCTGTTCCGAGTTCCTAGACTCTTGCTTCTGATTCCTAGTTCCAACTCTGGAGGACCCGAGGGGTTTCCACTACCCGGTGCTGAGTGACTTCCCGAGCTTCTCCCGCTCTTCTCATGGTCCGCAACCAGCCCCTTGACTGTGTAGAGCGCAAAGGAGACAGTGTGGTCCACGACTGTCCATTGGGATATATATTTGTTTGTATGTGGAGCTAGCAGACTATAAGAGATGCTAAATAAATTAATAATTTTGTAATCATCCCAGGTTGCCAGGACTACTGATCTGCACCACAGTTCCCATGTTGCCAGGTTCCAAATTGTCACAGTTGATATCATTTACTCCGGGTCAGACTCCTGAAGAGAGACCACATGGAATGAGAGATAATTTGCATCCTCTTTTGAGCCCCAGGAACTTACTTTTCTCATACAGAGCTTCAAGCATCCCTCATCAGTCTCATACCATCATTTCTTACCCTGCTAATTGCCTTTTTATGACCTTGATCACCCGTAAATTGTTGCACCAGAATATCACCTTTCCGTCATTGAGCCATGAGCTCAAGATGGCTAATGCTACTATAATAGGAAACAGTTTCAAGAGGGTGATCTTTCTAGTGGTGCCTGCTTCTGCCAAGTGTCTTGCTGTGCTACATTGCACCATGCTTCCTGGCAATATCCTTTAAATCAGGGGTTCTCAACCCTGTTCTCGGGACACATCTAGCCAGTCAGGTTTTCAGGATATCCACAATGAATATACATGAGATAGATTTCAATGCACTGCCTCCATTGTATTCAAATCTATCTCATGCATATTCATTGTGCATATCCTGACAACCTGACTGGCTAAGTGTGTCTTGAGGACCAAGCTGAGAACTACTGCTCTAAATCCAATACTGTCTGACACATTGGATTGCAGAAATAAAGGTTAACAAATAAAAAAAAGAAAGAAAAGAAAATACTGTGATAAGGTGACACATTTTTATTGTGCTAACTTAATACATTCCTTGACTTAAGTTAGTCCAGTAAAAAAAGGTATCACCTTATATATATTATTTTTTGTTTTGTTATTTTGACTTTATAACCTTTACTTCTGTGCATTCAAGTGGACTAATACATCAGCCAAACTACTTGACATATTGGAGCAAAGCCAGAAATGGGGTTAGTTTGCCAGATGGAAATGCAGTTAAACTCTTTCAGGAATAAGTCCCATAACGTTAAATCCTCTGGTGACCCTAATGTGTTGGTGACTGCTCTGTGCAGAAAAGTCCACTAAATAAGAATTCAGCAAGTGACATTCAAGCTGCCTATGCCAAACTGCATATATGCCAGGATTACTTTCTTTTTGCTGTATGTACCTTTTCAGTTTCTGTGCCTTCTCCTTGGGCAAATTTGCTACTATCTCCTCTGAATCAAGTCTGATGCCCACTAAGGCTATTACTCTATAGGGACCCTCCATTTCTTTGTGGGCTGACGACATGCTGAAATTGGTTGCCACCACCTGAAACATTGCCGCATCAAAAAAGAAGTAATCTAGATCAGTGGTTTTCTCAATCTGGTCCTGAGGGACAGCCTTGGCTATCTTGCTGTCAGGATATAATGAATATTCATGAGATATATTTGCATATATTGGAGACAATACATCCAAAAATATTTCATGTATATTCATTAGGAGTATCTTGAAAACCAGACTGGCCAGGTAGTCCCTGAGGACCAGATTGAGAAAGGCTGGTCTAGATAATGGATTATGTTCTTGTTCCCTATAAACTTGGCCCAATACACAAATGAATTGAACATCTCAAAGTAAGTACATAAGATCATGCACTCATTGTCAATCACATTGTTGTACCTCACTTTGAGCATGTTTTAATGGAAAAATGAGAGAGAAATATATTTGAAACTAAAGATTGATTGACATATCAGTATCTTCATTAATAACCACAGTAAACTGAATTTAGTAATCATTTGCCCATACCCACCATAGTATTTAGCTGAGTAGCAGTTGACTGTGTTAGAATGTGCAACCACATTATACAATACACACTGTAAACATATTAAAAAAAAGACTTTGTTTTTCATAAAATAACTTCTTTTCTTCATAGGATTTGCTAAATTTCTAGGAACCGAGATACTGGTTGGCCATTCGCTTCATGCTGGATTCTGTTCTGGGACTTAGAAGACAAATGAGGGAAAAAATGGACTTTGGTGTGTCAAGCCTAAAGTTATGGAATAACTTGAACATTATTTCTATAGCTACTTCCAGCAGTGGTATAGTATTATATAATTCTGATATTATTTATTTATTTGATATACCACACTTCCATTATCCATGCTATTGGAGTAGTTTACAATAAAATAATATATAAATCAAGCAATAATTGTTGCGCTTCCTGGCTGCGTCCGCTCCGCGGCCGGTCCTGTTCACCTGGCCTGACCGTCTACCAGCTCCGCCCTGAGTTCCTGCGCTGCTCGGCTGCGGCGTCCATGGACATCCCCAGCTCCTTCACATCGTTCTTCGTCACAACAGTCCTTGCGCCGGGGCTCGGTGTTGGCTCCACCCCCTAGCACGCACGCACGGAGTTCTCCTCAAGTTAAAGGACCAAGTGTGGGAAAACCTCAGGCGGCACCCAAGTCTGACGTCACTTGAGCAGGGTATTTAAACAGCAGCTCTAGCCCTAGCTCATTGCCTTGACAATTGGGCCATTCCATGGCTGCCTGTTCAGTGGCTCGTCAGGACCCATTCCCGGTTGACCGCATCCTGGGTCCACCGTTCCGTCCGGCGTCCATTCCACGGTGGCTGGGGCCCAGGTCCGATGAGTACTTCGTTCGGGTCATATACTCCGGTGTGTCTAGTTTACCTTCCAGCGTTTTCTGTTCTGGTGCCTCTTGTTCCAGTGTCTCCTGTTCCAGCATCTCCTGAGTCTCCTGTTCCAGCATCTCCTGTTCCAGTGTCTCCTGTGTCTCCTAGGGATGTGCATCGTTTTGATGACGAATTAAAATATTGTACGATATTTCATAATTTGTCATGTATCAGGGGTCCCTGAAAATGATAGGAAAACCCCACGAAATTTCATGTGGTTTTCTTATCGTTTTGTGTGTGTGTGTGGGGGGGGGGGAAGGACACACAGAAATAAAAAAACCCCAAACCCACCCCAACCCTTGAGATCTAATTATTTACAATCCCCCCAAAACTTGCCTAAAGTCCCTGGTGGTCCAGCGGGGGTCCTGAGAGCGATGTCCCCCTCTTGGGCCATTGGCTGCCACAAATCAAAATGGCACTAATGGCCCTTTGCCCTTAACATGTGACAGGGGCTATTGGTGCCATTGGCCGGCCCCTGTCACATGGTAGGAGCAATGGCTGGCCCGCGCCATTTTTTAAGATGACGCCGACCGTTAGTGCGTGCTAAACTGAAAACGATTCTATACAAAAAAAAAAATGTCGATCCACGGGAATATGAACTTTTCCCGCAGCTACAGGAAACCAAAAGCGGAAATGATCGGGCACCTGATGCACATCTCTAGTGTCTCCTATCCCAGTGTCTCCTGTTCCCTCGTCTCTCCATCCTTGGTAGTACCCTCCAGACTGATCTCACGGTACTGACCATTGCTTGCTCCTGACTATTCTTGATTGCTGCCTGGACCTGACCTCTGCCTTAACACTGACTACTCTTGACCGCTGCCTAGAACCATCTTCTGCCTGGACACTGACTACTTCCGGATTGACTACAGGTACTGATCCCTGCTTTGGCTAACCATTCTGATTTTCTACTCTGGCCTTGATCCTCGCTACCCATTTGGACTCTCTGTTCTGGCCTCCTGTGACTACTAGACATTCTGGTGTGGACCTTGACCGTGCACCCTTGTTCATGGTGGGCACTCCTCTGCACTTCCTCTCCAGGAGATCCTGCGAGGCCCACCTAAGACCAGGCAGCCTGGGTAACCAAAGGCTCAACCTGAGGGAACCCCGGGTTGCTATTGGTGAAGCTCCAGCTAGCTTCTGTCTCCTCCTGTGCTCAACCTCCTGGTGGCAGGCACTCTCCGGGTCTGACCAGAGGGCCGTACCAATCCTGCACCAGGCCAAGGATCCACCTCCAGCGCAACAGGTTGCCAAGGCCATGGACTTGGCGGAGTCTCCCACCTTGCAGGCCATCCTTGGCCTAGCTGCCCATGTCCGAGAACAACAGCGAACCATTGAAGCATTGACCTCATCTGTGGAGAGACTACGGTCTCAGCTTCAAGACGCTGTCATGGCCAATTCCGGGGGTTGGGCTCAAACCCCACCTCCACAGGCATCTCTGGCCCTTCCAGCTCCACCTCATTTCAATGGGGATCCAGGCCTCTACCGAGGCTTCATCAGTCAGTGCTTTATGCAATTTGCACTACAGCTGCATTGTTTCCAAGTGAGGCTACCAAAATTACTTTCATTCTCTCACGCCTTGAAAGGAAGGCCCTGGCATGGGCTTCCTCACTCTTGGAGCATTCAGATGATATTCTTCGTCATCTCTCCCACTTCATGACTCTCTTCAGATGGACCTTTGAAGACCCCGGTTGACAGGGTCGCAGGTCATCAGCTTTTTCACCTCTGTCAAGGTTCGCATTCACTCACCGAATTCACAGTGGAATTTATAACACTCACCACAGAACTGGGGTGGCAAGAGGACTGCCATAGGGCAATCTATCTAGATGGCTTGTCTTCTGCCCTCAAGGAAGAGCTGGCTGCTTGTGAGATTCCCATATCTCTGGATGACCTGATTTCCCTGGTTGGCAAGATCGACCATCGCCTACGTCAGCGACACCAGGAGGTAAAGGTCTCCCGGTCACCAGCCTCGCCTCCAGTCCGTGCTACCAGTCCTCAGTTGAGGGCCTTACCAGCACCTCCCCCATAATCGTAGGAGCCGATGCAGATTAATCATGGATACCTGTCTCCTGAGGAATGTCTCTGTCGCAAGAAGGAAGGCCTTTGTCTGTACTCTGGTGGTTCCGGACACCTTCGACAATCCTGCCCTGTACATCCGAGAAACTGCAGAGCTTGAGCCTGGCGGGGGTCCCAAGCTTGGGCGCCACTGCTACTTGCCCTCAATTGCTACTTCTGGTGTCCCTTTCCATGGGGTCACGCTCCTTAGCCACAACTGCGCTCATGGATACTGGCGCAAGTGGTAACTTCATCCTGAACGATATCGTATCCTTACTCAAGATTCCTCTTCAGCCTTTGGAGGTGCCCCTTCGCATTGTGTCCATCCAAGGCGAACATCTTCCTGGACGCATCACTCATCGCACCGTGGCCTTCCGCCTTTGCATAGGAACTATTCATGAAGAGAAGATCTCCCTGTATGTTTTGCAGTGTTCAATGCACCCGATGATCCTAGGACTTCCTTGGCTCCAAGTCCACGGACCCCAATTCGACTGGCAATCCCTGCAGCTGATTCAGTGGGGATCCCAATGCCAGAACCATTGTCTCCGCCTGGTGACTCCAGCAGTCACCATCCTGAAGTCTACAACCCTCAACGGGTTACCAGAACCATACTCAGATTTTCAAGATATGTTTTTGAAACAAAAAGCAGATATCTTGCCCCCACTTCGTAAATTCAATTGCCTCATTGAGCTCTTGCCAGGTGCCACACCTCCCACAGGCAGAACCTATCCACTCTCGCTACCAGAGATTCAAGCAATGTCTCAGTACATTAAAGAGAACCTGAATAAAGGTTTTATAAGACCCTCTGACTCTCCAGCAGGAGCCGGATTCTTCTTCGTGAAAAAGAAGGATGGCAGTTTATGTCCTTGCATTGACTACCATGAGCTCAACGCTGTGACTCGTAAGGATCGTTATCCTATGCCACTCATTAGCGAACTCTTTGATTGCCTCCAAGGAGCCCAGATCTTTACAAAATTAGACCTCTGAGGGACATACAACCTGGTGTGGATCCAGCCCGAGGATATCTGGAAGACCGCTTTCAATACTAGGGATGGCCATTACGAGAACTTAGTAATGCCATTCGGACTCTGTAATGCCCCTGTGGTTTTTCAGCACTTGATGAATGAGATCTTCTGGGACCTACTCTATTCGTTTGTCGTGATATATCTAGATGATATACTGATCTTTTCCAAAGATCTGAAGTCCCATTGTTCACACATCCAGACAGTACTCCAATGTCTTAGAGACAATCATCTCTATGCAAAGTTAGAGAAGTGTATCTTCGAGCAAACTTGTCTTCCCTTCCTGGGCTACATTATCTCCAATCGTGGTTTTACCATGGACACTGAGAAACTCCAGGGAATTCGAGACTAGCCCCAGACAGTAGGCCTCCGCGCCCTACAGAGATTCCTTGGATTTACCAACTATTACAGGAAATTCATTGCTAACTACTCCACACTCACTGCTCCACTCACAGCCATGACTAGGAAAGGTAGTAACCAAGTCTGGAGCCCCAAGGCTCAATCTGCTTTCCACACCTTGAAAGAGGCCTTCTGCACCGGACCTTGTCTACGTCACCCAGATCCTAACTGTCCCTTCGTCGTCGAAGTAGACGCCTCTGCCATTGGGGCTGGGGTGGTCCTGAGCCAATATTCTCCCAAGGGGGCCCTGGTACCCTGCTTCTTCTACTCTCACAAGTTTTCACTCACAGAGCAAAACTATACCATTGGTGACTGTGAGCTTTTAGCCGTGAAATTGGCTCTTCAAGAGTGGTGTCCCTGGCTAGAAGGAGCCTAACATAAATTCATGATCTTCACAGATCATAAAAACCTTGAATGCCTAAAGGAAGCTCAGCTCTTGAATCTCAGACAGGCCCGCTGGGCACTGTTCTTCAAACACTTTAACTTTGAGCTCTGCTACCACCCTGCTGCAAAGAACACCCAAGCGGATGCTCTCTCTCACTCTCTTGAACCAGAGGATACACCTGAAACTCCCAAGCACATCATTGACCCAGCTTGTATCACCCTCGTGGTTACCCACACAGTGCCAGCTGGGAAAACGGTGGTCCCACACCATTTCCAAGAGCGCATCCTCCGCTGGGCCCATGACTCAAAGTTGGCTGGCCATCCTGGCCGAGCCCAGACCCTAGAAATGTTGAGAAGACACTATTGGTGGCCCAACATGGTCAGGGACTCCTGCAATTATGTTGAATCCTGTTCTATCATGTGCACAGCAGAAGCCTCCCACAGGCCGCCCTTGGGGACTCTTTCAGCCTCTTCCAGCTCCCACCGAACCCTGGTCAAGCATCTCTACTGACTTCATCATCGATCTGCCCCCATCTAAGGGCAACATGGTCATCTGGGTTATTATCGACTGCTTTTCAAAGATGGCCCACTTCGTTCCACTCCCAAGTCTCCCTTCAACTCCAGAGTTGGCAAAACTCTTCCTGCATCATGTATTCTGACTACATGGCCTACCCAAGGAGATCATTTCTGATCGTGGACAACAATTTGCAGCCAAGTACTGGAAGTCTCTATGCACAAAGTTCGACATCACTCTGAACTTGACCTCGGCCTACCACCCTCAAATGAACGGCCAAGCCGAGAGGATGAACCATTCATTAAAGACCTTCCTGAGATCCTACGTGAACAACCAACAGGACAACTGGGCTGACCTCTTGCCCTGGGCTGAGTTGTCCCACAACACTCATCTCGCCTCCGCCACCGATGTCTTTCCCTTCTCCGTGGTCTTCGGATGTCAGCCACGTTTGCCTCTTCTAGTACCACTCTCTGTACGCTCACCTGCAGCCCAGTCCATGACACAGACGATTCGTCGTCTCTGGAATCAGGTCAAAGACAGATTGGGTCAGGCAGCTGAAAAGGCAAAACGCTGTGCGGATTCCCACCGTCGCATGACGCCTCTGTTCCAATCTGGCCAGAAGATTTGGCTCAGGTCAAAACACATCAAGTTACGTCTGCCTTCTCAGCATTTGGCTCCTCGTTTCATTGGTCCTTTCCCAATCATCCGCAGGATTGGAGCAGTCCCTTATCAACTACAACTGCCTACCTCTATGGGTATCCACAATACCTTTCATGTTTCCCTGTTGAAACCTCTGGTCTTGAATTGGCCTTCTCGCAGACCTCCCGCTCCTTCACATGTCTCCGCTGAACCCGAGGACGTCCTCCAAGTCAGGGAAGTCCTGGACATCTGGAGGAAGAGAGGCCATTGGGAGTACCTCCTGTTGTGGGAGGCTTCAGTCCGGAAGAGAACTCTTGGGAGCCTTCCCACCATATATATACGATAAGAACCTCCTCGCGGAGTTCCACAGGACTCATCCTGATAAACCCAGGCCGGTAAGAGGGCGGCCTAGAAGGGGGGGTACTGTTGCGCTTCCCAGCCGCGTCTGCTCCACGGCCGGTCCTGCTCACCTGGCCCGACCGTCTACCAGCTCCGCCCTGAGTTCCTGTACTGCTCAGCCGCGGCATCCACGGCTTCTTCGTGGCCTTCCTCATCGCAGCTGTCCTCATGACAGGGCTCGGCATCCTCCTCAGCGTTGGCCCTACCCCCTAGCGCGAGTGCATGGAGCTCTCCTCAAGTTAAAGGGCCAAGCGCGGGAAAACCTCGGGGGTGCCCGAGTCTGACGTTACTTCACAACTTCACAACGGTTTTCAAAGTTTCGATGTTTAACAGAGTGTTCATGTTATGAATAGCGCTGCCCGCGGGTCCCCCCGCGAGCAGGCCACTTACCCTCACAGCGTTGTCTTCAGCCGACGCGGCAGGACGCCGCTGTCGGCCTGCCCACGCGGCCCAGAGGCCGCCCTGCACCATCTGGGCTCCGGTCGGAGCCGCAGCTGTCTTCGCGGCGCATAGGCTGCAGCCCCGGGCTCGATTAGCAGCAGGAGCCGCCCCCGGGGCCTCCCGCAGCGGCTGGAGCTGCCGCCGACGTTGGAGCCTGCTCCCAGGCTCAGCCCTGCCTCTCTGACGCTTCTACGCGATTACGTTGGTGCAGGCCGCTGTCCGCGGTCCTGCACAGCTTCCTGCACTCTGCCTAGGCGTGCGGCCGCGTCTTCTCTTTATATTTAAAGGGCCAGACACAGGAAGTGTCTGGGCCCCACCTTGGGACTGTTTCCTGCCTCAGCCCTATAAAGGGGCTCCTGCCTGCCAGAGCTGGTTGTAAGGTCTTCTTCTCGTGGAGCTCCTCATCTTGATGTCTTCTCGTTCTTCATGTCCATGTCTTTGTGCCTGAGGTCCATGTCCAGGTGTCTTCGTTCTCCTCGTCCTGGTGTTCCTGCCTTCCTGGATGTTCTTGCCTTCGCCACGCCTCGTCTTTGCTCTCAGGCCTTCTGGTACCGGTAGGCCGGGGGTCCCTCAGATGCAGTATTCCTGGGTGGACTGCCTGCTGGTGGACGGTTGTCCTGTGCTCCTGAGCTGTCTAGTCCTGATGTGTGTTCCTGTGCTGTCTCGCTCCCATCGTGGTCCGTGACCAGCCTTGGGGCTGTGTAGGGCTCGTAACGGACAGGGTGGTCTGCGACTCAGTCCCGCGGGTGGCCTGAGTAGGGCGCCCTGAGAGACAGTGCCAATGTCCATGCCTTGTGTTGCCTCTTTGGATGTCTTCATGTCATGGATGCCGTTGCATCAACCTTTGTCTTCATGCCATGGATGCCGTCGCATCAACCCTTGTCTTCATGTCATGGATACCGTCGCATCAACCCTTGTCTTCATGCCATGGATGCCGTCGCATCAACCCTTGTCTTCATGTCATGGATGCCATCGCATCAACCTTTGTCTTCGTGCCATGGATGCCGTCGCATCAACCCAAGTCTTCGTGCTATGTGATGCCGTTGCATCAATCATCATGTCTTCATGTGAAGGCCTGCTGCTCCATGCTGCTCGCAGCAGGTCTGAAAGGGCCCGGAATGGTCGGAGGACCATTCACCTTCCAACATCCTCGGATGTTTGGCCATGGGAGCTTGCCGGCCTGGTGGAGGGTAGACCGTCAGCCATGCGGGGTCACAGTCAACCCTTGGCTTGGCCTAGAAGGTCTGGGTCAGGCTGAGGCCCATGGGCACATGAAAACATCGTACACAACAGTTCAAAAATTCATATGCTTGTTAACATAGTTATCTTATTCGTTATAAACATATATAATTAATATTTTTTGTTCATTTATGTATAATAAGAAATGAGTATTCAATATGTTGTGATTTTATTTTATTTTGTTATGTTTTAATTTTAATATGCATTTATTATGTAATCCACTTTGATTATGTGAAAGGCAGAATATAAATAAATAGATAAATAAATAAATAAATATGCAGTCAATTCTTCAGTCATCTTTGTTTAACTATTTCTCAACATTAGATGTAAATCTAATGTTAGCACGCAAGCCTTCTCAAATTCTCTTCCTTTGCAATGTAAACATTCCTCATCATAGATTTACCTTAGAAACCCCCTCTTGGATGTTCTATTAGTATCCATAACCAATTTATTGCAATCTTAATGTTAGACCTAATATTAAACCTCATCTATGTTAATTGTAATTAATAGCATAACTCTAGCTAATGACTTTACTTTTTTTTAAATAGACTAATCACCATATAAATGCAGAGATCAGATACTCTTTGCTTGCATTTTGCCATTAACATTAATTGCTTCAGCCCCTCATTAATAGATGTCTGTTTACAAGCCAGGGATAAGAATGTGATGTTTCACTTGCCATATTTCCAAAACATTTTCATTTAAATGCAAGTCTTAGACACCTATGGAAATTAATTAAGTTAAAAATAAGCAGAAATGTCAGTCACTATAACACAATTATGAACAATGGTTTCACATAAAGGAAAAGTCCATGCAACAAATTCTCCACCCAGGTGAATAAAATGGGGCTCCTGGTTCCTACAATTCAGCAGCTGCAGGAAGGGTCACAGAAACTGTTCCTTCCCATGGAATCACCACAAGAGACCGGATTGCTGAGTTCAGTCAGGTCAGGACAGGAAAGTGAGGAACAGCTGTCCTTTCAACATCCATATTCCAAACTCCTTCCTATTTCCCTCCTTTCTCCCCACCACTGATCACCATGGAAAGAAGAAGAGGAGGAGGAGAGTGGCAGCATGTGAGGCTGCATCCTCATCCTCTGCCGCTGGAACCTGACTGCTGCTTTCACCTGCATGGGATACTCTACACTACAGCCCTGGATTGAAATCAGCAGTCGGGCCCAAGTGGCAGAGGATGATGAAGTGGCTCAACATGATGCCACTATACTCCGCTTCTTGACATCAGTTCTGGTGGAGAGAACCATGAAGAGGTTTGGAGGGGAGAGAGTTATTGTTATGGGTGTGGACCCTTGGATTGAGGTGGAGTTGGCACACCCTGCAGGAAGGAGCCTTGCAGGTCTCCACTGTTGTCTGGTGGAGTTAGTTGGTGCAGAGGCCCAAATGGAGCTTCACCAATACCAGCCCTCAATCACCTTAGGTTTAGCCCTTGGGTGCCAGGGCCAGCTGGAATTAGGCATGGGCCTGTGCTGATGAGGTAAGGATCCATTGAGACAACAGAGTTACAGACCAGGGTCAAAGGTGGAAGGGATAACAGTGGAATCGAGATCTGGCAGTAGTCCGTGGCAGGCAGAGATCAATCAGTGTCAGTCCAAGCAGTGGTCAGTGGCAGGTGGAGATCAATCAGTGTCAGTGTCCAAGCAGGGTCAAGCCAGAGATCCATCTGAGGAACAAGGAGGAACAGAGAGGTGGAAGGGCGGTGAGGAACAGCACAGGCAGGTGAGGAGACTCTGAAGAATAGGAGACGAAGTGTGAGGACTGACCAAGAAGAAGACAAGGACTGAGGAACACGAACCAGACTGCCAAGATGAGGGATAGGAAACCAGGAGCAGGAACTACAGGATCAAGGAGCAAACAGGAACACTGAGGCAAAGCACACTTCAAAGGAAATCAACCTATTGCTGAGGCAAGGATGTGCTGCTGAGGTGGCCGAGGAGCTCCTGACATCATCAGGAGGAATTGCGGGGAATTTCCACTGCAGGCCCTTTAAATCGGGGCTGTTCAGGGGTGCGCTTGCCTGGGGCAGTCTCTGCTAGAATTGACGGCATCTTCCTGTGACATGCATTGGGCCTGGTCGGATGTGGTGGATGGTCGTACTGCAGCATTGGGAGAGCTTGATCATGGGTTGGGGCTGGAGGTAAAAATGGCAGCCCATGGCCCCATGCTGCGGACCGCCAAGTGCAAGAGTTATGATGGTGGAATTATGTGAAAGAGGAGCTGGGAGAAGGGGGTTATGATTGGGAATGGGGTTTTGTGAAATAGAAATGTGACATTGTGATAGAGAGATTGGAGAGGGTTATGTGAAAGAGGGGATAGGAAATGGAGGATGTGATGGCTGAGGGGGTTAAGTGAAACAGGGGGTGGGTATTGTGATAGAGAATTTGGGGGAGTTATGTGAAAGAGGAGCTATAAAATGGGGTATGTGATGGAAGTTGTGTGACAGAACCACCCTGAAATTAGGGTATGTGTGAAAGAGGGGTTGGAGAATCAGGATATATGTGAAAGAGGAGCTGGGGGATTATGTGTGAGTATATGTGTATGGGCACCTGAGATAGGGACAGAAAAAGAAGTAGGGGTAGAGAGAAGAAAGAAGAGAACGAGGACGGCATAGAAGGGGGAGAGACACTTCGCTCTGTTCTCTCTGGATCCCTCCCAAGATCCTAGAACCTCCTTCGTTCCCCTCTATACCTTCCAATATCCAAGAAACTCTCTTCCTTTCTTTTCTTTCCATCCCCCACCCCTGATCATCCTTTTCTTTCCCAATTCTGATCTTACCTCTTTCTCTTCCATCCTATCAAAATCCTCCAATTCTTCCCACCTTTCCATCCTTAATGCTCCCTCCTTCTCATTTTCCCAACATAAGAATATAAGACTTGTCATACTGGGTCAGACCATAGATCCATCAAGCCCAGTATCCAGTGTTTCCAACAAGTTCCTGCCAGGAACTTGTGACCAATCCAGGTCACAAGTTCCTGGCAGGATCCTAAAGGGTAGATAGATTCCATGCTGCTTATCCCAGGAATAAGCAGTGCATTTTTGCAATCCACCTTAATAATGGTTTATGGACATTTCCTTCAGGAACTTGTCCAAACTTTTTTGAAACACAGCTACACTAATAGCTTTCGCCACATCCTCTGGCAATGAATTCCAGAGCTTAAATATCCATTGAGTAAAAAAATATTTTCTCTTATTAGTTTAAAAATACAATTAGTATCTTCATTGTGTGTTGCCTAGCTTTTGTACTTTTTGAAGGAGTAAACAATCAATTCACTTTTACTCGTTCCACTCCACTCATTATTTTATAGACCTCTATCATATCTGCCCTCAGCCATCTCTTCTCCAAGAGTCCTAATTTCTTTAGTCTTTCCTTATAGGGGAATTGTTCCATCCCCTTTATCATTTTAATTGCCCTTCTCTGTACCTTTTCTAATACTGGTATATATTTTTGAGATTTGGTGACCAGAACTGCACACAATACTCAAGATGAGGTCGCACCATGGAGAGATACAGAGGCATTATGATATTCTCTGTTTTATTCTCCAATCCTTTCCTAATAATTCCTAACATTCTATTTGCTTTCTTGGCTATTGCTGCACAATGAGTAGAATACTTCAACATGTTTCAGCAATGATGCCTAGATCCTTTTCCTGAATGGTGTTTCCTAATTATTGTTCATTTTCTGTTTTTCTTTCTTCATTTATTTATTTAAAATATTTGTATACACTTTTGGACAAAAACCCAGAGTGGTGAACAAGGAAACATTTATAATAAAATAATAACAAAACAATACAAAACAAGAACATCAAAAAGATCAAAAAGATCAAACATTAAAAAAGATACATTATGGCAAGACCCCAGATATTAAAGAGCTCAAGACAGTGAATTCAAAGTCTTCAGAATATCAGATGGCATGGCTTCTGTCATGTGAAACCTTGCATTGTATAGCTTTAATTTGAGTTACTCTTCCTTAAGTGTATCTCTTTACACTTGTCCACATTAAATTTCATTTGCATGCCCAGTTTCCCAGTTTTGCAAGGTTCTCTTGCAATTTAACAACATTGAATACTTTTGTGTCATCAGCAAATTTGATCACCTCACTCGTTCACATTTCCAGGTTGCTTATAAATATGTTAAAAAGCAGTGGTCCCAGAGCAGATCCCTGGGGCACTCCACTATTCACCTTTCTCCATTGGAAATATTTACCATTTAGACCTACTCTCTGTTTTCTATCTTTTAACCAGTTCCCAATCCATAACATGACTTTTTAATTTCCTAAGATGTCTCTCATGAGGTACTTTGTCAAATGCTTTCTGGAAATCCAGAAACACTATGCTTGCCATTATCGACATTTTTATTTATGCCCTCAAAAAATTGAGGCAGATTAATGAGGCAAGACACCCCTTGGCTAAATCCATGTTGGCTTTGTCCCATCAAACTATGCCTATCTATATGTTCAGTAATTTTATTCTTTATGATAGTTTCTACTATTTTGCCTGGCACAGATATCAGACTCACTGGTCTGCAGTTTCCTGATCACCCCTGGATCCCTTTTTAATAATTGATATTACATTGGCAACCCTTCAGTCTTCAGGTACCATAGATGATATTAATGATAGTTTACAAATTACCAAAATCAGATCCTCAATTTCATTTTGCAGTTCTTTCAGCACTCTGGGATGTGTACCATCTGGTCCAGGTGATTTGATACTCTTTAGTTTGTCAATAACAATCTTCCAAGTTCATTTAGATTTATTTCATTTCCACTGAATCATAACCTTTAAATATCATTTCTGGCATGGGTATCTGCCTTTCATCTTCCTCAGTGAAGACCAAAGCAAAGAATTAATTTAGTCTCTCTGCTATGGCCTTGTCTTCCCTAAGTGTTCCTTTAACCCTTTAATCATCTAATGGTCCCACTGACTCCTTTGCAGGCTTTTTACCTTGAATGTGCCTGAAAAAGTTTTTATTTTGAGTTTTTACTTCTGCAGCAAGCTTCTTTTCAAATTCCCTCTCTGCCAGTTCTTGAAAGATGTTATTTTTAGCTATTATAGCTTCTCTCATCTCACCTTTTAATCATGCTGGTAGTCATTTAGCCTACCGTCTGCTTTTTCTAATGCATAGAATACATCTGGTCTGAGCTTCCAAGATGGTATTTTTAAAGAACGTAATTGCCTGATATAAACTCTTAACCTTTGCAGATGTTCCTTTTAGTTTTTTAATAACCATTTTCCTCATTTTATCAGTCACCCTTTTGGAAGTTTAATGATGTCACAGTAGATTTCTTTAGTGTCCTCTCTCAAGTTATTAAGTTAAATATGATCAATTGGGATCACTATTTCCAAGTGGTTCCAACACTGTTATCTCTGGCACTAAATCCTATGATCTACTAAGGACTAGATCTAAAATAGTTTCTCTTTGTGCTTATTCTTGTACCAGCTGCTCCATGAATCAGCCATGTATTTTATCTAGGAACCTTACCTCTCTAGCATGTCCTGATGTGACATTCACCCACAGGGGCAGTTCAAGGCAATCTGCCACCTGAGGCCCTGCCCTTATTGCTCCACCCCCTTGCTACATTCCCTGATCACCCTGCCCCATCCCTCCTCCCTCCTCCATGCCGCCAGCTGGCCTCCAGCAGCATTGTCGTCAGTGTCCCTTCTCCCTCCTCCATGCCGCCGGCCTGGCCTCTGTCGGTGTTCGCTTCCCACCTCCCTCCTCCATGCTGCCTGCCTGGTCTCCGGCAGCATCAGTGTAGGTGTCCTTCCTCCCTCCTCCATGCCACTGGCCTGGCCTCCGGCAGCAGCGACCCTCCTCCATGCCACCAGCCTGGCCTCTGGCAGTGGCCCGCGACAGCAATCCTTCTATTTTCTGCTGCCGCCACTGTACTGGGTCAGCAGCCGTGGCAGGGGCAGGCAGGGTGAGGCGGATACCACAGTGGCATTCTGAGAGGGGCATTTTTTTTCCATCTGAAGCAGCCGCCTCTCCCTGGCTCATTATAGATCCACCCCTGTTCACCCAGTCAATACTGGGGTAATTGAAATCACCCATTATTACTGTGCTGCTGATTTCATTAGCTTTCCTAACTTCTGTTAGCATTTCATTGTCTGTTTGTTCATTCTGGCCAGGTGCATGGCAACTTATCCCCACTGCTATTTTATTCCCCTTTTCACCTGGAATTTCTATCCACAAAGATTCAACATTGCATTTGCTTCCTGCAGAACTTTTATTCTGTTTGGCTCAATGCCCTCTTTAATATATAGTGCCACCCCTCCACCAATTTGATCCATACTACCATAATTTAGATGGCGGCGGCCATTCAGTGCTCCTACCATGTGACAGGGGCCGGCCAATGGCACAGATACCCTGTCACATGGTAAGGGCAAAGGGCCATCGGTGCCATCTTTATGAGTGGCAGCCGATGGCCCGAGAACGGGAGTTTGCTCCCGGGACCACCACTAGAGCACCAGGTAATTTAAAAATGTTTTGGGGGGATCGGGAGGGTGGGAGAAGTTAAGGGGTCATCTTTAAAGGGTTGGGTGGGTTTTTTTTTAATCGGGCCATCGGCGCCATTTTTGAATGGCAGTCAAAATGGCGCCGATGGCCCGAGAGCGCGAGATCAGTCCCTGCGCCCCCACTGGACCACAAGGTACTCGTAAAACGTTTTGGGGGGGGGTTCGGGGGAGTGGGGGAAGGTAAGGGGTCAATTTTAAAGGGTCGGGCCTCACTAAAAAAAAATTAACGATGTGAATCAGAACCGATTCCGATTCACATCTCCAGCGATCAGATTTTTTTCTCCCTCCAGCCGAACCCGATTGTTAAGACGATCGGGCACACGATTCACATCTCTAATTTTCCGTTTTATTCACCATTCCCTTTCTAATGATTCCTAACATTCTGTTTGCTTTTTTGACTGCCGCAGCACACTGAACCGACAATTTCAATGTGTTATCCACTATGACGCCTAGATCTCTTTCTTGGGTTGTAGCACCTAATATGGAACCTAACATGGTGTAACTATAGCATGGGTTATTTTTCCCTATATGCATCACCTTGCACTTATCCACATTAAATTTCATCTGCCATTTGGATGCCCAATTTTCCAGTCTCACAAGGTCTTCCTGCAATTTATCACAATCTGCTTGTAAATTTATACTAAGGAGTTTTAGGGGTCATGCACTCATGGATAGCTCACAGTGACCTCTGGAGTTCTCTTCCAGGGGCTGCTGGTTAAGGTATACAGATGATCCTTCTGGTTTCTTAGGCTGGAAGAAGTACAGGACAGCTGGGTCTGTAGAATCTGAAGCCTGGGCAGCTCGCAGTGACCTCTGGAGTGCTCTTGTGGGGGCTGTTGGGTAATGTATGCAGATGAGCCTTCTAGGCCCTTTCTGCTCCTCTCCCTTATTTTTATTTATTTATTTATTTAAGTTTTTTTATATACCAACATTCAAGACGAAAGTCCCATCATGCTGGTTCACAAGAAACAGGAGTGCAAAATAAACTTAAACTTGAACAATAGTGCAGAAAAGGCAGTTACATGTAACAAGGAAAGATAGAACTTGGAGAAAGAAGGAAAAGGAAGATCAGATAAATACATATAATTACATTGTAAGAGGTAGCTAATAATGATATTGCTGGTGATGTGTGTTGATTGTTAGGAGTTAAATAATATTGGAGTTAGGAAAGGCCTGCATGAACAGCCAGGTCTTGAGTCTTTTCTTGAAGGTTGAGAGGCTGGGTTCCATTCTAAGATCTGGGGGAATGGAGTTCCATAAGGTAGGACCGGCTGTGGAGAAGGCCTGATCTCTTAGCGTAATGTGTCTGGTAGTTTTGGCTGGGGGTACTTGAAGTGATCCTTTGTAAGCATCTCTTGTCGGTCTTGTTGAGGTGTGTAATCGGAGGGGGAAATGAAGGTCAATTGGGGCTAGTTGATGGATGTTTTTGTATATGGTGAGAATGGCCTTGTAGATTATTCTGAAGTGGATGGGTAGCCAGTGGAGGCCCATTAGGATAGGGGTTATGTGTTCTCTTCTCCTGGTGTTAGTGAGTATACGGGCAGAGGCATTTTGGACCATTTGCAGTGGTTTGGTGTGTGATGATGGGAGACCAAGCAGGATGGTGTTACAGTAGTCCAGCTTTGCGAAGATGATTGATTGTAGAATCGTTCTAAAGTCATGAGTGTGGAACAGAGGTCTTATTATTTTCAGCACTTGGAGTTTATAAAAGCAGTCTCTGGTGGTTTTGTTGATGGTAGCTTTCAGGTTCAGGCGATTGTTAATTAGAACTCCTAGGTCTCTCACTTGTGTAGTTTTTGGTATGGCCTGATGAGTAGGGGTGAAGGAGCTGTTCTCTGGTGTGATGAGTAGAAGTTCCGTTTTGGATGAATTTAGTATCAGGTTGAGGCTTGTGAGAAGCTGTTTGATATTTTGGAGGCATGTTTCCCAGTGAGACAGTGTTTTCGCGAGAGACTCCTTGATGGGGATCAGGACCTGTATATCATCAGCGTAGAGGAAATGTTTGAGATTGAGGTCAGTGAGAAGTTGGCATAAGGGTAACAGGTAAATGTTAAATAAGGTAGGCGATAAGGATGAGCCCTGAGGGACTCCTACTGACGCGGAGCCCTGAGGGACTCCTACCGACATGCCCCGCCCCGGCCCAGACGCCCTTGATCCTCCCTCCTTCTTTCCATTCCTGATCTTCTCCCTGTCCCTGAGATCTGTGCCTCTCCTTTTACACATTAATGAATTCCTTACCTATTAAACTTCCAAAAGAACAAAATCAAATTTTCAGACACAAAACAAGGTTGGCAAACAATTTTATTATTAATTTGCAAAATAAATTTACAAAATAAATATACAAAATAATTCAAATGTATGCAAATATACTGTATAATTGCTGCATAATTTTACAGAATTTCCCAACTGTTGCCACAAAATCTACAGGAAGCTAAGGACTCTGATTTAGAGGATATAGTTCTATAGTAACTTTGCAGTCAACACTATGGGGTAGATTTTTAAAAACGGCGCGTTCACGTACTTTTGTTCGCGCTCCAGGCGCAAACAAAAGTACGCTGGATTTTAGTAGATAAGAACATAAGAACATAAGAAATTGCCATGCTGGGACAGACCAAGGGTCCATCAAGCCCAGCATCCTGTTTCCAACAGAGGCCAAAAACCAGGCCACAAGAACCTGGCAATTACCCAAACACTAAGAAGAACCCATGCTACTGATGCAATTAATAGCAGTGGCTATTCCCTAAGTATAATTGATTAATAGCCATTAATGGACTTCTCCTCCAAGAACTTATCCAAATCTTTTTTGAACCCAGCTACACTAACTGCACTAACTACCTTCTCTGGCAACAAATTCCAGAGCTTTATTGTGCGTTGAGTGAAAAAGAATTTTCTCCGATTAGTCTTAAATGTGTTACTTGCTAACTTCATGGAATGCCCCCTAGTCCTTCTATTATTCGAAAGTGTAAATAACCGAGTCACATCTACTCGTTCAAGACCTCTCATGATCTTAAAGACCTCTATCATATCCCCCCTCAGCCGTCTCTTCTCCAAGCTGAACAGCCCTAGCCGCGCGTATCTGCTAAAATCCAGGATCGGCGCGCGCAAGGCTGCCGATTTTGGGCAGCCGGCGCGTGCCGAGCCGCGCAGCCTGCCTCCGTTCCCTCCGAGGCCGCTCCGAAATCGGAGCGGCCTCGGAGGGAACTCTCTTTCGCCCTCCCCTCACCTTCCCCTCCCTTCCTCTACCTAACCCACCCCCCCGGCCCTATCTAAACCCCCCCCCACCTTTGACCGGGGATTTACGCCTCCTGGAGGGAGACGTAAATCCCCGCGCGCCAGCGGGCCGCTGGCGCACCGAGACACAACCCGGGGGCGGTTCCGGAGGGCGCAGCTATGCCCCCAGACCGCCCCGGCCCGAAACCACGCCCCCGGGCCCGCCCCCAAAACGCCGCGTCCCGCCCCCAAAACGCCGCACCGATTGGTCCCGCCCCCGACACGCCCCCGACACCCCCCCGACTGAAAACCCCGGGACTTACGCGAGTCCCGGGGATCTGTGCGCGCCGGCGGCCTATCGAAAATAGGCACGCCTGCGTGCAAGGCCCTGCTCGCATAAATCCGGGCGGATTTAGTGTTAGCCAGTTAGTGCAGGATGGAGTATGGGGAGGTTCCATTCAGATGCAGCCCCTCCTTCTGTGGAGTCTGGAATGGCTGTCCCCCTGGTAATACTATATAGAATCTCCCCAGCTACAGCTCATGAGGCAGTCCTTTTTGGTTAGTACAAAGTACAGGGGTAGAGAGAAAAGTTAGCTTTTGTTGCTTTGCAGGCCCAGTCAGAGGAGCCAGGCAAGCCCTGCTTTGGTGGTCCTGACCAGGTTCGGGAGGGTCTATCTGTTTCAATTCACAGTCTGGCTGGTTTGGATTGTTCTCTCTGGGCATATTTCTTACACTTAACCTTTTTGATTGGTAGGAGCCTGTATACCTCCTGGATCCAGGGAATGGGGAAACCTGGTTCTGAGGTTGTGCAAGCTTAGGTAAGACCTGCCCCTGAAGTGGTGGTGACCCACTGTAAGGAGACACTCCGATGGGAATTTCAGTTTTTGAAGAAATTAAATTCAATATCTAGGAGAAGTTTTGACTGCCCCTCCTTCCTGCCTGAAGCCTGCTTCAGGGATCCCTCCCATCAGGAATCATATCAACAAAAGGAAAAGATCTGTATATGAAACAATCTGTTTGAAAATTCAACTAACATTGAGTAAGAGGTACGGCCTAACATCAGTGAAGCCACCCATCCAGTGCTTCAATCAACCCTGGGGAGAGATAAAGCTTATCTAGTATTTAAGCCAGCTGGAAGAGGTGACCTGGCCATCAAAGGGATACCTTACACCACATGGGACTCTATTTTTCCAAGCCCTGGAGGGTAGTAGTTCCCTCACGCTGGCTTACAGATATTTCTGCACAGATGGAGGAAAATCCTGTAAAGAACATATTCAGTGATGCTGTGGATCAGTGTTAGCCATTTTACAACCATTTGAAACCGCAAAGATTTATTTGGACACTAAAAAAATGGTTCCAGTGAATTCTTGGGCACATACAGTATCATTAATTATCATATCACCCATGGGAGTCAGAAGAGAGAGTTAGCCACCCCGCACTGGGAACTGAGAGGATTCCTTTCATCCCCTAGTCAAATGAACCTACATCTTGGAAAGGAAGGGAGACAGTAGAGCCAGCTGGGTCCTGTCCCAAAGAATTACAAATTAGTTTATGGCCTCACCGATGCTAAGGTTGCACACCAGTACCTCAGCTTTGATGACACAGTCGATAGATTTACCACAGTTCCATGTCAGATTATTAACCACTAGCTGGGATGCAATGTTACTTGCAGTGAAGGGACATTATTTTTAGACTTTTTCTGAGTTCACAATCTCTAGAAAATCTTTTCATCATCTGACAGATTTTCCAGCTGCTGTAAGTCCATCTTTGGAAAACCCTTATTTCAATAGTCATGCTGTGTTCAGTCTAGAAGTTGGATAACATTCATATGCAGCTGCTACTCAGGTCCAGCTTAAGGGATCTTAATTACTATGATTTCTCTGTTGATGAAGTGGTGATCTAGTTTAAGGGATATGCTTACCTCTGTGATGTGGGTGGAAATTGACAGATAATTTCAAATAACAGAAGCTTGCATCCAATGAAAAGTTTCAAACAGTCTCAGTTTATTAACTTAATAATCATCCAGAAACTTCACAACGGCAAAATCCACAAGCTGTAGTGAGTTTTCCAGATCTCAGCACAGTTAGTCATAACAATTCAGCTGCATGCAAAGTGATTAGATGGGAACTTCACATATAGCTATGCCGATAGCTCTCTACTTCTATAGGATTTGGGTTCAGCTCAAGCCACTCTTTTGCCAGCGTGGATCACTGCAGCAAAGTAGTCCTCCAGAAAGGAAAGATAATCTGTTGGAGTCTATGTGTTTGCTCCATGATGCTTCCCTTCTTTTGCCATAGCATGGGCACAGATCACCCTGGTTTGACTATTAGCACTTCCTGCACTTCCTTCTTGGTGGTGGAGGGAGCCAAGAGACACAAAATAATAAAACACACAAAAAAGCCACTCCAACACTCTCTCTCCTTTCTTACTGATCCTAAGGCCCAGAGTAAAAGAAAGGCTTCAAGTCCAACTAGGTATTCAAAACAAAATTCTACTTCAATTTGTAAATCAAATTCCAAGCCAGGATGGTGAAAATAAAACATCAGGAAAATAAGTGTCAAAACTGCCATAGTCTCTGTAGCCATGCCTCACCTCCTTGTAGATCTTTGCTGCCATGCAACATCATGCATATCAACTAGTCCTTCCCCTCGTAGGGTAGGATATCCCTAATGCAACTCAAACTGGGAAAAGGTGGGAAATAATCCTGTATGTCCAAAAAACAAATTCCTTAAAATCAAGACCCCTCCAGCCGCTCCTGTTGGAAAGGTTCAAAGTCTTAGATCTCTTCATCCCTTGCTTTACTCCTTTGACAGAGGAAGAAATATCCATATGCTGTCTGTCTAGATACTGCTGGTGGAGGGGAGGGGAATCCCTTCTGTAAAAACTGGCGCAAATAGAAGTCTCAAAATAGAAAAAAAATCCTCTAAACTCCAAAGCTGCTTCCTTGGTCTCCTTTACTATCAAGCAGAGACATCCTGTCACCTGCTGGTCAATCCACCTGGGGATGGCAAAGATCCAACTCATATCCTAGGGGAGATTTTTTTAGTCCCCTTAAACCTTCCCACAAAAAGGTGGGGATAAGTGTAAATGAGGATCCACACAAATTGCCCACCCCCCTACTATGCTGGACAAAGTAGAGCAGGGCTTCCCAAACATTTTGCCAATGTGATCCCATTTTAGCACTTGAAAATTCACATGATGCCAGAGAACGGCCAGATTAGCAGGAGTTTAATAGTCCAGGTGATAACCTATCTCAAACTCCACATTCCATAGTCAATCCTTTCTCCCAATCTCAATCTCTACTCTCTACAAAGAACTGCCTGTCTTAACCTCCTCCCCCCTCCAGCACACCCCCTCTCATCCTCTGCCCTGCCAGCTGATCCCCTTTTCTCTTGGGTGGCTTTAATGGTAGATGATGAGAGTGGAGTAGTGGAAGTCTCCCTCAGCCTATGCAAACTCAGACACAAAAACTAAATCAAGGGCAGTGCCTGTGAACACTTGCTGGTTCAAAAGCCCCATGCTGACTTCCACTATTAAGGCTGCTAGCATCTGAAGAGTGCTGCTGTTTGAGGAACTTGTGACCCCATTTGAGGTCCCAACCCACAGTTTGGGAAGCCCAAAATTAGAGCAATAGCTTTCTTATAGGCAAAGCTGGGTCACACATACGTTTAGTCCCATCTCATGTTTATAGTTGTCAGATATAAATCATCATCATAAACCTTTACTCGACTCTACAGATTTCAGAACTGTCCTACAATCTTTGGTACTTACTGGTCTTGATTATTATAATTCCCTGTATCATGGTTTACCGCAATCATCTATCAGACCACTTCAGTTAATACAAAATGCACTAGCACATCTTTTAACTAATACTAGACTACATGAACATATCTCCCTGGTCTTATTCAACCTGCAATGGCTACACACACAATGGAGGATTCAGTATAAAATCTTATCCACTCTCCATAATCTCATTCATAACAATAAAAGTCTTTGGCTCTCTGCAATTCTACATCTTTACATCCCCTCATGTAACCTCAGACCTAAAAACCAATTTCTTTTGCAAGTTCCTTCCCCTAAAACTACCAGACTTGTAGTAACTTGAGATCAGGCCTTTTCCATTGTTGGCCCTATCATATGGACCTCTATACCATCTTCTTTGAGAGCTTTATGCAACAAAAAAGAATTTAAGAAAGTGTTAAAAAAACATCTATTTAAGCAGGCTTTCAAAGATTTTGTGTAAATTTTATAGTCTATTTGATTTTTTTCTTGTGTTCGATATTTAAGTATTTTATTTTATTGACAATATTTTGTAATGTATTTTATTTTTACCTTATTATGCTTGATTTACTTGTAAACCGCCTAAACATTGGAGGACAAGGTTAATAAATTCTTTTAAATAAAAAATAAATAAGTAAATCATAGTCCTTACTTGACTTTGTTGACCATTCAACTACATACTCTTGATTGAAAATAGTTTAATTTTTCTCACTGCTTTTCTATTCTCCTCCTAACTCAGCCTAGTTATTATAGCAACAGTTTTTGGCCAGTGACAACAAGCCATGGCTCCCTCTGGGACCCTGAGTTTGGTGACTAGATGTCACCATTGAGTGATTCCTGAAATTCCATTCCCCCCAGAGGGTATAAAGGCTGCTTCAGCACTGGCTGTTCCAGGAAACAGAGACTTAGACTGGGAATAAACTCAGGTCCTGAGCCACTGGGCTGAACTGGTAGGAATATTGTATGTCATCTGCATGTATCAAATTCAGCTTCTCCAACACACTGCATATAGATGTCTCTAATACATCCTGGTTTACTTCCAACTGAGCCCCCTGAATGTTTTACTGGAATATCCATAGTCCTTAAGTTGTATATACAGGCTAGTGGTAATAGGTACAGTCCCAGAGATTGCAGAAAAGTAATTACAAATTGATATGCTTTTTATCTAGTTAACATTATACAAGTGTGGTTCTTGGTTTGGTTTGTAAGTGAGTTGTAGGTTAGTAACCAAGTTCCTTTAGACTCTTTTCACTGAAATCATTGTCAGGATAACACAAATCTGCATGTTTGAGTGTGTCTGAGACTGTGCCAGAGGAGAGGGAGGAATTGATGATGTTGGCTAGGGGTTAACTTATCTGGTAACTCTAGTTGTGCCATAGGATTGTCCTAAAGTTGGCCAGATATACTTATCTGGCTAACTTTAAGATAGCCGAGTATATTCAGTGGTGCTGCAGTGCCACTGAATATCCTAGTCAAATTAGTGAGCCACTCATTGGCTGAATATCAATCCCTATGTTTCTAGTTTGCATTAAAATGACATCATAAAGATATCATAAGTGAGCTTACACTGATTAACAATTTGACAACTTTCAGTGAACTGCTCGATCCCAATTTTATCTTCCATTTTATGTTGTGACTTCATGTCCCAACATGTTGTTGTCAAACCTCTGCTCAAAAAACCTTCACTAGACCCCAACGACCCAACCAATTTTCATCCTATCTCAAACCTCCCTTTTATTGCCAAAATCATGGAAAAGGTAGTCAATTCCCAACTCATGGATTACCTTGAAAGCAACAATACACTATACCCTACACAATTCGGTTTTCACAAGCACTTTAATACTGAAACCCTCCTACTCACCCTCTCTGACCACCTCATCAGAGGTATGGACCAAGGTCACTGCTACTTTCTCACCCTACTTGACATCTCCTCGGCGTTCGACACAATAAGCCACAACCACCTCATCTCCTGCCTATCTGACATAGGCATCTCAGGCTCAGCCCTCCTTTGGTTTAAATTGTACCTGTCCAATAGACAATTCTCTGTCAAAATAGGTAATGCCGAATCCACTCATTACCCCTCCCCCAAGGAGTTCCACAAGGTTCCTCCCTCTCATCCACCCTATTCAATATTTACCTCACCCCCCACTGCCAGCTCCTATCTGACCTTGGCCTCAAATTCTACCTATATGCTGATGACGTCCAAATCATCATACAAATTCACGACTCAATCTCTGATTCTCTAAAATTCTGGGAGAAATGTCTTGCTTCCATTAACACCCTACTCACAAATCTCCACCTCACCCTAAATACCTCTAAAACTGAACTGCTCTTCATCTCTCAACACCATATCCCCAAACCCTCCCTTGCAAGCGACCTGGCATATATATCCTCCCAGCCCTTTGTACGAGACCTTGGTGTCCTGATTGACCAGCAATTGAACCTGAAAAAATATATCAATTCTATCCTCAAGGAAGGTTTCTATAAGCTTAATGACCTGAAAAAACTAAAACCTTTACTCTATACCCATGATTTCCACACCGTCATTCAAGCCACTCTCTCATCCAAGATGGACTACTGCAACTCCCTACTCCTAGGCCTCCCCTATTCTACCATAAAAACACTTCAAATGCTCCAGAAGGCGGTCGCGAGAACTATCACAAATGCCCGTAAATATGACCATATTACCCCATCCTTAAAGACTTGCATTGGCTCCCTATCCCTTCGCATATCCTCTATAAAACCCTCACTATTATTCATAAATCTATCTACAGATACAACTCCAACTGGCTTGATGAGCCGTTCCGTCTCACACTCTCAGACTGCTCCACCAGAACAAACAATACAGGAACTCTCCATATCCCATCCCTCAAGAAGGCACACCTTACCTCCACAAGGGACCGAGCCTTCTCTATTGCTGGCCCCACCCGCTGGAACTCACTACCCACAAACCTCCGACTTGAGCCTTGCACCATCAAATTAAAAAATAAATTAAAGACCTGGCTTTTCAAACAGGCTTACCCAGATTAGATCCCCTGCATCTTAACCCCTTGCTGCATCAGTACATTACTTGAACTCATTTAAGTTATGTTACATTTTTAATATGTTATTTCTTTATTCTGATTTCTTGTTTGCCAGTTTCCGGCTACCCTTCTCTCCTGTTCCTTGTAGTCCCATCCACTGTCCCTATTTGATGTACTTTCTTCCTTCAGTTCGGATGTAAACCGGTATGATGTAACCACTAATACCGGTATAGAAAATAAATAAATAAATTTGGCTAACTCCACTCCTTCCTGGAACAGCTATCATGGCGCTAGTAATTCCCCCTAGTTATCTGGCTAAATTGTAGCCGGATAACTCATTATCCAGCTATAATTTAGCCAGATAAGTTGTTTAATATCTGTTGGATCAAAAAGCCCATTAGTCTACCCATCTTTGATCTATTTTGCTACATAATGATGTGGCAGCAAAAATTCCCTGACATCGAATACAGTCCTATATTGTTGTGGTGGACATGAGTTACAATAGTATAACCGGGAAATAAAGGTTAACAAACAAAAAATAATATAAGGTGATACTTTTTCTTTGGAGTAACTTTATAGATTTCTCAACAAATTTCCTTGGCTCAGTAAATAACAAAAGCATTCCAATGCTAGTGTGAAGGGGAAGGAGAGTTGGGGGAAGGGGAGTGGAAGGGGGAGTTTGATGTGTTAGGGTGATCAGAAGATGACAGGCAATGCAAATTTATGATTCATAGTGCGTTAAAAGATGCATGTCTCTGTTGAGGCCTTTCTTGTCAGTACTGAAGTGTCTGATCTTTTTAACTTCAAAAGGCTTGCTTTCCTGGATGGTTTTGAATTTCCCTTTAAGGATCCTGATCATAAGGTTATTGATGCAGTGGTTTGGTCCTGAAAAGTGATCCCCCACATAGGTGTCACCTTAGCCTTGTCTGTGGTGTTTGAGTTGACTTTTGTCTTTAACATCTGGCCTGCCTCACCAGTGGAACATCCCTCTTCACACTTTCTGCATTGAATAATATATACTGTGTTAGAACAGAGGCATTTGTGGATTCCCCTTGTGCTGAATGTCTGACTGAGGTACCTACGCAGGCATTCACCAAAAAACTGAAGACTCTTATCAACATATTTCCAAACCACAGGGCAAGTCCACCTATAGAAACATACAATCCAGATCTGGAAAAGTTAAGAAAAATCACAAAAGACCTTCACAGCCATTGTTCGTGGAGAATGAGTCAGTGAAAGAAATATTCCCTGCTTCAAAGGTAATGTCGTTCCAGGAACCACCTAACCTGAAGCAAAACTTAGCAGAAAGCAAGCTCCTAACTGAAACTCAGCAAGAAGACAACAGCACAAATCCCTGCAATATACCTCGCTGCAAAATATGCCAGCATATACCACAGGACCTCACAGTCACCCACATCAGAAAGACAAGGTTTTCCCAGTTACTCCAATAAAAAGATATCACATTATATATATATATATTTTTTTGTTATTAATCTTTTTTTCTGTGCTTTCAATTGAGTTAAGATGGTAACCATATGAATTTATCCAGCAGAATACCCAGGGCTAAAATGTTGTATATTTGTAGCAGAGCGAACTTCCTGAAACACGATTACATGTTCCCCAAGATCTTTGGTTAGATAAAGCGTTTATTCCTTTTCACCCCTCAGTTCACATATATCTGACCTCTCATCATCCCCTTGTGAAGGCTGCTAAAACAACCAACATGATTGATGCAATGGTAGCCTTAATACCATATTGTGAGCAGCAGTTACCTCCTCTCAAAAAAGTGAAAACTTTAGAGCAGAGAGGTAGGCATAATGGTTTGCATGTAGCTGTTTGGTTCCAAATCACAGATCCTGAATCAGGATGAACCATCTCCTTACTGGAAGAGCAAGGTTAGCAGCTAAAAAATGCATTCATTTAGACTGCGGGACAGTGATAAAGAAAGCCAAATATAATACTGCAGAATCAGAAGGTCACATTTGCTACGAAATGTGAAGCAACAATACAATGGCGGTTTAATGTTGGCATGGATTTTTTTTTTCTTTTGCACCCAAATGTTTTCTGGTTGAAGAATAAAAATGTAGTGTTTGAAAAGAGTTGGGAAAAAGATCCTTTATTTCTAATTTGTGTACTTTCTTGTTCAAATTTTTCCTAATCCTTAAGTAGCCCCTGCTACTATTGTTATCTCTTTTTGCCAACTTGGAGATGCTTTGGCATTTTTGGGGTCCTCCCCTTGTCTTTATACTACCATATTGTGGGTCATGTCTCAGGAATATACATTTTCTCCTGAGCATGCATGAAGGGTCTTTCTTCTGTGTGATTACTGTAGAGGACTGATCAAGGTCTTTCTGCTCCCCTGGTGGACTGAGCCAGGAGTTAGAGAATTGAAGAGTTTCAGGAGCAGTGAGAAGAGTGGAACTTTGTGAAGATTTTTGAGAAGTGAAGACTTTTGTTATTGCTAACTAATGTGCACCAGTTCCTGACAGAAGGGAAATCCCCATCTGGCTTCTTCCCTCTCTGTGCCCAGCTAACAACAAAGGATTTGTGATTGTGAAAAGATTTTTTTTTAAATCAATAAAGGGTTTCTGTGGTTTACCCAGTTTTATGATTGTTAATGAGGACAATCATGCCACCCTCTATGAAGAAGGGATAGTGAAGACTTTGGAGGCTGGGTCAGTTAAAGAAAAGAGAGTAGCTAGAAGATCCACCACGGATAAAGAAGCCACTACTTTCCTTGTTATGATTTTTATTTTGCTCTTCATGATTTTTGTAATATTATCATGGATCATCTTATTTAAATGAAAGTAAATTTTTTTTCAGTTGAACATCAATATTGGTCTGTATTCTTTCATCGTCCTTTGAAGCAGACCACACACGGTGAATACCCACTGACTAGTGCAATTGAGCGTTGGACTGATTGTGTAGTCCCATTTCTGCACCAGAGGCCCTGGAGATGTAAACCTCTTCCCCTCCAGATGAACCCGGCATCCCAGCGGCTGTGTAATTTCATTGGATGCGTAGCATCCCGGATTCAGCCCACCAGATTTTGAGCTAGCTTGCCCTGAAGAAGGCTATATTGTTGTTGGTAATATCTATTTTCTTTTAGTGGTGGCAGGGCAGTGTTTTGGGAAGCCAATCCTATTGTGGTAAAAAAGTAGGCTTTGTGATATTATTAATTGCTCTGCAGCCTGCAAAACATGAACACTTCTGGTTGCAGTAGAGATCTTTCTTGAAGATAAGCAAACTCACAGTCTGCTGGAACCTAGAAGTTTGTTTTCAGCTAGTAGGTTATTGTCATCTGACTAAATTTTAAGTTGCTTTAAATTTATGATAGAAAAATGATATATTAATATACTCAGTAAAGTATATACTATTAAGGGACCTACAGTAGATACTAAGGAGCAGTTATGACTTTACTGGGTGATAAACGTAGTACCCTATGTGCTGAGCTTCATTTAGCATGCAGTAAATTAGTGATTTAGTTGCACAATAAAAATTCTTGCATGAGGATATGTAAATATGTAAAGCTTCAGTCTAATGAGTCACTGAGAGCTAATTATTACTGCAGTATGCACTAAACCGATTTAAAATTGCTATAATTATTGCGCCAAAATGGTGCCAATTTTTGCTCAGCATCAGAAGGCAGACAATAATCGCCTTCCTCAGTTGCTATAAAAGCACACAGCTGTGACACAGACCTTCGTGGTCAAAACTGAGGTATTCAACATTATCTTTAAATAACAGAGGAAAATGCAGGCTCTATTGGGAGAACATGAGAGAAAGAGAGAGAGGGTGAAATAGAGTGAGATATGAGTTTTTCTCCTGAACAGTCCAGACAGGAAAAGAGGGAAGAAGTTAACTGGTATACAGGACGGACACCTAGGAAGCACAGACCCTGGAGTGAACAATGCTGCTTGGTCTTCCTGAGGATAAAGTAATCCAGAGGTTTAGATTGTGCTCACAAGTTATCAGAGCTTTCTATGAGGACATTAACAATGAGAAAGATCCTCTGAAACCCAGGGGTTGTCAACCTTTTAAGCTCACTAAGTTTTCTATTCTTTGGGACTTTTCAATTCACTGCAGCTGTAATAGGCCAGATGGAACAGACCACCTTCTCCAAGTGTTTCAGCCCAAGTACTAAAAGCTTTGAAAAGTAGAGATATGCAGTCATTTGTTTTGTTTCTGTTTGTTTTGCGTACACATAATATTTTAGTGCACACTAAATTGCTTATGTGCATACGTGATCGAAGAGGAGCATATGCAATAGAGATGTAGAGGGAAAAAAATTCATTTTGGTTATTCAATTTGTTTTCGGGAGTTTTTTTTCCCCATAAATTTTGGTTCATGGATTGCATGATTTGTTTCATTTGTGTGAAAAAAAATGAATCAAGCAATTAAAAAAAAAAAAAAAAAAAAAGGCCAAAAAACAAAAACTAGGACTCCTTCCCACTCCCCAGAAAAATTCCAGTGCCAGGTTCCCCCCCAGCTACCACTTACCTGGTGCGGTAGGGATCCACCAGTGGCGACTAGGCCGAAGCCTCGGACTTGCATAGGCTGAGGCCACAGGAGGTCACCACAGCCTCGGCCTACTCAAGGCTGATGTCTCGGCCTAGGCTGGAGCTTGAACCCAGGCCTGATGCCATGGCCTGGCCTGGACACTGCGGCCTGACACTGGGGCCTCAGCATAGGCCAGGGCCCAGAGCCAGGCCTGATGTTATGACCCAACCTGAAGGCTGGGTCCCAAAACTGAGGCCTCACCTAGGACCCAGGTCCGATGCTGTGAACCAACTCAGAGGCCAGGTCCTGATTCCTGGGCCTCAGCCTACAATGGGGCCTGAGTTTAGGCATGATGCCATGATCTAACCTAGAGGCCGGGTCCCAACACCAGAGCCTCAACCCGGACCCAGGTCTGATGCCACGACCCGACCTGGAGGCCAGGTCTCCAATGCCTGGGTCTTGGCCTAGGATGGGGCCCGAGCCCAGGACAGATGTTGTGACCCAACCTGGAGGCTGAGTCCCAGTGCTGGGATCTAGGCCTGAACCCAGGCCCGACACTGCAACCTGGCCCAGAGGCTGGATCCTGATGTTGGGGCCTCAGCTTAAGCTGGGGCTTGAGCCCAGGCCCAATGCCACAACCCAACCCGGAGACCAGGTCCTGATATCGGGGCATGGCTCGGGCAAAGCCTGATGCTGCAACCCAACCCAGAGGCCAGATCTTGATGCTGGGGCCTTGGCACTGTGACCTGGCTCGAAGGCTGGGTCTCCATGAATGAAACAAATTAGCCTTATTCATCATGTTTTGCATTTTAGTATTAAATAAATGCACATCCCTAATATGCAATTGAATATACATGCACCAAACAAATGTGTGTGTACTAAATCAAATCTAGTGTGCACTAACACATTTAGGGCCTCATTTATAAAGCATTTTTCCCATAGGCACAGAATAGGAGAAAAACCTTAGTAAATCAGGCCCTTACTGTGCACTAAAGCAAAATGACATAAAATAAATGAAATGAAACAAATGCAATTTTTTTTTGCTGTACTCCCCTATTGAAAAGGCATTAAATTAGAAATTACATTTTTCTTCCTAGTGAGAGGACAGCATGGCAGTATATTATTTATATTTTTTTATTTCTATATAATTATAATCCGCAACTTCCAATCCAATTGCCCAGTGCAAATATCCATAAGTGCATATCCAAACATTTACAACAATACAGATATAATCATAAAAATACAATCTTAAAATAAATTAAAACCATATGCTCATGTATATTAAAACGTAAAAGTGTTTATTATGGTATCACTGGTCTACCTAATGTGATAATTACTATCAATTGCGCACATGTTGTACTGCAACCACATTATGAAAGAAAAATGGGGTACTGCCAGGGCGAGTGTATCCCAATAGGTGTACTAGGTGGTTGCTTAGGGCGCCAGCCATTAGGGGGCAGCAAAGAGCAGCCATGTGGGTTCACGAGTAGAGCCCATCCCACTGACGGCTGAGAGAAGCAGACTCTCGGCGGGCCACAAGCAGTGCCTATTGTCGTGTGTGTGTAAGAGGGATTGTGTGTGTATGAGAGAGCAATGCTGTTGGTAAGAGAGGGGAAGGGAGCCCGTGTAAGGATGTGTGTGAGAATGAGACAAAGAACCTAAGTGTGTGAGTCTGAGTGAATGAGGCCGGGGCTG
Organism: Rhinatrema bivittatum; assembly: GCF_901001135.1. Lineage (NCBI taxonomy): Eukaryota > Metazoa > Chordata > Amphibia > Gymnophiona > Rhinatrematidae > Rhinatrema > Rhinatrema bivittatum. The sequence continues at coordinate 614,331,844 of NC_042615.1, read as the reverse complement.
AAACCAGGGCCTGAACCGGGGGGGGGGGGGGGGGGGGGGGGGGGGGAGGGGGGGTTAGGCGCAAGGCAGAAGGTTCGCCTAAGGCACCTATTACCCTTGCACCGGCCCTCGGTACTGCAATTGGAAGGATTTACATCACTACATTTGCATGTGGCTTCTAACATACACATGAAAAGTCTGAAAGTGATGGCTAAATCCTCTAGTTCTTGCCATGATTCATATATCTATCTTTCTGTAAAAAAAAACTGTGCAGGTGCTCACATTCTGAATGTATGTTTTTGTTTTTGTTTTTTTCAGGGACCATTGGGCAAATCAAGCAGGTGGTGGAAAATGTACTGGCAATTATCTCCTGAAAAAACTCTGTATCCAACATCATTCTGCTATCTTCCAGTAATTTGATAAGAACATACATGAGTATGTTCTGACTTATCTCCTTACTTTATCCACACATAGAAGTTTTAAAGTGATAGAAAAGCTCCTTTTTCTAACTTTATAGATGAGATTCTTTATCCTCCCAGTCCCTTCATCCTGCAACCTTGGAGTTATCTATGACTCTTCTCTCTCCTTCTTTGTATACCTGCTAAACAAGGCTAAAACATGTCATTTCTTTCTCTATTAACCAATGCAGGGAGCCAGATTTAGAATGCACCAAACACAACTTAAAGCGGAACAAGCATTCAATGTACCTAATTTACTAAGGGTTTTTTCTCATAGACACAAAATGGGAGAAAGGTCTTAATGAATGTGGCCCACTAGTTGTCAATATTGCTTATATAAATTATGCAGTGAGTATGGATCATCTATAACACCTGTGAAGCTGGAAGATTTCCAGTTTCATTCCTCAGCTATAGACTGCAGGTCATATTAACCATTGATCCAAAACAGTTACTTGTTCATAAATGTCTTATATTTAGAAATTTTTACAAAGTAAATAAAAGCAGTTCCTGCAAAAATTACTTCCCTTAAAGATGTGTTAAACAAAGGAGATGGAACTTTGGTATGAAAACCCGACACTGTGCTATGGTTCAATTTACTCTTCAATCACACAAACTAAATGTCCAAAAAAATGTCCAGTGACTTTAGAATTGTAAACCACACATCAAACAAAAAGAGCACACTGGTATATACTTATCAAAAATTTTGCCTGTTGAACCACAAGTCCTTCTTGAACAATCATGTATTTGTAGGACCTCTGAACCACATGAGAATGTTATGTCATACAAACTCACTTTAAGTGTCCAGGTCCAAATTTGATTTATTTATAGAAAACATTTTTTGTATGTTTTTTAATTAATTTAAAAACATAACAAGACCCTATCTCTTCAAATTAATTAAGAGTATCACCATTAAATGTTGAATAAATCTTTCAAGATATATATATACCAGTGTGCTCAATTTACTCTTCATCAGGAGCTTGAACTACACACATTCTTTTTTAACATAATTAACTGAAAAGATTCAAAAGAGGCAAACTTGTGTGGGGAAATAAGAGATATAGCATTCTCACATAAGTTACAGATGCATATTTAAAATAATTTTACATTGAAAATTTCAGAATTTAGGCACCAAATCATGTGCCATCTATCATTCAAGGTATAGAATTTACCCCAAGATCAGCTCTCCACCTTTTGAGCAATGTTTGTTGGACTGTCTAGCTCCACCTGGCACTCCTCGTACCAATTTTCATCTACAAGTGGTATCTGCAAGTTTGCATTCTCCTGATACACCATCTTGTATCTAAGATCTAAGTGATGCCTTAAACCTACTATCTGGCTATTGCCCTCAAGAAAAAGATGCTGTGGAGGTGTTCCTCACTCTTGTCTTGATTTAATAATAACTTGAACTGGACCATTCCTTAAGATGCTATTACTACTTCTGTGCCTCCAATTCAATCTAGGTCATATCTTCTTTTGAGTTTCATCATGTGTCTACGTTGTCTTCAGTATGTTGCTTTGCCTCATCACTTCAGTACCTTCCAAGCTTTGAAGATTCTTGTGTTTGGACCCGCAAGTTCCCCAGCTGGTATAGAAGATATGCCTTTTTGCCTTCAGCTGTTGAGAAAAGGCTAAAGGTGGGGGCTTTGAGGAGGGGGTGCTATTACGATCCTGCTCGCGGAGCCCATCCCGCGAGCAGGCCCTCACTCTCTGCCATCACCACAAGCCGGCTGGGATGTTCAGCTTGCACTCCGGCCTTGTCACTTCCACTGACGCCCTTCACAGCAAGAAGTGCCACCATTTTTTTTAAAGATTTTTTTTAAAGATTACTCCTATCATGTGATAGGGGCCAGCCAATGGCACGGATACCCTATCACATGGTAAGGGCAAAGGGCCATCGGCGCCATTTTGATTAGGGGCAGCTGACGACCCGAGAGTGGGAGATCGCTCCCAGGACCCACACTGGACCACCAGGTACTTTAAAAATATTTTGGGGGGGTCGGGAGGGTGGGGGAAGCTAAAGGATGTGTTTTAAAGGGTCGGGGTGGGTTTAGGGGTTGTTTTTGTGTGCCATTTTTTCCCACCCTCCCCAAAAACGGTAAGAGAACCGTACAAACAATTGTGAGGGTTTTCCTATCAGTTTCAGGGAGCCCCCAATTTCTGACGAGTTTGAAAATATCGTACGATATTTTCAATCATCAGAAAAATGATTCACATCCCTACTCTTCTAGACACACTCACAGATATTGCTTTCTCATTCTCACACCCTATCTCCCTCTTATACACGTGCCCTTATTCATTCAGACAGGCCCTTTCTCTTACACACCCACTTAGGTTCCTTGTCTCATTCACATACGTATCCTTACACGGCTCCCTCCCTCCCTCTCACTAACACCATTGCTCTCGTACACACACACACAATACCTCTCATTCACACACACACACACCCTCATGTAAGCTCCCTCTCTCTCACATTCACATACACATTCCCTCATAAAAGCTCTTTCTCTCCTCTCTCTCTCTCTCACACACACACACATACACACCTTTCCTCTGTCTCTCTCTCTCGCTCATACACCCTCCTCATACAGACACTCTCTGTCTCTTACACATAACACTTCCTCCAATTTACACAGGTTCCCTCTCTCTCTGGCACACATATCCTTACACAGGTTCACTTTCTCACACACCCATACATATGCACTCTCTCTCCCTCACATAGGCTCCCTCTCTCTATCTCATACACACACACACAAACAGAGGTGCCACTCACTGCCCACCTATTCTCTTCTCTCGGCTGTAAGCAGGATGGGCACCACTTGCATTTGCCGAGTCTTCTCTCGGCTGTGAATGAGATGAGCTCTGTTCGCGGCCCACCGAGACTCTACTCCTCTTGGCCGTGAGCAGAATGGGCTCCACTTGTGGCTCCACATGGCTGCCCTTTGCCACCCTCTACTGATTGGCACCCTAGGAGACTGCCTAGTTCGCCTAGTGGATGTGCCGGCCTTGCATTTAACTCATCTTTCCTATTCACTTCATTGCCTCACTCATCAGCTCTTGCATGCAGTTCAAACTTCTCATACTTGCCTACAAGGGCATTCATTCTGCAGCATCTTATTCCCTCTTCTTATTTATCGTGGCAGCTGGCCAAACTGCTTTATGTTGATCAGATAGGATACGGGTTCCTCAGATAATTGATCTAAGCCCTGGTTTTTGTGATGATGATAACTCCATAGTTCCTTTAATTGTCTCAGTTTTTATATCTTTAGCCACTTATATCCCTGTCAATCATGGATCAAATGTATGCATACTGGACCCTGTCTATTTCTAGTACATTTTATCAAATGCATTATTGGATCTTAAATCTCAACAGAGTGGATAAGAAGTCATCTGAAAAATGACACATTCAGCAAAATATTGTCCTTTAATCTTAATATCTTGTTAAGACATTTATTTAGGAAGGTTACAAAGAGAGTATCTTTGCTAAGACAATGCCTTTTTCTTCCAAATAAACACATATTCTGGCTCAGAGTCTAGTAGAAGCACTCAATGAATTTGTGCTAGGCATTTCTCTTTTCATATTATTTTTATTTATTTTCTTAACATAATATTTTAATAAATACATTTGTATCCTAATCTGAACATGAAGATCCACATAAACAGCATTGCTACATTTATTATTAGCAGAACTAAAGCATGTAGGTCTTGTTGCATCAGACATTTCCATTATATCTTTGCGAACATGTTGTCACCAGTGTTATCATAAATGTGCCTGTTTTACGGATGTGCATGCCAACAAAGCTAGATTTAGTAGGCCTCAACAAGAATGTGCATGCTAGGTTGTCATAGGAATTATTTTGTAAATATGAAATGGGAGCTATTTTCTACTTAATAATAACTCAGGTTACAAAAAATGTTTAGAGCGCACAAGGGGTTAAGTGAGCCTAAAGTAAGGAAACTGTTTTCTTATCAGGACTGAACCAAAATTCTGGGGAGGTACACAGAAAATAGTAAACCAAAGGTCTGGTGATGCTCCCCCATGTGGGAGAAGCAGATGGAGTGTTCAGAGTCTTTATAAACTCCTACCACCATTTTAGGGTGTGGATTTCTTTTATGGATTTTAGTTGTCCTCTTCAGTTAACTTTCTAAAAGGGCAGTATATCCCATGCTGTACCATTTTGACTATTTTTTTTGGGTTAAGCCTCTGGGATCTCTCTATATAGTGACTTAAGACAAAAAAGGAGACAGAGTGCTCTATCCCTGTGATTTTGTCCAGTTTTCTGAAACTGTTTTAGTTATCAGATGAGGAAGTACTTTTCCACCCTTTCTGCCTCTTATTGAGTTTCTTATGAGAAATATTTTGATTTTTTTGTGTTCTTGAGTACCCCAGGGCTCAGGAGCTCAGAGGCTGTTGGTTTAATGAATGGTACCTTTCCTTTCAAAAGGACTGGAAGAAGATGAGGTGTCATCAAGGAAGAATGGACTCCTATCCATTTCCAGGGGGAATAAGTTGAGGTATGGTGTAAGAATTCTGTTTAAACTCAGGGAAAAGCACCAGAGAAGAGTGGTGTTTTAAGGTGCCCAACTGGTGCCACAAAATGGAGAGTGAAGATTAGTGTGGACTGTGGGACCAGTATGAGAACTGTGACTTTTTTGTGATTTAGGGAAATATTTTGATATAAACTTTTTCCTTACTATTCCTATGGGAGCACCTGAAGAGAAACTGGGACAAGAATAAGTGGGACAAGTGTAACTGGGAAGAAATGGAGAGAAGTTAGGAGTCAATTTACTTAAGGAATTGGCTGAACATAAGAACATAAGATTTGCCATACTAGGTCAGACCAAAAGTCCATCAAACCCAGCATCCTGTCTCCAACAGTGGCCAATCCAGTTCACAAGTACATGGCAGGATCTCAAAAGATCGACAGATTCTATGCTGCTTACCCCAGAGATAAGAAGAGGAATTTCCCCAAATCCACCTTATAATGGTTTATGGAGAATTGGTTATTAGAGAAAGTATGGTCATAAATTTATTAAGTTTCAGTATGTTAAAACGAATTGGAGTATTTTTCAATTTAAGTTGTAAAGAATTATTAATTTACTTTTACAAACTATCAGTAAAACTGAGTTGGAACCCGTACTTCCTCCAACATGATTACTGTTGCTGTCTATGTGGGAGATCATTTGTGCTGTTTATCAGAGACTGCCGGGAAGGGGAAATAAATTACTGGGGGTGTTCAACGCAAAGGGCCTTGAACTCTCAGACATCCCCAGAAAGCGCATTTTTTCTGTCGCAGGCCCCCAGCTTTAGAATTCAATCCCAGACAGCATAAAAAATATTGACAGCAAGAAAGAATTCAAAAAGAGCTCTTTTTGAATGCGTGTTCACCAGAAATAATACTTGGTCATTTTCTAGTACCAAATATTGTTTTTTTGTTTAGTTTACCTTAATTTCCACCCTCCCCTCCCCCTTTCCCACAACTTTTTGGCATATTTTTTGCTGTTAATCATATAAAATTTTAATATTTGTTTTTAATGTCTTTTATTATGTATGTACTCATGTTAGTCATATTAATTTTACTATTCTTTTATGTTCTTTACTATGTATATACATTTTGTAAACTGTTTTGACTACTCCCCAGTAAAAAAAAGGTATATAAAAGGTTTAAATAAATAAATAAATAAGTGGTGAGAACTGTGCATATAAGGACCACCTTCTGAGATGTGGGCCTCTGTGGCTCAGATTAGGGTTTTCCCATGCAGGGGTTATATTAATGTAACTAAAGTAGTCATACCTAGAATCCACCGACCATGAGTTATTTATTTATTTTTAGAACTTTCATATACTCTAGTATTGGAATTTACAATAAACAAAAAATAATGTGATCTGAAAGCTGTACAAGCTCATATGATGAATGAACAGAGGCAAAAAGAAAAGAATTAGGAATTTTTGAAAACCAGTTTTAAGAGATGTGTTTTAGTTTAGATGGAAAGTTTGCCAGCAATATTATCTTTTGTATGTCAAACAATAGATTGTTCCAGTGAAAACATGCATGAAGAGATATAGTGCAAAAGCAAGAGAAGGTCTGTTTTGGGCAAAGCTGAGTGTAAAGTGATATGACAACAGACTAAATCTAAGAGGTAGGGAGGGGCTGAGATATGGATACTCTTGTAGGTATTGTCTGGTTTTGTATTTCTTCTTACCTATGTATTTCTCCACTGGTTCTCTACATCAGCTCTGTCACATTTCCCTTGCACGATACTGTCCTTGGGATATATGCTTCAAAAGAAGCCTCCTCAGTCAGGGAGTAGGCAATCCAGACTTGGGAACATGCATAGCTACAATATCTACAAGTTACACAATGATGTATGTTTCCACATACCCAGTTATCAACTTCCTACTAAACTTCCTGCATCTCTCCTGCACTACTTCTTTAATGAAAGCAAGTGTGTAAAGTGAGAGATGAGCTAATCAGGAATTCATGATCTGATCCAAGATCTAGGAATGTCCAATCTGTTGATTCATTTTTATGTTTGAGATTCAACCCTGCAATCATGATTTAAATTGAGGTTCATAGATAGGGATTAAATTGTAGGAACATAGTTTTGACCAGATCTGTTTATGTATTTACTTTATTTGTTTATATACTTTTATATCCCACCGTTCCAAAAGCAATCGACCAGCATGTCTTACAATATCACAAACATAAAATCAATCATATTGCATATACAATAATTCAGAGAATAATCAGTAAAATATAAAATAATATAAAAACAAACCTGAATTACTATAATTAACATGAATTAAATGCTTGCTTAAAAGGAATCACATTTACAGGTAGCTTTTTCTTAAAATCTAAATAGTCAACAATATATCTGAGTTCTCTAGGTAAGGCATTTCACAGTTGAGGAGATGCTTCAGAAAAAGCTCTGAATCTTGTCTCCTGAAGCGGATACAGATTAGGACGTATAGATGATGTGTGTGAGGTAGGGTTGTGTGTGTGTGTGTGTGTGTGTGCATAGATGGGTGGGGTGTGTGTGACTGTGAATATTTGACATTTAACAAGCAAAGCTATGTTTAATCAAGCCTTTTGGAATTAAAATAAATAAATGTGGAGAAAGTTATAACGTTTGGGATGGCATCCACCCTTTGAAGATGTCAGAAATTGATGACAAAAAATGATGGCTTTCTTGAAGAATCTGACTGATGTTTCCTTTGCACTGGACTCCACCCAACTTCTAATTGAATTGCTCTATACAAGAGATCTGATTTATCAAGAGATTTCTCCTTTTCTATGCCAAATTTTAAAAGATTGAGTAATCAGGCCCTTAAAAATATTCTTAGATAATGTAATGATGTAAGAACTGGAGAACAGATGTCAATCAGAATCAGCAGTGCAAGCAAGACTTTATTATAGAAAAGGAGAAGTAAAATAGGAATTAGATAGGTACCATTTCTATTTCAACAACAATACAACGATTAAAGAGCAGCAATAGAATCATTAAATAGGTGGTATGGACTAGAAGTTAGGATTATACCAGTTATGTAATTACATAGTTATATAGCAAAAATGACATGACGCGGGTGACACCTTATATAAACTAACCATTTTATTGAAGCATGAGCTTTTGAGGATAGAGTCCACTTCATCAGATTTATTAAGGCATGAGTTTTCAAGGATTAAGTGGACTCTGTCCTCGAAAGCTCATGCCTCAATAAATGGGTTAGTCTATAAAGTGTCACCTGCCTCATGTCATTTTTGCTACACCATACTAACAAGGCTATCCCTGACAATTTGAACTATAGTTAAATAGCTAGTTGAGGTTTAAAGAAAACTAAAAATCCATCCATTTCAACTTTTCATCAGCATTAGTCCATTGCATGAGAAGCAGACATATTAGTAGCAGGATCACTGTCATAATCACCATCATCATCATTGTTATGATCAATTACAAGTTTCTGGCTGTTGAATGACTCCATGTTAACAGGGTTCTGGAGGGATGCATGATTTTTAGCCCTAGCCTGAGGACTCACACTGCAATGTCTGGGTTAAGTTGAGAGGAGATATAAAATAGGAGGATAAACTTTGGGTAGATATAATTGAAGGCTCGTGGCACTGTAACCCAAAGGAAGGCAAGTTCCAATTGTGCTGGAAGCCCAAAGGAACAGGAGAAAATTGTGGGCCAAAAAAATAAACAAATTGATAAAAATTTACTATGTCATGAATTGAAATATTAGCCAACTGTGAGATCATAGGAAGGAGCACAGTTAATAAACTTTAACTTCAGCCGATTACAAAATCGGTCAATAATAAAAATAATATATAGCACTGTTAAGATGAAGATTGCCCACGGCTTAGCAGTGGAAGAGACACTGTGCTGAAGTGGCACTACAAAGTCACACAGTCCTAAGGAGCTAATGAGTTCCAGGCTAGAGTGGTACTGTGCTGTTAACTTAATGTAGCCAATGTACTAAAGCAAGTGGGAAAGCTAAAATTATGCTAAGTTGTATAAGCAGAGATGTTATGAGCAGAAAAAAAGAATTAATATTGCCCTTCTCTAGATCACTAGTGATACTCTACCTCCAGTAATATGTTAAATTGTGGAGGCCATACCTTCCTATGAACATTGAGAGGATGGAATTAGTTTAGAAAACGATTACTGAAAGGATATAAGATCAGGCAGTTGTAGTCAATAGATTTGTACAACATTTGTAAAATCCATATTCCATATAAAAAAGAGTTTGGCATTTATTTAATATATGTATACTACAGAAGAAAATGTGCTTTGATAAGTGCATTTTGGATGAGAACCAAAGGCTCATTAGTCTTAATTATATCATTCTAATAAAATTATGCCTGACAGAATAATGAGTGACATTAAATCCAAGGAGGCTCCTCTGGAATATCATTGATGAATACGTATTAAGGCTTGACTGCTCCATGCATATGAGGCAATATGACTCTGTAGGGCAGCACAGAGAAAAATAAGGGGAGGTCTGTTGATGGTATTGTATACATATATCTATATTTAAGAAGTATTTCTCATGGCTGAAAAGATGCCAGGTCCTCACTGACTGCAGAAGATGGCCCAAAGCTTGAAAATCTTAAAGAAATGCCATTTTTCAAGCCTTTAATATTCATTTATACTAGGGCATACCAACATTTTTACAACAGATTCAAAATATTTATTCGATGCTCTTGTTCAAGGGTAGGCGACTGATTCTCAAGTACCACAAACAGGTTTTGTTTTCAGGATATCCACAATGAATATGCATGAAATACATTTGCATGCACTTCCTCCTCTGTATACAAATATATCTCATGCATATTTATTATGGATATCTTGAAAACCAGACCTATTTGTAGCACTCGAGGATCTGAGGTGCTTACCCATTCTCTAGTTAATATGAATGATAGAAGATATAAAATATGTTCAACACTAATCATACCAATATTTGTTTCATATCACAAGAGGCAGGTGTATGATAACATGTGCATTTCAAATCTTGGAATTTATTGTATACTGTGTCTTGTAACCATGCATTCCTAATGCCATTGATATAAGCTAGAGATGGGCTAATCAGAATTCCGTGATTCATGAGTATGGCTCTTAGTGATCTTGGATTTATTTTCATTTTTTCAATCTGGCTTTTTCAAGAATGAAATGTTAGAACTGTATTTGCTTTGTTGAAACAGATATTTTGACCTACATATATAAGGGTTATCCCATTCTTTCATAGGGAGAAACATCTAAATCAAGCCTGAAAAACTAAACTAAAATAGATATACATGGAGATAAATAGGGAAAGCATGCAGACACAAGACTTCAGGAATGCTTTCCAATATAGATTTCTGGAAAGGATGTGTGTGGTTGTCGAGGGGTTTGTGGTGGAGGTATGTCTGGGTGAATGGAGGTTGTTGGTGTGAAGGGGTATAGATGAGGTATATGGAGTGGAGTTGTGTGTGTGAGTGTGCAGAGATAAATGTGATTATGTGCAGAGATGAATGTAAGTATATACATATGCAGAGTGGATGTGTGTTGAGGATGTGGGAGTGTGTATGTAGGGATATAGGGGTAAATTTTAAAAGTGCACTAGTGCATCTTGCATGCACCGACGCCGGCAGCCTTCCCCCGTTCCCTTCCCCCTATTCTAACCTTCCCATCCCTTCCCATCCCTTCCCCTAACTTTTCCCTCCCCAGCCCTATTCTAACCCCCCGATCTTAGTCTTACCTTTTGCTCCTGCCTCTGAGCAGGTGCAAGTTGCACATGCCTGCTGGCACGCGATCCTCCGCCACAGCAGCAAATGGCCGCTGTGCCGGAGACCTCTGGCCCTGCCCCCGCTCCACCCCTGGACGCCCCTTTTGTAAAGCCCCAGGACATAGACACATTCCGGGGCTTTACGCGCATCGCTGGGCCTTTATAAAAATAGGCCCGGCGCACGTAACCCACTCTACGCGTGTAAATCCACTGGATTTACACACATAGAGCTTTTAAAATCTGGCCCATAGAGTATTTGTGAGTGTGTATGTGTGTGAAGGGTATCTGGAGGATGGATGTGTGGGAGGGTGTATTTTGGAGGGTAGGGATTGTATGAGTGGGAGTGGTTCATGGAGGGATTATGGGGTTCATGGGGATAATGGGGTTCTGGGATATATGTTTTTTTTTGGGTGGGCATGATTGTGTGTTTGTAGGTAATGGATGTGGTTTGAGGGAGTGTGTACAGGTGCATGTGGGTGGGAGATTATGTGTGTGGGGTGTGTGTGTGTATATGTTGAATGTGTGTGTGGAGAGGTTTTGTGCATGGGGGTAGGGTTGTGTACGTGTGTGTGTGTATGTTAAGGTATCACCACTGTCCCTTATGAGATGAATTTCAGTGTTCACAGATTGGATGTGTGATGTCAGATTAGAAGGTGTATAGTGTTCTGATATTCCCCAGTGGGAGATGTCCTTCTAACACTGAGTTTCACAGAACTCATAAACCCTCTGTGGTTCATATTCTTTTCTCTATGATGTCCTAGAAGTCTGCTGAGGGTCAAGGGAGGAGTTCTTGGGCATCCAGGATTGGGAGTTGCTTAGAGTCCAAGGGGAACCTAAGGCTGAAAAGACCCAGAGGCTAAAGTTAGTGGAAGAGGATGTGAGGGAGCATGGAAAGAACTCCCTGAGAATACCTTAAAGGACTGGCCCTCCTTAATTCTCAAGCCCACAAGGGATTCTGGGATAGGGTGGAGTCCTGCAAGTGGGGAAAAGAGTCCAGAGCCAGAGGTATGAAGGAGGCCCTGGGAGAGAGACTCGTGCCTTGAGAATACAAATTGTAAGATAGGATTGTTTTTGCTGAATTGCTCAAACCAGCTATTTGGTTTATTATTGCTTAACAATAAAGATACCTTTAAAAACTATTGCCAGAATCCAGCCTGGAGTCTGTTCTCTGTCTAGGCCTGACTGCTTGGCATCACATATGGTGGCAGAAGTGTGATTGCTTGCCTAAGCAGGAAGCACAGGTAAAGCTCACAATCGCAGCAGAACCCTACAAAGTTTTTTTTTAAGATGGGTCCTCACAATTTGATTCTCCTAACTGAAGCTGCAATAGACTAAAGGGGGTAACCCTATCTGCGTAGTCAAGGATCAAGCAGTGAGTCAGGGCCGAATAGGCCAGCAGGTTTTTCTATTCTCACTCTCAAGTTTGGAGAGATACTCAGCGGGGAAGTGGCTGAGAAAGCAGAGAATATGGAGAAAGTGATCCAGATCCTTGCTTCAGGGCAGCAACAATTGCAAAATTCCATACAGAGTCAACTTGACCAGCAGCAGGCATTGCAGGGGCAACTTGTGCAGCGAGATACAGTGTTAACTCAGGTGGTAAAAGCTGTGTAGACTGCTGTGGCCACTTTAACCCAGGTGACTCTGTTACCTCACACCCTGTTTAAAATGAAGGCAGGAGAGGACCTGGAGGTCTTCCTGAGAAACTTTGAGAGGACCACCTGCCTTTTGGCTTGGCCCGAAGCCAATTGGAATATGTAGCTAGAAATGGCTGTAGCCAGAGGCAAAGACTGGCCTTGAAGTAGCCTGACAAGTGCTTTTGGAACAATTCCTAGATGGGCTTGACAGGCCTATGCAAAATTGGGTCTGCTGACACACAGGGCTCAGGTTGGAAAGAGCACTAGAAGTGTCAAATGCCTTCCACCAGGCACAGTTAATGCCCAATGTGGTGAAAAGGCTAGAAAGGCAATCCGCACAAACTTCCTGGCGAAGCACAGGGAGTGAAGCTTTCCGGCAGTGACCCTCAGAAGCAGAGGGCTCATCTTCTATACCAAGAACCCAGGCCACTGTCTCTCCCACATGCTTTAACTGTGGTTGGAGAGGTCATTTAGCAAGGGACTATTGTTTGAGAGGCTGGAAGTTTTGGATGTCAGTTGAGTGACCCAGCCAACACTATACTATAAAGTCTCTGGGGATAAAGAAAAAACTCAAAAGCAAGAAAAATCCTCACCCCGGAAGAAGAAAAGTACTTCAGGGAGTTCAAATCAGTCTACAAGCGGAACTGTGATCTATTTTTCCTTCTGTCCTTTGTGCAGGGAATGGTGATCAGGAGGACTGTTGCTCATTTAGAAAGGCTGAAAATAAAGAGCCCTCAAAGAAATTAACTAAAGGCAAAAATGAACCCACACAGAGGACCATAATATCAAAGAGTGCCCATGGTGAATGTAAATTTAGTTGGAGAAACAGCACAAGAAAGAGAAGGGATCAATAACAGAATCTCAGAATGAGAATGAAAAATGTGAAGAAGAGTGGATGAACACGTTTGGAAAGCTACAAAATTGTAGTTTGGTGGATATCCCTCATCAGCATAGCAAGGAGTTCATGAGCCAGATGGAACTGGATGAAGTTCCTATCCAGGATTCAGCATCTGGCAAGACTCTCATTCGTGAGGACCATCTCCATAAGAGTGCATCAATCACCAGAAAAGAGACACTTACCTGCATACATGGGAACAAACAGGGATACCCAACCAATCAGGTTCTGCTGACGACCATGGCAGGTCAAGCCATTATGGAAGCAGGAGTCCTTCCTGAGCTCCCATACCCGATTATTCTGGGATACGATTGTCCACAGTTTATGACCTTGTGGATCCAGTTCACAGGGAATCAGGGTAGTCAACCCAAAGATGGGTCACTGGTGAGGAAGAGCCGGGAATTAGCCCAGGCATGGCTGAACACCTGGCTTGTTAAGGCTGAACTGAGGGAGAGGGTATGTGAGGGAGCATTGAAGAAACTCTCTCAGAATACTTTAAAGGACTAGGTTCAGCTATCTTTACCTGTCCTCCTTAACTCTCAAGCCCGCAAGAGATTCTGGGATAGGGAAGAGTCCTGCAAGCAGGGATAAGAGACCCAGGGAAAGAGTCAGAAGGCTTGAGAATATGAACTGTAAGTTATGATTGTTTTTGTTGAATTGCTCAAACCAACTAACTGTTTTGTTTATTATATTCAATGTTCTGACATCCTAGATGTCCTATCTTCCAGATCCCCTGAAGTTCCAGATGTCCTGATGTTCCTCTGGTCCTTCTCTTCACATCTCCTGATGTTTTCATATCCAGATGCTCTTCTTTACGGCAAATCTCTGGAAGACCCTTGCTTTTAATGCTCCTAGCTTCAGGTTCCAAGCTCCATGTTCCCTGCACCGAGTCCTTACTCTGAGTTCCTTGCTCTGAGTCTTGGTTCCTGAGGTCCTTGATCTGAGTCTTGGGTCCTGCCCTGAATCCTGAATCCTGTCTTGGGTCCGAAGTTCCTTGTGTCTGCCTCTGTCCATGCCTAAGACTCTGCCTGAACCTGTTCCGTTCCTGTGTGACCCGTGCCTTGCCTTAACTGGCTGAGGAGGGCGCGTCTCAGTGCGGGCCTTGCTAGAGTCTTCGTTTTAGTCCTTCAAGTATTCTGAGTCTTTGTCTGAACCTGTTTGTTACAGCCCTCAGCCTCTGTCCATCCTGTCGCATCTGTCATTCCCGTACGGCAGGTCCGAAAGGGCTATCGAGTGGCCGGAGGGCTACCCCAGAGACCAACATTGTGTTGCTGGGTCTCTTTGATATGTTCAGGTTTGGCAGAGGCTTGTCCGCTCGTGCTTGTCCGCCCCTGCTTGGACACATGTTGCCTGCCTCAGCGTTTCCTTGGAGCTCCTCTGTGGTCGCATTGTGGCCCAAGGGTACACAATCTTTCCAGAATTGGGACTGCCTCCAGCGCTCCCTGTAACAAGTAAAGGGAGAGGACAAGCACTGGTCAGTAGAGATATGAATCAGAACCGGAATAGGTTCCGATTCACATCGTGATTTTTTTTTCGTCCGGCCCGATCAGGTTTTTTTTTATCGGCTGTGCCCGAGCCGATAAACAAAAAACCCACCTGACCTTTTAAAACTAATCCCCAAAACCTTTTACAGGTACCTGGTGGTCCAGTGGGGGTCCCGGGAGCGATCTCCCGCTCTCAGGCCGTCGGCTGCCACTAATAAAAATGGTGCCGATGGCCCTTTGCCCTTACCATGTGACAGGGTATCCGTGCCATTGGCCAGCCCCTGTCACATGGAGGGAGCACTGGATGGCCGGTGCCATTGGTCATATCCATCTTGTACTCCTACCATGTGACAGGGGCTGACCAATGGCACCGGTAGCCCCTGTGACATAGTAAGGGCAAAGGCTATCGGCGCCATTTTGATTACTGGCAGCCGATGGCCCAAGTGCAGGAGATCGCTCCCGGACCCCCGCTGGACCACCAGGGACTTTTGGCAAGTCTTGGGGGACCCTTGGGGGACCCTCCTGACCCCCACATGAAGTTAGCAAGTAGCACATGTAAGACTTATCTGAGAAAATTCTTTTTCACTCAACACACAATAGAGCTCTGGAATTTGTTGCCAGAGGATGAGGTTGGTGCAGTTAGTGTAGCTGGGTTCAAAAAAGGTTTAGATAAGTTCTTGGAGAAGAAGTCCATTAACGGCTATTATTCAAGTTTACTTAGGGAATAGCCACTGCTATTAATTGCATCAGTAGCATGGGATCTTCTTAGTGTTTGGGTAATTGGGTAATAGCCAGGTAATTGCCAGGTTCTGTGGCCTGGTTTGGCCTCTGTTGGAAACAGGATGCTGGGCTTGATGGACCCTTGGTCTGACCCAGCATGACAATTTCTTATGTTATGTTCTTAAGCAGGACTCAGATTTTTGAAAGCATATTTAGTGAGTGTGAAACTCCTTCCTGCAACAGCAGTAAGGTTTACATTCACAAAATGTTCATTCAAGTTTGGGTGAAACTGTGTGTTTAGCTGAAGGCATCTTATTCCACTGACCTACTGGACAGTTATTGTGCCTACGAATAGACAGACTGACAAATGAACATCGATGCACCTTATATCATTCGCTATATCGGAAAGCATAAAATGTGCAAAATTAAAGCCTCTACTAAGGCTGGATGAAGTATTCTTTTTTAAACCTTGAACCCTGCTGGATCCTTTTCTATATCCTGCATATTAATAAATCTAGGCTTCAGAGTCTAGGGCATGGAACAAGAAGAGCTGGTGGAGATCAGTGGCATCATTCTCATGCAGAGACAAGACTGACTCTTCTCAGTGCAGAAAACTGAATTCTAGCACTGCAGCTATTTCCCATTGCTGCCCTGCAGCTGTTATTCATGTGAGACCCAGAGAAAGGTGAGCACTGGCAGTAGGAAGTGGTTGAGGTACAAGAATGCAGTTTTCTGCAGCAAGAAAAGTCTCTCCTGGCCACCAGGGATTATAAGTATGGGCTGGGTAGGGGAGAGGGAGTTATCCTGCACTGGGAAGGGAAGGGGCAGGAGAGGGAGTGCATCTGGGCTAGGAGCGAGCACAGAAGGAGAGGGAATGCATTTGGAAAGTTTATTTGTCTCCCAGACCCCTGAAATCTGAACTTATTTGCTTCTCTCTGAGGCTAGATTTTGAAATTAATTGTTTTCCTTTTATGCAAAACTGGAAAGTTTAAATAAGCTACACTCTTTTACTGTATAACATAAAAGTCACTTGTAAAGAGACAGTACCACTTTCTTTTCATCTAATGGTGACACTCACCTTGTTAAAACCATTTTGACACTTTAAAATCTTCAGTCCCAATTTGTGTGAATCGTCTCATTAATTCTCAACGTCAAAATCTGTTACCGGACACAAAGCAAACATTTCTGCAGTTTGACACTTCTCCTGGAATGTTTGAAATGTTCCTTATCCTATATGAATGTCCTTAAGTCTGTCAAGGTCTTATCTTATAATTTTCTGCCACAACAGCATCACATTTTCCCCTTTCTGTTGTCACATCACAATATCAAGGGCCTGTACAAGCTCTCCTTGTGGCTGCATTCACAATGATCTGCAGAAATACAGACTACTCATTTCACATATGGAGTACTGATATAGTGATACTCATTCAAAGCCTACCCAGACAAAAGATCAATCTTTCTGCATACAATAGCCACACTAATCTACCTACCTACTGTGAATTCTAGAAGACAACTTGGGAGACAAAACATCCCACTCAAATCATCTTTGGCAATGGGGAATGACATTTTCCGTAACAAAGAATCCTTGCATCTAGCAGCTAGGAAAACCACTTCAGTATCCAATAAGGATGGGGACCCAGGAGGTGAAGTAATAGAGAGGGAGGGGATCCAGGGGAAAGGCTGATGGATGAGGCTGGATGCCCTTTCTTATGGACCTCTCTCAGGACCCCTGATTTTAGGACCTGGCTGGCCACAAACATGGGATCCAGAGGGCAGACAGAAGAACTGTGAGCAGTCCAGTATACCTCTGCCATGACTATGATGGGAAGTCTGAAAAACTGAATCCTCCTCACTCACAACTCCTTTACTGGATTCTGATCTATTCTGATGGGGGAAGGTGACTCATAGCGCAACTCTGTTGGTGGTGAATCTGTGCGAATTCTCGTTGCAGTCTGCAGAAAGGCAGCATCTTGTTGTACACTGTGTGTCAGATGTTGCTCCAGCATCTGATTGCATGGATTCAGCAATAGCCTCTTGAAGCTTAGGCATGGCACGCAGCTCCTCTAAATCCTGTGTCTAGTTCTCTGGAGCATTCTCTGGAGAGCATAAAACTGTGGGGAAACCTCCAAAATGTTGTCCCTTTCTATTCTAATAGTTCAAGATATTTTGGTTATGTGAGACCCAGAAATTTCTATTGTCTGAAGTATTATGTTTGAACTTGTACTATTTCAGAGTGAACACTGGATGGTACTTGGTGTGACACTGGGTTCTGGTTTTTGGCTTCTGAGGGCTAGTGTTTTGGGTAGTGTTATGTTCCCTTAAGTAAGTTATAGGAGGTTTTAATTGGTTGGGAGTATGTCCCGGGAACGTATACATTCTGAGTCAAACTGGCGGGAGTTGCCCTTTCTAGGTTAGAGTGTGGGAAGAGAGGGACCTTCAGTGATGTAAGGTCCTGGGATAGCCCAGGGACCCCTCTAGTATGAAGTGGACCTTGCAGGGGCTTTAACCCTTTACCACAATGAAAAAGGCCCAAGGCCAAGAAAGTGAGAGCTAGCAATTCCTCCCCAGGAGCAACCGGCAGGATGAGGAGTATTAGGAGGGATGATTCCTCCCCTTGAGGAAAAATGGCTTGATGGAGGAGACCAAGAGGTATCCTGAGTCGAGGGGAGCCTCAGGGAGAAACGGAGTGTGGAGGAGACCAGGGAATCCGGCTCATTGCCAATGAGGAAGACCAGGACAAATGAAGAGAGGTTCCTGTGGTTATGAGGTTGTGAATGGCTGTTAGATGTGAGTGATCAGAAGGGTAATTAGGGATGTAAGCTCCATGTGCATAAAAGGGAAGGGAGGAAAAGTGAAAAGAAAGGAGGAAAGCATGAGGCTTTATTAGTAGAGGTTGGTACTCTGATTGTGTATCCCATGAACTCAGAGTATTCAGTATGGATTGTTTACCCTAAACTAACATGTACATAGTAGCTGAATGTAAAATCCAAAATAAATGTAAGAGTTTTGTTTATGCCTTGGAGTTCTGTTATTCTGCTTTGCTAGACTTTAGTTATGCCAGCACTTGTAAACAAATATAAGGCCCAGGTTCACGGAGGGGAAAATAACCAAATCGCTCCCTGAGCAGTCAATGGAACGTGAGCTACCCCACTGCTTCTCCTAGGGTCCAGTTCACCATCGGCAAGAGCCAGATTTCTGAACCCATTAAATCAATTTGAGAGATTGGCTCTTGTCATTAGGGCTAGAACTTCTCTTCATTTTATATGCTCCCTGTTTGATAGTGGAGTTACACAATTTTACCTTGTTGATTCTGAAGAGACTTCAGAATGTCATCATGTCTCTTCTCAAGATCTAAGATTATTCTCAAGGGTAGACTGACTCACAGGAACATCTCTGAGATAAGCCCTTCTCCTTTGGATGATATGTGTATGGAAAGGCTGGAGATCTGGAAAAGAGTGATATATTCTCCCAACAGAGAAATGTGGAGACTCCAAATCATCTTCCTCCTGCAATAATTGTGTTTGGATAGAATCTCTCATGAACCCACAGCTCAAATCCACCCTATTCATTACCTGGGCAGTGAAAGGAGGTAAGGACAGAGCAGAGGACAAGGCTTATGCAAAAGTTGAGGACTAACGTGGGAGAGATGAAAGTGAGACAACGAAAATAGATTTCCTTTATTAGGCACACTGATATCTTCTGTAGCATCACATCCACAGGTGCAAAGTGTAGCTCTGCGACCTTATTAGTGTGTTATGTAAGGGGAGTCAACTTTTAGACATAACCATTCTTATGTGGCATCATATTACATGTTCAGGCTAAAACCGAAGCTCAATGCACTCTGCACAAGTGAATATAAGCACCAAAAAGCGTACAAACAACTTTACTTGGTCACTGTTTCAAAGTTCAGAAAATGTATTATTCAATACGGTAACTCCTTGTATTAACACCACAGAATTCAGCCACAAATTTTAGCAGCAATCCCCGACACGGACCCGTGTTTCGCCTGTCCGGCTGCTTCGAGGGGAATTTTAACAAAATTTGTGTTACAATCCATCGTGTTACAATCAATCTGTGTTACAATCAATCGTACATGTTGTCAGGAGCAACATGTACGATTGATTGTAACACAGATTTTGTTAAAATTCCCCCCGAAGCAGCTGGACAGGCGAAACATGGGTCCGTGTCGGGGATTGCTGCTAAAATTTGTGGCTGAATTCTGTGGTGTTAATACAAGGAGTTACCGTATTGGAAATTGAAGTGGCCTCGGAGGGAACTTTCCTTCCACATCCCCCCACCTTCCCCTCCCTTCCCCTATCTACCCCACCCCTCCAGCCCTACCTAAATCCCCCCCTACCTTTGTTGGGCAAGTTATGGCATCCCCTGGCACAGGCCGCAGTGCCGGGGGACTCGGGACCGCCCTCCCAGCCCGCCCCCGAACCATCGCCATGCCCCCGGACCCACCCCGGACCGCCCCCTGCCCCCTGGACACGCCCCCTCCCGCCCCTTTTACGAAGCCCCGGGACTTACGCGCGTCCCGGGGCTTTGCGCACGCTGGCAGCCTATGCAAAATAGGCGCGGCGGTGTGCGAGTGCCGTGCGCGCGTAAATCCGGGAGGATTTACACATGCAGGGGTTTTAAAATCTACCCCTAAGTCTGCTAAGGACTCCAATGTTACAGTTGTTTTTTCTTCAATCCCAGCTAGGAAGATATTACCCGCCCCCAGAATGTGTGTGAAATTATGTTGATTTTGTATATAATGTGGAACTATCGGAGCGGATAAAACAGTATTGAGGGTACAACATGGACCAATCCAGTCACTAAATATAAAGTAGTACGCAGAACCAAGACTACATGCAATTCAGACCACGTAGTTTATGCCTTAATCTGTACTTGCCCCAAAGAATACATAGGCAGAACCACACGCAGCATTAAAGTCAGACTTAATGAACATAAGTCCAGACTGCATACCGAAATATTATCCACTCCGATAGTTCCACATTGTATACAAAATCAACATAATTTCACACAATTAAAATGGACAATTCTGGACCAGGACCAGATGTTATCGCGGGGTGGTAACCATGTAGATATTCTGAACCACAGAGAGGCATTTTGGATTTTCACATTACAAACTCAAGCACCGGGCGGACTCAATGAAGAACTAGACTGGAGTTCCCTTCTTTGAGCATACGTGATGACATAGGAGTAACGTGATTTCTGATTGGATGTTTTTTGAAATCAGAGACAGTATTTAAAAGCAGTCAGCAACAAGGGTTTCACTGTGAACTGGCAGCAACAGATCATTAGGCCACCGTGAAGTTGATTTCAAGATGGAAGAACATGCCGACGAAAAGCTTCATGCCAATGAAAAATCCCAATGAATATTGACTCGCTGAAGAATCACCGACAGCTTGAAGTAGAAAAAAGCCCTGAAGAAAGATTCATGGGATCTGAAACGCAGCTACGTTGGGACACAGTTCACCTTAAACAGATAAGTTGGTTGTACGTCTAGATCAAAGTCTTGATATTAGTAAAAATAAGCGGGTGCTTTAAACTTGCACATTGATACGGCACTAACGCTAAAGATTTTAAATTCACGCTACATAGAGAAAAATATATTAAAAAACTTGGCCAGAGGAGGTTGGTTGATGATTACAAAGAATATATTACCTGATTGCAGTGGTAAAAAGAATGTAGTATGAAACCTTCCTCTCTGTACCATAACATTTTTTTCATTAATCAAATATTGCACATTTTTGATTTAATCACATTAACAGTGGTATAAATACTCGTCAATTCATATGAGAGACTAAAAACTAAACACTAAAATATGCATAGTAAATAATTATTCTTGCAAAAATCATCAGATAAGAGATGATTTCAAGTGGAGTTATAGAGTTTCAAGATATATATCCCTCTAAAGATACATTTTTCAGTGCATTCATTTGGTGGTATCTTACGTGCATCTGACTTTGGTATCTTGTTCAGCTTTAGGCGCCCCTCCCCGCCCAAGAGAGTTAATGCTTTGTTAAGCTAGCTGTATTTGCCCACCTTAGAGAACTAATACTTTGCTTTTATTTATTTTAATTTTTTTTCAGAATGCACAAAACAGCCAAAGCCATCAAGGTGGTTTCCCAATAATCACATACACAATAAGTATAATGAATAATAAAAATACTAATCAGTATAAACCAACCTTTGCACAAACACACATACAACATAAAAACACATGCCACAACCACCTCTCAATGATCCTTCCTTAACTCGCCCTGCCCAATAATACATTTAAAAGGTATTTCCCATTGGGTTATCAATATCTGGAAATTAAAAAAAACCTTCACTATTTAGAAATTGTTTGTAAGTTCATCTCAGCTCTAATAGAAGCTGTGGTGCCATTGTAGTAAAAGATCTTTTTGCAATTCACTGATTTTTAATCACACTCACAGATTCTAATCGATGACCCTGGGAGGACCTCAGTTCTCACCCTGGCATACACCATTTTAACCTCTTATGTGGGTATTCCAGTCCCTTACTCCACATACATTTAAATACTGTTATCAGTTCTTTAAATTGTACAAGTTCAGCTACCGGAAGCCAATGTAACTCAATCAATAGAGGCTTAATGACTCTTCCCATAAATCTACCTTGCTGCACTATTCCATAGCACCTGTAATTTTTGTACTATCACTTTAGGGACTCCCAATAATAGCAAATTACAATAATCCAATGAACTCATAAATATAGAAGACACTACCATAAGTAATGCTGCATAATCCAATAAAGGGTTCAATTGCCAAATTGTTTTTAACTGCAGAAATGCTTGCCCCAGTTCCTGGGAACCATGTTTATACTGAAAAACTGGTTTCAAAGTCAACCCCCAGACTCCCTACTTTCCCGGAAACTGTGAGAAAACAGCCATGCAGTTCTATCTGATATTGCCTATCCCTCTGCCTCTCAAACAACCTTCCCATTCCCAATATCTCTGTTTTCTCCTTATTCAGCACTAACTTGCTAACCACCATCCATTGTAGTATTTGCCCAAACATGCCTTCTACAGTCCCAACAACAGGAATCCAGAACTAAATATCGTAGGCATAAATATATGTCAATACTCCCAACCTCACAAATAGCTCAGCCAAAGGGTGCATGTAAGTACTTGCCATTGTCTGCCAAAAAGGCCTTGGATGCAAGCATGTGCTCTTTAAAGTGGGCACTTACAATGTGTAAGCTCCATGGGGTGGGCATCTACAGTGAAACAGAATGCCAAAGTTGGGCGCACAGTGCTAGTGTACTGTTCAGCTATAGGTGCCCTCTCCAAGAGCTCCAGAAATTAGGGTCCGAGGTGGCCTAAACTCACATTTCTGGTAGTCAAAGTTATTCTATTGCTGTGCCCAGTATGGTAGAAGCAGCTAGACACTATCACACCGGGCACAGCAGTAGTATAATAGGACAACCAGAAATCTGCGTTAAGTTTTACTCCTGCTCTGACCCAGGAGTTACATTTCCAGCATTAAGAAAATATGCTTTAAGCTGTCTGCCCTTTAACGCACCTCCTTACATTGCTGAGGAATAGCTAATACATTCTTTTACACGGGATTTGCATACATCCACGCTAATCTTAGTGTGGGTTTTTAAGCCTGTTTTAGCATGCATCTTAAGGAATTAAACCTCTGTTACATACCAGAGTTAACTTACTCCTGAAAAATGCACAATAAAAACAGGAGTAAGAACTTGCACTAATATTATCAGCCCCTTTATTTATTTATTTATTGGTTTTTATATACCGCCGCTCATCAGAGATATCACGTCGGTGTACATAGAACAAAAATCCGCAATTGCGTTGTACATAAAACAGTAAGAAAACAACTGAGAAACTTTACATTCAAACAGTTAAATGCATTAACATTTGTTAATGTGATGTGTGATGTGCTAGATGTGCTAGAGGGAAGACACAGGAGAGAGAGAGAGAGAGAAAGAGACAGAGAGCAGGAGAAAAACAGAAAAAATTGATCAAGAGGGCTGCTTTTGGTATGTATGTATGCATGTTGTAGGTAGGCAAGCTGAATGGTTTTATGGCTTGCTAGTTTTTGCAAGAAATGGTGAGAAGCAAGAGAGCTGGCAGCAATTCTCCATCAATCACTGCAGCCTTGCCTCTCCCCGGCATATTCCATCATCTCAACCTAGTTGAACACCACCTGTGTCTGAAGAGGCCGAGTGGGACCAGTGGGCAGGATTATCCAGTGGCACTGGTGGTTCAGCAGGAGCAGAGAAAGGAAAAGATTGAAGTAAGTGAGGAATGAGAGAGGAAGAGGAGATGGAAGAGAAGCATTGCTGACTTTTTGCTATTATGGTCATGCTGACGTCATGCCACAAGCATGCTTCATGTATATCTGAGATGCTGACGACAACAGAACAACATTGCATATCTGGAAAGGAATAAGGAACCCCGTGTATAAGTTAACTAGCAAGCTGATGCTATATTGCATGTCAGAGAGAGAGGGAGACCAATCTAAAACCTTTAATTGAGTTTTCTAATATTTGAAGACTGTGACAGAATTTAAGCATGATTGGGGCAGAAACAAAGAATAAAGGTAAGAACAGAGTTTGAGAGAGAGTGGTGGGGCCTGGATGTTGGTTTAGATATGGAAACACATCTACCCAGAATGGCAGGGGACCAAAAGTGGAGATGAAAAAGCCAGCTTGGATAATGAGCACTCTTCTGCAGATGGTCAAGCATGAATAGCTGACAGCTGGGAGATATTCTTAGCTAAAGCAATTTTGGCCAACTGGACAGACTGGGTGGGCCAACTGGGTCTGATCTGCTGCTATGCACTGTGTTACATATGTTACTATGTGTGAGGCCTCTCAGCTGCCTTTTTGAAACAGGAGATACAAATAAATGTATCATTTTTTTGACTATTAATTTTTCTAAGTATTATCTTGGTCTGAATTGATTCCACTAATTAAAATACAAAGTCAGATTGTTTCCCATGTTCTTTCATTTGAACTGTTTGGACAGGAATACTGTTTTCAGATGACAGAACCCATTCAAGCTTTAAATAAAGGACAGCTTTAAATAAAGAATTGAATCTAAAATTTCAAATTGTTGTCATTCTTTTCCTTATGCACTGCAATAGAGAAAATGACTGCATTATTTCAGCAGCATGTGAAGATCTGAAATGGAAATGGCCAAGGCACTAGTATAATTTCTGGAAAATTTAAAGCACAGATTTTGAGCATGTTGCCACTTGCCGTCCAAACACCGGTTCCCCCCTCCCCTCCACCCCCAACCCTGCTTCACATGTGCGGCAGGGGTCTTACAAGGCACTGATTGGAAAAGTGAAGGCTGCATGACAGCTTACGATGAGGAGAGCTTCGGCAGTGACACATCAGGCATGAGCAGTGAAATCTATCTGTAGGGCACCTGTTAGTTACGCACAGCAGGGATGTCCATCATCCCCTGTGGCGGCCCTCAGTTTCCATAGAATGCTCAGTAGTCGGGGAAAGAAATTACTGCCTAACTATTGCACACTGAATGGGAAATTTTCTGCACTTGTGTAAACAGTGGGACCACCATCAAACTGCAGTATATCACTGGGAGAAGAAGGGGAAAGAGGAAGCTGCTTAGGAAGTTTTTCAGCTTAAATCAAAGCTGTTAACACTGCCCTAAAAAAAAAAGGACTCTCGCTGAAAACTCTTTCAGTATGTATATTTTTCCTGGGATGAGTGCATACACCCCAGTTATCGCATAGCCTGGCTGAAAGGGTGAGGTTTATTTTCACTGGTTAATCACAGCATTTCTACGGTAGCATCAAACGCAGCTTGTTAAAAGGCCATGGCCAGGTAATGAAAAAAAATCTCAGTGAGTCATTATATATATATATATATATATATGCATTCATTTTAGAGTTGAAAGCATAAAGCTGTTTTCTCTAATGAAAGTTAAATTTAGCTATGGCAGCTGTGACCCATAAGTGACTGAGTGCAGCAGCTTTTGGTCTGTTTTCGGCAATTGTGGAAGCTTCTCTGCTCCTGCTGTCTAGTGATCTTCTAACTATGCCAATGAGATCTGTATGACATAAGCAACCCAAAATATAATTACATATGGTATCTTTGATCAGTCACTAAAATAGGTGCTCCAGAGCATTCCAGATAACCCTAATGTAATCTGTAGCAAATGAGTACATGTGCCTTTAAATTATGCACATGGGTTGAGGCTTCTAGTGTAGAAACTGCATTGAGTAGTTCCAGGGAGCTCAGCTCAGAAAGAATATTCTCTCGGTGATACTCCTGAACCAACATGATGAATTTCCTCCAGTCTCCCGTCTCCTTCTCTGGGCCTGCTTTTATCCCTGTAGGATTATGGAGGACGCCCTTCAGAACTCCATCTTTCTAGGAGTTATCATCTAACAACTGAGAAGAACTTCTTTTCTCCATTGTTCCTGAAGGAGGGTCAGGATCCCCAAGCCTAAAGGCATAAGCATTTAAGGAAATCCCTGGGTAAGAAGGATAAAGGCACATCTACCTATGGTGGTAGGGGTGCCAGCCAGTATTGCCAAATTCCTCTCTGCCCTTCAGAAAGCCTGCAGTCCATCTTGGACCTGGTACATCTAAATGTGTGCTTATTGGGATGTATTTATTGTTGTTGCTGCTATTTTTCAACAATAGAAGTTACCAATCTTCAGTGGGATGAAGATTGGTGACTTCTATTATTTCCCCTGTGGATGGGATCTGTATATATTGTGGATGGGGGTCTGTAAATACTTCTACTTTTGTAAATAAACACTGTACTGGTTTGTAACCCCATCTGTGGCTGTATCTCTGGACATTTTACAAGATTTCAGTCTGGGAAGTCAGAGCACCTGCAGGTTGCTCTGACCCAATTTTCAAGCATGACAGCTCGGGAGAGCTAACTCCAGTTACAGGGGGACTGGTTTAATATTCCAAGGAAGAAAATTCACCCCCTCAGGTCCATTACACCATTGGTTCAACACTTAATATTATTATAATTGGGACATACCCGCCATATGGGGTTATTCATCTATTATTTACATTGTACCAATCTCCATGGTCATATTAGAAAGTATTTATTGTCATCAATTTGCATTCACATGGTGTTAAAGTGCCTACCCTGGTAGAGAGTCCATCAAACTAGGGCAAGAGAACATTCTAGAAATCTCATCTTTGTATGACTTTCCTCACTCCAAATTACTTCAAATGTTCACTGAGGTGTACTGTGCTGTTTGTACATCTCACTCTGCAAGTAAAACTGGCCCAAAACCCTACACCACCATCAAAACCTCACATCAAGTTACTAGCTGGCTCTCCTATAGCAGTATAAATAGTTGACTACTATGTGTGCCACCCCAGAGGTGCTCTCTCTCTCCCCCCAAAAATCCCCGAAACAGAATTTTTAATATTTATCATAAATTCTGATATGGCTGTTTTGGGCATATCGCACAGCTTAACACCAGGAAAATAGGTGTAGTTATTTCTGGCATGCGTTATGCTATCGCACAGTGCAATAATGCCCCTCATTTTCATTAATCCTGCCCAAACCCCTTCTCAGTCCCGCCCCTTTGAATACATTTGCCAAATTTGCATTCGTATTGTGTGCTGCGATAACTATTGCGGGCATTAATGCCATAACGCACTTTGATGAATGACCCTGTAAAAGAGCTAATGATGAAAGTTTTTAACATCGGGAGGTTAAGTAGCTTGCTCATAACTACATAGGCATTCACTCTTCCAAATTCAGGAAGAATGTGAATGGGCAAATATCAGGACCTATTTAGGTCTGGTTATTGTTAATCTCCAGCTAACAAGATAGTTGTCTGTCATTGGTGTCAAAAATGCCCAGGCCACATGCAGCGTGGCCTTCAGAAACACTTTGTGTACGGATTGAACTCTGGCTCCTCACTGGGAATCTGGGAATGATTTTTTTTTACAAATTCCTAGAAGGAATTTGACTGTGGTAATCAGAAAATTTAATTCGGCTGCCAGTAACAATCAGACAATGCTATTTATTGCTATCAAAGATGATTTTACTGCTTCTCATTTCTTCATTTTTTTTTTTCTGCACCTATCTTTTTTTCCCCTACATCATTTTCTTTCCTTTCAAACTTTCACATTTGTCTGTTGCCCACAGGGATTCTTTTCCCTGTCTTTTCTGAAGACTTCTCTAACAGGATGCTGGGCTTGATGGACCCTTGGTCTGACCCAGCATGGCAATTTCTTATGTTCTTATGTTCTTACTCTCCCTTTTTCTACAGAATCCTAGATTGTCTTTTTTTCTTCTTTTCTCCTCACTTTTCCTCTTCTCCCACCTGCTTTCACATTCCTCTTTCTTTTGACCTTTTAGATTTTCCTCCTCTCACTCTTTTAAAGCCTTCTTGCATGTACAGAGCCTTCCCCCAAGTTGTTATAGCCATTATAATTGATCACCCTTTTTTGTTTAACCTCTTTCTTTTCCTCTAATGTTTATCTGTTCCTTTAGGTTTATTCCCCCCACCCCATGTTTAGTAGTCCATTTGTTAATGAAGCATCAGACTAAAAAAAAAAGCAATAAAAAGTTGTATTTGATACTGGTAAAGGGCTATTTCTGATCTCTGCTGCAGTGGTCTCACTCACTGTGCCAGAAAGATCAAAGCAGTGGCACTACTGCTTTTTCTCTTCACTAACAGGCCGATTCAGTACAGTGAGCTCCGACGGAGCGCACTGTTAGCCTGCTCTTGGACGCGCGTTTTCCCTTACCCCTTATTCAGTAAGGGGAAGAAAATGCGCGCCCAACCCGCAGCACCTAATAGCGCCCTCAACATGCAAATGCATGTTGATGGCCCTATTAGGTATGCGCGCGGGATACAGAAAGTAAAATGTGCAGCCAAGCCGCACATTTTACTTTCAGAAATTAGCGCCTACCCAAAGGTCGGCGCTAATTTCTTCCATCACCGGGAAAGTGCACAGAAAAGCAGTAAAAACTGCTTTTCTGTGCACCCTCCGACTTAATATCATGGCGATATTAAGCCGAAGGTCCCGAAGAGTAAAAAAAGTAAAAAAAAATTTTTAATGGGCCGGCGGCTGTCAGGCAAAAACCAGATGCTCAATTTTGCCGGCGTCCGGCTTCCGAGCCCGTGGCTGTCAGCGGGCTTGAGAACCGACGCCAGCAAAATTGAGCGTCGGCTGTCAAACCCGCTGACAGCCGCCGCTCCGGGTCAAAACGAGGCGCTAGTAACTTAGCATACTGATAGACTGAAGAGAAGAATAATTGTATCAGGCTATCTATTTTCTTGATTCAGTTTAACAATTTTTTTGTGTGTGAAAAGGAGTGACTGATAGTCAGTGCTGAGGGCCCACAGCACACACATACGCTTCATATGCACTATTGCATCACTTTATATTTATTACCTGCCTTATCTTCTTTCCAGCTTGTTGCAAGCTTCCAAGTTCTTTATTCCCTGTTGATTGTAACTTTGACTTATTCTTAGCTATTGTTAACTATGGTTTAATTGAATTGTCACTCCAGTTATTCCCTTGTTAAATGTAAACCGATCCAATATGGTTGTTTACTATGAAGGTTGGTATAATAAAACTGTTAAATAAATAAATAAATAAATAAATATGTGACTGTGTATGTTTGTGTATGTGTGAGACAGACAATTCTCCACACAGTAGAGTAATACTGTGAGTGGGGGTACAGTATAAACAAACTTTGTGATATCCAAACCTCCAGTAGGCAGTGCACTTCAAATTCCATCATGTCATTGAGAGGAAAAGGGAGAGGATTTGCTGCTGCATAGTATCAGTGACAGAAAAATGCAGTCCTGCTCCATAATTGAAGAGAGACTTTTTTTTTATCTGCAGAATGGCAGGAGTGGAACTCAGCTCAGGGCAGAAGCAAATGAAATTTGGAGAAAATGGGAAGACTTGTCCCCAAGCTGATCCAACTAACCCTGAATATTGAAGTTAGCTTAATAATTTATCCAGCAAATTCAGCTCCTCCCAGTCCCACCGTCACTCCACTTGCAACTTAGTTGTCTAACTATATAGCTGGATAAATATTATCCAGCTAAGTGGTGGCCGCTGAACCTGGGCACATATTCAGCTGCTGACATTTAGTCAGAAAAGTCAAAATGTATCCAACTAAGTGGCACTGAATATGTTTAAAACTTTCAAACTTCATAGAGTTTTTTATGATCATATATTTTTCTTGAATTCACAAAACAACATTTAACTGGTTGGACACCAAACCAGGCTAATGCAAGCCTGAATCCTTCCTTGATTCTTTTATTTAGATGGGAATCCTTATCCTAGGAATCCTGTAACATTGCTGCTAACTTATTTTTCTTTCCAGGTTTCTGAAGTCGCCTGTTCTATTGTCCTGTGTCCATCATTAGGATTAACTTTTCCTTTTTCATGTCTTATGAGAGAAGCATGAAGCAGGAGAGTATGGAGATGTAAGACCCAAACTCTAGTCCAAAGAACACAGAAGCGTATGCTGATGTATTGATGTGCCATACTGGATCAGACCAAGGGTCTATCAAGCCCAGTACCTGTTTCCAACAGTGGCCAATCCAAGTCACAACTACCTAGCAAGTACCCAAACATTAAATAGATCCCATCTTACAAATGCTGGCAACAAGCAATGTTATTCCCTATTGATTAATAGTAGTTTATGGACTTCTCCTCCAGGAAGTTATCCAAACCTTTTTAAAACCCAGCTATACTAACTACCTTAACCACATCCTTTGGCAATGAATTATAGAGCTTCATTGTTCATTGAGTGAAAAAGAATGTTCTCCAATTTGTTTTAAATGTGCTATTTGCTAACTTCATGCACTGTCCCTAGTCCTTGTATTAACTAAAAGAGTAAATAACCACTTCACATTTACCCATTCAAGTCCTTTCATGATTTTGTAAGCCTCTATCATATCCCCCTCAGCCTTCTCTTCTCCAAGCTGAACAGTCTTAACCTCTTTAGCTTTTTCTCATAGGGGAGCTGTTCCATGCCCTTTATCATTTTGGGTAAAAGGGAAGGACCCAGGAAGCAAATCGGAAGCCGATCAATGATGCTGGAAAGCACGACAAACGGTAGTGATCGGGAAGATATGGGATTCTTTTTTGGTGTTAGCTTGACTCTGGCCGAGTTTTGCTCATGTGGGAGCTGCCTCAGGGGCTACTGTACCAATGGTAGCTGGTAATGTCTCACATGGCAAATGTGAGAACTACACCACATATCAATTGGGAACACTTTCCAGTGACAAAGAAATACATCGCACCAGCAGTACTATTTTATTATAAGAAATATCATCTGTATTTCAACTGGAAAGTGTTCCCAATTGATATGTGGTGTAGTTCTCACATTTGCCATGTGAGACATTACCAGCTACCATTGGTACAGTAGCCCCTGAGGCAGCTCCCACGTGAGCAAAACTTGGCCAGAGTCAGGCTAACACCAATAAAGAATCCCTTATCTTACCGATCATTGCCGTTTGTCCTGCTTTCCTTTATCATTTTGGTCATTCTTCACTGTACTTACTCCAGTGCAACTATATCTTTTTTGAGATGCGGCGACCAGAATTGCACACAGTATTCAAAGTGTGGTCTCACCATGAAGCAATACAGATCCTCCATTTTATTTGCTATTCCCTTTCAAATAATTCCTAACATTATGTTTGCTTTTTTGACCACCACAGCAATGTAATATCAACTATGATGCCCAGATCTTTTTCCTGGGTGGTAACTCCTAATATGGAACCTAACTTCATGTAACTAAGGCATAGATTATTTTTACCTATTTGCATCAACTTGCACTTGTCTACATTGTATTTCATCTGCCATATGGATGCCCAAACTTCCAGTCTCACAAGGTCCTCCTGCAATTTAGCACAAACTGCTTGTGATTTAACTACTTTGAATAATTTTGTATCATCTCCAAATTTGATCAACTCACTCTTTGTAACCCTTTCCAGATCATTTAAAAATATATTAAAAAGCACTGGTCCAAAGACAGATCCCTGAGGCACTCCACTGTTTACCTTTTTCAGGCCGCTGTTGCTGTTTCTTCTATGTTGCTGGGAGCTGCCGCCAAGATCTTTCTTCGTGGCTGGGGCTGCTGAAGCTATCTTTGCGGCCTGAATGCTGCTGATTATCTCCTGCACCTGATGCTGACTTCTTCTAGGTATTCCGAGTCTCAGTCCTGAGCCAGTCTCACTCCCAGCATGGTCTGCAAGCAATGTGTGGCAGGTTGTGTAGAGTGTGCAGTGGGACAGTTTGGTCTGCAACCAGCCCATGGCTTGCTGTGTAGGGTGCACTGAGGCAAAGAGCCCTGAAAAGCTGAAATCTAACTTGAACCAGAGCCTTTGTCCATGTTCCTTGTCTCAGAGCCTTCATCCATGATCCTCGTCTCCAGAGCGTTTGTCTATGTTCCAAATCTTCTTCCATGTTCCTTATCATGCCATGTCCTGTCATCAGCCTTCACCTGTCCTGACTCACTCACTGTTCCAAGCAGCAGGTCCAAAAGGGCTATCAAGTGGCTGGAGGGCTACCCCAGAGATCAGCATTGTATTGTTGGGTCTCACTCTGTGCATGCAGGTTCAGCGGAGGCCTGAGAGCTACATTCCAAGTCCAAGCTATATTCCAAGTCCAAGCTATGTTCCAAGTCCATCCCATGCCTGGATACACTCGCCTCTCACTGTGACTACCTTGGAGCTTTGCCCTGAGGTTGCGCCATGATCCAAGGGCTCACTTTTTCTCGAGCAAGCGACTGCACCCCGTGCTCACAACAGATTGAGAAGGCCATGAGCTTGGTGAGCATATTCCTGCAATGGGCCCATGTTTTCTGGACTTTTAGTATCTTGTTTCAAGTCAAGAATTTACTCAAGTTTGTTGCATCTGAATTTTCTTTTGACGGCCCACAGAGAGGGCCTGCATCCAATGGTATTCAAGTTCCTCAGCTGTTCCAGGTCCTCTGGTTTTCTTGTACAACCTGCAGGAGGCACCTGCATCCAAGGCCTGGTTTCATTTCTTTAGTTACAATCCAGCCTCTGTTTTGTACAGTCCTGATTCAAGCCAACAGCACACCTTCAGCTACGTCATCGTCTAAGTGTACTACTTGTTTTAAGTCTTCTACTTGCTTCAGTGGTTTATTTCATGGTGTGCATCCCATTGGCCTTAACTCAGACATTAGTCAGTCCTGACCCAGACGTCAGCTCCTGATTTTGAAGGACTTAAGACCAGTGGTGCCTTTAAATAATTACTAGGGCTACCCCAGAGACCAGTGTTGCATTGTTGGGTCTCATTCTGTATGTGCAGGTTCAGCGGAAGCCTAAGAGCTACGTTCCAAGTTCAGACTGTGCCTGGATATACTCGCCTCTCATGGTGCCTACCTTGGAGCCTTGCCCTGAGGTTGTGCTATGATCCAAGGGCTCACTTTCTTTCAAGCAAGTGACTGCACTCTGGTCTCGCAACGATATCCACATGTGATATTCCTATAGGACAAGAAGAAGAGAAAAGAGGCAATGGAGTTAGCCCAGAAATACATTTTTTATGTACCCTCAGGAAAATGTACAATCCAAGAAAAAAGGAATACAATTGAAAAAGAGTTGGTTTCAGGGGACGCTAGTACTAATCTAGGAACTTCGTCCTCCATTCAAAGCAGCAGCAACAGCAGGAAAAAAACAGGAAAGAAGAATTCCAAGTCCCAAACTGACCCTCTGGGCTCTTCTTTCAATGAGATCATAGGCTAGCAGCCTCTACTCCCACATCAGCAACAAGCAACAACAGAACAAATGGGATGGTGTTCCACATCTCTCACTCTGGTCAAGAGGCAACTAATATCAAAGGTGGTAACAAAGTACATCAGGAAAATCATTGTCCTAGATGACCAACCCTTGCAGGGGGGGTGAGAATATTGGATTTAAGCAATAGGTTCAACTATTAACAATCAATTACAAAGTGCCAGTAGGACAATTTTTAGTGATTGCATAATCCCCACTCTCTTCACTCAGTGCCAAGCTTGGATATAGGTGCACCTGGCCAAGGTGAAGGCAAGGAGCATCCATTTTACCAGAAACATCTGGACTATTCAGAACTCTAGGCTTGCCTACCTCTTCCTGATGGTACACTGGTTAGCTGGATGAAGCAGGAGCAGGCAGAAGCATACTAGCAGGTTACAGGTGGGTTATACTGCATACTCAGGTTATGGATGAGATCCATACCTTGGCCCCTATCTTAGAAGTGATCAGGAGGATGACAGAGGGCTGGCTAGGCTGCAAAAACAGGAATATTCATGTTTGTTTTTTCATTACAGACGGTGGCAATAATCAAGGTAATGATCAATGGGGACTCCACAGAAATCTTATGCTTTGTACTCTTTCTGTACCAGGTAATAAGGGATACCTTTGGGCTGAGGGACAAGGAAGGTGGCAGCTTTGTCCTGTGGGACTGGATGGAAAGGTTCAGGAAAACAGTAGATCATTTTATCCAGAGCATGAATACTGGGCAGCAGGTACAGCAGAAGCATGAAGCAGTGAGGGTTTCTCTGAACCACCTTATTCAGGATGTGGGCACCTAGTGGAATTCCACCTATCTCATGATGGTGTGGTTAGTGAAGCCACAGACACCTCTTCATGAGTTGTCTAAGATGGTTGTGGGTTTTGAACTTCTGGCCCTGTGGTGGTGGACTGGAGTTCTAGAGAAAGAACTATTTTATTTGTGAAGAAATGGGAAAGCTGTGGTGTTGCTATCTTCCCAATTACTGTGGGCTGGCCTATGCCCAGTCAGGCTCACATTGACCATAAGGTTACCCACTCTATTCACCCAGTTGTTTTTAAGTGATAGCCAGCAGAGCGATATCTGCTAGCACAATGTCTCCTGAGCTTCATTGTTGGGTCTGCACTAGGCTGTGCTGAAATAGATCAAACTGGATTGGGTTTCTCTCCCCAGATTTCCCATTTAGGGATATTGCTTATTTTTTGAGTACTTTGATTGTTACCTGCAAGCTGTAAGTTAGAAAGTTCATGCTTTGTTTTTTATCTTTTGTTTTCTGCATTAAAGATTATCAATTGAAAGCACAGCTATTGTGTGTTTAAGACCCTGACAGATTGTGCTAACCCTCCTGGAGAGAGCCAATAACCTAAGATATTTTTTCCTATTTCTGGCAGGAGTTGCAAATTCTTTTTTTTAGATATTTGTAGAAAGTGAGGTAATTCCAGTCAGAACTATTTGGAGCAAGGAATTGGGGTTTTCCCCCTTTTCTTTGTTTTTCTTTTGTGCACCTACCTTAAGTTTATTAGAGACACCCTTAGTCAACTGATCTGGGAAACCCAGCTCTGGTGCTGTGTAAGAAAAAGACTAACCCTGCTAGGGAGCTGCTGAAGTGAAAGGCAGTCTTTATTTCTCTCTCTATGGGGCGGATTTTCAGAGCCCTGCTCGCTTAAATCCGCCCAAAACCGGGCGGATTTACGCGAGCAGGGCCCTGCGCGCCGGGAAGCCTATTTTACATAGGCCTCCCGGCGCGCGCAGAGCCCCGGGACTCGCGTACGTCCCGGGGTTCTCGGAGGGGGGCGTGTCGGGGGCGGGCCCGGTCGTCGCGGCGTTCCGGGGGCGTGTCGGCAGCGTTTTGGGGGCGGTACGGGGGCGTGGCTACGGCCCGGGGGCGTGGCCGCGCCCTCCGTACCCGCCCCCAGGTCGCGGCCCGGCGCGCAGCAGGCCCGCTGGCGCGCGGGGATTTACGTCTCCCTCCGGGAGGCGTAAATCCCCCGACAAAGGTAAGGGGGGGGTGTAGACAGGGCCGGGCGGGTGGGTTAGGTAGGGGAAGGGAGGGGAAGGTGAGGGGAGGGCAAAGGAAAGTTCCCTCCAAGGCCGCTCCGATTTCGGAGCGGCCTTGGAGGGAACGGGGGGAGGCAGCGCGGCTCGGCGCGCGCAGGCTATACAAAATCGATAGCCTTGCGCGCGCCGATCCAGGATTTTAGTGGATACGCGCGGCTCCGCGCGTATCTACTAAAATCCAGCGTACTTTTGCTTGAGTCTGATGCGCAAGCAAAAGTAGGCTGATCGCACTTCTTTTAAAATCTACCCCCAAGTGCACATCCTCCAAATGCAAATCCAAGAACTGAAGCTGAAGAATCAGCAGTTAGAAACAACATTTGATAAAAAAAAAATGTCAGGCTTTCCAAATATAATACCAAGAACTGCAGCAGAGGAATCAACAGTTATAAACAGCTAGAGGTCAATATTCAAAACCATTTAGATGAATAAATCACAGGTTATCCATCTAACTTCATGTTATCCACGAAATCCATCCAACTCCAGATTTTCCATTTAAATGTTTAGTTTTGAATACTGACGACTATAAGCACTGTGTGAGCTGAAATGTCAGCTTCTGGAGGCTGCGATACAAAGAACTGGTCCAATACCTAACTTGTTACCTCCAGAACAGTTCGAGGGGAATAAGGGACGCAACTGAGGGGTTCTGCACCAATGGACTTTCATTTTCAATGTTACTCTGTGTTCTTTTCTGACAATGGAAAGCAAGCCAATGTGGGACACGTTCCTCCAAGAGTTTCAGAAAATGTTTTCTGACCCTCACCCTGAGAGGGGCTTACTATGATTGTGTCAAGGAACAGGCTTGGTCCTATCATATGCTGGCTACTTCTGCTGGCTACAAGCAGATGTGGGTTGGAGAGAAAAATTGTTGGGGCACTAATTTCACCTAGGGTTAAGAAACGAGAGTAAGGATGATTTGGCTCAGCTTGATCCTCCCTCTTCCCTAGAAGAGCTAATCAACACATGTAGCTGAATTGGCACCTGGCTAGGGGAGTGCCAAGGAGAAAAAGAATGAATCCTGGGTTGGTTATGCTTTCCTTCAAGTAATCCCTCTATAGAAATTGAAGAATGTGATACCCCAGAACCGATGCATGTGGATAAAGGTGAACCGGTAGATGTAGTATACTTGGATTTTCAGAAGGCATTTGACAAAGTTCCTCATGAGAGGCTTCTAGGAAAAGTAAAAAGTCATGGGATAGGTGATGATGTCCTTTCGTGGATTGCAAACTGGCTAAAAGACAGGAAACAGTGAGTAGGATTAAATGGACAATTTTCTCAGTGGAAGGGAGTGGACAGTGGAGTGCCTCAGGGATCTGTATTGGGATCCTTACTTTTCAATATATTTATAAATGATCTGGAAAGAAATACGACAAGTGAGATAATCAGATTTGCAGATGATACAAAATTGTTTAGAGTAGTTAAATCACAAGCAGATTGTGATAAATTGCAGGAAGACCTTGTGAGACTGGAAAATTGGGCATCAAAATGGCAGATGAAATTTAATGTGGATAAGTGCAAGGTGATGCATATAGGGAAAAATAACCCATGCTATAGTTACACAATGTTAGGTTCCATATTAGGTGCTACAACCCAAGAAAGAGATCTAGGCGTTATAGTGGATAACACATTGAAATTGTCGGTTTAGTGTGCTGCGGCAGTCAAAAAAGCAAACAGAATGTTGGGAATTATTAGAAAGGGAATGGTGAATAAAACGGAAAATGTCATAATGCCTCTGTATCGCTCCATGGTGAGACCGCACCTTGAATACTGTGTACAATTCTGGTCGCCGCATCTCAAAAAATATATAATTGGGATGGAGAAGGTACAGAGAAGGGCTACCAAAATGATAAGGGGAATGGAACAGCTCCCCTATGAGGAAAGACTAAAGAGGTTAGGACTTTTCAGCTTGGAGAAGAAACGGCTGAAGGGGGATATTTTAGAGGTGTTTGAAATCATGAGAGGTCTAGAAAGGGTAGATGTGAATCGGTTATTTACTCTTTCGGATAATAGAAAGACTAGGGGGCACTCCATGAAGTTAGCATGTGGCACATTTAAAACTAATCGGAGAAAGTTCTTTTTTACTCAACGCACAATTAAACTCTGGAGTTTGTTGCCAGAGGATGTGGTTAGTGCAGTTAGTATAACTGTGTTTAAAAAAGGATTGGATAAGTTCTTGGAGGAGAAGTCCATTACCTGCTATTAATTAAGTTGACAGAAAATAGCCACTGCTATTACTAGCAAGGGTAACATGGAATAGACTTAGTTTTTGGGTACTTGCCAGGTTCTTATGGCCTGGATTGGCCACTGTTGGAAACAGGATGCTATGTTACGGCTATGGCTGCTGTGCAACCGCCTCACCACCAGGGGTCCTTCTAGAGCTGGCTCTCCTGACGGGCCCAGTCCATCTTCCTTGTTCACTCTATGTTCTGACTTCCCTTTATATCCCTGCCTGGCAGTTCCCTCGGTGCTTCGGCATCGAGCTCGCCTGGACTTCCTGCTCTAGCCTTCCTTGCTTTGCTGTGCGTGTGGTCTTTGGGTCCTGCTTTGCCTTGCACTGTGTACGGCCTTTGGGCCTTCTACCCTGCTTTGCTTTGCCTTGCCTTGCGCTGTGTGTGGCCTTCGGGCCTTCTACCCTGCTTTGCCTTGCCTTGCGCTGTGTGTGGCCTTCGGGCCTTCTACCCTGCTTTGCCTTGCCTTGTGCTGTGTGTGGCCTTCGGGCCTTCTACCCTGCTTTGCCTTGTCTTCCGCTGTGTGCGGCCTTTGGGCTCTCTGCCTTGCCGAGTGTGTGTGTGCGTGGCCTTCGGGCCCTCTGCCCTGCCGTATGTGTGTGGCCTTCGGGCCCTCTGCCCTGCTGTGAGTGTGTGGCCTTCGGGCTCCCAGCCCTGCTGTATGTGTGTGGCCTTCGGGCTCCCAGCCCTGCCGTGTGTGTGTGGCCTTCAGGCCCTCTGCCCTGCCGTGTGTGTATGGCCTTGGGGCCCTCTGCCCTGCCGTGTGAGTGAGGCCTTCAGGCCCTTTGCTCTGCCGTGTGAGTGAGGCCTTTAGGTCCGCTGTCCTACTGTGTGCGTATGTGGCCTTCGGGCCCTCTTCCCTGCCGTGTGTGTGGCCTTCGGGCTCTCTGCCTTACTACTAGGTACCTTGACCCAGCCTGGACTCTGACACTGTTGCCTACTGCCTGCCCTGACCCAGCCTGGACTCTGACACTGTTGCCTGCTGCCTGCCCTGACCCAGCCTGGACTCTGACACTGTTGCCTGCTGCCTGCCCTGACCCAGCCTGGACTCTGACACTGTTGCCTGCTGCCTTCCCTGACCCAGCCTGGACTCTGACACTGTTGCCTGCCGTCTGCCCTGACCCAGCCTGGAATTTGACACTGCTTCCAGCCTTACTCTGCTCCACTGTCACCATCATCAGAGACTTTCCAGCCATCCCTATCTCTCTCTACCTGGAGTCACTCCAGAAGGTGATGTTCACAACACCAGAACACAGCCCGAGCGTAACATGCTAGGCTTGATGGACCCTTGGTCTAACCCAGTATGGCATGTTCTTATGTTCTTATGATGCAGGTTTGCACTGCTCCCTTTCGGAACCCAGTTTCGGAGGGTAATAATTGATGACCACAACCATGACAGCATTCTCGCTGTCTGTGATGTGGAGGCTTGGGATACCTTATGGCTCCACATCACACTAGGGAGAGTCCCCTAGCAACTTGGGACTTGCAGGACCAAGTACACAATCAAATAAATGGGGCCAAGGATAGACTGGAGCGGATTGCTGGTGCAGTACATGCCTGGGTGGCACAGGTTGGCAAAAGATCACCTCCAGAACATCAAATTAATGGAACATAATTGAAAGGTTTGCCTTCATGAAATGGGGGAGGTAGTGGCATCTCTGATTTCATGATTGGATAGATTAAATAAGTTTGACACTGTGGTTCTCTCCGTCATTGCCGATTTGCTTTAAACAGTCCAATAAATTCAAAATGACTTGTGAGGTTCTGACCCAGGTCCTTCAAGGGAGGTTACTATCAGAGCAAGAAGAGACTACAGCAGGTGTCAAGGCACTCACAGATAATTGCCTGAGCCCAGTGTTCATAGGAGGAACCTTTGCCAGGATAAAGAAGAAAGACCACCTGCAAAGGGCAAGGCATGAAGGAGTGAAGACACCATCACCCAAAAAGTGGGCTCCAAGTATAGAGTCACTGCCAGATTCTTCTGACCAGTAACTCAGTGAAGAATAGTTGAGGTACAGCAAGACAGGCAGAAGAAGCATTATCTGAGTCCATTCCACCACATTTCAACTGCGCTAGATGGATAGCAGGAGCACTTTTGCAGGCCTCTGGGGTGATAACTAATGAAGTGTGACTTGTAAA
This sequence comes from Rhinatrema bivittatum, assembly GCF_901001135.1. NCBI lineage: Eukaryota > Metazoa > Chordata > Amphibia > Gymnophiona > Rhinatrematidae > Rhinatrema > Rhinatrema bivittatum. Next base: position 614,292,222 of record NC_042615.1, on the reverse strand, counting down.
ATATGCAAAGAAATAAAAACCTCTTGACTTTGGTTTTCCTTTTTTCAACCAAAGTTTTTGAATAATGTATGTCTGGGATAGCTGTGGGAGAAAAAAAAAGGTAACAGGTTGACCTGATAAAGAGCAGAGGAGCTGTGGAGCCTTGGCATGGCCCACAAGTTCTCCTTTGGGAAGGGGAGGGGCATAGTGCAAGGTGGCTGTGGGTTTTGTGGACTGGTGGACTGCAACTCTGTACCAAGAGTTATTTTACCTGTGAGGAATTGGTGAAGCTGTAGTGTTGTTACCTTCCCAAGTACTGTGGGCTGGGCTATGCCCATCCAGGCTCACATTTGCTAGAGGGTAACCCACCCTATTCACTTACTGTTTGTAAGTGCTAACTATGAAAATAAAATAAGAAAATAAGAATTGCCATACTGTATCAGACCAATGGTCCATCAAACCCAGTATCCTGTTTCTAACAGTGGCCAATCCAGGTCACAAGTACTTAGCAAGATCCCAAAAATTAAAATAATCCCTTGCTACTAATGTGGCTTTTCCCCAGGTCTACTTGGTTAGTGACAATTTATGGACCATCTCCAGGAACTTGGCTAAACCTTTTTTTAAACCCAATTATGCTAACTGCCTTAACCACATCTCCAGCAATGAATTTCAGAGCTTAATCTTGCATTGAGGAAAAAAGAAATTTCCATGATTTGTTTTAAATGTGCTATCTAATAACTTCAGTGAAGTCTCTACTGGTACAATTTCTCCTGAGCTACATTGCTGGCTCTGCACTAGGTTGCACTGAAATAGAGCAAATTGGATTGGGTCTCTCTCTCCAGATTCTCTGGTAAGGGATATTGCATGTTTTTTGAGTACTTTGGTTATTCTCTGCAAGCTGTAAGTTTTCTACCTTTTGTTTTCTGCATCAAAGAATATCAATTGAAAGCACAGCTATTGTATATTTTATAAGACCCTGCCACTTTGAATGCCAACATAGGTTGGGATCACCCCCTGGGATATCAGGATTGGTAACAGATAATACTTGCATTACACATCATAAACCACCAGACCAGTGGAGAGCAAGACACACCAACGAAAGATTCCAAATAATGCAGGGGTGTGTCAAAACAGATGAATCAGCTATAGGAACAGAAACCATAGTAGAGTAGGAAAAGTATTTATTCACTCAAAATAATTGTCAGGCAGACACTTCTTACATTTGAGAATAGGGTAATTAACTGTAGTAATGCTGTTGTCCCCTGATATGGCAATGTTTCACACTGGCTGCATCAGGAGGGAGACAGCAGGAGATCAAAATTGATCTTCACTAATGTGGTTAACAGGCAGATCTTAACAGACATGGTCAAAAATACACAGTTTCTAGGATGCTGTATAGATGGTTAAAAAAAACTGTCACACTGGATAGCATTTTTGTCAAAGATTGTTTTTTCAGCCCCTTGCAACTGTGTTTATCCAACACGCTACGTGAAGTTTATTTATTTAATTAAATTATTTATGTATTTATTTTATTGATTTGTATGCCTACCAGTATGTCTAAAAGGTTTACAGTTAAAATATCCATACAATCCAAATAATAAATAAACAATAAGACAGTGGTTGAATTGCAGTATCCCAGTCACCCTAAGCAACAGAAAAGTAAGTGACAGAAGCCAGATCTGCTGCCTGGCAATGATAAGCCCCAATGACTGGATCATTGAATTGACTGACATTCCAAATCCCTTGATTTGACAGCAGAGAGCAGTATCCCATGCCGTCAAAGCCTGTACAAACATCAGTCAAATAGTACCTTGTAGAGCCCATTGAGGTCACAGTCACAGACCCCTGGCATACTGAGCTCACAAGGCCATGATCAGGTCAGACCTCACCAAGGTTGCCCAGCATTTTCTTTTCTACCTAGTGAATGGGTATTCTCAATGGTGGGGGGGATATTGTGTCCACATTATTTATGGCTGACTCGGCACCAGAGTTGGCGGAAAAGTTGGTCTTCATTAAGTTCAACCTCTATCTGCTTGGTTTCTCTAAATTTCCATGCGAGTGGCAATAGGACTGAATGTATAGGTACACGGAACCAATGCCCACACTTTTTGCTCTCAACGCCTTGCTGTTTTGTCACCTGTTGCTTTTGGTACTGCTGTCCAGCTTGCTCCACTTGCCCTGCCTCTCTTGTGGATGCCCTTAGATAATTTCTCCTCAAAAGGAAAAACATTACGAAAGACAAAAGAAAAGCTTTCTTCTTCCCTGCCTCTCTCTGGATGCCTTGGGATCTTGGCATCACTGTTACTGCAGCTCAGCATCCTCTTCCTGCCCTGCCCTTTTTTTTTTTTGTTCAGTGTCTTGCTGTGTTAATGCCATTCTTTTTGCTGTCTCACGCTACTCTCTGTGCCTTGTGGTTTGCTGACTTGCCCTTTACTCTCTGCCTTGGAGTTCAGATGTCGCTTATCCTGCTTTATACCCCTTTTCTTTATGTCTTGGCAAATGGACGCCACTCTTCCTGCCTTAATCTGCACTCTGTGCCTTGGGGATTTGATGCCATGCTTCTTGCTGCCTTGCCCTGCAGTCTGTACTTTAGGATGCTGATGCCACTCTTCTTGCTCTCTCACTCTGCATTCCATGCCTTGGGATGCTGATGTGCCTGCTGTCTTACCCCTTGGGGAGGGGGTTGATGCCATTCTTCATGCTGCCTCACTCTGCACTCTGTGCCTTGGGGATTTGATGCCACGCTTCTTGCTGCCTTGCCCTGCAGTCTGTGCTTTAGGATGTTGATGTCACTCTTCTTGCTCTCTCACTCTGCATTCCATGCCTTGCCCTGCAGTCTGTGCTTTAGGATGCTGATGTCACTCTTCTTGCTCTCTCACTCTGCATTCCATGCCTTGCCCTGCAGTCTGTGCTGTAGGATGCTGATGTCACTCTTCTTGCTCTCTCACTCTGCATTCCATGCCTTGCCCTGCAGTCTGTGCTTTAGGATGTTGATGTCACTCTTCTTGCTCTCTCACTCTGCATTCCATGCCTTGCCCTGCAGTCTGTGCTTTAGGATGCTGATGTCACTCTTCTTGCTCTCTCACTCTGCATTCCATGCCTTGCCCTGCAGTCTGTGCTTTAGGATGTTGATGTCACTCTTCTTGCTCTCTCACTCTGCATTCCATGCCTTGCCCTGCAGTCTGTGCTTTAGGATGCTGATGTCACTCTTCTTGCTCTCTCACTCTGCATTCCATGCCTTGGGATGCTGATGTGCTTGCTGTCTTACCCCTTGGGGAGGGGGTTGATGCCATTCTTCATGCTGCCTCACTCTGCAGTCTGTGCCTTGGGGATTTGATGTCACTCTTCCTGCTGCATAATGCCTTACTGCATGTCTTTAAGATGTTCATGACATGGTTTGTGCTGTTTAGCTCCTCTCATGGTGCCTTCGCATATTCATGAAACCGTAGTTGGTGCCTTGGGGTGCTATTGCCTTTGCCTGCAAATTTCATAAATTTTGGATGGAAAATTCCAGTGTTAATGTCAAAATTAGGGTGCATTGCTTCCCCCAATAGACTTTAAGGGAAATTAAATAAACAACATGATGAAATGACATAACTTCTTAAATAAAACAAAATGAAACACTGACACAAAGCTAAAGTTGTTTTTTTTCCATGTACTTTTCTGTTGAGACAGTATCAGCTGGGCAGATTCCAGCATTTTGTCATGTCTCAGTATCTGACTTATTATATTCAGTTTCTCCTATAACATTATGGGATATTTCATTATGTGCTTTCAAGAACTGTTAACTTAAATTTACAGATTTACCAATGTAATCCTCACTTACATTTTCTTTTGATACCCATGCATACATTTTCACAACCCCTGTAACACAGGATAAATTAATATATGCAATTCTTTCTCCATTGTGATTATACTGGTTACACTTGATGTTGCTGCATGTCCCAAAAATTCTCTGGAAGCCTTAAAAAATAAACCAAGCAGGTTATTTTAAGTTTTCACAGTTAAATTCACATACACAGTAGTTCTCAGTCCCTGTCACAGACTCACCAGCATCCAGATAAACTCATGAATCATCATCACCTGCATACAGCAGTTATTCCAGTGACTCCCACATCACGTAGGACTCTCTGCATCTTTATGGAATTCTCTGATTGCTCCCTTTTCCTGTGCATGTAAAACACTGAGCCTCCACAATCACTGACTCTTTGATTGTCACTTTTATGTCTAAGCACCTATTCTTACACCCCTTATAACACAAATACATAGTCCCAAGGATGATCTCTGTTCTCATCTTCATCTCCATATTTTCTATTCTTTGGCAAAACTTTCTGGTTTGCATTTTAAATGATATATTGGCACACATCTACAATATTCCCCCTACAAATGTATTATCTGAATGCTTAATATGTTTCATAGGAAATCTCTGTTGCTTAGAGGCACCACAGGACTCCATTTTGTTGACAATCCCCAATAACAAATGTGCCTGAGGACCCAAAAGCTTCACATAAACGGACTCATTGGAATTCTTTTTAAATTTCTCTTGCACGCCCAGATTGTTTGTAGTTAGTCTGATTGCAATCAAGCATTATATACAGTCTGGCCCAGTAGCTCAGCCGCGTGCTATTCCCAAGTGTGAAGAAGGCTCCTGGTTTGATGCCTGAGTTAGGTCTTCCTCTTTCTGGATTGGCTGTAGGGGGACAGGATTTTTCAATTATAGTACAAGATTGCCTGAAAGCCTCACCGATATTTTGAAAAAATACCTCCTAAATAATAGCGCTTTATTGTTCTTTGCTCTTCTTTATCCGCTTATGATTGAATTTCAGCCTCTCCATCATGGCATTTAAAATGCATTTGAGTTCTGTTCTATTAGTTTCTTCTATTAATTATTCTAGCTGTCCTTCTTGCTTCTTTTTTATCAAAACCTTTTCCCACATGAACAAACATCTCTGATAATGACTTCATGTGAGAACATAAAAGAGCTCTATTGTTACTGCTTTCTGCTATAGTCATTTCATGCCCATGTTTTCTCTGTGATGTTAAAAAAAATCGCAATATGGAACTTGTGGGTGAAATTGGCTTAATTCTACTTAGCTTGGTAACTAGGAAAAAACTATTCACACAGTGTTGCTCTCTACTAAAATAATCTTAATGAAGAAGGCAAGGGCTGCTGGGATATGAACATTGAAGTTTCCAAATTACAGATAATAAATTGAAAATACAGTTTGAATGAGTAATCTAATGAGCACAGTCTAGAAACCTGCACTGGAGACATGACAGGTAAATGTTTTAATCAGGAAACAACGTCCTTTAGAATTAAAGGGCATGCTGACAGTATACACAAGTTAATGAAATCTCTGCCTGGCAAAAGTTTTGCCATGGCATTCAACATTGCATCATTTGGAAAACTGTGACTCTCTTCTTCTGTAATGGAAATATTAGTTAATTTAGATTCTTCATGGTTCTGTACTACTTAAGTATTTGTGCAGAGTGATATGACTGATTAACAAATCTCTTTTTCAGCTTACTTCAGTGACTTAGCAACTATAAATTCTTCATGAACATCAGAGTTCAATTACGGAAAGAAGAGAGAAGACTTTTAACTAATTTTTCTGTTACATAATGTCACAAAACTCCTGTGGACATAGGAAGATTTATGTAGTACCTTAAGAATATGAAAACTCAAATTCAATCAGACCAGCAGGGCAACTTTGAATATATATCTAACTGCATGAATATGTATGTCAGGTCTGGATAGTCTTGAAAGGGTAACCTGTGGATTTACAGCCTTGGCATCTTCATTCATGGACCATGCCTTCACTGTTTGCTTGATGCTTTTCAGCTGGCTCACCACTGCTCTTCAAAGCAACTTTTAACTAACTGGACTAACTGAAACAAGCCAGAATTGACCAAACAATATATTTTCCTCTCTGTACTTTGCTTCCTGTTGGTACAACAAGAGGTCAATATTCGGTAGCAGACTATCTAGGTACATTATCTGGATAAACTTATCCATATAATTTTACCGGATATTCAGTGGCACAGCTGAACTGCATATACCAGGCTAAAATCAAGTAATTGGGATAAGTTTATCCAGATAAATCTTGCAAACCAGCCCTAAATGTTGCGCTGGAGGTAGACCATTGGCCTGGTGCAGGACTGGTACGGCTCTCCGGTCATACTCGGAGAGCACCTGCCACCAGGAGGCGAAGCACAGGAGGAGACAGAGGCTAGCTGGAGCTTCACCAATAGCAACTAGGGGATCCCTCAGGTTGAGCCCTTAGTTACCTGGGCCGTCTGGTCTTAGCTGGGCCTCGCATGGTCTCCTAGAGAGAAAGCGCAGGGGAGTGCCCACCATGAACAAGGGTGTGCGGTCGATGTCCAAGCAAGAATGTCCAGAGGTCTTAGGATGCCAGAAGAGAGTGTCTGAGTGGATAGAGAGGATAGAGAGGATCAAGGCCAGAGTATCAGTTCAGAATGGTCAGCCAAAGCAGGGATCAGTACCTGTAGTCAGTCCGGGAGTAGTCAGGTCAGGCAGAGGTAAAGTTCCAGGCAGGAATCAGGCGTAATCAGTGGACAGGCAGAGGTCGGTTCCAGGCAGCGATCAGGAGTAGTCAGAGAACAGGCAGAGGTCGGATCCAGGCAGCAGACAGACAAGGTTAGGAACAAGCAAAGGTCAGTACCTTGAGATCAGTCCAAAGGGAACTACCAGGAATGGAGAGACGAAGGAACAGGAGACACAGGAGACGCTGGAACAGGAGACACTGGAACAGGAGACACTGGAACAAGAGACACTGGAACAAGCAAACTAAGGAACACCAGAGTATACGACCCAATTGCCAAGGCAAGGAAGTGGTGTCTGACCACTTCCTTAAATCCTGCCGTCAATCAGGGCGGCCCGCCGAGCTGGGATCTGCCACTGGCTTTTTAAGGGGTTGGGTGGTCTGTGCGCATGTGCCTAGGGGCGGGCCAACGCCATGGAGGACGCCGAGCCCCGCCGTGAGGCCTGGATGGGAGACTGAGAGTGGGGGAGCTGGGGACGCCACGAACTAGCTGCGGCTGCGGAGGAGGAGAGCCCGGAGCTCCTGTATGGGAGAGTAAAATGAGCAGGCCCGGCTGCGGAGCGGATGCAGCCGGGAAGCGCTTCACTAAAGTTATCTATATAATGCTAAATATTGTTTTTATCTAGCTAAGTTGTCCAGATAAGATAACCCTGCCACAGAATACACCAAAATGCCTCCAATTTATCTGGGTAAGTTTTATCCAGCGAAAAACTAGGGATGTGCTGAAGAAAGAAAATTGGTTTGGTTCATTCATTTGTTTCATGGGGACCTTAATTTATTTCATTAATTTCAAAATGAAAAAAACAATATTCATTATTAGTTTTATTAGTTCATTTGTTTGCCATTAAATCAATAGTGAAAGCATTGCAGACTATTTTCTCATCAGTTCTCTTGAAACATCTGGGAAGAAATCATCAGATGGGGAAAGAACTCCAAGGTACCTATGCTGTAGCAAAGTGGCACTAGAATTGGCGTGAATATCCTGAGGTTGCACAAAACAGGCAAAGGGGTACCAGAGGTGGCAGAAGTTCTCCAAGGCATCATCAGAGGAGCAAAGAAGAAAGCTAGTATGGTAAGAACACCCCAAGGCTCCAAAAAGAAGGCAACAGCAACAGAGACAACAATGAACTCTTGATGGCATCACAAGAAGCAAAGTGGCACCCTAAAGTGGCATCAGCATCCTAAGATATAATGAAGGAGGAATGAAGCAGAAAAGGAAGGCAGGCAGAAACCTGGAATGAACACACCAAAACAAGATAAGAGCGGAAAGCAGCACCCCCCCCCGAGAATGTCAGGGACAAATCAAGGTGTAAGGTCTGGGATCTAGCAGATAAGCACAGCATCAGAAAGAATTCCAAGGTATAATGTCTGGGCACAGCAGCAGGGCAGACTGGCACAAAGGCCTTTACTGTGTACCTTGAGGAGTAGAGGAGCAAAACAGAGTGACATGAGAGATGCCAATCTTTCTATGGATGCACACTTGCCAATTGTCAGATTCAGTACACGAAAATGAATTGTGGTAAGTATCTTTTTCTTAACATAAGTTTTTCAAATATTTACTTCTTGAACTTGATCTAGATGCTGGGTGGAATTTTGATTTTCTTGTGAAATGGGCTTTCTGAGGGAACCTTATTAAATTCAGAATATGTATATGTTTTCCCGAATGAGTATGGTTTGGTGTTTCTGGAAATTGTGAGGGGTGCTTTCTTTAGAAACTTTTCCTATATTCTGTAGCTAAACTCTGGCTGTAACATTTAGTCATTTTCTGGTTTTTCATGACTTTGTTCTTTTTTGATTCCATTATCACACTCAAGATATGGAATTTCTTTCTCTCCTGTATGTTTTCTAAGGATGTGCATTTGTTTAAAATGAAAAATTAAATAGACAATGTAAATGACATTGTCCATTTCATTTCACTGGAACCATGAAATGAAAGAAAAAATACTGAAATTTATTTTTTAGTCTTGTGTTGGTGTGCACTAACTGGATATAGTGTGCACAGAACTTAGTGTACACTAACCATGTAATTAGGGAAACATGAAAAAAAATGAACAAATAAAAATGAAATCAAGCAAAAAAACATGAAACGAAAACGACACACACACAAAACCCACAGAACACCCCTAATGTTTTGTGTTTTGCCTATATTTCTTTCTTCAGACTGAGGGCTTATTGGATATTCTACCCCCCTAACCATCCAAAAGAGTGGCAGAACAGCCAGGTTGGAATAATTGAAGATGGAATAGAATAAACAAAGAAGTGTAAATAGGTGGAGGGGAGGATAAATTTAAAAAAAGATTCATTTTCGTTGCTGGGGAAAGACAACCTAGAATCAAACAGCAAATAACCTGGAGGCACTAAAACTACCATGCTCATACATAATAGCCATAGCAACAGTCAGATTAGTAACAGTCCGGTCCCTGTGGTGGTGGTATAGTATATGAGGCATGGAAGGCTGGCAGAATGGAAGCAGTGACGTCCCTGCACATACTGACTGCGCTATCTCATCAGCTACAACAAAGGAAGAGTGTGCTATTGGTTTTGAGGCTCACATTTCAGCTACCTATATTGCCCTGCTGCTACTGACTGCCTTGGATGCCTCTTCTACCCTTTCCCTCGCCTCCATGTCAACAGGGAGCGTAACAGGTGACTTTTGCATATCATCTCCAAATTTCAATTTCTTCTGGCTGGAGAAGCCTGCATCTCCCATTTTCATTTTGAAAATATCCCTTTTCAACTTGGGGAACTCAGTGCCTGTCACAGTACGTTCTTTACCACTGCCAAGGTTGCAAACCACATTTTTCCTTGGCCTCTGCCCTTCCCTAACATCATGGAACTTGTCATTGCCGACTGTGGTTTTGGATAATAATATCAGGATTTTATTCTTAATAAGCTGTTTTTTTTAACTGACTGCATGTACAGTTCAATGTCATGCAAGTGCAGGCACAGCTGAGACTGCTTAGCTCAGTCACAGAGAAAAGCAGCACAGAAGAATCAGTGGCTCTGTCAGCCTGCCTAATATGCTGCTTGTGCAGGGCTCAAACTGCTCACCACACTAGACTGGACTGGTGCAGCAGTGCCAGGTATCCACCCAGAGACAATAAACTACTCTGTACTTGCACAGTAGTGCCTATCCAGTACCCACCGACAGAAAACAAAGCACTCTGAAGAGCTTGCACATTGATCCACTGTAATTGTCCCCACACTCTCCCCTCTACCATACACAGGCCCTGCCTGCAGCCTTCCCAGAGGAGAAACAAATCAGCACAGTAGCAAAGTGCCACTGTCCCTGCTGCCTGCCTGGCACATTACCAGTGATTGAAAGTGACGCTACACCAGTGCAGTACTATTGAAACAGCAGACAGGCAAGCCAATTTTTAGTAAAAATGAAGAACATGTGAATTATATATTTTAGAATAAAGTGTGTTCTATGTAAGACCCGAGCACAACACACAGTCTTCTCCCAGAACAAAGTATGAGAAGAAACGTGCAGCAGTTCCCATAATGCACATGCCCAGACTTCAGGACCAGCATCACTGGATCCAGAGTGCAGCGACAGGCTGCAAATTGAAAAAAGCTTAACTCTGAGTCTCCTTGCCAACACAAGTCCTGCCCAGAACCCACCAGTACATGTCGATTCTGTGGGGTTACCCATGATTCACAGGATGGGTTGGCTGCCTGGCTGCTGGATGCAATAATACATTTTAACTGTAAGTACAATGAAGATGAAGAAGAGACCTGTTACCATCCCATTGATTGCTATGAGTGAATACACACATAAAAATGAATGGGACCAAAACAAATAAATCTAATAGGATATGCTTTGTTTGATGTCCCCATACATTTCGTGGGCCCCATGAATGAAACAGAATAGCCCCATTCATTTTGGATATACATTTGTTTTAAAATGAATGCATATATCTACTAAAAACTCACCGAGATGAATCAATCAGTGGTAGTCGGCATGGCTGGATAATTGAATCCTGCGGTTTGTCCAGCTAAGTCATAAACTTAGCTGGACAAACCATTCCAATATGGACCTCCAAATCTCATGGAATTGCTCTAACGTTCCTGTTCCTGGCTTCTTTCCATATTCTCTGTTCTTGTATTTGGAACCTTGCTGTTCCCGATTGTGCCTGATTTCCCTTGTATCTTTCTCTTGTAGAACCTCCCTTGTTTTATCATAGATGATTTGGACTTTGCCTAAACTTGACTCTGTGTTTGCCTACTGAACTTCCTCTCTGTGGCTTTAGGTATCACTGTCAACTTTTCAACCTGTCCTCTGGACTCTATTGGCAGCTTGTGGTCATGAATAGAATAAGGCAGATGGCATCCATGATGTATAGCCTAATGTAGCTCACAGAAGTTTTTGAAAGATGAGTGCTACATTTCCCTGTAAGAAAAGTTGCACTGGGCATTTAAAAGCAGCTTTTGCAATTTGCATGCACAAGCATAAGCAGTGCTTACATAAAGAGGAAGCTAGCTAACATCCTCTTGAAATGTTATGTTTTCAATAAATTTCATGGGTTTTGATTTTATATGTATTTTTTATCTCTGTAGTCTGCTTTCACAATTTTGTGATTGTCTGTGTTTTTATGTTTTGGGGTCTTTTTTCAGCCATTGTCTGGCCAGCAGAGTTAGCTGGATAAATTTACCTAGCTAACTTTGTTGGGATATTCAGCATCACGATGTCATTAATATACACCAATTATCTTAAAGACGTTGGATAACTTTATTGGCTAACTTTAGGAATGTTCTATAACACGACTTGAGTTAGCCTGTTAAGTTATCTGGCTAACTCTGAATACCCAGAATAGCCAGCTAACGTAACCTCTGCCCCAGAACCTCCCTGCTCCCTGCCCACTGAATGCCTCCAAGTTTGGAGGCGGTCAGCCAGCAGAAATGTTCAAAATCCTGCCTTTTTGTCTGGCTAAGTACAAACTTAGTTGAATAAATAGCGTTGAATATCAACCATATTGTTCTTTGGTTTTTTTTTTTTTTTTAATATAAGTCACTTTGAATTGGTTTGCTTGAGGAAGTGAGACATACATTTTAATAAACAAATACGTTTTTTCTATCTAGTTTTAATGGACCCAAAATTGAAAGTTATGAGTTATCTAGTTAAGTTGCAAGGGATATTCAGTGGCATGGCTATGCTTGTTGGCAGGTATAACCTGCCCACAGTAACTTATCCAGCTAAGGTGAATATCACTTATAGTGATAAGTTATATCACTTATAAGTTATATCACTGATAAGTTATATCACCATATAAGATATATAATATCACTTATAGCTGGATAAGTTATTTGGATAGTAGCGCCACCCAGATTCAGGCCTACTGCCATGCACACAAATTGCACTGGCTAAAAATAGCCAACTAGTGACTTTCAGTGGATGGCTAGATAGCCGGATAAGTACTACTTAACCGGCTATCAAGCACTGAATGAGCTTTCAATATTGGGCCCAAACTTTTTCCATAAACAGAAAAAATGTTAAAAGTGTCAGTTGCTTGCATAGAATGTAATAGGAATGGTGCAGACATGGCAGTGCACTAGTCTGAACTTATATCAGCCTCAAAAAGGAGTAAATATATTTGCTTCAGAAAGCTATGAGAAGTGGTGAAGATTGAAGGAGAGTCAAAGATCACCTAGGGTCTGTGGTACTGCATCAATAGTGATATACAATCGAGATGGGTCCAGTGGTCCTTATCTGCTGTTATATTCTATGACAGTAGTAGGGATATGGTTGGGAGATTGTAGTATTGCAATTATCCTACACTTTACTTCCTAAAGAAGAGAGGCAAGGAGAAACATGATAACAACAAAATAAAGGATGGATAGAGGTGGCTTAATTTGGCAATGCTGTGACCGTGGTGTGACTATGTTGGTTCCTGATCCCTAGAGACTGACCTGTTGGTACTGGTTGGTTGTTGGTGGTTGAGTTTTGTTCTGGCAGGACTACAGGGATCTAGGGCTGGTTGGTGTTCTGGTGCAACATCATTAGTCTAGCAGCCATCTAGATTATTGGTGGTAAGATATGGGGTCGGAAGTAGAGTATAAGGATGGATAGGGCTGTGAGATTTCTCATGTGTTTATGTATTTGAGGGTGGGTGATAGAAAACCAGTAGGGAAACAAATGGGGGCTGAATTGGATGGCAAGTGATATCACATGGGTGATTGGTTTCTACTGTTGGCTAATGATGTGTATCTTTATGATGTGGATGGGAATAGTTGGGAATAGTTGGGAAGACTGGATAGGTCAATTGATCATTTTCTGCCAACATCTATTATGTTATTATATTAGGTGGATATAAGGGATATATATGGAGATATATGTATGTATAGAGTATATATCCATATACTGTATATCTATATATAATTTATTTAAAATATTTGTATTCTGCATATGTCCAATGTTCAAGATGAGGAACAATAGTTAAAACATGCATAAATGTAAATAAAAATGAGACAAAGCAAACAAAAGCAAAACATATATTAAATTAAAGCAGTAATATCAATTACAGAGTCAGAGAATTTTAGGGAAGAAAAGATCAAGCATACCATAATTGTTTGTCAAGATACATATGGGTTTCAGTAAGAAGTCAAATTAAATCAGGAAGATCATTCCAATGAAAGGCATCTGCAACTGAGAATGCTTTTTTGTGGGTCTCAACAAACCAACAGAGTCATTCATCAAATCATGTTAGGACTATGAAAATGTGAGTGAGTGAGTGAGTGAGTAACTGAGAGAGAGGGGGGGGGGGGAAGACACTCTGAGGTGGCACATATTAGCCAACTATTTATACCACTGTAGGAGGGTCAACTTGTATCTTGAGGTGAGGTTTTGCTGGTGGTCTAGAGTTTGGGGACAGTTTTACATGACCAAATGCACAGTAGACATCAGTGAAGATTTGATGTGATTTGGAGTGAGTAAAGGTACACAAAGATGAGATTTGTATGATGTACTCTCACTCTAGCTTTATGCACTCTCTACCTAGCTGCTTTATATACATATATGTATTTTATGGGTGAATGAGTGTTCAGTAGTTTCGTGGACCAGAATGGAAGGGATTTATAGAGTTTCAGTTTGGCTCCTCCTCCTTTAATAATGACATGATAAACATTGTTTTCTGTAAAATCTGCTTTGTCAAAACCCAAACACTTGGAAGACTTGAACCCTAAGCAAGAAGAAATTATTACTGAAGTTGCCAATATTCTAAGAAAGTTTACAACAGAAATGCAGCAAACACTGTGCCAATGTATTGGTACGATAGCACTTTTGAAAGGTGATTGATTAACACAAGACATGAAGTCCATTTATCAACAGAAGATGTACATGACAGGTAATGGCAGTGCAATCTTTTCCATCTTGTCTTGACCATGCACCTCAACCCTTCTTTAAAGAGATCACCACTAAACATGAGACAGTAATTCTGTCTCTAAGCTTGAGACTGCCAACAAGGATGTCAATAACTATAGTAGCATTGTTATGGTGTACTTTATTTTTTTTTATGGCCTATCTGTTACAAGTTGGACAAAGATCACAAATTTCACATAAATCAGCATAAAACTTTCAGATAGCAATGATTTTTGGTTGCTATTAATCTGACCCTTGTCTGAACTGCTGAGCAAGAATGAAGAGGTTATATAACCTGTGTCCATTTACTGAATCATCAAGTTCACCAAGATTCCCTTTACCTTACTGACATTTATTTCTTTTCGAGGTGATATTAGTGTTTAAAGATTCTGAAATCACCTTCTACTTTGCCACTCAGTCTCTCATTATTATAAACTTCTAAAAAAAATTAAAATGCTGTTTTGTTAACTCTTAACAAGAAACCCCCAAGGTATCCTCCTGGTAATGTACAGACAGAGTCAGGGAAGTGTGAATAGATATACTAAATATATGATATATTTAATATATCTGGTCAAAAAGGAATCCAGTAATAATTCCAAAAGAATAAACAATCTACCAAGAAACAAGGAAATTCATATTTTGATTTGACACTTAAGGTTTTGGTGTGGTGGTGAGATACATCCTGATTCCAAGGTGAATATTCAAAGCGTTGTGCACATAAAATATAGCACATAATCATGTAAATAGTATATACTTGCATAGATAGTATTAATGAAGCTAAAAATACATGTGTAAGGGTACATGAATAAATTTGCACGTGTAAAAAAAGGGCAGGGTGGGAATTTCAGGCCATCATTTACACAAGTACGCTGCTATTTTATAAGCAATTCACACATGTAGATTTGTCAGCTTACTTGCATATATTTATACCTGCTCTATATCTGGAGTAAGTTATAGTAAACTTTTATTTTTTTTATTTTTATTTAAAGCTTTTCTATACCGGAATTCATGATACAATCATATCATGCCGGTTTACATATAACAAGGGGTGCAATAACTTTCTTTTAACCAGTGTCGAGAAAATAAAAAGATACAATATAACAAGGTTGTTGAAACTGGGAAGGAAGGAGACAGGGAAAGACAAGAAGTATATAATCTTAACAGAGGTAGCTTATTTACAATGTGCCGTGGTGTCCCTTAATGGAAATTATTTACATTGTGCAGAAGTGTCTCTCAATTGTGCAGTAAGGTCTCTCAATGGGTATTACCGTAGGTAATCCTGACTGGGTGGGTGGGTGATCTAGGTGAAATGGGGAGAGCTGAGGCTGAAGAGGGTCTCGGCCTGCAGATGGACTGAGCAAACTAGTAGACTAATTTGTAAAACTGGTAATTTCACTGCTGTGCGCATGTTAGAAAACCTCCCGATTTACACACATAAAAGGTGTCTTATTTGGGAGGGGGGGGGGTGTAAATGCATTAAATTTCACAGATAAAATCTCCATATGTATATTTTAAAAGATATAAAAATATATTGATATAGCAGCTCTGCTACTACTTAGCCAGATAAATCAAACTTATCCGGATAAGTGCCACTACTTAGGCACATACTGATCTGAATAAGTGCAATAAATATTTCAGCATTTTTTTTATATTCATGAACCTGTTGCAGGGTACATTTATGTGTATTTAAAAACCTACATATATCATATGAAGTTAGCAAGTAGCACATTTAAGACTAATGGGAGAAAATTATTTTTCACTCAACGCACAATAAAGCTCTGGAATTTGTTGCTAGGGGATGTGGTTAGTGCAGTTAGTGTAGCTGGGTTTAAAGAAGATTTGTATAGGTTCTTGGAGGAGAAGTACATTAACGGCTATTAATCAAGTTGACTTAGGGAATGGTTTCTGCTATTAATTGCATCAGTAGCATGGGATCTTCTTAGTGTTTGGGTAATTGCCAGGTTCTTGTGGCCTGGATTGGCCTCTGTTGAAAACAGGATGCTGGGCTTGATGGACCCTTGGTCTGACCCAGCATGGCAATTTCTTGTTCTTATGTTCATATACGTGCAGGTTATAAAATACAAGAGTAGATTTTGCGCCTCCATATGCACATGTATATTGATTTGCATGCAACCATTTGAAAGTTATCTTCCCTGTTCCAAAATGAGAAATTCTGTTACTCAGAATTTATAGTAGTTTACTCTTCTATCTGATAAAACTGCCCTTAAGGATAATAGTCCTTAGAGGACTGTAAGCCCGTTTACATGGAAAAAGCTTCCTTGCGGTTGTTGGTAGCATCCATGTTGCAGCCACACAGCAACTGAGGTCACAGTGTCTTGATCCATTGTGTGAAATAGGGAACATGCTGACATTACTGAACTACTGCATATGATTCAATATAGTAGCTAAATTAATAAAAAAACAACTACTTGTTTCAAAATTTGATTATACTCTAACGCCCAAAATCACAAATGGGAATTATTGCAAAACAAATTTTTTTTGTAGAGAGAACTACCATTTATCCAGTACATGCAAATGGTGCACCAATATAATGATTAACCTAAAAAAGTCCCACTCTGTTTTAAAGGTTTATTTTGAATATATATTGCAATTAATATTACTTGTCAATGTAATTGACTTCTTGTTGGCTTCTTTCAAGAAAGATTCCCCAAGCATTATTACTCACTGAATTGCCAGTTACCCAACATGAACCTATATATATATATATATATATATATATATATATATATATATATATATATATATATATATATGTTTCCCCTAAGCATACATCATTCCTCCTCTCACTCCCTTCTGTGTTACCCTACTCCCTCCCTACCCCTTCTTCTCCCCCCCCTCTCCTCACCCCTTCCTTCACATTTGTTATTTCATTTTATTCCCTATAATTGTACTTTTGTATATACATGTAATCTTTGCATACAACTAATTTATTAATCTAATTTCATTCTTCTGTCACTTTTCCTCCTTTTTTCTCTTTTACCCTCTTGTATTCATGTTATTTTAATTTAGATTAATGCTTTATTTCCCCTACCTTTACTTTCTCTCTAATTATTATGTTTCAATATGTTCTAATTGTATTATGTTAAACTTGTTCGATGTAAAGCGCCGCCACAGGCACTAGTTTCATGTTTCGCTGTGAACCGATGTGATATCATTGATGAATGTCGGTATATAAAACCGTTAAATAAAATAAATAAATAAATAAAATAAATATGAACCCCTGCTTCAGGGGTGTGCCAATATTCTAGATCTTCTTGGAGGCAGTGGCCATTTTGTACTGTAGCGGGAAATACAAAGTGACTAATCAACCACAAGAAATACAAATGATCCAGATACATGCACATGTCCCACTGTGCTCACATTTCACTTGATTTGAAAAAGAGGTGTTGTCTGGGAGGGGCATGAGCATTTCAAGGCATGGTCAAGCCCTAGCACACACCCAGATCCACTGCTGTGTAACTTTACTTCTGCTATGGAGTACGTGTGACTTAAAAAATAAAATACATTTCTGCAGGGTTTAAAGGGTCTGGGAAAACTGGAGGGAGTGCAGGCTATCAATCCAGGGGGCTTTGGAGGATTTAACTCTTAAATGGGTGAACAGATGGACAAACTGGTGAAACTGGCAATGGCGTGGATGCACACTCATTATAAAATACCCTGACTTACAAGGTAGAATTGGGATTTGCGTGCCTAGGCACCCACCACTTAAAATTGGATGCACATGTGTGTGTGGCCAGGCTATTTTATAATGTGTTCATATGTGTGCATGAATTATAAAATGGCTGCATATCTGGGCATGGGCTGATGTACTTGCCTCAAAGTGCACCTGCGTGCCTGTTTGAAAGTTACCATCTAACAGTCCACCTAAGTTGAATAAAAATGTACTGCTTTTCTAGGCAAAGTTGAATAATTTGTATCTCTATCTTTTGTATATGTAGGCAGCTATGAACTACAATCAGGTGAACCTGTATAGCACCCTTAGGCCTTCCATCATATGCCATAGTAGGGTTACGAATATCTCAAAGAAGGCCCAGAATGTTGGCAGACCCCTGAAGCAGACCATTTTGAAATGCAAGTCTACATTGGCTAACTGGCAATATAGTGAGTAAAAGATGCTTGGGGAATCGTTCTTTATAAGAAGTCTCTATGAGCTCATCTTCATTGGTAAGTAATTTAATCGCAATATATAATAAAAAAAAACTTTTAAAAAAGTGTGGGATGATTATATTGGAGCACCATTTGCATGTATAGGATAAATAGTAGCTGTGTATGAAGACCTCTCTCTACAAACATTTTTTTCGCATTAGTTGTCATTTGAGATGTTGGGCTTGTTAGAGAGTAAATCAAATTTACATACAAAGTGGTTGTTTTTTCAATATAGAAGCTCTCAGCATTAGCTGGGATCCCACTTCAGCATGAAATCTACAAACACTCTCCTCAAATTCATTGTCTATCCTGGGGATACTTTCATTTGCCAGAATAACTTTGATTTCTGAACACAAAACACTTTAAAAGAGTGAAGAAGATGCCAGATGTGAAAAAAGAAAAATAAAAACAGGAAGATCATTTTATAAAGGGAATAATAGTCTGTTGTTCACTCTTTGAAATATGCACGCCCTTTTTTTGAGTGTGGAAGGTAACTATACCCAAAGCATGGATGTATGCCCTGTAGGTGGTTTCCTATAAATATTAAAATAAACAAAAGAAGCAAGAGCAAGATTGATAGACTACAGCTCTATAATGGAGGTCCTATTTAAATCTATGCATTTTATTCCTAAGGTTAATTATCAAGGATTAGCTCCTTTCCATGCCTTGTAAACAGGCAGGGCATTTTCTTTAGAAATTATTTTTTATTTTATTCTTTACTTGTGGTTGCTGTAGTTCATTTGTTTTGCTCTTGTTTGCTTTTTCAGGCCACAAATTTGATGATGAAACACACCCACACCCACACTCCCCTCCCGACACACACACACATACACACACACCACACACCCACCATGGAATACAATAGTTTTACGCACAGGATGCCCTTCATCAGAGAGCAGTTCACAATGCCAAGGGCCATGAAGCCACAGGGCGCAAACTTTGCATGTTGTAAGGAAAGTTGGCTGCTATCCGTCAAAATCAGCAACCAGGAAAAGCAACCTCCCGCCCCAACTCAAGCCGGCAGCAGGAAGGGAATCTCCCATCCTGAGGAAAGAAGGTTAGGCTTGCAATAAGATCAATTGCCCGGTAATAACTTCCCAAGTACACTGCCTGCAAGTTACCAGGCACAGTCAATGGAGCTGAACTTCTACCAAAATTCTCATTCATTTGATTTCTATTCCTAAGTTGCTTTTTTCTTTATAGCAGCAGAAACAATGTGAATCAGTAGTAGAAGTGTGCAACGTGAAAGCAAACACGGAAGCCTGGTTAAAAATAGGAATTAGACTGCATGCTGCTCGACGTAAATACAATAGCGGAGACTTTTTAAAAGGTTTACTCCATCATTCATTGGTGGTGGGACATGATGATTATTATGTACAGGGCATGTGTTGTTCAAACCGAGAAACTGGAAATAGCTGCGGCAGCAGGAAGAAGGAGGCACGTTGCTCTGCTCCTCTTCCTGTAAACTTGGGGCTGGGAGGAGGGCTGGGGGAGGTGCGTGCATCGGGGGGGGGGGGGGGGGGAGGGTGATGAGTGCATCAGAGGGCACCAGGAGGTTATTACAGGGCTAGGGGGAAAGTCAGAGTGAGGGTGCTGCAGAAGCAGAGGAATTAGGAAAAGCTTTTCTCTGCGCACTTCCTGCTTGTTACAGTTTATCATTAATGCTGTGATAATCACTTTTCTTGCCTGCGTCCTCTTGGGATCTAGACTCGGTCTTTCTATATCCTGTCAAATTCTGCCTCTGCTTCCCTCTCCTTCCTCCTTCCTCCTCCCCACCACCTGTGTCGGCAGTGCGGTCCCAGAAGAGTGTGAAGACCTGTGCTCTGAGCCCTAGTGGTAGCTCTGAGGAAAAGCTGTGAGCATGCTCTAAGATTCGCTGTTCAGTCTGTATTCAGTGAGCCTGAAGCTGAAGTTCGCTGTGTGAAGCAGTGTGAGTGACTGTAGCTGCTGGCATGGAGCTGAGACAGACAGACTTCCAGAAGTGATGGCAGTAGCAAGGAAGTAAGTTAGCATCCGATAAAAATGTCCAGTTTTGATTTCCAGTTCGGTTTCCTGATTTGTTCAGTTTGGATCAGAAAATCATATGGATTATTCATTTTATTAGTTTCACCAAGTCATGGAGGAAACAATGCATCCTATTTTTTACTCTAATTTTGGGATTTTCATCCATGTTTTCTGAAACTTGCTGGCAGGCTTCGCCAGTAGAGACAACAGCAAGACACCAAGAGTGGAATGAACGCCCCATGGCACCAAGAGAGGGGCAAAGGGCACCAATAATGCCATGAACAGTCCAAAACATCAAAAGATGGAGAAACGTCAGCAAGCCCACCTACAGGAGCAATTTCTAATGGCATACTCTCATTATCTGCAATCCTAAGACCTGATTTCGTTTCTTTGAGTACTTTCTAGGCTAGGGCTCATTAGGCATTGGGGGATCAAAAGAAATCTGAATGCTTTGCAAAACTTTTTTGATTAAAAAAATGTTCTCACACAACAGATAGTGTGGCCCCTGGAGAACACATATCTAAATTATGCTGTACTTTTTCTAATTAACTGATAAAACATCTTGGGGTGATTATCAGCTGATAAAATGTAAGATTTCCATAAAGACCTTTTAGCCTCTCAAATCTGTAGCCTATGATATTTATTATGGTCTATGCATTGCTCTTTATTCTGGCTTACCTGGCTCCTGCAATATTTTCTCTCAATTTGCCATGACTGTTGCTTCAACATACATAATCCTGGATGATATCATGGGACCTTATTTTTTTTCCTGGAGTAGAGTTGTTTTAGATCGGATAACCTTATCGAATAACACTCTTAGATTTAAGTTCCGGGCCTAAACCATGAACCCCAGTGGAAAGACTGTGAAATCAGGACCAAATGGAATCAGAAATTATTTTTGATCGGGATAGATTCCTCAAACTCCTCATATTCCCTGAGACATTATTTAAAGATACTACGGGAGGTTTACAGTGAAACCTATGGCAAGAGTCACACACAAGAATTAGTACATTACACTGTCAAACTGACTGATAGAAAGAAAGCAAAGCAGCAAGCTGCCTCTCGGTAAATCATAATAGTGTGCAAAAACTAAGAATATCATTTCAAATGACATAGACAATGTCAACAACATTTTCTAAACCAAATGATAGAAAAAGACATGACATTTCATGTTTTATTTTCTAGCATTTATTTGTGTGCACTGTCTGCAAACAATACGCACCAATTACAGGTAGTTGAGTACCAGTTCCCTGGACAAAGATAGTACCCGGGTCTCTGGAGACCCCCTTGTCCTACCCCTTCACCACCCCTGGAGGTGACAAAAGTTTCTCTAAAAAGGTAGCGCTAACGAAAAACCCCTGTTTCCATGTGTCCCTGGCTGCTACTTAACTCACCCTCCCCACCCACCAGACTTACCAAAATCACCCTGGTGATCTAGTGGGGGCCTGGAATGACCCCTTCATTCCCGGACCCGGCAAGCTGCCATTTTCAAAAATGGCTCCAGCCCTTTGCCCCTATCATTGTGACAAGGGTTACCCAATGCACGATAGCCCTGTCCCATGATAGGGGCAAAGGGCCAGCTGGTACCATTTGGTGCCAGCCACACTTTGCCCCTATCATGGGACAGGGCTATCACTGCATTGGATAACCCTTGTCACATAATAGGGGCAAAGGGCAATCAGTGTCATTTTCAAAAAAGGTGTTGCCTGATCTGGAGCTACCCCTCCAGGACCCCACTAGATCAGTGGGATGATTTTGGCAAGTCTGGAGAGGGGGCAGGGGGCTGATATGAGGGCTGGCAGCCAGGAGATTATTTTTTAAGCAAAAGGAAAGGGTTGAGGGGTGGGGGTGGGATATGGGAATTTTGTTTTTCTTGCTAATACTATCTTTTTGGGGGAACTTTGGCCACCTCCAGGGGTTGGCAGGAGGATGGGACAGGGTCTCTGGAGACCCTTGGGGATTGCCATTCCGGGTTTTCTCTTGGTTTTTTGTTTCAGGAAATAGTGCAGGCTATTTGCAAATAGCACACACTATTTTCCAAAAAGAAAACTAAAACAAACCTTCACAAAACTTGAAAAAGACAAAAATGCATTGTCAGGAAACAAGAAACTCAATGACAATTTTGCCTGTGCACAGGCTTAACAAAACCTATACAGGCTATAAGAGACAGACAGACAGACAATTTCTCTGTATCATACCTGCAGCCACTGGCACGATGTCAGCTGCAGTGGTAGCCCGCCTAGAAATAATGTAATAAGAAGGTGTCAATTCTGAACCTACTGTACTAATTACAATATTTCAGCTAAATCCCAGAATTGTATTGTCATTTCCGAATATTTAACTATACCATCAATACATATAATCATCAGGAACAATT
This sequence comes from Rhinatrema bivittatum, assembly GCF_901001135.1. Classification (NCBI taxonomy): domain Eukaryota; kingdom Metazoa; phylum Chordata; class Amphibia; order Gymnophiona; family Rhinatrematidae; genus Rhinatrema; species Rhinatrema bivittatum. The sequence continues at coordinate 614,269,775 of NC_042615.1, read as the reverse complement.
TTTTAAGATTGTAGTGACAACGTTCTTCAAAACGTCTGGGGGTCATACACTGAGTGTATCCCATGATTGGGGAACTCATCTGCTGGGGTGCATGGATATAAATGTGTGTGTCCACTGCTGCTGCAAAAGAAAAGGACTTCAGCCTCGCAGCCCAGGTTGCCTAGGAGGGAGGAGACAGACAGAAAATGGGAGAGAGGGGAGGGGACTTTCATTGTGTGCAGGAGCTAAAGGGGCGAGTTGCAGGGTATGAGATTGTTTGGGTGGGGCGAGGAAGGGTGGCTGCTGCTGGACCGGAGTTTGCAGGGTAGGGAAGAGAGAGGGAGCTCATGCTGGGCAGGGTATGAGGGCAGAGAGAGAAACTGCTTCTGGGCAGGGGTTTAGTGGAACTTCTGCTGGGCAGGTGGCTAGTTGGGGGGGAGGGCTGCTTTTGCTGGGCAGAGGGTTAGGGAAGAGGGTTTCTGCTGCTCCTGGCCGGAGGGTTGCAGTGAGAGAGGGAAAGGGGACAGGGGAAATGGGGAAACGGGAGGGGCTTCTGTTGCTGATCTGGAGGTTGGAGGTAGGTGGGATGCTGAGCGGGGGAGGGGGCTACTGCTGTCAGAGGCTGGATAAAGGAGGAGGAGGAGGATGCTGGACAGAGGGTGAGGAAGAAAGAGGAAACTGCTGGGCAAGGTGGGTGGTAGAGAGGGAGGAGATACTGCTGGGCAAGGGGTGGGTGGGAGAGGAGGAGAGATGCTGCTGGACAAGGAGCAGAGGGGGATAAAAGGGGGATGCAGGGCAAGGAGTGAGGGGGAAGAGAAAAGAGAATCCAGGGCATGCAGTGGGGTGGAGATAAACACAGAGGTGAGCAGAGAGAAATGAAGAAATGGGGTAACTTCGGGTATAAAATAATTAACAAGAATCCTTGAGGAAAAACTGCAAGCTTGCAGATTTTATATTCATAAATCTCTATTCAAGGTGCTTTCAAAAAACCAACAGGGAATGGTATCAGAATAATTAGTGCTTCCAATCTCATGGGCTCTTGCCCTTACAGGGCTACATCCCCTCTCTTGTGTGAGCACTATCTGATCACGTCACTTACCACTTCCCATATGGTATTTTTTGTTTTTTTATTTATATGTTTTTTTTTCTATTTAACCCTATTTTAATGTGCAAAAAACCTCCCGTTAAAAATTACCCGTTTAAAACGCACACCTCACCTTACCATTTAAGTCATATATTAACTTTTCTCTTATAGTGTAGTCACCTCTCTTATTATTATATATGAACTTATCTCTTTTATGCCAAATCACAATCGCCTTTCTCTCTGTTATTTTCTGGTTCGCCCGCCCGACATTGACAATGTTTCGGCGCACTCCCTGCACCTGCTTCAGGGGCATTCAACTACATTCCTACAAAAAGAAGACAATTTTAGTGGTCCTTTTCTTAATTATACTCAATATATATATTTTTTTTTTATATGATTATCACAGCAGGACTTACAATTTAGCTCGGCATGACTTCTCCCAACTTCTTCCTTCATTCAAATATGGCGCTCAGACGCTGTCTTTCTCCTTCTACCGGAAGTCTACTATATATAACTCCATCAAGGATGATAGCCTGATGGGATCGGGGGGTAATAGCTAATAGCCTCATCAATGTGAATTTACATGTGATGAGCACTATTAGCTATGCGCTGGTTAGGATGTGCGTTTTGGATGCGCTAGTCCCCTTATTGCATAAGGGGTTTTGGACAGATGTCCAAAATGTGCATCCAAGTACATATTAAGCAGTGCACTCGACCGAGCGCACTATATTGCATGGGCCTGATTGGGACTTCTGTACCCCAAGTCAACTAGGACTGAAGGACTCGTGGCCATCATTAAGGGTAGTACCTGTTGGCTGGCTTTGAAGCCCATGAGACAGGTTTCTGGACAGAACCCTATTGAAAAGCACGTGGCCTCAGGACTGTTGCTGAAAAGACCAGAATAGCAACTGTGCTTCTGTGTGTGTGTGTGTCTGTGTATATCTGGGTATGTGTCTGTGTGTGTGTGTGTGTGTATATCTGGGTATGTGTTTGTGTGTGTGTGTGTGTGTGTCTGTGTATATCTGGGTATGTGTCTGTGTCTGTGTGTGTGGGTGTCTGGGTGTGTGTGTCTTGGTATGTGTGCACTGAGGTGGGCGGTCTATTAAAATAGGGGAAAATAGTCCCAGGTGGTTGCAAAAGGATGATGGTGTCAGAATCCCAGTACTAGTTCTGACTGAGCTGGAAGAATAAGGAGAAAAGAGGAACTACTAGACCTTAAAAAAAAAAAAGAAACCAGTAATTCATTTTATCCATTTTGCATATATCTCAGCATTGCTCTTTGTGAACTCAAGACGGTATAAATTCAGGAAATCAATCTTGAGGTTACAAATGACCCAGAGAAAATTTACTCAAAGCCAGTAAGCCATCTGTTTTCTTTTTCAGAAACAGGTTTTTTTTTTTTAATAGCTAGGTGTCTAAACTGTATACGCCAAGAAAAATTAGCTCTGGAAAATTTAAAACTTGTTCTTAAATTGGTTCTCTGTTGACTTTTGACCAATCTCATCAATCCATGTAACTCAAATTCAGAGAGAAATCCCTGCAGGAAAGAAGATTGAATCACAGGGAGGTTAATGGGGAGGGACAAGAAGAGAGATTGCATGAAGAAACCAGACCATTCCAGATTTGCAAAGTAAATTTCATAAATGGGCTGGATAGTAAGGAAAGAGATCAATTTCCATATGGAATGCAAATCATCTTTCCCAAAGAATCAGGGTTTCTAATTCTTTTATCTGAACTCAGAGCTTCTGTATTTATACCAGAAAATAAAATATTCTTAGATGGGATGACTCCTTATCCTTGAAGTTTACATTTTATGAAAAATGTTAACCTACAGCACATTATTGAAGCCTGATTGATATTTGAATATGAATTTATTTACTTTATGAACCCCTTTCCTGATCATATGACCATCCAAAGAGACCATAGTGGTGAACAACAATAAAACATAATAAAAAGTACATAAAAAAGTAATTAAGAAACTACAGAATAAATACATCCATAATTTGACTTTAAAAATTAGGCAAGAAACAAATCATTAGCCATTATCTAAATAATTGTGCCGATCAATCCCCAATAATCCATACACATCACATCAGCCAGAATACTTCTCACTGATAGAGCCCCATCTTCCCATCCCAATAAAGTTCACAGTTGCCATACAGGAGAAAATAGAATTGTTACTAGTCCAACTTATACTATGGAAAGATCCAAGTTTTAACATTTTCTTATATATTATTAAATTCTTCTCGAACTTAATGTCAGCCAGGAAGTAATTCCATAACTTAGGGGCTACATTGTAAAAGGCTCTTGCCTCTTGAATCTCTTCCAGGCACAATGGGCCGGATTTTCAAAAGGTTATGTATGCTGGGGCTATTTTCAAAAGGCCCGGCGATGCGCATAAAGCCCCGGGACGCGTGTAAGTCCTGGTGTTGCGGTCCCGACCGCCCCTCTCCTGTTCGGGCTCAGGCCCGCTTACCGTCGCTTCAGCTCTTTCAGGAATCTGCTTGAATCCAGGCCCAACAGGGCCGCCGCCTGAGGAGTTCCCACGTGGAAGACGCCATTACAGGCCTACCCCTGCCTGGTCTCGCGCTCTTAAGCGCACAGCACCCGGAAGCCCGGCTCCGCCTCGCCTGCTGACGTCACGCCCTGCTCCAGATATAACCGGCGTCCAGTCCCCCACTAGATGCCTTGCAACGAGGTTTCCTGCTGAGTAGTTGCTTCCTGTTCCTGTTCTTCTTGCTGACTCTCGTTGTCTCCTGGTTCCTGATCCCGGTTTGCCTCACGGACTTCTCGCTAGCCTGCTGCCTGCCTTGATCCCGGTTTGCCTCACGGACTTCTCACTAGCCTGCTGCCTGCCTTGATCCCGGTTTGCCTCACGGACTTCTCGCTAGCCTGCTGCCTGCCTTGATTCTGGTTTGTCTCACGGACTTCTCGCTAGCCTGCTGCCTGCCTTGATTCCGGTTTGCCTCACGGACTTCTCGCTAGCTTGCTGCCTGCCTTGATCCCGGTTTGCCTCACGGACTATCTGCTAGCCAGTCGCCTGGCTAGATAGTCCTCCCGGTCTGCCATGGACTCCTGTGCCGGTCTGCCATCACTCCTGAACCCGGCCTACCTCGCGGCCATCTCTGCTAACCCGCCGCCTGCTGTGGCCCTGGTCTGCTTCGCAGCCTAGCCTTCTACCTGCTGCCGGTTCAGACCCTGCCTTCTTCAGTGACGTGCCTGCCAGCCAGCCCTCTGCCTCTCCACCGGCAGCCTACTCTGAACTTTCTGACCTCTCTGGACTACCTTGAACTGTGCTAGGTCCCAGGGCCTGGGTCCCTACGGGCCCCTCCCGGGGGGATTCCATATTCTTGCCAAGCTCTGACTCTGCTCTGTCTGTACCTGCAGGTCGGCCCAAGGGTCCACTTCTTGCTTGCCCACTGCCCAGTCATATTTTATTTATTTATTTATTTATTTATTTAAAATTTTTATAGACCGACATTCATCAAGGGATATCACATCGGTTCACATTGTAACGCAAACAGACGCCTGGGGAGGCGTTTTACATCGAACAGAGTTATATCGACAATTTAGAACAAATTAACAAAAGAACAATTGAGGGGGGGGGTAAGTGGGGGGATATAAGGAGGGAAAGTAACACTGAATGTTAAATGTTAAGAATAAGCTTTACTAATATATATAAAATAAAATAATATTATAACAGTATATACATATCCAATATGAGGCGATGACATATTAAATAAATTTGAGTAGAGTTTGAAAAGAGAAGGGGGCAGAGGAACCTAGGGGGGGGGGGAGAGGGAAGGAAGGTAGAATGTGTAGGGATTGAATGAGACGTAGGGGTAGAGGGAAGGGGTGTGGGGGGGGGGAGGGGAAGGATGGAGGGTGGAGTGTAGTGGAAGGTGGGGAAGAGAGAATTGAGGAAATAGGGAATATAAGCGAGCTGAACAGTAAGGAGAGAGAGGAGAGGGTGGGAAAAGAGAATGGAGAGAAAGATTGAGAGATTAGGTGTAGGCTTTAGTAAAGAGCCAAGTCTTCAGCTTCCGTTTAAAGGTTTTTGTGCATTCTTCTTGCCGGGGCTTGCAATAAAGGGCAGAGCAGGACGGGGTGGTCCGGGGGGCAGGGTCAGAGGCTCCCGGCACAGCGGCCATTTCCCGCTGTGCCAGGGATCGTGCGCTGGCAGTTGGCCGGCGTGCGCAACTTACTTCAGCCCCAGGACTGAAGTAAGTTTTAAAACAAAAAAAAGAAGAAGAAAAAGTTAGGGAGGAAAGGGCGGGGAGGTAGGGGAAGGGAAAGGAAGGTGGGGTGGGGGGTAAGGAAGTTCCCTCCAAGGTCGCTCCGATTTCAGAGCGGCCTGGGAGAGAATAGGGGAAGGCAGCAAGGCTGTGCACCCCCTTGCCTGCACGCGCATGTTATAAAATCAGGCGTACCTCTGAAAATCTACCCCAATGTCTGTAAAAATGCTCCCTGACTTAATGTTAAGGCTCAGTTCAGATTATAGCACAATAATTTACCAGATAAGTGAACAGGGTCCATGCCATGTAAAGCTTGAAAAACTATCATCACCATTTTGAATTCTACTTTTATTCCCACTGGTAAACAGAGTAATTGCTAAAACATTGACCCTATACTTGTCCTTCTGGTACTGTCCATGACCACCCTTACTGCTAAATTTGGGAGCACCTGGAGTTTCCAAATTGATTTAGATGGTAAACCCACATAATACACATTGCAATACTCTATGAAGTCACTAAAAGAGAGACCAGTTTGATGAACGCTATAATATTCAAAAAATGATACAGGTGCTTAACCATATGCAACATGTATGTTTTCTATGCAATGGCAGAACTATGGATATACAAGTCAAGGGCACCATCAAGCTTCATTTCCAAGGCCCTAACTTGCAAATTCACAGGTAGCAGGGTTCCATTAACCATAGGGAATGGTTGTAACATCTTTGGATATCAAAGTGATGCATATAGGGAAAAATAACCCTTGATGTAGTTACACAATGTTAGGTTCTGTCTTAGGTGTTACTACCCAGGAAACAGATCTAGGCATGATAGTGGATAATATATTGAAATCATCGGCCTAGTGTGTTGTGGCAATCAAAAAAGCAAACAGAATATTAGGAATTATTAGAAAGGGAATGGAAAATAAAATGGAGGATGTCATAATGCCTCTGTATTACTCCATGGTTGAGGCAACACTTTGAATACTGTGTGCAGTTCTGGTCACCACATCTGAAAAAGGATATAGATGCACTGGAGAAAGTGCAGAGAAGGGCGACCAAAATGACAAGGGGCATGGAACGGCTGCCCTATGAGGAAAGGCTAAAGAAGTCAGGGTTGTTCAGTTTGGAGAAAAGATGACAGAGGGGGGATATGATAGAAGTTTACAAAATCATGAAAGGACTTGAATAAGTTAATGTAAATCTGTTATTTACTCTCTCAGATAATAGAAGGACGAAGGGGCACTCCATGAAGTTAGCAAGTAGCTTATTTTTAAAATAAATCAAAGAAAATTCTTTTTCACTCAGCGCATAGTTAAGCTCTGGAATTCATTGCCAGAGGATGTGGTTTCAGCAGTTAGTGTAACTGAGTTTAAAAAAGGCTTGGAGAAGTTCCTAGAGGATAAATCCATAAAGTGCTATTACGGTAATTAATAAGCAATATTAGCTTGTGATCTATCTAATGTTTGGGTACTTGCCAGGTACTTGTGACTTGGATTGGCCACTTTTAGAAACAGAATGCTGGGCTTGATGGACCCTTGGTCTAATCCAGTATGGCATTTCTTATGTTCTTATGTTCAAAATTGATAAAAGCGAAGACTCCTGGGGAACTTCACTTTTGAGATTTCTAGCTGAAGAGATTGTATCATTAAATCACACCTGATGTCTACCTCCTAAAACAAGAAGAAATCCATTTGGCATTTTTCCCCAGAAACCAAGGAACTGACATCTCTCCAGAAGCATCATATGATCTGCGAGATTAAAAGTGATGGAGAGCTCTAAAAGGATCACAAGGGCAGACAGACTATATCTGATCAATCAGCTGCAATGAATCATCCAACAACAATGCCAATATAGTCTCTGCTGTGCTATGCCCCGGTCGAAAAACTGATTGATAATCATCCAACCCATGTAACTCCTCTAAATAAGACGAGATTTGCCTCAATGCCAGTTTTTCTAACAGTTTAGCAAAAAAGGAAATTATGAAAACTGCATGATATTTCATATATTGAGTAAGATTCAGCATGGCCTTTTATAACATAGGAATAACAATGGATCTTTTAAATATTTGTATCAAGACTTCTCTTTCCCTTATTTCTATTAAGGTGTTGTACTCTCATGCAGGATGTGTATTTTTAATTTTTTGAGGGATGGCAAGACAATCAAGCAGGTGGAGGAAAGAGATGCCAGTGCTCTGGCTAAGATCAGAGGTACGCAGTGAGTGAAACGAAATCTAGGTCCAGGCAGAGGTCAGATCCAGGTAGTCAGTCTGAGGAGAAAACAGGAGCAAGATACAGATGACTAATGGGATAGGAGAGGCAGGGCAGGCTAAACTTAACTAGGAACTCAATAAAACTAAGATGAAGGCAGCAGTCCAGCAGCAAGAGGGGGGCTTTCCAGTCTTTTGCATTGAGTGTCACATGTATGATTTTTTACTCACCGGTGAGAGATTGTATGTGTGCACTCGGTGCAAAGAGCTCCTGGTTCTCAGGGAACGAGTCCGATCTCTGGAGGCTAGAGTAGCAGACTTGGAGGAGCTGAGAGAGACAGAGAGGTATATTGATGTGACCTTCAGGGACATAGTAGCCAAATCCTAAATCCAGTCTGGCAGCCCCAGTGCTGCTTGGATCAGAAATGTCTCCCAGTAGGAGAACATCACACTGGTGTAGCAGGAAGTGATCCTGTAGCAAGGACCTGCTCTCCAGTTGATGTATTGTCCTCTCGCACCGAGGACAAGTCTCCCAGGGCTACTGCCCAGGAGGGAAGGGTTAGGCCGGCCATCATAGTTGGTGATTCGATTATTAGAAATGTAGATAGCAGGGTGGCCGGTGGACGTGAGGACCGAATGGTAACTTGCCTGCCTGGTGCGAAGGTGGCAGACCTCACACGTCACCTAGATAGGATTATAGACAGTGCTGGGGAGGAGCCGACTGTCGTGGTACATGTGGGCACCAACGATATAGGAAAATGTGGGAGAGAGGTTCTGGAAGCCAAATTTAGGATTTTAGGTAGGAAGCTGAAATCCAGAATCTCCAGTGTGGCATTCTCTGAAATGCTTCCTGTTCCACGTGCAGGTCCCCAGAGATAAGCAGACCTCCAGAGTTTCAATGCATGGATGAGATGATGGTACAGGGAAGAGGGATTCAGTTTTGTAAGGAACTGGGGAAACGTTTGGGGAAAGGGGAGACTTTTCCGAAAGGATGGACTCCACCTTAACCAGAGTGGAACCAAGCTGCTGGCACTAACTTTCAAAAAGGAGATAGAGCAGCTTTTAAATTAGAACAAGGGGGAAAGCCGACAGTCACTCAGCAGTGCATGGTTCAGAGAAATGTATCCTTGAAGGATACTAATGAACAGGAGAGTTAGGGCATCCCAACAGAGAGGTTCTATTAAAAGCAAACATAGTCCATATGCCTATATGTAAAAAATCACCAAAACTTATGATTTCCAAATTATCCCAAACAACTGAAAAGAAGGTTGTTAAAACAAACAAAAAACACACTTTCAAATGTCTGTATGCCAATGCCAGAAGTCTTAGAAGTAAGATGGGAGAGTTAGAGTGTATATCAGCAAATGATGAGATTAACATAATTGGCATCACAGAGATTTGGTGGAAGGAGGATAACCAATGGGACAGTGCTATATCAGGGTACAAATTATGTTGCAATTATAGGGAGGATCAACTTGGTGGGGGTTTAGCAGTTTATGTCCGGTAGGGTATAGAGTCCAACAGGATAAAGATCATATAAGAGACTAAATGCTGAGTAGAATCTTTATGGGTAGAAATCGCATGTGTGTTGGGTAAGAGTATAGTGATAAGAGTATACTACCGTCCACCTGGACAAAATGGTCAGACAGATGATGAAATACTAAGAGAAATCAGGGAAGCAAACCAGTGTGGCAGTGCAATAATAATGGGAGATTTCAATTACCCCAATATTGACTGGGTAAATGTAACATCAGGACTTGCTAGAGATATAAAGTTCCTGGATGTAATAAATGATTGCTTCATGGAGCAATTGGTTCAGGAACCAACAAGAGAGGGAGCTATTTTAGATTTATTTCTTAATGGAACGCAGGATTTGGTGAGAGAGGTAAAGGTGGTGGGGCCTCTTGGCAACAGTGATCATAACATGATCAAATTTAAACTAAAAACTGGAAAGGGGACAATAAGTAAATCTGCAGCTCTAACACTAAACTTTCAAAAGGGAAACTTTGATAAAATGAGGAAAATAGTTATAAAAAACTGAAAGGTGCAGCTGCAAAGGGTAAAAGTGTTCAACAGGCATGGACATTGTTTAAAAATACAATCCTAGAGGCACAGTCCATATGTATTCCACACATTAAGAAAGGAGGAAGGAAGGCAAAACAATTACCATCATGGTTAAAAGGTGAGGTGAAAGAGGCTATTTTAGCCAAAAAAAACATCCTTCAAAAATTGGAAGAAGGATCCATCTGAAGAAAATAGGATAAAACATAAGCATTGTCAAGTTAAGTGTAAAACATTGATAAGACAGGTGAAGAGAGAATTTGAAATGAAGTTGGCCATAGAAGCAAAAACTCATAATAAAAACTTTTTAAAATATATCCAAAGCAAGAAACCTGTGAGGGAGTCGGTTGGACCATTAGATGACCGAGGGGTTAAAGGGGCTCTTAGGGAAGATAAGGCCATTGCAGAAAGACTAAATTAATTCTTTGCTTCTGTGTTTACTAAGAGCATGTTGGGGAGATACCAGTTCCAGAGATGGTTTTCAGGGGTGATGAGTCAGACGAACTAAACGAAATCACTGTGAACCTGGAAGATGTAGTAGGCCAGATTGACAAACTAAAGAGTAGCAAATCACCTGGACCAGATGGCATGCACTCTAGGGTACTGAAGGAACTAAAAAATGAAATTTCTGATCTATTAAAATTTGTAACCTATCATTAAAATCATCCATTTTACCTGAAGACTGGAGGGTGGCCAATGTAACCCCAATATTTAAAAAAGGCTCCAGGGGAGATCCGGGTAACTATAGACCAGTGAGCTTGACTTCAGTGCCAGGAAAAATAGTGGAAACTATTCTCAAGATCAAAATCGTAGAGCATATAGAAAGACATGATTTAATGTAACACAGTCAACATGGATTTACCCAAGGGAAGTCTTGCCTAACAAAGCTGCTTCATTTTTTTGAAGGGGTTAATAAACATGTGGATAAAGGTGAACTGGTAGATGTAGTGTATTTGGATTTTCAGAAGGCGTTTGACAAAGTCCCTCATTAGAGGCTTCTAAGAAAACTAAAAAGTCATGGGATAGGAGGCGATGTCCTTTCATGGATTACAAACTGGTTAAAAGACAGGAAACAGAAAGTAGGATTAAATGATCAATTTTCTCAGCGGAAAAGGGTAAACAGTGGAGTACCTCAGGGATCTGTACTTGAACCGGTGCTTTTCAATATATATATAAATGATCTGGAAAGGAATACGACAAGTGAGGTTATCAAATTTGCGGATGATACAAAATTATTCAGAGTAGATAAATCACAAGCAGACTGTGATACATTACAGGAGGACCTTGCAAGACTGGAAGATTGGGCATCCAAATGGCAGATTAAATTTAATGTGGACAAGTGCAAGGTGTTGCATGTAGGAAAAAATAACCCTTACAGTAGTTAAACGATGTTAGGTTCCATGTTAGGAGCTACCACCCAGGAAAAAGATCTAGGCATCATAGTGGATAATACTTTAAAATCGTCGGCTCAGTGTGCTGCAGCAGTCAAAAAAGCAAACAGAATGTATTTAATTTATTAAATTCTTTTACTATACCGATACTCAAGACGAGGTCTTATCGTACCGGTTTACAATAGAACAAGGGGAAACCAATTAACAACTATATAGAAGGTAAAGTTACATTAAACAGGGAGCGAAAACATGGGAGCTGGAGGACAGGAAAGATTTTAAACGATAACAACTGGAGAGTGATAAAATAGTCAATGAAAAACAATAGAGTAGCGAGACTGTTAGGAATTATTAGGAAGGGAATGGTTAATAAAACGGAAAATGTGATAATGCCTCTATATCACTCCATGGTGAGACCGTACCTTGAATATTGTGTACAATTCTGTTCGCCGCATCTCAAAAAAGATATAGTTGCAATGGAGAAGGTACAGAGAAGGGCAACCAAAATGATAAAGGGGATGGAACAGCTCCCCTATGAGAAAAGGCTGAAGAGGTTAGGGCTGTTCAGCTTGGAGAAGACACGGCTGAGGGGGGATATGATAGAGGTCTTTAAGGTCATGAGAGGTCTTGAACGAGTAGATGTGACTCGGTTATTTACACTTTTGAATAATAGAAGGACTAGGGGGCATTCCATGAAGTTAGCAATTAGCACATTTAAGACTAATCGGAGAAAATTCTTTTTCACTCAACACACAAAGCTCTGGAATTTGTTGCCAGAGGATGTGGTTAGTGCAGTTAGTGTAGCTGGGTTCAAAAAAGGTTTGGATAAGTTCTTGGAGGAGAAGTCCATTAACGGCTATTAATTAAGTTTACTTAGGGAATAGCCACTGCTATTAATTGCATCAGTAGCATGGGATCTTCCTAATGTTTGGATAATTGCCAGGTTCTTGTGGCCTGGTTTGGCCTCTGTTGGAAACAGGATGCTGGGCTTGATGAACCCTTGGTCTGACCCATCATGGCAATTTCTTATGTTCTTAAGATGGGGCAAGGCAGATTGGAGAGAGAGGCAGGGCAATCTTGAGATGACAAGGCAAGATAGGCTGGAAACAACAAGGCAGGAGACAGGAACTTGAGAAAACATGACCTGTGATACGACAGGAGACCCATTGCTGAGGCATTTGGCTAAGGCAAGGCTGATGTTTAAATACCTGACTGCCCTGACATCATCAGCAGTATGCGGCAAGGTTTTTCCATTGTAGGGCTGATAAGAGAGGGCAGAGTAAGCACACATGTGGCCCAGAGGGAAATAGCAGTTTTCTGGCCTCACTGTTGAAGGTGAGTGTGGCTGGTCAAGGGACTGTCCTGCTATATATTTGGCCAGGTTCATGGAGGGAAGAGGGTGATGCTTTCCCTGATAGTCAAAGGAAACTGAATGAGCTACCCTTATGTTTTCCATTAGGGTCCACTTCACCATCTGTGTGACCCATAATTTAGAACGACTAAATAAATTTGAGAGTCTGTCCTCTTGTATTCAGAGACGGTACCTTAAATCATTTTATGTACCATGGAGTACGGAATAGAGTAACCTGTATAAACATGATTTCTGCACAAAAAAACATTTTAATGTGAATTTTAAAAGGTTCACTTGTGCAATAAAGGCTATTTTACAAGCAATTTACACATGTAGATTTGGTAGCTCACTTAACAGATATTTACACCAAATCTATATCTGGAGTAAATGATAGTAGACATCTTAAAAGTGAAACACTGACTGGGTTGGGGGGTCTGGATGAAATGGGTGGAGTCCAGGATGAAGATCCAGGATAGTCTCAATGTCTTGCAGATGGACTGGGCGAACTGGTAGACTAATTAATAAAACTGGTAATTTCATTGCCATGGCATGTTAGAAAATCTCCTAACTTACAAGCATAAAACCCAATTTACAGGGGTAAATGCATGCAAATTAGGCAGGTAAAATCTCCATGCATATATGTTTAAAGTTAGATGTAAAAATACATGAGTATAGCAGCCACTTATCCAGATAAATTCCGACTTATCAGGCTAAGTAGCAGCACGTATCTGAATAAAATTCAAATAGAGCTATGCCTGTTGCGTTATGGCCTTTTCACATGCGTTAAGGAATTGCAACAATTGTGGTATTACTGCAAAGTGCGGGGAATGTAACACCTATCAGGAAATCTATATCATACCTCTCTGTTGTGACGTGTAGAAATTCTGAAAAGACCATCTCTTGTGTGCTCCTTATTTATGCTATAATTTTGTTTAAGGAGATACCATTTCCTAACATACCTGAATACACTAAATCCTGCTTGTGGCTTGGATACACTCACAACTGATGAACTTTGGGGAAGTAAGTGGTACCTATGGATATTTACCTTTTAGCTTTTCAGTCTCCGCTATTGATAGTAGTTTTAGGGGTGCCAGATTACACAGCTAAACAAAACTACACAATACCTGCTAAGAGGAGTTTAATAATTATTGAACTAACTAGCATGGCAAGCGACATGTATGGCTATATGTGGTTCAGAGAGTTCTGGCTATAGTATTTCCTTAAAGGGATTTGACCGTGGTAGACAATAAACCATAATATGAGGTAAATAATGGAGATGCACACTGAAAGTAAATATAAACTTATAAAACTTTTATCTAAAATATATAAAAATAAAATCATTTATTTTAACTTGTACAAGATATATATAAAATAAAAAGGATAGGGGTGGGGCATTCTATAAATTATTTACAGAAAGAAAAACGGCCCTAGATTGTAGGGAGGCCCGATGCTGCAAACCTAGGAGTTTGGCTGGGGTGGTGGGAACTTCATGGCCAGGGGTTGCACAGACACTGTGAGGTACTCTCGAGTCAAACCGAAGTGTCCCCGCTATATTGAGCAGACTCCTGAGCTCAGATCAGATTTGTCTAATTTCCTCTACTATCATATGCTCTACCCAAAAGCCCACTGAGACACTGGCTCATTGTCTGAAGTAGGTGCTGCAAACAACGAGTCAAATTCAAAAGCCCTTGGCAGAGCAGCAGATGGTATTTGGGGGGGGGGGGGGGGATAAAGGGGGATCCGGTCCTTCCTCAACCAGAAAGAGCTGGCCAGTTTGAATCCCAGCATCCCTGGATCCAAAGCAGAACAGGAAAGAGGACCTACAGAAAAGGGGAGAGGGATAATCTGTTCTTTGAGCTCAAGGCCTACCGGTTGAGGGTGGAGGGGTTAGACAGCCATCACAGTGTCCCCCAGTGTTGGAGGGCAGGCTGCTCCTCCCCAGCAGTGGCATCGGTAAGGACTGGGACCTTGCTACCTTTTTGCTTCTTCTCCTCTATCTCCTCCAACTCCTCCTCTGATGGTAACAAAGAATTGACATCTGTGAAGAAAACAGCAAATGTGTGCCACTTTGAGTGCTCGTATGCTTCAGAGTATGATGTGCATAATCATACAGGTAATTAGATGGCATTCTTTTTTTCTGGGAGATATGTAGGCAAAGGGATGTGCTTCTAACTATGGGACACCCATAACATATAGGTTCTGGCAAGGCCATAGAATGATTCCTTGATATACAGAAGCTTGATTTCAGTGGTATTTTAATTAATAATGCCTTACTTGCTATATGGGCTCAGAGATAGATTATGTGTCAGGGTTTTGAGCATTGGATTGTGGTCTACATAGCAAGTCTGTTAGGGTCATGATGTAGTACAAAGTTGTATAGGCTAGGGGGCATATTCTTTCAGTGGCAATACATTTAGGAGTGGGTGTGAACACCCTGAAGAGTGCCCAGCTAGGCCTGAGGATGCTTTCTAAGTAATGCTTCATGACAGTGTTGCCTATGACTCAGAGAAATGCCAAGCTATAAGTACGTTTGCATGAGGATTTGTTTAAACTCGTTAAACAACAGCATACAATATGGGGTCATTTCCTTCTGAAAAACCATATCCTTTGCAGAAAAATCTGGAAATACCAAAAGCTTGTTTTGTCATACTTCAGATTAGCTGTTTTATGATATGCAGAAAGAATTTTAGTTTTGGCAGTAAAATTCACATATTTAACAATTACTTGGGTTCTTTCAAGGGACAGCAAAGGTCATTTTGAGCAGCAGGCCAATAATATGGCTGTAGATAGAAACAGGACATAGACACACTTTGAGATAATCTCCCAGATGGCCATATCTCATCCCCATCCTGTCTGACTTACAGCTGGTCCAGCCACTTCCTCTTTTTCCTACACAGATCCTGAGCCTTCTTCTTCAGGTCCTCAATTGACACATAGAAATAGGATTGCAAATTTGAGTGTGCACTGTACCTGTTAATGTGACCTCCATGCTGGTATGTATCAATGCATTCTACTGATGACTGAAGTGACTAGCATGGCTCTTTCCACTCCCTTAGTGCACCTAGAAGTACTGTGCTGCTACCTAGGCTGAAAGTAGACTAAAATAGGGAGCCTCCATGAACTGCCATGGTACCTCATGGTTAATGAGGAAGCATGCCAGTGCGTCCAGCCAGTGGAATAACTCTTTCCATAGAGCACATAGTTTTGGGGAGTAACAAGAACCTTGTGACAGGGTCAAATCTCTCCCTTCTAAAAGGAGGCCATAGGTTTCCTCTGCTTTTGGGGTCACCATTAAATCTACGACTTGTCCCATAGGAAGATCTAACTCTTAATTTAACCTTTACTATACTAGTGAATATTGGTTTAATTCATCCCTTGTCATCTTTGCCAAATATTTCACTCTTGTCTTATATTACATTGGCATGCTATTGACATGTACATAGATCATGCTATTAATGGAATGCACAGCTATTACTGTATCCAGACATACCTACTGATTCTTACCCTATTTGTAGGCCAAATTCAGCCCCCCTAGTAACCCCACATGGGCACTCTAACTTGTCCCACCCCTCACCCACACCACTAGAGCCATCCTGGTGACCCAAGATGAACATCCTAACCTGCTCCAACACCAACCCTACAGCCCTAGAGCCCCCCTGACTACACAAGCACATCCTAACTGGCCCACACCACCAAATACCCACATTCTACTTACCCCATGTCGGTAGAAAACTCTGCAGTTAAATAGGTGCCTAAGGAGGCACCAGGCTTTCTTGTGGTGGTGTAGGTTCTGCTGTACCCCAAGGATAGGAAATAGTTCCCTCCACAACCAGGGTCACTGGGTGAGCAACATCTCTAGCAGTGAAATTGGCTGCCCTGATGGTGGCAGCATGGCTGAATAAACCTGCCCCAGAAGAACCGGAAGTTGTATATCACAGAAGTATATACATAAGGTATATGGTATAACCATACAGTTCCACACATGTACAACCACCCACAAATCAATACAAATATCCTCATGCACCATGTACATTAAAATTGCATGTATTTTATATCATGTGTGCAAATGTGTGTGCATGACATAAAATACATGCGCATGAGTGCGCGAGCCTTTATATGCGTGAATATAGTCTCACACATAATTGTTTTAAAATCCCTCTGTCTATCATATTATGTGTATGTTTTTAATTGTTTGTGTCTAAAATACATGTATTTTATGAATGTTTTGGAAGCTGTAATGAACAGTCATTTGACTGGAATGTGTGGGTTGTTTTATTAAATATATAAATATCCTGCTTTGTACAATAAAACATCCACATCCATCACCAGTAATGAATGGACACAGCAGACCTATTTATTCAATTTATTCAGACTCTGGTAATACTTTCAGTTTTGGTAGATGGATTCTTGTCTCCTTAAAAGAATGTAACCCACATGAGTGCAATAAATAACCCTGATAACATTAGGAAACTGAATTATTTCATTTCATTTATTAGATATAAGATCTGCTAATGGCAGGGTACAACAATATTCAAAAACATATACAATTTTGTTAAAGAAGCCCTTTTTTGCCTCCCTTCTTTTGTGCTTAGTAAAGGGAGACAGGGTATAGTCAGGCATATAGGCATGCATGGCTTTAGACACATCTAGAGACTGACATGTCTCCTGCCATCCTCTGGAAGGAACCGGTAGCCAAATAATGCAGAACTATCATCACTTTCATTTCAACAGACAACCTGTGAGAATAGCCTATTTGAAAGGTCACGAGATCACACGTCAGCCCTCCCCCTTGAGAAACACTGACCTGCACATTTGATTTCCACTTCCTGTGCCCCTGAATTGTAGATCCTGATCTGAATGCTGTGGAAGGAGGAAAGCCCGTGACATTCTTGTGATGTCATCAGGCATCAACAAGGCCACCTGTTAAAGGAGGTGGTCCTTAGTTCGCTTGAGACTGAACTTCAAACCTCCCCCTTGAGAGATGTTTGTTTATTTATTTACACATTTTTAAATACTGCATTCCTTACCAAAACCATATTCGAAACGGTTTACAAGAATCATAAATCATTTCCATTACAGTTAATAAAATGATATCATAAAATCACATCACTGAAAAACTATATTAAGAAGAAAGCTTTCCATTTCTTCCTAAAACCTAGGTAGTCATACATACCTCTAATGGGATAGAATTCCATAGAGCAGGAGAGAGAGAATGCACGACAAGACGTCAATTTTAAGTGTGTCTCTTTTGCACCAGGAATAGTGAATAACTGTTGGCTCACTGAACGAAGACTTAGTTGGAGACAATATTCATGAACAAGATTTCTTAAATACAAAGACATTCACCATATAGAATTTGATGCACAAACATCAAGATTTTAAATTGAATTCAAGATTCAATAGGGAATCAACATCGCTCTTTCAGCACCAGGGTTATGTGTGCAGATAATGGACAGCCTCCAATCAACTGAGCTGTAGCATTCATTAATATTTACAATGTTCTCAAGCAGCACTTTGGAAAGCCTACATAGAGGTCATTATAATAGTTTATGCACAATAAAACTGGTGCCAACTACAGGGCACCAGTTTGTACTGGTAAGTGGGAAAGGAGCACCTGCACAATTTAGAATTTTTAGACCTGTGGATGGGGTAAAATAAGGTCAGGGGAGTGTATACATTTTTATAGTTTAGATTGCTGGAGGGAGCAGGGATTTTTTTTGGTGGCAAAAGGGGGATTGGGACAGAACGTGAGACTGCCGGTTTCTATTGTGTGTTGAAATGATAGGAGTTGAGTGGCACCTTATAGACTAACCAATTTATTAAAGCATGAGGTTTCAAGGATAGTCCACTTCATCAGATGCACTGGTGTTGGTTATTGGGGAAAACAACAAAAATTTTGTGTTAAAAAAAAAACAGAATTTGGGGGGGGAGGGGGGCAGCATAACAATTTTTCACACAAAGCAGCAAAAATGCTAGCACCAGTCCTGCAACTTAATTGTAACTGGGAATGCATTATACATTCTGAATCCAAGAATAATCCTAAGTCACAGATAGATTCTACCGCCTTGATGGTATTACCTCTAACCTGAATAGCTGTTTGGGTGGTTTTAGATTTGTTAGCTTGCACATTCGATTTCCACCTGCTCCTGGATTGTGGATCCTAATCTGCCGCTGAAGGAGGGAAGCCCGCTCCAGGATTGTGATGTCATCAGGCATCAACAAGGTCGCTTGCTAAAGGAGCTATTTTGAACGTTATTTTTGATTGGGATTGCAATCCTGAAGTTTGGGCATTGATAATTTTGAGTATTGGGCAGTTTAATTTATAAGCATATGCTATTATTGCTGGTTCTTGTAGCAGTGGATTGGCTACTGAGAGGGCTCATGTTTGAATCTATCCCAGTGGTTATGGGAAGGGTAGATATGCAGGGTTGGGAGTATGAAAAATTAAATATAATAGAAATAGAATTTTGTCGCCACTAAGAAGATGCCATTGGAGTATTTTAATGCTCTGGAAGCAATAATAATAAGAGTTCTTTCTTTGAGCTATCAGTTTAATGTATTGGTCCTCTGGATTTGTTGTCAGATGTGGTTCAAATGACTCCAGCTGTTGGTGACCCTTAATTAAATTGTGATGAATTGCTGATTATGGGTGATTTTAATGTACAAACAATGATATTACATTTATATTGTTGCGGTCTCGGTCGCCACGGTGGCGTCCGAGGCCTTACCTTCTCTTCCGGTCCCGGAGTCTCGCCGCGTTCCGCGGACTCGGGACCCTGACTGCAGCTCCCTTCTGCCGCTCCGACCCTGCACCACAGCTCCCGCTCTCTGCTCTGACCCTGCACGGCCTGCAGGGCCTTCAGGCGCCATGCACCGGCTCCCTCTTCGCCGCCGGCGTCCTCCCGCGGCTAGCCCCGCCCCTAGACACGCGCGCGCGGTTCTGCCCTGTTTTTAAAGGGCCCAGCGCGGGAAAGCATGGCTCCTCCCTTTCCTGACGTCAGACGCTGCAGGGCTATTTAAGCCCTGCAGTTCCTAGCCTTCCTTGCCTTGCAACGAGGTTCCCTACTTCTGGTAGCTCTGAGTTGCGTTCCTGGATTGCCTGTTTCCTGCCTGACTCCGCTTTGCCTGACTCCGCTTGCCTGTCTCCTGCCTTGACCTCGGATAGCTTGACCACGCTTGTCTTCAGCCTGCCTTGACTCCGGTCCGTGACTTCGACTCCTGTTGTCTTCAGCCTGCCTCGACTCCGGTCCGTGACTTCGACTCCTGTTGTCTTCAGCCCGCCTTGACCCCGGTTCGTGACCCAACGTCTGCTTGCTCGCCGCCCGCCCAGACTCCTGTCCGGAATCCACTCCTGGGTTTCTTCGTTCTCGCCTAAGTCCCAGCGGTCCGGGTCCCTACGGGCTCCTCCTGGGGGGACCTCGGGCTTCCAGGGCGAAGACTCCTAAGTCCTAGCAACCCGGGCTCCCACAGCTCCTCTGGAGGAGTCACGGGTTTCCAGGTGAAGCTCCAATTGCCCAGTGGGAGTTCTGCCTACCGACTGTTCCTTCGGGTCGGTCGGCCTAAGGATCCACAACCGGATTGTCTCCATCGCAACATATATATGCTAAAGAACTTTTGTGTACAATGACTAGCATAAATGTTGCTCAGCTAATTCATATACCCACATACAAAGCTGGTCATATTTTAGATTTGCTGTTCTGTCACAAGAAATAGCTTAAAGATATTATTATATTAAATATTCTTAAACTGTTGTACTCATACCATTATCTTATTTTATTTCAAATGGTCAGTCAGGAAATAAGGAATGTACAGTCATAGGAATAAAAAAACCTAAAAGAACATCTGTTGAGCTAGAGAGTTTCAAAGAGTGTTGGACTTCTGAAACAAAAAAAGTATTTATTAATGAAGGAGATAATGAAAATAACACTGAGGAGTTAGTCAATACGTGGATTTCTTCAGTAGCAGAAACTTATAATAAATTGACCCCTGTTAAGATGGTGAAAGTGAGGAATATATGCAGATAGGTAGCCTGGTTTTCAAAGGACCTAGCCGAAACAAGAAGATCGTTAAGAAATAGAGAGAGAAGATGGAGAAAAAGTCATGAGGGTGTAGTTGAGCTGCAGAATTTAGAATTATTTGGAAATGATAAAAAATGCTCTTTAGACAGTAAACACTCTTTAGAGAGAAAACAGTTTATATCTGCTAAAATTTAAAAGTCACTTAATCATCCATGTGAATTTTTACCAATGGTTGTCTGATGGCTAAACTTAGTATCCATTTAGAATCTCTCCCTAACTGTGAAGAATTGGCCAGGTTTTTTCAGGATAAAGTTTTAAAAATCCAATCACAATTTAGAAATGAGAATAGGATGCCAGAAGGGGGTGAGTTAAATATCATGAAGAAGTGGACTACCCTTAGTAACATTTTATTGACTGAAATTATATATGCTATTAATCAATCTAAATCCACCTATTTATTTTTCAATCCCTACCCTTTTGCCATCATAAAATGTCTTAAAGATATTGCATATGAAATGATCAAATTATTAGTGAATAAGTCTCTATTAGAGGATTTTGTGCCTAACCAGTTAAAGGAAGCAAAGGTCAGACCAGTACAAAAGAATCTTTCTTTGCCACCAGAGCAGGTATCTAATTATCGCCTAGTTTTCAATTTCATTTCTTTAGAGAAGGTCTTAGAAAAGCGTGCACTCCTACAATTAGATGAGTTATTGGAAGTGAATATTATGCTTGATGATGAACAATACAGGTTTAGGAAGGCCAATGGCAGGGAAATGTTATTACTTGTGCTAATGAAAAATATGCTTAAAAACTTGATCAAGGTGAATCAGGTGTATTAGTACAGCTAGATATTTCAATAGCTTTTGACACTGCCAATCATGAGAAGCTGATCTCTTTTCTTCACAATTATGGTTAGGTGAAGTGGTTGTAGCTTGTTTTATTTTTATTTTTTTAACAGATAAGAAACAGCATGACCAAACAGGGGATGCCTACTGAAGATGGATGGAAATAAAGTCTGGTATTAGCTTTAGGATTAGCTTTATCAACTATTTTTATAATATTTATTCATATTTGTTAGGAAAGATTTTTAAATCATTAGGCATTATTTATTTTATTTTTGATGAGGGCATTCAGTTTTTTATTTCTTGTCTTGTAAATGGTAGTTTCCCCAATTCATTTTCAGTCTTACATGACAAAAATCATTGGTTAGTTAAATAAAAGTGCATTGGCCTAAAATGTTTCTAAGTATTCTGCTGTGGGTAGGAAGCCAATTGCCACAAAATGGTTTGTATGTATGACAATGTATGTTTTAGGGATGTGCAGAGGGACCGCATATGTTACATTCGGTATTCGTATTCGTCGGGGGGGCAGATATGTTGCATTCGGCACGGGGGCCCCCGATCCGTTCATGCATTCCATTCTTATTCGTTTCCCAGCTAAAATTTAATTAACTACAACCACTCACCCTCCTGATCCCTCCCCCCCAAGACTTGCCAAAACTCCCTGGTGGTCCAGTAGGGGTCCGGGAGCCATTTATTGCACTCACGCTATCAGCTGCCGGTATTCAAAATGGTGCCGATAGCCTTTGACCTTACTATGTCACAGGGGCTACCGGTGCCATTGGTCGGCCCCTGTGACATAGTAAGGGCAAAGGATATCGGCACCATTTTGAATACTGGCAGCTGATGGCCCGAGTGCAGGAGATCACTCCCGGACCCCTGCTGGACCACCAGGGACTTTTGGCAAGACTAGGGGGACCCTCCTGACCCCCACAAGATTTGCCAGAAGTCCCTGGTGGTCCAGCAGGGGTTCGGGAGTGATCTCCTGCACTTGGGCCGTTGGCTGCCAGTATTCAAAATGGCGCCGATAGCCTTTGCCCTTACTATGTCACAGGGGCTACCAGTGCCATTGGTCGGCCCCTGTCACATGGTAGGAGCACAAGATGGTGCCGGCTGTCCATTGCTCCTACCATGTGACAGGGGCTGTCCAATGGCACCGGTAGCCCCTGTGACATAGTATGGGCAAAGGCTATCGGCGCCATTTTGAATACCGGCAGCAGACGGCGTGAGTGCAGTAGATGGCTCCTGGACCCCCGCTGGACCACCAGTGAGTTTTGGCAAGTCTTGGGGGGTCAGGAGGGTGATGGTTTTGTTTAAATTCGCTCCTTTAGATGGCCGAATAATTCGGTGAAGATTAGTTGTATTCGTGGGAATCGCGATACGTTTCGCTTCCCCACGAATACAACGAATATGGCCCTATATGTTTAGGATTGCCAATACATTGCAAATGAATGCACACCCCTAGTATGTTTACCAATTGCTTTGGAGGCTAGAAATCTGTGAGTAATTTTAGATTCCTAGTTGACATTAAAGGCACATTTAAGTACTGTTGCTATCATAGCTTATTACAAATTAAAAGGGTCATTTATCAAAATGCTATAAGGCGTTTTCGCATGCGTTAAGGGCATAACGGGAGGAGGGGAGGGGGGATTGGCAGTCCCGACTTCCTGGTATCTGTCATTTCAAATGACATTTGAAATGACAGATACCAGCGTGGCGTGAAGCGTTAGGCCCGCGCACCCAGGATACTGTATAGGCGCTCTATCCAGTAAAATGGGTTGCGCGGGCCTAAGGCTTCACGGGCCCTTCTTAGACGCGGTTTACATTTACATAAAATTAGTGTTCAGGATCGAGCGGTAGGTGTGCTGCACTGTGCGTGCGGCAACCGCGGGTGCCGCAGGCACTAACGCAGCTCTTCCTACCGCTCGGTACTGGATAGACCTGATTGTATGTAGAAAATACCACATTCTGGCAATTATCTCAAAGTGCAAAAAAGTTATTGCAATTTGCAGTAACTTAGCTCTTTGCATAGGTATTAGCATAAATTGCCTATTACCAAAAAACACACCCCTTTTTCTATCACAGGCAATATTTAGTGCATTTTTGATAAATCCAGGCCTAAAATTGTGAAGGCCTTTAAAGACCCTTTTTCATTATTGTTTGGCCAATTAGATTATTGTAACAATCTATACATTTAATCCAAAATACAGCCAGTATTTCTCTCACTTTATCGGAACTTCATTGGTTACCTATGAAGTGGTGTGCACAATTTAAAATTCTTGTGACTACTCACAAGCTCTTATATGTGGACAGCTCTTGTATTCTACATGATAAGATAAAAGTTGTATAAGCCAACTTGATTATTATGATATTCAGCTGTGCATTTGCTTGTTATATCTTCGCCACGTGAATGTAAGCTTCAAGTTATTCATGGATGAGCTTTCTCATATGTGAATCCTAACCCTGTGGAATGGTCCTCCCAGTTGAATTGCGGAAGTGGTGGTGGTGGTTGGGGGGGGGGGGGGGGGGGTGGAGATTTGAAGACTTTTAGAAAGAAGGTCAAGGCCTTGTATTTTAATGAGGCATTTAAGTAATGCATTCAACCCCTATGTCCTGACCGACAGTTTATCTTATGTGATATGTTTTGTTTTGATGTTTTTGAAATATGTCTATATTATGTTGCATGCTTTATATATATGGATGTTTTTGGTGTAATCTACTCTGAACAATGATCTGGAAGAAGAGGAATATGTGAGTGAACAAATAAATAAATAAAAACGTTTCATGTATCTAGGAGATGAAAACTGTGGTAAATCTGAATCTAGTGAGATCATCTCTCCTACAGCTACCTCAAATACTTCTCTTCATTACTTAGAATGCTTGGAAGGAAAGCAGTACACTTTGTGTGTCTTTTATAAAACTACTGCTGACTATGAGAAATACACATGGGATGTGTTTCAGCTAAGCCAAGTGATTACTCCCTTTCTCCAGATGCTCCTGTTAGACCGATGCTGACATAGGTGCTGTTGCGATTTCCATACTATCTTTAAAGATGGTGGGACTCTGTTGCAATATGGAACTTTTCTATCCTAAGCTTTTTTTCTAATTCCATTCAATCGAATCAGCTAGAATAAAAGGAGAGAGGGTGGCATGGGCTGAATCCCAGGAATTTCCATCACAGGAAAATAACATATTTTCCCTTCTATTTGACATAATGGGAGCTATGTTAGCAAAAGGAAAGGTGCTCAGTTTTATTCCTACACTGAGAAAGTGTAAATATATTTAGGTTTGCGACCTTGGTGAGGTTAATAATATCCACCCATGTAGGTAGATGACTAACCATTTGTGGGAGGGTCTAGAGGTGACGTAGAGCTGAAAAGTATAGATGAGTTCCACTTCCTACATATTACAAACATCTTTTCATGTCCTTCCAAATAAGTTGCTAAAAAAGTACAAATAGTGGCCAACTAATACTTTTTATTGACAGCAGATACTGCTGAAGATCCTGAATTTTTTTTTGGACACTATTCACATATTGGAGGCCCTTAGTCCTCAATTTATATTGCTGTTTTTATGTAATTTGTAGATTCCTTCAATGGTTTTAATGTATGCACTGGGTTTGAATTCCTGGTGTTTACAGAAAACTGCTATATTTTTTGGTACACTAGGGTTACATATCTTTGATATTGAGTTGTTTTCAGTTATTTGGTTGTGTGTTGAACAGAAAAGGAATTTCTGGAAAGACTTCTCTAGAACTTTTATCTTTGTGGATGTTGGGTTGGAGCCTTTTAGTTATCCTGTAAAAAATATTGAACTTAGAGCTGAAAGTGAACCTTAGAGGTTATTTTTCAGTTTCCATTTGTATTTGAAGTAGATTTTCTGTGTTTCCCTGTGACTCTGGGGAATTTATGTTGGATAGCATGGCTTCAAAGAAGAAGCTGACAAACTGAAACAGCGGACTGATTGATGCTAGCTGTGTCCCCTAGTCACTTTGTAGAAAGAGTCAGTAGCCAGGGTAAGAACAACTGCCAGGGCTTTCACCTCTACCAAGAATTTGTAAGAGAGGTGTCTCCAGAGATCATTTCACTCAGTCTCTCAACTCTGAGATGAAAGGTCTGGTCAAAGGAATTGTAACCAGGCATTCTCTCAGTGAGCTATTCCAGATCAATAGACTGTTCCTTGCTGCTTAAAACTGCCTCAGTCTTGCTTCCAAGATGAGTATCACTTTCAGCTGCAAGGCAATACTATAGGGAGGGTTCCTTCATAGAAATAACAGTGGGGATTGCATTCATGTATTTGCTCATGTTTTTTTTTTTTTTTTTATATGGTGGGAATAATTAGAACCCAAAAGCCAAATACTCAAGATGAAGTATGTTGGTTTGACTTAAATAAGAGCCTTTTATGGAAATTTGATCCCTCTCCCTTTGGGTGCATACAAGTCTGTGTTTTTCCCTATTGCCCTAATGTGTATGGAATTGTAGAGTCTTCTGTGTTAATAAATGTGCATTACAGCAGAGGAATTTGCTCACAAGATGCATAATCACTATATCTGCATGTTGGAACTAGGCTAATCCTTAAAATTTTGATAGATGGTTTCCTGTGATCTAAAAGTTACTAAACTCACATGTGTTCAATCAATGACCACAAAATCATTGGAGAAATTAGACACTTCATTAAACCATCTTTGTTCATCTCATAGCTCATGAACAGTAATGGGAAACTAGATGTCTTTGGACATGAAGGATAGCTTAGCCTCCAAGAAGAAAGTAATAAGTGTGGCTATAAACCTGGAAGGAGCCAGCATTCAGGAAGCAAAGGGCTGTGTGATAGGGATATCAATGTGCACAGATAAGACATTGGTACATAAATATTTAAGTGCAGATTTAAAAAAAATATATATTGACAATAACATTGAAGTTATACAGAGTTCCCTGGTCCTATAAATAGTACAAGAAATACAGTAGCACAAAAGTAAATCCTAATCCCACCTTGATCCTTATAAATGTGGCCCCGGTGCCACATGGCTTGGTCTAGAGAGAATGAACCTTTATATCTTGAACCCTAGTAGCACAGCCCAAGGATATTTGTAAGCAAGCTTGAGGGGTACATATTCAGCCCTGCAGTAGCATTTAGTGTTTGCCTGAAGAGCAGTAGTGAGATGAAGGTGGAAGCTTCTGAACTCGTGGCAGAATGAGGGGCTGCTGAGCTCCCTGAGAAACTCCTGGCAGGGCAATGAAGTAAGTTACGACTGTAGGACAGTCTTTATTCCTGAAATGATTATTTTCACAACTTCTGTAAAAGTGAAACTGTGAGTATTAATGGACCCCCTTTGCAAAGTGTAACTTTGTGACACAAAGGATCCACTGAGTAGTTCCCTGTGAGAGGTGGGAGTATTTATATTTAGTAGATAATGAATCAGAAGATCTTTTCCTTGGGAAAGCTGGGCAGACAAGGCATGGTTTAAAAGCCAGTTCTGAGTAGTTTATCTAAAGTTTAAGCAATATAATGTGTAAAACTGATAATCTGATTTGCCCTGCACATGAACTGAGAATTATGTCTTTTATTGCTTCTGTGAAAATCAACATGTGACTATCTTCCTAGTTTGGAACCACAAGGGCTAATTTTTAAAGGGCCGCACGTGTAAAAATCAGGACTTGCGCGTGTGGCTGGGCCCTGCGCGCGTGGCTGGGCCCTGCGCGCGTGGCTGGGCCCTGCGCGCATTTTAAAAAAGGCCCGGCCTCGCATGCAAGTCCCGATACACGTACAAGTGCCAGGCCCTAAAAAAGGGGTGGGTCGGAGGTCGTAATCTGGGTGGGGAGGGGCAGGGTGAGGCAGAGGCCGGCCGGAAAAGCAGCCATTAGCCACTATCCCGGGGAAGCGCGCTCCGGGCGGCATGCACAAATTACTTCTGCTCTGGAGGAGCAGTAAGTAGAAAAATAAAACATTTTTGGGTAGCTAGGTAGGGGTTAGGGGTTGGTGTGGAGAGGGAAAAGGAAAGGAAGGTTAGGTGAGGGGGTAGGGAACTGGAGAAGGCCTGATTGCATTGCCGTGCGTAATTTACTAAAATTCACCCCCTCTGCACCTGCCGCCCAAACATGCGGGTGTGGATTTTAAAGTCCGGCGCGCATGTACACGCGGCCAGCGGATTTTATAACATGCGTTTTACACCTTTCTGGCAGCAGTCACTGCAGTGCTTTCTAAGCCTCTGTTCACTTGTCATATCAGGTACTCCTCCTTCCTCTCTCTTTCAAGGCAACTTGTTTTTCTCAGTCTATTAAAAACCTAACACATGTTCTACAGTGCACTTTATTGCACTCATGGGAGTTCTCACACTTCCCTGTTTGAGTGCCCGACTCTAGATCAGAGGGCTTTAAAGGGGTAGCTTTATTCCATTTACAAACTAGCCTGTGGGCAAGGCTGAGGCTTAGTTGGAGGCATTAATTAAGATCTTCCTCTGAGAGAGCCCTTACTTGAAGAGAACATCCAGTGAAGTAAAACTCTGGCAGGGTGAGCTGCTGTGAGTTGAGCTACCATGAGTGTTACGGGTAGATTTTCAAACAGCTCGATTTGGCGTACTTTTGTTGGCGCATCAGGCGCAAACAAAAGTATGCTGGATTTTAGTAGATACGCGCGTAGCCGCGCGTATCCGCTAAAATCCTGGATCGGCGCGCGCAAGGCTACCGATTCCGTATAGCTGGCGCGCGCCGAGCTGCGCAGCCTACCTCCATTCCCTCTGAGGCCGTTCCGAAATCGGAGCGGCCTCGGAGGGAACTTTCTTTTGCCCTCCCCTCACCTTCCCCTCCCTTCCCCTACCTAACCTACCCCCCCGGCCCTGTCTAAACCCCCCTTACCTTTGTCGGGGGATTTACGCCTCCCGGAGGGAGGCGTAAATCCCCGCGCGCCAGCGGGCCGCTAGCACGCCAGGACGCGACCTGGGGGCAGGTCCGGAGGGCGCGGCCACGCCCCCGGACCGCCCCGGGCCGTAACCACGCCCCCAGACCCGCCCCTGAAACGCTATGTCCCGCCCCGAAAACGCCGCGCGGATCGGGCCCGCCCCTGACACGCCCCTGACACGCCCCCGACACGCCCCCCTCGGAAAACCCCGGGACTTACGCGAGTCCCGGGGCTCTGCACGCGCCGGTAGGCCTATGTAAAATAGGCGCACCGGCGAGCAGGGCTCTTAAAATCTGCCCCTTAGTGCGCAAAGGGTGGAGGCTCAGGGGGGCTAGATTCTATCCCTGAGAAACAAGTAGCATTACATCCTATTACATTCTTACAGTTTAACATTATAGGGATTTTAAACTTAAAGGGATTTATTCTCCCTTTAAAGAAACACACACATATGCAAACAAAATGCTGACAGCAGTGCAGCAATGGAATAGGGCTATCCAGTCTTTTCCACTGAGTGCCACAAGTATGATTATCTTTCTGTTTGGTGCAAAGCATTCCTAGCTTTAAGAAAATGAGCATGTTTCTGGAGACTAGAGTAGCAGAACTAGAGGAGCTGAGGCAGACAGAGGTTTATAGAGAAATCCTTCAGGGACCACCTCAGACTGGTAGCCTTTCTGCTTATTTGGAGCAGCCAAGTCCCCAAGAAGGAAAGCCTCACCTTGGAATGACAGTAGGTGACCCCACAGATGGGATCTGTTTCCCAGGTAAATGTTTTATTCTCTTGTACCGAGGATGAATCTCTAGAGCTACCGGTGCCATTAGGCAGCCCCTGTTACAGGTTAGTTCAAAGGGCCACGGCCCCATTTTGATTACTGGCAGCTGCCGGCCTGGGAGCGGGAGATCACTCCCGGGCCCCCCGCTGAGCCACCACAGACTTTGGATGAGTTTTGTGGGGACGGGCTCAGCTGGTGGGGGGGGGGGGGGGACGGACTTTAAATTTAAATAAATGGACAGGTTTGGGGCGGGTTTCGTTTTCTTTTTTTAACTGTGCATTTTTAACCCCCCCTCCCCCCCGAAAAACTACTGGTCAAATCACACGACATTTCATGGGTTTTCCCTTTGTTTGTTTAAATTCCCGAAATACAATGAAATAGGAAATTTCATCTTTATTTCCTATTTTGTTGCAAATGACTGCACATCTCTAATGCTTGCAAGTGAGTGCATGATTTAAAATTCCACCGTATCTCTGCTCACTCGCTATGTGTGTGTATGGGAAAACGCGCGCTCATTTTAAAATTTGCCTCTTTGTGAATTGACCAAGTTCTAAAGGGGGATTGGCCCGTTCCTTGCTGTCTGTGAAGGAATCAATCCATCACTTTGTGTTCATTTATTCACTACAACCTCAGATGATAACTTTAAAATGTATATGTGTGCACCCATATATGCGTATAAATTGGCATATGCAAAACTGGTCCGGTATTTTATAACCTGCACTTATGCGATGACAGCAGGTTATAAATTGTGCATAAATGTACCTCAGAACATGTGTGCACATGTAAAAAAATGTGCAAATAGATTTTTGCACTTATCTAGATAAATTACAATTGATTCGGCTAAGTAGTGGGAGCACTGAGAGGAGAGGATCACCTTGCTGCTGGCTGAAAGGAATCATAAGTTTTGCTTGGGAATTTTTTTTTTATTGGGGCAAAGTTAACTATTGGGGAATATTATTTACTGTGTTTGTGTCTTTGAGCTTTTAATAGTCAGTAAGGCTGCGAATAAACAGAAGTTAGACTGTATTACCCACCCGTAGCTCATCCTTTAATTTATTGGCAGGTGCCACATTCACATTAAAAAAAACAACAAAAAAAACAGTCTTTTAACTTCACTTCACAAATTCCCCAAACCTTATTGAGAGTTTGATCATTCCCCTGTAGGCCACTACCAGACATATAGTGAATTCACTACTACATTTAAAGCATGCTAATTAGACACATTCCTACTCCCATAGCAACCTAAATTTTAACTAGGAACTGAACAAATTTGAGATGAAGGCAGCAGTCCAGCAGCAAGAGGGGGCTTCCCAGTCTTTTGCATCGAGTATCACATGTATGATTTTTTATCCGCCAGTGAGAAATTGTACATGTGCATGCGATACAAAGAGCTCCTGTCTCTCAGAAAACCAGTCCGATCTCTGGAGGCTAGAGTGGCAGACCTGGAGGAGCTGAGGCAGACAGAGAGGTATATAGATCAGATCTTCAGGGACATAGTAGCCAAGTCCCAACTTCAGACTGGCAGCCCTGGTGCTTCCTTGGAGGAAGAAGGTCTCATGATTGGAGAGCATCAACCTGGTGCAGCAGGAAAGGATCCTGTAGCAAGGACCTGCTCTTCAGGTGGTGCATTGTCCTTTCACACCGAGGATGTGTCTCCAAGGCCTACTGCCCAGGAGGGAAGGGTTAGGTCGGCCATCATTGTTGGTGATTCGATTATTAGGAATGTAGACAGCTGGGTGGCTGGTGGGCATGAGGATCGCCTGGTAACATGCCTACCTGGTGCAAAGGTGGTGGACCTCACGCGTCACCTAGATAGGATTTTAGACAGTTCTGGGGAGGAGTCGGCTGTCATGGCACATATGGGCACCAACGACATAAGAAAATGTGGAAGGGAGGTTCTGGAAGCCAAATTTAGGTAGAAAGCTTAAATCCAGAACCTCCAGGGTAGCATTCTCTGAAATGCTCCTTGTTCCACACGCAGGTCCCCAGAGGCAGGCAGATCTCCGGAGTCTCAATGCGTGGATGAGTCGATGGTGCAAGGAAGAGGGATTCAGTTTTGTAAGGAACTGGGGAACCTTTTGGGGAAGGGGGGAGTCTCTTCGGTAGGGATCGGCTCCACCTTAACCAGGGTGGAACCAGACTGCTGGCACTAATTTTTAAAAAGGAGATAGAGTTACTTGTATTTGTTGGCGTTCGGAAAAGTAAAATAAAGACAATAAAAAAAAAAAAAAGGAGATAGAGCAGCTGTTAAACTAGAACAAAGGGGAACGCCAACAGTCACTCAGCAGAGCATGGTTCGGAGGGAGGTAACTTCAAAGGATACTAATGATGCATTAGAATTAGGGCACCCAACAGTGAGGTTCCAATAATAAAAAAAGTAGTCCAAGTGCCTGTAACTAAAAACTGAGTTAAAAAATTCTAACTTATCCCTATCAATTAAAAAGCAGAATGAAAATACAAACAAAAAACTTTGAAATGTTTGTATGCTAATGCCAGAGGTCTAAGAAATAAGATGGGATAATTAGAATGTATAGCAGTGAATAATGACATAGACTTAATTGGCATCTCAGAGACATGGTAGAAGGAGGATAACCAATGGGACAGTGCTATACCGGGGTACAAATTATATCGCAATGTCAGAGAGGAGCACCCGGGAGGCAGTGTGGCACTTTATGTCCGAGATAGCATAGAGTCCAACAGGATAAATATCCTACATGAGACTAAATGCACAATCTAATCTTTATGAGTAGAAATCCCTTGTGTGTTGGGGAAGAGTATAGTGATAGGAGAATACTACCGTCCACCTGGCCAAGATGGTGAGACAGACAGTGAAATGCTAAGAGAAATTAGGGAAGCTAACCAAATTGGTAGTGCAGTAATAATGGGAGAGTTCAATTACCCCAATAAAGAGATAAAGTTCCTGGATGGAATAAATGACAGTTTTATGGAGCAATTGGTTCAGGAACCGATGAGAGAGGGTGCAATTTTAGATATAATTCTCAGTGGAGTACAGGATTTGGTGAGAGAGATAATGGTGGTAGGGCCGCTTGGCAATAGTGATCATAATATGACCAAATTTGAATTAATGACTGGAAGGGGGACAATAAGCAAATCCAAGGCTCTTATTCTAAACTTTCAAAAGGGAAACTTTGATAAAATGAGAAAAATAGTTAGAAAAAAACTGAAAGGAGCAGCTACAAAGGTAAAAAGTGTGCAAGAGGGGTGGTCATTATTAAAAAATATGCATTAAGAAAGGTAGAAGGAAGGCAAAATGATTACCGATATGGTTAAAAGATGAGGTGAAAGAAGCTATTTTAGCCAAAAGATCTTCATTCAAAAATTGGAAGAAGGATCAAACAGAAGAAAATAGGATAGTGCATAAGTGTTGGCAAGTTAAATGTAAGACATTGATAAATCAGGCTAAGAGAGAATTTGAAAAGAAGGCCGTAGAGGCAAAAACTCATAGTAAAAACTTTTAAAAATATATCCAAAGCAGAAAGCCTGTGAGGGAATCAGTTGGACTGTTAGATGACTGAGAGATTAAAGGGGCACTTAGAGAAGATAAGGCCATCGCGGAAAGATTAAACAATTTCTTTGCTTTGGTGTTTACTGAAGAGGATGTTGGGGAGATACCCGTTCCGGAGAAAGTTTTCATGGGTAATGATTCAGATGGACTTAAGCAAATCATGGAAAATCTAGAAGATGTGGTAGGCCTGATTAACAAACTGAAGAGTAGTAAATCACCAGACCGGATGGTATACACCCCAGGGTTCTGAAGGAACTAAAAAATGAAATTTCAGACCTATTAGTAAAAATTTGTAACCTATCATTAAAATCATCCATTGCACCTGAAGACTGGAAGGTGGTTAATGTAACCCCAATAGGGCTCCAGGGGCAATCCGGAAAACTACAGAAAATTAGCCTGACTTCAGTGCCAGGAAAAATAGTGGAAAGTGTTCTAAACATCAAAATCACAGAACATATAGAAAGACATGGTTTAATGAAACAAAGTTTTTACCCAAGGCAATGGTTTTACCCAAGGCAAGTCTTGCCTCACAAATCTGCTTCACTTTTTTGAAGGAGTTAATAAACATGTGGATAAAGGTGAACCGGTAGATATAGTATACTTGGATTTTCAGAAGGCGTTTGACAAAGTTCCTCATGAGAGGCTTCTAGGAAAAGTAAAAAGTCTTGGGATAGGTGGCGATGTCCTTTCATGGAATACAAACTGGCTAAAAGACAGGAAACAGAGAGTAGGATTAAATGGACAATTTTCTCAGTGGAAGGGAGTGGGCAGTGGAGTGCCTCAGGGATATGTATTGGGACCTGTACTTTTCAATATATTTATAAATGATCTGGAAAGGAATATGATGAGTGAGATAATCAAATTTGCAGATGATACAAAATTATTCAGAGTAGTTAAATCACAAGCGGATTATGATAAATTGCAGGAAAACCTTGTGAGACTGGAAAATTGGGCATTCAAATGGCAGATGAAATTTAATGTGGATAAGTGCAAGGTGGTGCATATAGGGAAAAATAATCCATGCTATAGTTACACAATGTTAGGTTCCATATTAGGAGCTACACCCAAGAAAGAGATCTAGGCGTCATAGTGGATAACATCATTGAAATTGTTATTTCAGTGTGCTGCGGCAGTCAAAAAAGCAAACAGAATGTTATGAATTATTAGAAAAAGAATGGTGAAAAAACGGAAAATGTCATAATGCCTCTGTATCTCTCCATGGTGATACCGCACCTTGAATACTGTGTGCAATTGTGGTCGCCGCATCTCAAAAAAGATATAGTTGCAATGGAGAAGGTACAGAGAAGGGCGACCAACATGATAAAGGGGATGGAATAGCTCCCGTATGAAGAAAGACTAAAGAGGTTAGGACTGTTCAGCTTGGAGAAGAGTCGGCTGAGGGGGATATGATAGAGGTGTTTAAAATCATGAGAAGTCTAGAACCGGTAAATGTGAATCAGTTATTTACTCTTTCGAATAATAGGACTAGGGGGACTCCATGAAGTTAGCATGTGGCACATTTAAAACTAATCGGAGAAAGTTTTTTTTTCACTCAAAGCACAAATTAAACTCTGGGATTTGTTGCCAGGAGATGTGGTTAGTGCAGTTAGTGTAGCTGGTTTTAAAAAAGGATTGGATAGGTTCTTGGAGGAGAAGTCCGTTACCTGCTATTAATTAAGTTGACTTAGAAAATTGCCACTGCTATTACTAGCAACAGTAACATGGAATAGACTTAGTTTTTGGGTACTTGCCAGGTTCTTATGGCCTGGATTGTAGAGATGTGAATCGTGTCCTCGATAGTCTTAACGATCGATTTCGGCTGGGAGGGGGAGGGAATCGTATCGTCGCCGTTTGGGTTTTTAAAATATCGTTAAAATCGTTAAAATCGTGAACCGGCACACTAAAACACCCTAAAACCCACCCCGACCCTTTAAAATAAATCCCCCACCCTCCCGAACCCCCCCAAAATGCCTTAAATTACCTGGGGGTCCAGCGGGGGTCCGGAACAACCTCCTGCAATCGAATCGTGTTGTCTTCAGCCGGCGCCATTTTGCGCCGCCATTTTGCAAAATGGCGGCGCAAACCGCTGCCACCAATAAGCACCTCGGACAATGGCCACCTTTAAATTAGCCGTGAGGAACAAAAAGAAGGTAGCCGGAGTCCTTCAGGAATACTTTATTGGTTGCCCTTTTACAAAAAGAAGGTAGCCGGAGTCCTTCAGGAATACTTTATTGGCTACCTTCTTTTTGTTCCTCACGGCTTTCCTAGACCGCCTTCCTCTTTGTTTTCTGGGCCCACCTTTAAATTAGGCCTGCGCACGTCATCACGAGGCACCGCGGACTGTCGCCCCAATGCTGCGCGTGCATGCGGCCCACCAAAATCTCGCGGGATTCGCGCCGGTATTCAGGTACTGTGCGCCTCCCCTGCCCCCATAGTCAGCATACATGAAGGAAGGACTCGGGGAGGGGACAGCGGCGGAGGAACCCCCCAGGCGCCAGGTTATCTTCAAACTGAGCAATGGCTGGGGGGGGAGGGGCTGGTTCTTCCCTTTACATTATAGTAACTTTATATGCTAAACCCCTTTTTGTGGTTTGGCATCACTCACATCTGGTGCCCTCAGGGTGTGTGTATGTGTGTATTTTGCAAGGGGATGGGGTGGGAAGTGGTACATTTAGATTGAAACCTCTGATTTGAGGTCTCCCTTGTTGGTAACTGTTTTGCAGGTACAAATTCAACACAACTAAACCAAATGTAAATGCTGATGTAAGGGTAGTTAAGAGGAGGATAGCAATGAATAGACAAAGCTGCATGGCAAGCAATGAGCAGGGCTCTATGTGGTTCTTATAGTTATGGTAATGGGATGTACCTAAGGAACTTTACTTTTGTAGAAATTAAACCATTGTATATAACAAATAATGGAGATGCAAACTCAAGCTAATTATAAACTTTTTAAAAAATATAGAAATATTAAAACTTTTAAAAAACTATGTATAATATTAAAAAAAATATGGAATAGAGGTGGGAGAATTAAAGGCCTGATTTTAAAAGGACCACGCGCGTAAAAACGGGGGTTATGCGTATGGCCGGGTCTCGTGCGCGTTGCGTGCATTTTTGGAAGGGCCCAGCCATGTGCGTAACTCCTGTTACGTGCCGAAGTGCCGGGTCTCTCAAAAGGGGAAGGCCGGGGGCATGGTCTGGGCGGGGAGTGGTGGGGCAGTGGTGGGCTGGGACAGCGCCTTTAGCCGCTGTCCCGGGGAAGCATGTGCCGGCAGCCGGATAGCTCACAGAGGTTTTCAATTTGAAAGCTGAAGTAAGTATGAAAACAAAAAAAAAAAACCCTAATAGGGGGATTCGGGGTTGGGGAGGAGGGGGAAAATGTAAGAAGGTTAAGTAGGAGTGTAGAGAAGCTCCCTCCCAGTCCATTTCTTAATTGGAGTGGACTGTGAGGGAACTGGGTAAGGTCTACTCGTGTCACTGCTCATTGGTTTAGAAAATTCACCCCCTGTGCATGCGACTGCCAACCCACCCACACATGTGCACACAGATTTTAAAATCTGGCAAGCATGTGTGTGCGGGAACCGTATTTTATAACGTGCGCATGCTGACGCGCCGGGAACTGTGCACACATGGATGCATGTGCGGACTTTTTAAAATCTACCTTTTAGGGAGCAAATTATATATACATGAAAAAAAGGCCCAGGAATAAAAGGAGGTCAAGTCCTGAAGGCCTATGAGTCTGCTCAATGTGGTGCTGGCCTTATGCCAATGAGCTCAAGAGCTGCTGTGAGGCACTCTTGAGTCTCCATGAGTCACCCCACCACTGTGACCAGACTCATCTTGTATACCATCATCTGCATGCCTTGTCTGAATGCTTTCCCAGATACTGGCTCATGGCTTAAAGCTGGTGCTCCAGCCAATGGGCCAGGCTGAGGAGCTACTGGCAGGTCATCAGATGATGGTGGGAGTAGTTGAGGAGGTTTGAGTCTTCCTTGGTGGGGTGACTCATGGAGACTCAAGAGTGCCTCACAGCAGCTCTTGAGCTCATTGGCATAAGGCCAGCACCACATTGAGCAGACTCATAGGCCGGGCGGATTTACGCGAGCAGGGCTTTTAAAATCCGCCCCATAGTGTATAGATGTTTCTAGGATAGGGGGCATATCCTATAAATGGTAAAAACCTTAGGAGTGGGTTTGAACAGCCTGCAGAGTTTCCATCTCTGCCTGAGGGTGCTTTCCAAGTAATGCTATATGACAGTTCTGCGTGTGACCCAGAGAAATGTAAGGTCAAAGCATGTTTGCATGAGGAACTGTTAAAGCTCAGGGCAGAAACTGGGTCTTGCTGAGTGGTAGACAAATAATGTGGCTGGTGATGGAAACAGGACATAAACAGACTGTCTCACAAACATGGCTAGTTCTAGGGCACATGGCATCCTGGGTAAAAATTGTCAGTGTGCTCCCCTGCCCCCCATCCTTGGCATGGATTAGCATAGGTGAGGGTGTATACAGGTTTTCTCTCAAGTGAGCAGCAGGGAAGGTTTCCCTCTGCCCTTGCATCCTTAACCCCCTTCCCCAGCATCCTCACCCCTGCCTCTTACATACCATCCCCAATATCCTTTCTTTGCCTCTTCCTTCCCCCATTCCCATAATTCGCTCCCTTTTCTCTTAACCCCTTCCCCCAGCATCTGTCTCCTGCCTTTCACTTCCTCCTTTTCAGCATCTCCCTCTTGCCTCCACCAACTTCACTCTGACGCTACCAGCACATCTGCTCATTCCTTCTGCCTTCTCCCCTGGGCAAAAAAACCTGTTTAGAGGCAAAGCTGCTGCTAATGCTCCTCATTGTCTGTGCTGTGCCTACGAGCATGTTCAAAACTCATGATTCATGAACTTACCTCTGGCCTCATCCCTCCTGGCACACAGCCGGTCCAGCCATCTCAGATGCTTCTGCTGTGGCCCCTGGGCCTTCTTCAATTAATATAAGGAAATAGGAAGAGAGTGTGAACTGTAGCTTTTACTGTGACCGCCATATAGATATGCATAATTATTTTCTAATGACATTTGGAATGAGTAGCATGGCTCTTTGCACTCCCTTTGCACTTTGAAGTGGCGTGCTGCCACCATTCGCAAAAGTATCCCAGAATATGAACTGCCATGGTCCCCCTTTTTATGAGGTAGCTAGCTGTGCTGTCCAGCCAGTGGGAATATCCTGGTCAGGTAATAGCTTATTAATAAGGGGTAACTGTGGTACAACAGAGAGTACACAGCTTTGGGGAATAACAGGAAACTTATGACAGGACATAATGTTTCCCTTCTGAAAGAAAAGCATTGGATCACTCTGCTATTGGGGCCACCTTAAAATCTATTACATGTCCCAAAGGAATTTCTAGCTCATTTATTTAGAAAATGTATAACCCAATGATCTACAAAACTCAGCGGCTAACAATGTAACATACATATTAGTACAAATATAATTAACAAAACTTAACATTATTAAAGACAATATTACAGACAAAATAATTGCACTTTTACTATACTTTTGACTATTTGTTTAAGCCATCCCTTGTTATCCTTGCCTATGATTTCACTCTTGCATTATATTACATTGGCAATATATGTACATTGATCATGTTATTAATGGAATGAGCATCTGTTAATGTATCCATAAATAACTGACTCCTGCCCTACCTGTAGGCCACAAAGAGATTCCCCTAGTAACCCCCATGCACACCCTAACCTGTCCCCACTCAATCCCCCCACCCTTATAGCCCCACTTAGAGATCCCCCATGCACTCCCTAACCAGACCCCATCCCTACTACCCTCTGTCTACTTATCCCATATAGGTATAATGCCTGGTGGTTAAATTCATGCTGCAGGCCTTTCTAGGTCTGTACATATTCCTGCAGGTGCATCTACACTCTGTATGGGGAATAGCACCTTTTCACTGGCCACCACCAGGAATGCCAGGCAGGCAACATCCCTGGTGGTGAAGTTGGGCTGCCTCACTGGTAGTAGCATTGCAGAATGAGCCCAGCTCAGAGGAACCAGAAATTCCACAAAATGGAAGCATGCACATGTATGATACATGTGCAAAGTCACATGCAAATGAGAAACCACGTGCATACATGCAACTTTCATGTGCAATGTGCATGTACAAGTTACATATTTTATATAGTGTGTACGATTGTGTGCACAATATACAATTCATTCACATGAGTGTATGAGCCCATATGTGCATGATTATGAGCTCAATCGCAATTCTTTTAAAGTTATCCTCTTAGTGAACTTTGCTTTGTTGAATGGGAAGCAAAAGACCCAGCTTGACCACACAAAGCATCAGAAAATGATCTGGATCATTCCTCCAGGATCATTTTATAATGTCATGCAAAAACCAACAAGAATACTATAACGATACGAAAGATTCAACAACATGCCAAAGAGATACATTTTAATTAGGAGAGGCAGTGCTGGTAATGGTGATTATTAGCTAGGTCATTCTAAATTTATAGTTTTCGTTAATGTACCAAGTGCCACAACATATTTTAGGGCTATGTTCTGAAGAATGCAGCATTTAAAAAAAGCAACTGAAATAGAAACAGAAAAGTTTCAGACTTGTAATTTTTCTGTTCTCTTTTAACAGTCTTGAATCTATCTATCCTTAATTGATGCTTAAAGCAGAACTTGAAGACAAGGAAAAACATTCATGACACTGTGTTATGTGGCAGGAAGTCTAGAGATTGGTTTCTAGCATGAAAATATTCCATATAGACTTTCATTCATTGAATACATTATCTACTGTTTCTTACTAATTAGGTAATGGTAAGCAAAGGACTTTGGGGAGCAATGCTTGCTGATTGTAGCAAGTGCAATAAGACTGCTGGGATTATTTGATTAAAGAACTCATTGTTCTTTATGTTAAATGACTTTGAGTCCTGAGGTAGGGCAAAGGTACTTCCAGTGTAATCTTTCATGTCATGAAGGAAGAAACAAAATTGGCAAATTTGAGTGGATTCTAACGACTGCTATTGGATGATATTTATAGCCAGTGGCACAGAAAACTAATTACTTTTCAGGCTAGACTCAGCATGTCCAGTAAAGTAAGCTGCAATTGCGTTCTTGGTGTTGGTGGAACACCTAAAAAGAATACTAAAGAACTGCTGCTCTTCATAGTCGAAGTGAGGATGTGGGCATCCCTGGGAACCTGGACCAGGGGGGAGGAGGGATGGGGTAGGGGAATACATGGAA
Organism: Rhinatrema bivittatum; assembly: GCF_901001135.1. NCBI lineage: Eukaryota > Metazoa > Chordata > Amphibia > Gymnophiona > Rhinatrematidae > Rhinatrema > Rhinatrema bivittatum. The sequence continues at coordinate 614,230,186 of NC_042615.1, read as the reverse complement.
AAAAAAACTTGTGGGAGTACAATTGTGTTTGAAAAATTGGCATCAGTTTGTGTTCAAGTGTATTCCTTCATAAAGATATATTGAAAAAAAAAAAAGGAAGTGCTGCTAAAATGACATATCAGTTGTCCACAGTACCAATCCAGTGGAAAATGCATACAAAATAAATCAAACTACAGGAAAAACAACATTAATTTGTTACGTGTGCTGTCCGCGGCAGACCCGCGGCACGGCCCCCTCACCTTTCCACAGGGACTCCAGCCTCTGGTTCCTCCTCGCTGGTGGCGGTGGGCCGCCAGCTCCGTCCTTGGGCCTTCTCCGGTGCCTCCGGCTCTGCCACAGGCCCCGGCGTTCCTGGTCCTGCTGCCACTGCTCGTCAGGCCTCTCTGCGTGGCCCGCGGAGAGACGCAACTACCCGCGCCACGCCCTTCCCTAGGCGTGCACGCATCACTGATCCTTATATAGGGACCGCAGCGGGAACCTAGCCCCGGTCCCGGATAATGACGTCAACCTATTCATAGTATTTAAGCTCAGGCTCCGCTCCATAGCGTTGCCTTTGCAACAGGTCTCCTCGCTGGTCGAGTACTCGTTACTACTATGAGATTCATCTCTTCTTGCGTTCCTGTTCCTCATTGTTCCTGGTTCCTGTTCCCTTGTTCCTGTTCTGTTTATGCTCCAGATTGACTACAGGGACTTTGACTCTGCTTCACTTGACTACGCTTCAGCCTATCTCCAGACCCAGACCTCTGCTTCGCCTGACCACGCTACAGCCCAGGGGCAGATTGTGAGAAAATAGTGGCCCGGGGGATTTTTCTCCATACTGGCCCATGGGTACCCAATTACGCATACAATTTGGTGAGTCACCAAATACAGAATAAAGGGACCATAAAATATACACAGAAATGCACAGACAAACTGAACTGGAAATCACAAGAAGTTAGACAGTATGTAATGCAGCAATGGAAAAACAGAAAATACCATCATTCCTCATAAAACATCAAACAATAAAATCAAGAACTATAAAACATCACAATAGGAAAATCATACTAAAATATATATTTCAAAACTGCTGATGAATCGAACCTCTAGTAATTTAACTCAGGGAAATTTTAAAAAATTTGTATATAACACCAATAAAATATTTCAAAAAGAGCAGACATCAAATAAAATTCAATAATTAAAACTAATAAGGATTTTAAAAAGCCCCTGCTGTCCCCTTCTGTGGGAGCTCTTGATTTCCAGTTACCCTGAAATTGTTGAGGATTAGGAGGTTATCCTTTCTCTCTCACACATACTCACATGTCCATTCTCTCTCACACATACACTGTCACATACATACACATTCATGCTCTTATATCCACCATAACCTCTCGCTGTCACTGACACTGACACACACTCAGGCTCTAAGACATTCTCTCCCCCTCCACACACAAACTCTTACTCCCTTGGATTTTCTCATACACACTCATGCTCTCACACTCACTGGCTCCCTCACATTCACACACACCCAGGCAAGCTCCCAGTCATTCTCACACACACACACTGAACCCCAGGCAGGCTCACATTCATTTTCACACCACTTCCTCCCCATCCCCCAGGCATGCACACATTCATTCTCACACACACAGACCCCCAGGCATTCACACACATAATCCCCCAGGCAGAGTCCCATTCATACACATGCACACACTAAAGGCAGACCCCCCTCTCTTTTGCCAGCAACCTCAGAACCTCTTTCATTCCTCTGCTGCCACTGTCACTGCTGCCACATGGCCATTGGGGAGGTGCTGATTGCTGCTACTGACACTGAAGCCCATTCTGCTGCCTCCTCTGTGCAGGACCCATGGGCTTCCACTTTCTCTATGCGGATCTCGTACACTGAGAGATCCGCATAGAGAAAGTGCTATTCTTGCACATTCCCAAAGATTACATGTGCCAATCACTAAAAAGTATTTTTTTTTTTACTTTTGCTGTCTGATCTTAGTTTTCTAATTGGTTGGTCACAGGCTTTTTTTTCCACCTTCCCTTTCTTATTTTTTTTGCCAATTCCTTTTATATTGTCTTTTTTCTGTTTCTTTTCTCTCCATCTTCTTCCCTCAAACGTACAGTCAGGTTCTCATTCTCACATGCATTTCTCTCTCTCACACACACACAGGCTCTCACTGTCTCATGCTCTCTCATATAAAATAATTCATACACACAGTCTCTCACTGGCACATGCTGTCTGACTCTCACATACACAGGCTGTCTCTCAGTCCCACATACTGACTTGCTCAAGCACAGGCTCTCACTGTCACATGCTCTCTCTCACACACACACACACACACACACACACACACACACACACACACACACACACACACACACACAGAGGCTCTCACATACTGTCTCTGCAAACATTCAGGTCCTCACTCTCACACACAATCTCTCAACTCATCTCAAACACGCACACATACACACTCTACAGACTCTCAGCCTCTCTCTCACCTCTGGGCCTCTTCTTCGCGGGTCGCCGCAGGATGGGATCTGCAGCGGCCCTGATCTTCTTCGGCCGTGGTGGCCCTGCTACCGGGCCTCTTCCTCTTCTCGGGACGCTGCGACTTGGGATTCGCGGCGGCCCGTAAGCGCTGCTCCTCTTCTGCACGCGCTGATGCTCCTCCTCCTTCCTGCCCACGTGGCTCCGGCAACGTTTACTTCTGGGGCCGCACAGGAGGAAGGAGGAGGAGCATCAGTGCGTTTAAACGCGATCTTTTTCTTCGAGCCATGGTGACGTGAGCCTCACCATGGCCCTGCCGATCTGCCTGTCGCAGCGCCGCATGAGCCTCCCTGTGCCCGGGGGCTTTGTCTCCCCTTGGGATACCACTGCTCGCGGCGCCCCAGGCCTAGTGCTTCGGGCCACAGTGCCAGCAGACCCTCTTCTTGTCTTTGGCCGGGAAGTTTAAAAAAAAAAAAATCACGTGATCGGAGCAACCGGCCCACCGGGGGAAGCCCAATCCCCCGATTGGCCAATCCACCCCTGCTACAGCCTATCTCCAGACCCAGACCTCTGCTTCGCCTGACTACGATACAGCCTATCTCCAGCCCCTGACCTCTGCTTGTCCGACTACGCTATTGACTATCTCTGTGATCAGACCCCAGCTTTGCTTGACTATGCCCTTGACAATCTCCATGATCAGACCTCAGCCTTCCTTGCCACTGCCTCTGGATCGCTGCCAGCCCTGACTAAAGCCTACCATTGGACTTCTCTTCTGCCTACCCCCTGGACATGGATTCATCAGGCTTCGGCCTTCCTTTGCTCGAGTGCCCTCTGTCTGCCTTAGATCCATTGGTGCCTGAGTTTCCAGGACATTATCCAGTCTGGAGTAGGATTGTACCATCTCTCGCCTGCTGTCTCTGGGCTGAACCAACTTCTCCTGCAACTATATACAGAGGCCCACCTAAGTCCTGCCGGCCCCGGCACCCGCGGCAAACGAGGGCTGGTATAGGTGAAGCTCCAGCGGCCTCTGCCTATCAGCCCACTCCACCTGCTGATGGTGGGGACCCGTAGGTCCTTACCTATGGGTTGCATCAACCCCACTTCAGCCCAAGGGTCCATCTCCAACGCAACATAATTAGAATTAACATTTTATGTATTCATTTTCTTATCAGATCTGCCAAAGAAATGCATTAATCTAACATTGAATTCTTGCCAATTCACACTATTGTAAATAAATAAATAAAATAAATAAATATTGCTTACAAGTTTCAAACTTGAGTTAATTCTACCTTTTGTCTACTTGTGTTACCATTTGCCTGATATATGCATATGCATTTTTCTATGTAATTGTATTTAGAAATATTCTGGATATGTAACAGGTATAATTTCAATGCAGATCAAAGGAAATGAGTCTTCTATTAAGTGAAGGCAATCATAAGAACTTTAGACCATAAGATATGGCGCATACTGGGTCAGACCAAAGGTCCATCAAGCCCAGTACCTTGTTTCCAACAGTGGCCAATCCAAGTCACAAGTGCCTGGCAAGCACCCAAACATAGATAGATCACAAGCTACTATTGCTTATTAATTACCGTAATAGTAGTATATAGATTTATCCTCTAGGAACTTATCCAAACCTTTTTTAAACCCAGCTACACTAACTGCTGTAACCACATCATCTGGCAATGAATTCCAGAGCTTAATTATGTGCTGAGTGCAAAACATTTTTCTTTGATTTGTTTTAAGTGAGCTACTTGCTAACTTCATGGAGTGCCCCCTGGTTCTTCTATTATCTGAGAGAGTAAATTACTGATTTACATTAACTTGTTCAAGTCCTTTCATGATATTATAGACTTCTATCGTATTCGCTCTCAGTTGTCTCTTCTCCAAACTGAACATCCCTAACTTCTTTAGCCTTTCCTCAAGGGGCAGCCATTCTCACAAGATGTGAGAATTTGTCCACAGCATACTTTAAATTGGACAATCTAAATCTTAACAAAATTGGACAGATTGTTATATGTATATAGGAAGAGGACAGGAATTGTGGCAGGATCAGTGCTAAAATATGATTTTTCCTCTCTATTTGTTAGCGTCTCTTTCCAAGGGAACATTTGGATTGTTGGAAAGCTTTGCTTCTTTCCTCATATCTCCAAAACCCCATCTCCTTCCCCTGCAAACTCTCCTCCCCTTTTGATATTTAAATTCCATTGTGTAGGCTTTAAAATCACGGAGCTAGCATTCTTGATCTCTTTCACAAACCCAAGTCCCTGTTGTAAGCATGAGGCGAGTGAAAATTCAAAGTTATTTTTTAAGATGATTGTATTAGGAATGTTTAGTAAAGTTGCATGTAGGCTGAGAATCATCTTGGCAATTGCCTCTACTTAGAAGATTCAAACCTGAGCTAATTCAGTCTTTTGTCTGCTTGTGTTACCATGTTGTCCAACATATGCATGTGTAATATTCTGTTTGTTTTTCAACTTGAAACTATGATTGGATATACTATGATGAGTATACTGAACTTTCTGATAGAAAATTATTACATTTTAGATTAACATAAAAACATAAGAAATTGCCATGCTGGGTCAGACCAAGGGTCCATCAAGCCCAGCATCCTGTTTCCAACAGAGGCCAGACCAGGCCACAAGAACCTGGCAATTACTCAAAACCTAAGAAGATCCCATGCTACTGATGCAATTAATAGCAGTGGCTATTCGCTAAGTATAATTGATTAATAGCCATTAATGGACTTCTCCTCTAAGAACTTATCCAAACCTTTTTTGAACCCAGCTACACTAACTGCACTAGCCACATCCTCTGGCAACAAATTCCAGAGCTTTATTGTGCGTTGAGTGAAAAAGAATTTTCTCCAATTAGCCTTAAATGTGTTACTTGCTAACTTCATGGAATGCCCCCTAGTCCTTCTATTATTCGAAAGTGTAAATAACCGATTCACATCTACTCGTTCAAGATCTCTCATGAGCTTAAAGACCTCTATGATATCCCTCCTCAGCCGTCTCTTCTCCAAGCTGAACAGCCCTAACCTCTTCAGCCTTTCCTCATAGGGGAGCTGTTCCATCCCCTTTATTATTTTGGTTGCCCTTCTCTGTAACTTCTCCATCGCAACTATATCTTTTTTGAGATGCGGCGACCAGAATTGTACACAGTATTCAAGGTGCGGTCTCACCATGGAGCGATATAGAGGCATTATGACATTTTCCGTTTTATTAACCATTCCCTTCCTAATAATTCCTAACATTCTGTTTGCTTTTTTGACTGCTGCAGCATACTGAGCCGATGATTTTAAAGTATTATCGACTATGATGCCTAGATCTTTTTCCTGGGTGGAAGTTCCTAATATGGAACCTAACATCGTGTAACTACAGCAAGAGTTATTTTTCCCTATATGCAACACCTTGCACTTGTCCACATTAAACTTCATCTGCCATTTGGATGCCGAATCTTCCAGTCTTGCAAGGCCCTCCTGTAATGTATCACAATCCACTTGTGATTTAACTACTCTGAATAATTTTGTATCATCCGGAAATTTGATAACCTCACTCTTCATATTCCTTTCCAGATCATTTATATATATATATATATATATATATATATATATATACATATATATATATATATATACCAACAAACTCCCCAACAGACTACTGTCAGGGTTAAAAGCACTATTATAATATGTAATAAAGCATTTCAAAAGATGTGGTTATTTTTGAAAATATAAAATTTATTAATGGCTTCAACCAAATCACCAATGATGTGTATGAATAAATATATTACAAACCATAAAATATAACTTACTAAAATCCTCACCAAACACCTTAATATTGACCCTCCATCCTCTTCTAATATAACCCTCAATCTGACCCTGATCAACTAAATATTCCCTCCTCTCATTGACGTTATAACAGGTCTATGTTAAAGAAATACACCACTTAGTACTTCAACTATCTTAAATCTCGTGTCTTCAATCGCATTCCTTGATTCACACATTGATCAACTACTAGTGGTGTATGTCCTTTAGATGTCTTTACATCCCATCCCGACAAGGTCCTCGTTTCGCCAAGATTGGCTTCTTCAGGGGAATACTTTAATTATGGCCAAACGTCAATGGAAACGAATAAATTCCATCACTTATATCTGAAAACACAAAACTCACATGAGGTCAAACTAAACTTCCCCTCTAGTACCTTAATTCTTTATAATTAATCACATACATCCCAATGATAATTCCCAACCCACCTATCAACCTTTCCATATATAATAAAACCTCTATTAAATAAATTATACCATTTAAGTTTGCAAAAAACCTTACCCTGATTCCCACTCCTACCTGCACTCTAAGCGGAGTGGATACAGGAAAATACACATCCAATTCACTCCGGCTCAATGGCTCCTACGTTTTATGTGTAAATTCTCCCGAATATGAATGTGAACCTATATATTAATTCAGAAGAATAAAAATTTATTCATGCTTCGATGTTCCATATAAAAAAATGAAGCTTGTATATTGATATTTCAGAATATACGTTAACCCAATATTTTTTATAGTCTAGTATTGTCTTATGATTTAGCCACTGAGACACCCCTATGTTGTTACCTCTATGCCGCCTCTTCACTCCGTCCGCACATGCTTCCGATCATAAACACTCCTCCCCCGGTTTCAAATTTGTATCACCACACCTACAAAAACCACAGAGAGTCAACCCGCGCTCCTCCTAATATCATGTTAAACTTACCATCCCCCAAATACTCTGCTAACCCACAAATAAACCTCATAGGATACCTTATTTGAGGAAAAAACCGCTGTATTCAGAAATGGAGTCACCACTCCCTCGATCTTAGCAAACTTTCAACCAGTACAGCGTTTAACCGTACCGGTATCGGTTTCTTATCTTCTCAAATTAGTTCAAACAGCGGCTCCAAAGTCCCTCTACCTCTCACATGTTTTCCTATACAAAAGATAAACAAAAGCCACGTCTAATTCTTCACTGAAACGCTCATTTTATAAAAAGAGCTCCAACACTCACCTTGCTCTTCAATGACCGTGCATGTCCTTCAGAAGCTCTGTTTAAAAGCTCCTATCTGCTACTGCCTTTTATGTGCTCCTCCTTAGTGTGTACGTCATCCAATCCCGTTTCACGTTGTTGTTACCAACCAATAACATCACTTCTCCTATAGTCCTTCATTCAGGAGCCCCGTCCTTATATTTCTCAGTGTTCCATTCTCAACACCTCATTAAACCGAATCCCCGCTACATCCTAGATCTACTCAAGATATTTGGCAACTACCGTATACTGGGTAGAATATATGACTCACACATCTACATCCTAGATCTGCTCAAGATATTTGGCAACTACAGTATACTGGGTAGAATATATGACTCAAACATAGCATTGAACCACTAGGTTATGATATTAAAAAGACGTTCATACCTTCACTATCAGAACTATTAGTCCAATAGACATATAATCCCTTCCATCCTACAAAAACGCTTCCCACTCAATTGTCGCATTTAGTCCCTTAGGTGCCATTGTTTGCCAATAGTAAATGAGCCTTTGTTCTGTTTGCCGCAGATCCTGAGAAATGTTCCCACCCCTTCTATTAGATCGTTGCTGTAAAATGCAAAATTTTAGTTGATCTTCAGTGTGTCCACAGTCTTGCCAATGCTTCACCAAAGGTGACTCTAATTTACCTGTGTGTATACAACTTCTATGTTGTATAATACGAGTACGGATTGGCAGTTTAGTTTGACCAATGTATAGTTTCTGGCACGGGCATATGATGACATAAATAACCCTATCTGTACTGCAGTCAAAATGACGGCTTAACACCTGTTTACATGGCATAGTTGGATGCTGAAACATTCTTGTTAATATGACATGTTTGCAAACAGAACATCCCTGGCATCTGAATTGACCGGGTGCCAATTCTGAATACTCCTGACACGAATCCGAATGCACTAATAAATCCCTTAAATTGCGTCCTCTAGTGCGTGCAAATAAAGGTCTGTTCTGTAATGATTCGTGAAACGTCAAGACATGCCAATGTTGAAGTATAATCTCCTGAACCTTCTGTGTTCTTTGTGTATACGGAAGTACACACACTAATCTATTCTCTTCTTTTCGCTGCTTAATTTGAAGACGGGATGTTCGATCCGCATATAACCCTCTCTTATATGCTGATTTAATAACTTTACCCGGGTACCCCCTTACCAGGAACTTATCCCGCATCTTACCTGCCTGTTTCTTATACTCATCCTTACTACCACACAGCCGCCGCAATCGAAGAAATTGACCCGCTGGAATGTTAGTCCGAAGATTCTGCGGGTGAAAACTACTGTAGTGCAACAAATTATTGCGATCTGTATGTTTCACATATATAGATGTTACCAGTCGTTTCCCCTGCTTGTATACCTGGAGGTCCAAAAATGAAACCACCCTATCATTCGCGGTAAACGTGAATTTTAAATTGGAGTCAATTGCATTCATCCAGAGTTTAAACTCCATAAAGGCTTGTACAGACCCCTTCCAAACCAGAAATATGTCATCAATAAATCGCACCCAACATAAAATGTTGGGCCAATAAGGTGAAACATAGATATACCTTTCCTCGAACTCCGCAACATAAAGGCAGGCTACCGAGGGCGCCATGGTGGCGCCCATGGCCGTCCCCTGAATTTGCTGATAATATTGTTCTTTATACCTAAAGAAATTTTCAGTCAAGGCTATTCTAGCAACCTGTGTAATAAACCTACTCTTTTTTTCTGAGAAGTCATTTACATTCAGCACCTTCTGTATTACCTGTAATGAATCCTCTTGAGGGATATTGGTATACAGCGATACTACGTCCGCTGTCACCAATAGCCACTCGTCCTCCACGTCAGTTAATGTTTCTAAACGTAAAATGAAATCTGAATTAATATATAGGTTCACATTCATATTTGGGAGAATTTACACATAAAACGTAGGAGCCATTGAGCCGGAGTGAATTGGATGTGTATTTTCCTGTATCCACTCCGCTTAGAGTGCAGGTAGGAGTGGGAATCAGGGTAAGGTTTTTTGCAAACTTAAATGGTATAATTTATTTAATAGAGGTTTTATTATATATGGAAAGGTTGATAGGTGGGTTGGGAATTATCATTGGGATGTATGTGATTAATTATAAAGAATTAAGGTACTAGAGGGGAAGTTTAGTTTGACCTCATGTGAGTTTTGTGTTTTCAGATATAAGTGATGGAATTTATTCGTTTCCATTGACGTTTGGCCATAATTAAAGTATTCCCCTGAAGAAGCCAATCTTGGCAAAACGAGGACCTTGTCGGGATGGGATGTAAAGACATCTAAAGGACATACACCACTAGTAGTTGATCAATGTGTGAATCAAGGAATGCGATTGAAGACACGAGATTTAAGATAGTTGAAGTACTAAGTGGTGTATTTCTTTAACATAGACCTGTTATAACGTCAATGAGAGGAGGGAATATTTAGTTGATCAGGGTCAGATTGAGGGTTATATTAGAAGAGGATGGAGGGTCAATATTAAGGTGTTTGGTGAGGATTTTAGTAAGTTATATTTTATGGTTTGTAATATATTTATTCATACACATCATTGGTGATTTGGTTGAAGCCATTAATAAATTTTATATTTTCAAAAATAACCACATCTTTTGAAATGCTTTATTACATATTATAATAGTGCTTTTAACCCTGACAGTAGTCTGTTGGGGAGTTTGTTGGTATATAAGCCTCAGCACTAGGGGAGATAGTATTGCCAAATTTTTGGTTATATATATATATATATATATTGAAAAGCACTGGTCCAAGTACAGATCCCTGAGGCACTCCACTGTTTACCCTTTTCCACTGAGAAAATTGACCATTTAATCCTACTGTCTGTTTCCTGTCTTTTAACCAGTTTGTTATCCACGAAAGGACATCGCCTCCTATCCCAAGACTTTTTAGTTTTCTTAGAAGCCTCTCATGAGGGACTTTGTCAAAGGCCTTCTGAAAATCCAAATACACTACATCTACCGGTTCACCTTTATCTACATGTTTATTAACCCCCTTCAAAAAAATGAAGCAGATTTGTTAGGCAAGACTTCCCTTGGGTAATCCATGTTGAATGTTTTCCATTAAACCATGTACGTCTATATGCTCTATAATTTTGATCTTGAGAATAGTTTTCCACTATTTTTCCCGACACTGAAATCAGGCTCACTGGTCTATAGTTACCCGGATTGCCCCTGATGCCTTTTTTAAATATTGGGGTTATATTGGCCACCCTCCAGTCTTCAGGTACAATGGATGATTTTAATGATAGGTTACAAATTTTAACTAATAGACCAGAAATTTCATTTTTTAGTTCCTTCAGTACCCTAGGATGCATACCATCTGGTCCAGGTGATTTGCCACTTTTTAGTTTGTCAATCTGCCCTACTACATCTTCCAGGTTCACAGTGATTTCGTTCAGTTCATCTGACTCATCACCCCTGAAAACCATCTCAGGAACTGGTATCTCCCTAACATCCTCAATAGTAAACACGGAAGCAAAGAATTCATTTAGTCTTTCTGCAATGGCCATAGCTTCCCTAAGAGCCCCTTTAACCCCTCAGTCATCTAATGGTCCAACCGACTCCCTCACAGTTTTCTTGCTTCGGATATATTTAAAAAAGTTTTCTTATGAGTTTTTGCTTCTATGGCCAACTTCATTTCAAATTCTCTCTTCGCCTGTCTTATCAATGTTTTACACTTAACTTGGCAATGCTTATGTTTTATCCTATTTTCTTCAGATGGATCCTTCTTCCAATTTTTGAAGGATGTTTTTTTGGCTAAAATAGACTCCTTCACCTCACCTTTTAACCATGATGGTAATCATTTTGCCTTTGTTCCACCTTTCTTAATGTGTGGAATACATATGGACTGCGCCTCTACGATTGTATTTTTAAACAATGTCCATGCCTGTTGAACCCTTTTAACCTTTGCAGCTGCACCATTCAGTTTTCCTCATTTTATCAAAATTTCCGTTTTGAAAGTTTAGTGTTAGAGCTGCAGATTTACTTATTGTCCCCCTTCCAGTTATTAGTTTAAATTTAATCATGTTATGATCACTGTTGCCAAGTGGCCCCACCACCGTTACCTCTCCCACCAAATCCTGCGTTCCACTAAGAATTAAATCTAAAATAGCTCCCTCTCTTGTTGGTTCCTGAACCAATTGCTCCATGAAGCAGTCATTTATTACATCCAGGAACTTTATGTCTCTGGCAAGTCCTGATGTTACATTTACCCAGTCAATATTGGGGTAATTGAAATCTCCCATTATTATTGCACTGCCAAATTGGTTAGCTTCCCTGATTTCTCTTAGCATTTCATCATCTGTCTGACCATTTTGTCCAGGTGGACGGAGTATAAGCCTATCACTATACTCTTACCCAACACACATGGGATTTCTACCCATATAGAGTCTACTGAGCATTTAGTCTCTTGTTTGATCTTTATCCTGTTGGACTCTATACCCTCCCGGACATAAAGTGCCACATCCCCACCAAGTTGATCCTCCCTATCGTTGCGATATAATTTGTATCCTGATATAGCACTGTCCCATTGGTTATCCTCCTTCCACCAAGTCTCTGTGATGTAAATTATGTCAGTCTCATCATTTGCTGCTAAACACTCTCTCCCATTTTATTTCTTAAATGTCTGGCATTGGCATACAGACATTTCAAAGTTTGTTTTTTGTTTGTATTAACAACCTGCTTTTCAGTTGTTAGGGATAATTCGTAAATCATTAGCTTTGGTGAATTTTTATATATAGGCACATGGACTATGTTTGCTTTTAATGGAACCTCTCTGTTGGGATGCCCTAACTCTCCTGTTTCATTAGTATCCTTCAAGGATACATTTATCCGAACCATGCATTGCTGAGTGACTGTCGACTTTCCCCCTTGTTCTAGTTTAAAAGCTGCTCTATCTCCTTTTTGAAAGTTAGTACCAGCAGTTTGGTTCCACTCTGGTTAAGGTGGAGCCCATCCTTTCAGAAAAGTCTCCCCTTTCCCCAAAAGTTTCCCAAGTTCCTTACAAAACTGAATCCCTCTTCCCTGCACCATCGTCTCATCCACTCATTGAAACTCTGGAGCTCTGCTTGCCTCTGGGGACCTGCACATGGAACAGGAAGCATTTCAGAGAATGCTAGGCATGTGCTGCCAAAAAATTTTCGTTGCATTCATGATACGTATTTGTCGGGGGGGGGCATTTCCATTGCATTCGGACGTATGGCGCCCCCGATACGTTGATATGTGAATTTGTTTTCTGGTTCCCATTAAAGTCAATGAGGGAAGGATTTCCAGCCTATTTTTGGCTGCAGAATTGGGGTTTTATTATCAATTTTGATTAAACTTCTGGGGAGCAATCATCACAACAACAAAAGAGCTCCAAGGTACTTAGACTGTGGCAAAGTGGCACCAAAATGGCATGAATAGCCTAAGGCACTGTAAAGGTGCAAATGGGTACCAGAAGTGGCAAGAGTGCAGCAAGAGTGTCAAAAACACACCACAGCTTCAATAGAGAGCACTGATAACAGATACATGAACCCTCGAAGGCAGCATGAACGGCAAAGCGGTAAAACAAGTGGCATTGACATCCTACAGCACAATGAAGGGGGAACATAGCAAGCAGAAAGACTAGCACCAACACACTGAGGTACCATGATAGTGGCAATAACACCACAAGGAGTTGAGTGAGTCATCTGGTGATTGGCAGCAAGGCAGAGTGGCAGAAAGTTGATAGGGGCAAGACAGGCTGGCCGAGCCGAGGCAGTCAGTTCCCTGTGGTTTGATAAGGGAAAGACAAGGAGGCAAGACAAGATGAGGCTCAGCATGTGGTGGGACTGTCAACTGTGCATACTGTGCACCCGACCCATCTTGAAAAAGGGACCAGGGAGTCTAACACGAGTGCTAGGACCTGAAACATGATGAATTATGCTTGGGTGGAGTGGAGCATCTGCGGATGCCAATTTTGGTGGTAGTAGCAAATATTCAAACAAGAGCCCTGGGGAGAGTTCCCTTTCCTATGAGCAGGAAAGGGCTCCTTAGAATGGGTTCGCCCCTAGAGTGGGGTGTTTCCATTGGTGCCCAGTGAGCTCTCGCTGGTCTTTTAAAATCCATTGGATGTAGCTGATATACAAACGAGAGTTTTCAAGGCCGAGACAGAGGAGGGTGAATGTGAATAGTGGTGCAACATGGGTCAGAGGGTAGAAACAGGCAGGCTACACCCGGGGAGAGTTCCCTTTCCTATGAGCAGGAAAGGGCTCCCTAGAATGGGTTTGCCCCTAAAGTGGGGGGTTTCTATTGGGCTCTCGCTGGTCTTTTAAAATCAGGCTGGCTGCACCCGGGATTCCCAGGGACTGTAGTGTGAGAATATCCTTGACAAAAGACAGGTAGGCCAGAAAGCAGTCAGAGTACAGCTTGGCATAGAAAGAGGCTGATTTCAAAATGGAACAGCGGTTGAACATAGGTCAGAGGGTAGAACCAGGCAGGCTACACCCGGGGAGAGTTCCCTTTCCTATGAGCAGGAAAGGGCTCCCTAGAATGGGTTCGCCCCTAAACAGCAGTTCAACATGGGTCAACAGGTCCTAAGAGATAGGCTGCAACACCGTGGAGAGTTCCCTTTCCCAAGAGCAGGAAAGGATTTCCTTGGAATGGGTTGGCCCCTAGAGTGGAGCACGAGCCTTCAAAGTGTGGCGACAGGGAGCAGGGTGCCATGTGAACAGCGGTTAAACATGGGTCAACAGGTCCTAAGAGATAGGCTGCAACACCAGGGAGAGTTCCCTTTCCCAAGAGCAGGAAAGGGCTCCCTAGAATGGGTTCACCCCTAAAGTGGGGGGTTTCCATTGGGGTCCAATGGGCTCTCACTGGTCTTTTAAAATCAGGCTGGCTGCACCCGTGATTCCCAGGGACTGTAGAGTGAGAATATCCTTGACAAAAGACAGGTAGGCCGGAAAACAGTCAGAGTACAGCTTGGCATAGAAAGAGGCTGATTTCAAAATGGAACAGTGGTTCAACATGGGTCAGAGGGCAAAACCAGGCAGGCTACACCCGGGGAGAGTTCCCTTTCCTACGAGCAGGAAAGGGCTCCCTAGAATGGGTTCGCCCATAAACAGCGGTTCAACATGGGTCGGAGGGGAGAAAAAGTTAGGCTACACCCGGGGAGAGTTCCCTTTCCTAGGAGCAGGAAAGGGCTCCCTAGAATGGGTTCACCCCTAAACAGCGGTTCAACATGGGACAGGGGGCAGATACAGGCAGACTACACACGGGACCTCGAGGGACTGTAGTGTGAGAATATCCTTGACAAAAGACAGGTAGGCCGGAAAGCAGTCAGAGTACAGCTTGGCATAGAAAGAGGTTGATTTCAAAATGGAAGAAATGACTGGAGGTAAAACACTAATAAAAAGGACTTCATCACATGAAGTAAAATCCTAAATGCCAGCTGTTGTTTTAGTAGAAACAGAGGCTTTGAAGAACTTTACTATTCAGAAGTTAAGAAGAAGTACTAATAAAGTGTGCTTGGCACCTAGCAACACACAAAGAAGAGAGTACATACAGATGAAGTATACTTTAGAAGAATCAATATTTGATATGTGCTATCATCTGCACTCTTCCTGGCATTTTGGTGATATGAAACTTGAATATACATACGACAATTGTCAATGCCGAGGCGGAGGAGGTTACCATGTAAACAAACAGCGGTTCAACATGGGTCAGAGGGTAGAAAGATACAGGCAGGCTACACCCAGGGAGACTTCCCTTTCCTATGAGTAGGAAAGGTCTCCCTAGAATGGGTTCACCCCTAAACAGCAGTTCAACATGGGTCAACAGGTCCTAAGAGATAGGCTGCAACACCGTGGAGAGTTCCCTTTCCCAAGAGCAGGAAAGGACTTCCTTGGAATGGGTTGGCCCCTAGAGTGGAGCACGAGCCTTCAAAGCGTGGCGACAGGGAGCAGGGTGACATGTGAACAGCGGTTAAACATGGGTCAACAGGTCCTAAGAGATAGGCTGCAACACCGGGGAGAGCTCCCTTTCCCAAGAACAGGAAAGGACTTCCTTGGAATGGGTTGCCCCTAGAGTGGAGTACTAGCCTTCAAATCGTGGCGATAGGGAGCAGGGTGCCATGTGAACAGCGGTTAAACATGGGTCAACAGGTCCTAAAAGATAAGCTGCAACACCGGGGAGAGTTCCCTTTCCTAAGAGCAGGAAAGGACTTCCTTGGAATAGGTTGGCCCCTAGAGTGGAGCACGAGCCTTCAAAGCATGGCAACAGGGAGCAGGGTGCCATGTGAACAGCGGTTAAACATGGGTCAACAGGCCCTAAGAGATAGGCTTCAACACCGGGGAGAGTTCCCTTTCCTAAGAGCAGAAAAGGGCTTCCTTGGAATGGATTGGCCACTAGACTGTATAATGGTACAAATTGTTCGGATTAAATCATTTGAAAACAGATCATGACTTCATAAGCAAGACAAAGGAAGTTCTCTTCTCTGCCCTGAAACTAAAGAAAACTCTTTGTTTTATTTAAGGATCAATGCTGTGAAGGAGTACTAGTTTTAATTGCCAGAGACTGAGGTTTCCCTTTGCAACGAGGGTTCAGCCATTAGGACTGGTCATAAGGCCTGGACGGACAGGCAGAGCAATCGAGGTCAAACACTTGTAGGAACATAAGGCATGGACTGACAGGCAAAGCAGTCGAGGACAGAAGTCAATCCCACCTAGGGACATAAGGCCTGGACTGACAGGCACAGCAATCGAGGTCAAACACTTGTAGGAACATAAGGCCTGGACGGACAGACAGAGCAATCAAGGTCAAACACTTGTAGGAACATAAGGCCTGGAGGGACAGGCAGAGGAATCGAGGTCAAACACTTTTAGGAACATAAGGCCTGGTCGGACAGGCAGAGCAATCGAGGTCAAAAACTTTTAGGAACATAAGGCCTGGACGGACAGGCAAAGCAGTCGAGGACAGAAGTCAATCCCACCTAGGGACATAAGGCCTGGACAGACAGGCACAGCAATCGAGGTCAAACACGTGTAGGAATATAAGGCCTGGACAGTTGATGGCCAGGCACAGGTTTGAGGTCAGGCCCTTGTAGGGACGTACGGACTGGGCAGTGGATGGTCAGGCACAGCGTTTAAGGTCAGGAACATGTGCTGCAGTGCTTATATTATCTGGAGCATAGGAGGCAGTTGGAGCTGCTGCAAGGCTTTGAATTGCTTTTATTCATCTTGCCATTCACAGGGAAAATTTGGAAAGCCAAGCAAAGGCAGGTTTACTTTCAAAAACACTAGCATTTCCATCAACTCTGGTGCCAGCCTTGAGCGGTGAGGGCTCATGATATCCCCTGTCATTGAAAAGACACGTTCACTGGGCACACTGGTTGGTGGACATGACAGATATCGCTAAGCCACTTTGGCTAGGTGTGGCCAGACAGTGGACTTGTGTGCCCAATATGCCAGCGGATCTGTCTGCATGTTCTCTATCGACTCTGAGAGATACCGTGTCACTGACAGCTGTGCTGGTGTCTCCTTTGCTTGGGCGGGTTCAGAGTCACTCATGCCAGCTGCTTTCTCTCTCGCCCGTTGCACAATTGATGCATTTTTATGGGCAACATGCCTTGGGCGTTCTGACGTGGAGGAGGAGGTACTATCTGACGCTGACACAGTGCTGCTTCTGCTTGGGCTAGCAGCACAACTCTCTGACGTGCCTGCTGTTTCCACCTCTGCTTCAAGCCTCATCTGTCTCCGCCTATGGTGCTCCTGTTAACGGACTTTTGCTAACAGCAGCTCCTTCACAAATGGCAGACAATTGGACTGTAGGGCGAGTTTCCCTTTCACACGGGGATCACAGACTGAGGCGAGCATGTATGTGCGGTCGTCTGTTAAAGGCCTTAATCTGTCTTTCACCTGCTGCTGCAAAATGTCCAGACACTGCAGCACCTCAACTGTCATTCCCTCTTCCCGTTTAAAGGCCTCCAAATGTCCATCCAGGAAATTAACTATAGGGATGATGTCAGCCAAGGTGGCACTTCTGGAACTCAGCTCCTCCGTGACATCCTTGAAGGGCTGCAGGATTTTTACCAGCTGACTCATGACTAACCAATCATGATGCCCTAGGGGATTCTGCACACCTATGTCCATTGTACCAGAAAGTTCATGAAGGGGTGTCTGCAGCTCCAGTAACCTCTCCAGCATCATAAAGGTGGAATTCCACCAGGTGGCAATGTCTTGAATGAGACGCTTGTGAAGCATATCCAAATCAGTCTGCTTTTGTTGGAGAACCTGCCCCGCCTTGACACTTCTGTGGAAGTGTGCTGCTATGTTCCTGCATTTCTGTATTAACCTATGCAGGTATTCATTCTCTTTGTCATTGGACTCCAAGCCCAGAGCTGACTTCACTACCAGGTGCAGAGTGTGTGCAAAGCATCGGATGTTCTTAAAGCGCCCATCGGTTATTGCCTTAACCATGTTTGCACCATTGTCTGTGACAAAGAACCCTGCCTGCGTTTTCCTGTCTTGCTGGTCTAGTTGCCAGCCCTCCAGCATCTGTCTGCTGCATGCTAGAATATTGGCTGTGGTATGGGCCTGGTCCGTCAGGTGGGTGTGCAGTAAAGCCCACCTCCACCCTGATACTTCTTCAGTAATAGAGCTGCTGGCTGACCCTGCCTCAGCCATGTCCCACCAGTGTGCTGATATCTGGCGGTCCAGATATCACAGGTGAAATGCACTCTTCCCTCTGCCTTAGTTAGCAGTGCTTGCATGCGACTGCGACACTGCTTGTACAGGCTGGGGATGACCTTTCTACTAAATGTGGTTCTGCAGAGGAATTTGTAATTTGGAAGTACGACCTTCAAAAAATGCTTGAAACCCACATTCTCCACTAACTGCAAGGGCTGGTCATGAAGGGCAATCATTTCCCCAATGGTCCTGGTTACAACTTTTGAGACTGCCTGCCTTCTACCCCGGGATAGCGTTACCGCACTCCACCCCATTTCCTCCATGGTGGATTGTCGCTTTTGCCACATGTCAGGGGGTTGCTGGCCTGCCACCTGACTGCTAGAAGGGGATGAGGACATGGGCTGACTCTGCTGCTTTCCTACCACTGCACACTTGTTGGAAGGGGTCCCCCGACTGGTACTGCCACCATCCCCAGATGGCAGTAATCTTGTTGGGTGTTGCCTCTTCATATGATGGTTCATGCCAAAATTAGATAGATGTCCCATTTGCTTGCCTCTGCTAATATCCCTGGCACAGTAATTACACCGAGCATAACACGGGTCTTCTGTCACTTTAAAGTGTCTCCAGATCGCAGATGTCTTTTGTGATTCTCCCTTCTCTAACACCTTGGGGGTGGATGCTGGCACTGGAGCTGAGGCAGTGGGTGCACCCTGAGAAGCAATGCCAGAGGGGGCCTCAGTCACCCTCTGTGCCTGTGCTGACTGCTCTTCCTCCTCCTCATTATCACTTTCATCTCTTCCCTGCTGCACATTTGTGGAGGCTAAGACAGGACTAACTGATTCTACTGAAGATTCATCAGCTATTACTTCTTCCGTTTCTGATGAGAATCCCACACAAGAAGATTCTTCATCTGAATCAGAAGCAAACAGTGACTGCGCTACCACAAGGGGCACACATTTCATCCCTAGTGCTCCCAGCCACCGGAGCACAACAGAGGGTAGATTGAAGATATGGGGTACAGAGGAAGTCCTATAGATGGATCATTTTTTAATATCTTAAGTTTTAAGTTTTTAGGAAAATTAAATAGAAAAAGTGCTGAGATAGAAAAGCATTTTAATAAGTGAGGTAGAATTGACTCATTGAAATTTGTAGAAACTCTTGATAGTAAGGGGGAGAAGTATTGGGAAGATATTGATGAGAATGATATATCTAGTTTAAATCAAGGTTGGTTTGAGTTGATGACCAATTCTTTGAAGGAAGAGAGGGTGAAAAATGAAAGAAGAAACTTTGCTAGGTAGGAGATTTCCCCATGGTACATGGTTGAATTAGCAGCTGCTAAAAGAGAATGCCGCAGGTTAGAAAGTGGTGGTTAAAATATCATAGGGTAGAAGTTAAGAAATTTGGAGGATGAGCTAACACTTGCTATTTTAAAGGGATCATTATAGCAAAAATGATATACTAGATGGGGGTGATAAAAGCAGCTAACAACCCAAAAACATTATTTAGGACTGTGAAATTTTTGGTTGGTAATCAGAGGATAAGTCACGTGTTATATGAAGATATCCCAGATTGTGATGAGTTGGCGAATTTTTTTCTAGGAAAAATTGATAACTTAGTAGCTGATGTAGGTAGGATTGAGGATTCCCAAAAGAAGATAGGTGAGGGATTAAGTAGGCAGGAATATTATTTATTTATTTATTTATTTATTTATTTAAGGTTTTTTTATACCGGCATTCAAGAACTCGTTCACATCATGTCGGTTTACAGGAAAACAGGGGTGTGAAAAATACAACCAAAAACATAAATAAACGTGATGAAGAGATGCAGTTACAATTAACAAGGGCTCAAGAACTGGGATTGTAAGAAATAAAGAAAGATAGAGGAGGTTAATTATATACAAGAGAACAAAATAAATATGGAGTCCACTATATACAGCTAAATATGGAGTCCACTATATACAGCTACTTAGCAGAGGAATTATTGATGGATCTTGTTAGGTGGAGTTCGGGAAGGCTTGCCTGAAAAGCCTTCCCGAAAAAAAAGCTGAAAATGAAGAGGTTAGCGTTGGGAGAAGGCTGCTGCTGCCACGAGATCCCGGGGTGGGGGTGGGGGAGAGAGAGAGAGTGAATGAGCGAGCAAACACACATGCTTGCTCGCTCATTCACTCTCTCTCTCCCCCACCCCGGGAACTTGCGGCAGCAGCAGCCTTCTCCCAACGCTAACCTCTTCATTTTCAGCCCTCGCGGAGGCGGAGTCCCATCGGCCGCGGTTGAAGCTCTTCATTTTCCTCCGAGCCGCGCTGCAGTCTTCTTTTCTTCGGTCCGATGCCAAGCGCACTAGCGTGGCCTCTTCTTGCCGCGCACGCACCCGATACTCTCCACTTCCTCTTCCGGGCCGCGGGGGGGGGGGGGGGGGGCGGGAAGAAGAGAGCACGCCGGTGCTGCTGACTCCAGCTGTCCTGCCGCGTTCCGCCCGGGCTGACAGCATTTTAAGCCCAGGCGGAGGAGGACCGGGGAGCAGCTGGGTCAGCGGGAAAGTGTGGCGACACTTGTCTGCGAGCCAGATGCAGCCCTCAAAAGAGCCATGTCTGGCTCGCGAGCCATGGGTTCCCGACCCCTGCTCTAGATCCACCACAAGCAGGATTTAGATGGGGATGTAGCACCAAATTGTTATTAGTGTCCTTACTGGACAATATTTTTCCTGTAGTTGACAGAGGTAAAAAAGTGTTTTTGGTATGTTTGGATCTGTCCAGTGCCTTTGGTTTACTGCAACTTGATTTATTGTTGAAGAGATGTGAAGAAATTGGACTGAAGGACTGTGTCTTAATGTGGAAAACAGGATTTACATTCAGACAACATCCAACAAGGCCTTGATCTGTGCAGTCTGGGTAAACAAGCATTGGGGTAACTTGCTTGATGCAATGGTTACTACCCTTAACCATTAAGCCTTATGCTCACCTTTGATGCAACTTCAACATTACTCTCTGCATCAATGACAGGGGATGGCAGGAAATTTGAGTCAAACAGTTACCAACAAGGGCCCTGAACTTTGTGGTTGATGAAACAGAGAAGTATGGGAAAATAAGTGTGGGAGCTTGCTGGGCAGATTATATGGGCCGATTGGTCTTTTTCTGCCGGCATTTCTATGTTTCTATGTTTCTATACTAGTCTTTAGCATTTAATCTCCCCAGGTGATAAGAAATACCAAATGTCTTAGTCTTTAATGTCCCAAGAGATACCAGATGTTATTAAAGGCCATCCCAGCTATCAGCTTATTGTTGCCAGAATGTCTCAGGAATGCAGGGAACAAATAATGATAGTGTCATGCCCTTATACAATCCCTGCACTCAAATCACATGCAATATATTGAATAATACTTATCAATCATTAGAACGTATTCTGATCCATAGCTCTCTATTCATGGTACAAAGTCTTCCGGAGATCTAGCTAACTTGCCTAAAATTATCTTCCCACAATTTCTAACTCCAAATACCCCCCCAAATCCATATTCCCTCCACCTCCAGATCCTCCCATAAACATAATGTTGCAGAGGTGGACCTTTAGTCCAAGGTGGTTGATGCTACCCAAGGGGAAGCCCCCACGGGTCCCCACCATTGGGAGGTGGAACAGAACGGGAAGAGGAGGCCAACTGGAGCTTCGCCAATACCAGCCCTTGTTCCCCGCAGGTTGAGCCCTTGGGTACCGGGGCCTGCTGGTCTTATGTGGGCCTCCGCATGGTTGATCTCGTGGAGGGTGCTCAAGGCAGGGAGCCAGGAAGCAGCAAAGACACATGGTCCAATGGAGCTGGGTTCAAGACAGGGCCTGGATTCAGAAGCCCAGACAGACTGAAACATGCTAGGAGTCAGGAACACGTTAAGTCTGGGCTTTTAAGTAGGCAAAAGCATAAGAAAGGCCAAGTCCAAGTAGTCAGCTGGATGCAAAGTCAGGTACAAGCTGGAGTCAGAGGAGGCGGCTGAAGACAAGGTCAGGTACAAGCTGGAGTCAGGACAGGTGGCTGGAGACAAGGTCAGGTACAAGCTAAAGTCGGGGCAGGTAGCTAAAGACAAGGTCAGGTACAAGCTAAAGTCAGGGCAGGTGGCTGGATGCAAGGTCAGGTATAATCAAGGGTCAGAGCCAGGGAATCCGTCCAAGGCATGGTCAGGAACAAGCGAGGGTCAAGCCAGAGAATCCGTCTAAAGAATGGTCAGGAACAAGCGAGGGTCAAGCCAAGGAATCCATCCAAGGGGTAGTCAGGAAACAGGAAGCTGGAACTGAAGCACAAGGATTGGAAAAGGAACGCTTGACTAGAACTAGGTCAGGCACAGGAACAGGAACATAAACGAGCAGCAACGAAGCAAATGGCTGGAAGCATGGAGACCTGTTGCCAAGGCAAGGTTTCCCGCCGCGGCCCCTTTAAAGTCGGGGAAGGCACGCATGTGCGCGCCTAAGGCAGACAGATTGAATCTACGTGGTGGTGGTGTCTCCCCTCTATGCATGTGGGAACACCCGACTGGGACTGGAGGAGGCCGGAGGAACCTGGGAGCATAGCAGGAGTGTGAGCGCTTAGGCAACTGCCTACAGCTGCCAGAGAGGAAGGGTCAGGTCCGGGACCCGGGCATTGGGGGTGAGTAGATCCAGTCACGGGCCGGCCACAGCCAGGAAATGCAATACATAAATTCCTTGGTAGTCGCCTGGACCCCCACACCCTCCCTTTCACACCTCCTGTAATGTAGTTGCTGCCCTCCTGCTCTCCAGACTCCCTCTTTCCTAAAAGAAGCCATCCTAGTTGTCCAATGGTGGCCAGGAGTGCCCCCTACACTTTAGACCAGTTGATGCCATTTTCCAAAATGATGCTGGCTCCTCTATCATATTAGGGGAGCACTACCAACCAGGAGGGAACTGTCCTACCAGCAGAGTCATCCCATGTCAATCTTGGCAGGAACAATAGAAAATCTAAGAAGAACTACAACACTACTTATACATCACTGTGAGGAGAATGCCTCACACTTTATTAAGTAAGGTCATTGGAGCTTCCTGAATTAAGAAACATGGCCATAATTCCTTAAAGCACTTCAAGAAAAATTTACTTTGAGATCAATAAAAGAAAATATGAGATGGAAAAGACAAATCACCTGAAATGGAATCAAGTGTTAGTTATTTAATGAAAATTAATATACTGAACAGGAGTTTTCTTTTTTATTTTTTCAGAATGGGTTTAGACAAATGTTTGCAATTTATATGAAGGATTTTCATATTTAATTTCAACAACAATCAATACAGTATTTCTCAAGAATCAATAGCATCAATATTATAACTTCTCCTGGACCATCTGCAAGATTCTCACAATTTAAATGAAACAACAACAATCAAACCAATGACAACTCTATCATCAATTCCATTAAGAGCAGACCCACCCCATCTATGGGGCCGATGCAAAATGATTATGTTGAAAGTGGGTGCCTAGTGTTCACTGCCCGCTTTCCTAGTGCGCCCCCAGGCATCCCTCCTGGGGGTGCCATGCAATATTCAAATTAGGGGTTGTGTTGTCAAGGAGGCGCTAGGGTTGCTGCTGCCATAGCTCTTCTTTAGTGGGCCTCCTCAACATCAGCTGTTGCTCTTGCACTGCGTGCTGGTGGTTAGGTGCAGTGGACATCTTTATTGTTGCTTCCTCTCACCAGGCCTCTTCAGTTTCAGGCTTCCTTTGCCCTATGGCAGTAATAAGAGGCAGTGATTCAGGCCGTGGCAGGGTTCCAGTGGCAGAAGGTTCCCTCTTTTCTTCACTACTCTCATGTGGCTTGGACCTCCATCTCTTGCCAGCTTCTTCCTGCTGCCCATTCTAGGGAACTTGCTAGTTGTTGGTGTCCTGAGCCCCTTCCCAGCAAGCTGACTCCTCTTATCAAGGGGCCCTGCTCATGTCTGGAATTGTAAAAGTGGTGCTTCCACCTCCAGGTCCAGTCCCCCCTATTATGGGGTACACAATTCAGATCAGGGTGACTGGTAGCTTGCCTGTTCCTCCTCCTTGGCAGGGCACTGCCTCATCCCTTCCTCCCAGGGTAGTAACACCACTCCTAGGAACTAAGACATCTCAACTTCACCTCTCCACAGATGTCAGTGAGCTCTCTTGATTCCTCCTTGACCAAAGTTTTGTGACACCATTCTTGACATGTGGCATGGGGATCCTCAGACTTGACCCGTCTCCTATAGGCAGGAATGGTAGCCATCTTGGCTCCATTATTTCCTATAGGACACTTTATAGCAGAGACTCCAAACGATTTGAAAGTCTATAACAAATTGTTTTTAACATCATTCTTTGTCAAAAATACCTTCCCTGTTCAAATGCCATCTATAAACCAGTGCCAGCAAGTCCCAGGGCTAGTCTCACTATCCCAGACCTCTACTATTCCTCTCATTCATCAGACTTCCACCAGCAGGGAAGAGAACCAAGCCTCCAAGGCCCTAGGTGGTATGGGTGGTTATCCAGCACAGTCTCTTAATCTCCCCACTCCTCACTTTCACTGTCCCAATTGGTACTCACTTATACCATTCTTCATATCATTTCTCAAGCAAGAGATAATAAGAACCAGGCAGTAGACTGAGAGTGGTGTTCAAAACAAAAATATTTACTGCAACTTAAAAAATAAAATCCAAGTAAGAATAGCAAAAATCACCATAAAAATTAAATAACTTCAAGTATTACAGTCTCTTTATCCATCTCCAATGCTTGAATCGGTGTTCTTTCCCTAGTAGTTAGAAAGGAAGAACAGTGGATCAACTGAAAGGGCAGGAAGGTGAAGGCCAAAACAATTTCTCCCCTCAAAACTAGCTTGTACTTCTTCTGCCAAGAAACATTTCTTTCCAGAGCAGCACCAGCCCACTTGACTGGTAAACAGGCAGTTTTAATCCTACTCCTTTCAAGAACAGGGACTTCCCTTCCAAGGTTGAAAAACAAACTCATTATCTTTTAGGGAAAGGCTCTCTTCTTTACTCTTCTTCATGCAGGACCACCTGATCCGTGAGGGCACAAAAGATACTATTTCTCCCTGTTTTTCCACATAGTAGGATATGGAACTTGCTGGGACCATGAATAGAAAACTTCAGTCCTCTCAAAACCAAAACTACAGCAAAACACCCAGTGCTCATGCTCAACCCAGTTTATAAAGGGGAGCTAAGCCAATCAATGCACCAGGAGAAATTAAACTTTTGGGGATGGTCTAAAAAGGCTGACTGCTTCCCAAATGAAAATGTATGAGCAAGGAAACATGCTTTTTACATATGGATACGATGCTTTGCGTGCATTTGAATATTTTATGCGTGCAAATGCACGCAAAGCAGCTCATCTAAATAGAGGGTGTTTGTTTATAGGTCAAATATCATGCAATATCGCAAATATTGTGCAATATTGCCACAACATGGGTATAATTGCGCGATAAACAGTGTTTTGCATGTGATGAATGCTGTTTTTCGCATGTTATACTCTTTTCGCAGTTTAGTAAATGATTCTCTTAGATTGGGAGCCCTCTGGGGACAGAATAATACCTACAGTATCTGAATGTAATCTACTTGAAAAGCAGAATGTCTATCAATCAAATGCAACATTTACTTTGTCAAACTAGGTAGAAAGCAAAGCAGATGAGGCAGCAGATCAATGGCTTTCCTGTAGAAAGTATACTTTCACTACTATTAGATAACATTTATAGTACTGACCAACCAACTAACCAATTTAAAATCAAAACATTTTGCTTATACATATGATCATCGTATAAAAGACCAAAACACTAGTTTTGACATGGCTGAAGGATCTCTTAGTGAAGCATTAATTAATACTGAGAATATAATACAGAGCACTATACTGAGAACTATTTGAGTAACAACTAAGTGAAAATACAATTAAGTGCATTTCATCTGAAAAATCTAAAGGTTAACCACTGGCTCAACATTACTTTGGCTGAGAGCCCATTATCAAACTTTTCAAACCCAGTTTAGATATAGTCTCACCAACTTGAAAAGGGGAGCTAGCCCTTCAGCTATTCAAGTCACTACTTTGTCTTTAGCTTCTCCTAGCTATCCAAGTTACTGATCTGTCTTTAGCTTCTCATCTGCTGAAAATGCATGCCCTATAAGACAGCAATCTATAGAAGCAAAGCACCTAACTTCTATTTTGATTGATAGCCTATCGGGTTAAACAGTATTTACGTGCTGACTTGGATTACTCTGTCTGACATCAGAAGATCTATGAACAGCAGGATAAAATGATGTAGATAAATTGAAGATAAAAGACACCCAGCTGAATGATCATTCTGCTTATACAAATGACTGAAGTCTCACAGGAGTTTTCTTACCAACACTTAACCTCTCAGTGCCACATCCAAGGAGAAATAGCTGCAGAGATGAATGAAGAAGTTAAAAATAATACTTAAGACAAAATGCATATTCCAGCAATTGAGTCCTTATCACCAAAGGCTGGCAAAAATGGTGATACCCTGATCACTTACACACCAGTGTAGGATATTTGAAAAAATCAGTGAAGAAATGGAGCTATATCACTGATTCAACCAGCTGTGACTGCTGCATTGAAACTCAAGGTAACAGCTGATAATGTATCCATTGCTTAAAAATTGTTCCACAAGCAAAGACCTGCGGAATACAATGAACAAGCTCAAGACTGACAAAATGTTCAGACATGGCTTAAAGACACAAGAAGAAGATTGTGCCTGATTCACTAAGGTGATTTTCTTTTTTTGGGTGTATAGGAAAAATCCTCGAATCAGGCCTTTAATGGTATGGGACCCAATATTCAGCACTACTTAGCTGGCTACGTAGCAACTTATCTGTCTAAGTGGTGGTTGCTGGCTAGCTTGCTGCAGTTAGCCAGATGTCCGATGGGCGGATCAGAGTGGTGTTACTTATCTGGCTAACTTAACTGGATAAGAAGCAATATTCATTAATTGGATAAGTTAGACCCGCCGTACAGCAGATATAAGTTAGCTGGATATAACTTATCCAGCTAAACAGAGATAATGTAGCCGGGCAAGTCTTATTCAGCTAACTTATCTAAATGTTTTGCTATGAATATCTACCTCTTAATATGCAAAATTATTTTCCGTTAAAAAAGTTTTCTACTTTCTTATAAGGGTCTGGATAATTCCTTGTGCTTTTTGTCATTCTTTACTTTCTTTCTCCATCTGCACATTCCCCTTCTTTTTTCCTTTCCATTCTTTTATTCTCAAATTTCTTTTCCTGTATCTGCTCCTTTATCTCTTCTTATACTATGCTCTTTGGGGCAGATTTTAAAAAAGTACGCCCGGCGCAAATTTGGCAGCCTGTGCGCGCCGAGCCGCGCAGCCTGCCTCCGTTCCCTTCCACCCCCTGCACCTTCCCCTCCCCTCCCCTACCTAACCCACCCCCAGCCCTATCTAACCCCCCCCCCCCACCTTTGTTTGAAAAGTTACGCCGGCTGCCGGCGTGCGATTCCCCGGCCCGGGAGCAGTTTCGGAGGCCTTGGCCACGCCCCCGAAACACCCCTGGGCTGGAACCATGCCCTCGGCCCTGTCCCCGGACGATGCGCCGCCGTGACACGCCCTCCAACACGCCTCACCAGGAAAGCCCCGGGACTTACGCGCATCCCGGGGCTTGCGCGCGCTGCCAAGCCTATTCAACATAGGCTCGGCGTGCGCAGAGGGAGCTTGGGGCAGATTTTTGGGGGGTACGCGCGTATCGTACGTGCGTACCCCTTTGAAAATCTGCCCCTTTGTCTCTGTCTCAGCTGTGCTTGTTCCTCATCTGTCTGCACAACACCAATCTCTCCTTTCTTCCTCCTCTCTGCTAATCTTTCACCTCTACAACCTTCTTCTCCTTTCGCTTTCCTCGAGACTCCCCACTAGCATTATAT
Organism: Rhinatrema bivittatum; assembly: GCF_901001135.1. NCBI lineage: Eukaryota > Metazoa > Chordata > Amphibia > Gymnophiona > Rhinatrematidae > Rhinatrema > Rhinatrema bivittatum. The sequence continues at coordinate 614,202,096 of NC_042615.1, read as the reverse complement.
TCATGCCTTGCTGACTGTGCTGCTTCCACTTGCTGCAGGTCTCTGTTCATCAAGATCCAGGTGGCCCTGGGAGAGATCCTGCAGGCCCTTGTCTGGGCTCGGTGGTGGAGACCGCAGAACAGGAGAGGAACGGCAGCAGGTGTCACTGGGCCAGATTCAGGGGCACAGTAGTCACTAGGTTGGTGCCTGGGGGAGGGGTGGATGTGAAGAAATGTTGCATCGACCACTGTTGCACCAACCTGGGTGATGATGAAGTGAAGAGAAGCTGCAGCAGCTGTCATGGGTCAATCTTGGTAGCAGTGAAGAGGAGTAGGGATGATAAATGAGGGTCGATGGCAGTTTCCAGGGAATTTGCAGTGGGAGGTAAATTTCATTTGCATTGATTGCAGAATTATGGTAAACTGGGGGCATTAATTATTTGGAAAAGGATGAAGATATTTCATTTTCTATAACAAAGGTAAATAAATAGTGTGGTTGCTGTGTTAGTCCACTTGGATATATAGAAATAAAGGTTAACAAATAAGCTGTAGGTGATACCTTTTATTATTGGATTAATTTAATAGGTTTGTGACTAGCTTTTGAGAATTATGCTTCCTTCTTCAGGTCAGTGCAAAATGAGTTAGGCTTGAAATTGCCTGAATATACAAGCAAATTCTAGATATATATTACCTAGCTCATTTTGCACAGATTTGATAAAAGAAGTATAGCACTTGAAATTTAATCACCAATTATGGTAGTCCAATAAAAAGGCAACACCTACAACTTATTTGCTGAGTTTTATTTCTATGTCAAAGAAATGAAAGTATTGACTTTGAGCAACCCTGTATCTGAATACTTAGATGAAAAAGATGGACTGAAAATAAAGACATGAAAGAGATCATTGCAACTTGCAATGTGATTAACTTTAGTGAAATTAGTAAGAAATGGCATGCAAATAAGTGCATAAAATGTGGATGTTACGTGAGGGGACTGAAAACTGTTTTTATCTACTAGTTGTTCCTGACCAAATTAAATGAAAAATGACAAAGAAAAGTCATAGAGGTACAGAAGTAAATAATGCAATATCACTCTATCTGAGTATTATCAGGTTCCCACCCTTCAGGAACCAATAGAGTCAGAACATAGATTATAGAAACATAGAAATGACGGCAGAAGAAAACCAAATGCCCATCCAGTCTGTCCAGCAAGCTTCACACTTTTTTTTTTCTCATACTTATCTGTTTCTCTTGGCTCTTAGTAACCTTTTGGTTCTATTTCCCTTCCACCCCCACCATTAATGTAGAGAGCAGTGTTGGAACTGCATCTAAGTGAAATATCTAGCTTATTTAGTTAGGGGTAGTAACCGCTGCAATAAGCAAGCTATACCCATGCTTATTTGTTTACCCAGACTATGTAATTCAGTCCTTGTTGGTTGTTGTCTGTATATAGATCCACTTTTCTTAATTCCCCCTGCCGTTGAAGCAGAGAGCTATGCTGGATATGCGTGAAGTATCGGTATTTCTCCCCTGCTGTTGAAGCAGAGAGCTATGCTGGATATGCATTGAAAGTGAAGTATCAGGCTTATTTGGTTTGGGGTAGTAACCACCATAACAAGCAAGCTACTCCCCACTTTTTTGTGAATGCAAATCCTTTTTTCCACATTTCCTCTTGCTGTTGAAGCTTAGAGCAATGTTGGAGTCGCATTAACCATGTGTATGTTTTTGAATATGGGTATTGTCTCCAGGTAGTAGCCGTCATTCCCGCGAGCTACCCACTCTTCATTCACGTCCTCTAGACTTTATGGATCCACAGTGTTTATCTCACACCCCTTTGAAGTCCTTCACAGTTCTGGTCTTCACCACTTCCTCCGGACGGGCATTCCAGGCATCCACCACCCTCTCCGTGAAGAACAGGGCCAAGCTCTGGGTGTGGGCACCTGGCTGGGCCATGGACAGGCTGAGAATAGTTGGGGAGGCTGGCAGTTGGGGTGACAGTCCAGGACCTGGAGTCAGGAACAAGTAGCACAAGCACACTGGAATGGTAAGCAGCAGTGCAGGCCAGGAACTAGAGTCCGGAAGAAAGTCACAAATTTGAGGAAGGTGGTTCTGGTTCAAGAGGCAGGTCAGTCTTTGAGTTACTGCAAACAACTTACTGCTTTTCAGACACTCCTTTGGCCCCTGACAATCCCTGATACCCAGGCGTGTGGCCTATAGGATTCATCTTTTCTACTGCTTCTACTTGCTTCAGGGTTTCAGCTGGTCCAAATTTTAGGACTCCTGTCTTGTATTCTGGGTTTAACCTCTGGTTCAAACCCCTCTTGGAGTCTTGCCTTAACAGGCATACTCTGCTCATACCAGTGCTGAGTGAACTAGTTCAGCTTTGTATCTAGAACATCAGTACTCAGGTTGATTCGGCTAATCTTAACCACATAAATCCACCCATCTTTAGATTTTACCTTGCAATTATGTGTCTGCTAAGATCAAAGCCTTAATGAGGCCACTGTATTATACAGGATGCACTGTTATGTAAGCAGAATTGTTTATATCGTTAATTTCCAGTTACTATAGATATTGTGACTGTGGCAAATGTTATTAATGTTTTAAAAATGTATGTATGCTTCATAGTTATTATTTGCCATGAACATAGGATAAATGTTGAATAAACATGTTTTTAAATAAATACATTCTGTTAACAGGAAATTATCTTGAATCTCTACAGGTAGACTTCAGATTATCATTGCATGGGGGGGGGGGGAGGGGAAAGATGTGAGAGAGAGTTAAGATATCTTTGTTCTTTTGAAAGGTTCTTCCAGCTGCTCATATCTTATTCCCCATCCTCTAAACTAAGATTAAAGGTTGCTGCAGGGAATACCATTAGCTTGAACAATTCAATAGTAGAAATTGCTGCAATAGACAGACTAAAATCTTCCTATCCCCATTACCAAAATAATAATAACAATATATATAATTGTAGCTAGCACCATTTGGCAGCAGACTAGGCATGGGCAAGCCAGAAACTTTGATGGGCAAGCCAAATCGAAGTCAAATAGAAGAATCTGGCTTGTTTCTCAGAGCCAGACATGATCCAAGTTGAATTCATTAGCACAGAATAAAAAAAGAGCGAGCAGTTCTCACAGAAATTAAAAGAAGCACCAATGAAAATGCCAGGAGAAAATAAGAACTATGAGGTGGATTCATCCCCAGAGGCTTTGGCCTGTGCTAGTCAAACAGTGTCCAAATATTGGGTTTTTCCAAATATTTACTGTCATAAAAGGGGATAATCAGCTGCTATTTAGTATGTTTGAAGTACTTCAAAGGTTATTTGTAAGGGCCTGAATAAAGATACAGTTATGTGGAGCTTGCAAGAAGTGTGGTTTGCCTAATCGTTCCATGATCAGGCTTCTCTCTCCAATCCAAGTATGAAAGGCTTATTCAGCTACCTGGATAATCAGTTTTCATTTGTCTCCCTGAGACCCCTATCTCAAATATATTTTCTCCTGCTCAGAGCACTTTTAAAACAAATTGGAGAAAATTATTTTTCACTCAAAGCACAATTAAGCTCTGGAATTTGTTTCCAGAGAATGTGGTTAAGGCAGTTAGCATAGCTGGGTTCAAAAAAAGGTTTGGGCAAGTTCCTGGAGGAGAAGTCCATAAACTGCTATTAATCAAGCTGACTCAAGGAATAACCTCTGCTTATCACTGGCATTAGTAGCATGGAATCTATTTAATGTTTGGGTACTAGCCAAGTACTTGTAACCTGGATTGGCCACTGTTAGAAACAGGATGCTGGGCTTGATAGACCCCCTTGTCTGACCCAGTATGGTAACATCTTATGTTCTTATGAGCTCTTATTGTGCCATCTGATGTAAAATGAGGGAGTACCTCAAAGAAGAGCTGCAGGGGAGTCTAAGGCACTTGCACATGGGACCCATGTCCTGATTTTATTTGACAATGCTCTGAATTTGGTGCTCTTAAAAAAGAACACAAAGCAATGGATGACAACGGTTCAGATTAGACAGGAGGAAGCATTTCACAAAGCACTGCTACTTCTCCCACCTACTCTCCTTCTCCTGCCAAGGGACAAGCATATACCAACAATGGAGAGGGGGATAAGAGGACCCAGTAGAGAACAGAAGAGCACCATGAAGTTAGCAAGTAGCACATTTAAAACAAATTGGAGAAAATTCTTTTTCACTCAATGCACAATTAAGCTCTGGAATTCATTGCCAGAGGATGTGGTTAAGGCAGTTAGTATAGCTGGGTTTAAAAAAGGTTTGGATAAGTTCCTAAAGAAGTCCATAAACTGCTATTAATCAATAGGGAATAACCATTGCATGTTGCCAGCATTAGTAGCATGGGATCTATTTAATGTTTTGGTACTTGCCAGGTACTTGTGACTTAGATTGGCAAGTGTTGGAAACATGATACAGGGCTTGATGGACCCTTGGTCTGATCCAGTATGGCATATTTTATGTTCTTATGTTCTTATGAGCTGCAATGTTTGTGCAGCTGTTTCTCGTGCCCCTGTCCCATGCTCTGCATGTGCTGCCTGTTTTCATAGGAACAGGAGGGAGAGGGGCTACGTAGCACACCACCTGACCTTCTCTGCTTCCAGGATGCCACAACTTGTAATAATGACAAAAATGGAGATGAGGGAACTACCACCCAGGCTCCAGGCAGGCAGACAAGCAGTGAAAGATGTAGCGGGAGGAATAGTAGTTAAATACTGAAAGGGGAGTGAGGTGAGGAGGGGTTGAAACTAGAGGAGGTGGGGGAGGGGTAAATGCAGGGGGAGGATGCTAGGAGATAAAAACTGAGGGTTGGACAAATTGAGGGTGAATACTGGGGAGAATCGAGAAGGTACTGAATGCTGGGGGAGTGAGGAACAGGTGATGCTAGAATTGGATAGCTGGACAAGAAGCAGGTAAATAGCATTTTCTGAAATCAACATTGCAAACTTGGCCTGCTTGGCATACCTTTTCTCTTCAAAGTCTACAGTGCCACATGTTCCACAGCAGATGTGAGAAAAACAGGACCAGGAATGGGGAGGAACAGAGGAAATGAATGAGAACTATGTGGATTGGTGGTAGATGGGGTATGAGAGAGTCTAGGGTCAGAAGAACAAAGAAAAGCAATGAATGGGTTTTAAAACAGTTGTGGCCAGGACCATTAAAGGGACATAGGAGAACAGGTGTGGGAAAGAACAAGTGGAAATGAAGTAGAGTAGTGATCCAGTGCCCTTGTTCTAAGATTTATGTAGGCTGGACAAAATGGATGGTCAAAACGAAACTTGTGGAACATCAGAACTGTTTATATACAGTAAAATTACAAGCTTTTTGGTTGACCACTATATTGCCAATATCCACAGATTTGAGGCTTTGCAGTCGTCTGTGTTTGATGAAGTCCCAGTGTATTATTCTGCACAGGAGCAAGAATGGAATCACAGGGAACAACAATGGATTTTTACATTGGACATTGTACAACCCAATGGCATGTTTACTGAGGTGGAGTAGGCCTCATTAGTGTAATACTACAAATGTTAAAAAATGGATGATAGTCTGTTGGATGTCCATTTATTACAGTTTCTTTGGACAATCAATCAGATAAGCATATCTGGATTTTGAATCAAGATAAGTCTTTTTGGATTTTAAATTGCATAACAAAAGTTTGATAATTAATTTCTAAAATATATTGTTTGTGCTGATGATTAAAATATGGATCAGGCAGAAAAGCTTTTTGATTCTAGCTCTTAGTATGAAGATACATTTAAGTATTGGTTACAGAAGCTGCCTTTGATTCTGATTTTATGCAAGTGATAAAGTATTGGGATAGGGATGGCTTGTCTCTTGTGTGAGTTAATATTATGCAACTCTCCCCATTTTGGACTCTTTGGGAGTAATTTTCAAAAGGATTTTGCACACCTAAAACTGAGTTTTACATGTGTAAATACACTTTACGCATCTAAGTGAGCTTTTGAAAATTGTTACAACATATTATCAATAGGTTTTACATGCATAAGTGCACTTTACAGGGGTAAAGGGCTTTTGAAAATTGCTATGATAGTATGTTACATTTACGTGCAAAACTCCTCTGAAAATTCCCTCCTATTTGATTTGGTAATACAAAAACCCTTTTGCTTTAAAGGGACACAATGCTGCCACTACATTGCCTTGTTTCCCTCACCGGTGCCATCCTACTGAGGGATAAGAACATAAGAACATGCCATACTGAGTCAGACCAAGGGTCCATCAAGCCCAGCATCCTGTTTCCAACAGTGGCCTAGCCAGGCCATAAGAACCTGGCAAGTACCCAAAATCTAAGTCTAATCCATGTTACCATTGCTAGTAATAGCTGTGGCTATTTTCTAAGTCAACTTAATTAATAGCAGGTAATGGGCTTCTCCTCCAAGAACTTATCCAATCTTTTTTTAAACACAGCTATACTAACTGCACTAACCACATCCTCTGGCAACAAATTCCAGTTTAATTGTGCGGTGAATAAAAAAGAACTTTCTCCGATTAGTTTTAAATGTGCCACATGCTAACTTCATGGAGTGCCCCCTAGTCTTTCTATTATCCGAAAGAGTAAATAACTGATTCACATCTACCCGTTCTAGACCTCTCATGATTTTAAACACCTCTATCATATCCCCCCTCAGCCGTCTCTTCTACAAGCTGAAAAGTCCTAACCTCTTTAGTCTTTCCTCATAGGGGAACTGTTCCATTCCCCTTATCATTTTGGTAGCCCTGTTCTCTGTACCTTCTCCATCGCAATTATATCTTTTTTGAGATGCGGCGACCAGAATTGTACACAATATTCAAGGTGCGGTCTCATCATGGAGTGATACAGAGGCATTATGACATTTTCTGTTTTATTCACCATTCCCTTTCTAATAATTCCCAACATTCTGTTTGCTTTTTTGACTGCCGCAGCACCCTGAGCCGACAATTTCAATGTGTTATCCACTATGACGCCTAGATCTCTTTCTTGGGTTGTAGCACCTAATATGGAACCTAACATTGTGTAACCTAACATTGTGTAACTGATTTGTTTTCATAGCCTTCCAGGTATGCCTCTTCCTCTTTCCCTCTTCATCCCTCTGCATATCCTCACACATATCCCACTAATTGTCCCTGTTCTTTCAGGTAGTCTTGTGAAGTACACAGTTTATTTTTCACCACTAACTTAGGCCTAGATTCATCAAATTGCTATATTTATTGCAGGGATATGTTGTGTTGGCAGCTGCAATAAAAAGGGGTGTGGCTATGCAAATTTGAGACATTCTACATCACCCAGTAAAAAAAATTGTTGCCTGCGATAATTTTTTTGTGTCGCGGGACGCAGTATCGCAGTGTGCCGTGCGTCCAAACCGGGAGATATGCACAGAAGTCAGGCTGGTATGGGCAGAATGGTTTTCAAAGCCTCCCTGTCTCCCACTATGCACACAAGTGAAACATTTCAAAAGAGGGGTAGGGCATAGGTGTGTCGGGGATGCCAAAAGAAGTGCATTTATATTATTTACATGCACAAGTGGATGGCGTGTAAGTCATAAAATAAAAATTCTAGGCTAGTCAGTGGCCTATTAACAAGTTCGGGGCTAACAGGGGGAAAGGAAAACAAATAAACTAGGGGGATTTGGAAGTCCTATCCCTAGCTTGGGTGAACTGGGAACAAACTGGTGAAACTGGCAATGGCTTTGGCGCGTGCTTCTTTTAGTGTAAAACATTTTATTAACAAAAGTTACCAAATTACACAAATCTTCGGCGTGCAGTGTCTCTTATGCACTCCAAAGGCAAATCGGGGAAACAATCAAATATTTTCCATTTTCACTTTCTTCTTTCCTCTCAACACCCCCTTTGCTACTCAGAACAAATCCCTTACCCCCTATCCCATCCTTAACACCCCCCCCCCCCATTTATGTGATGAAGCGGTATTTGCACATATACACACGAATGTAACACAATAGTCACAGCCATTATAACATAGCCCTGTATATGCGCACATGGTATCAAATAGACTGAAAGAACATACGTGTGCCCTATTTGATATGTAATTCAAATATTACAGAACTCCGTATATCGTACTCATAAATTTCACCGCAGAATATACATCTATAAAATATTCATAAATTCTATATAGTGAAAGGTAGTGGTTTCATATGTTCTTACGGCAGGAACCATTCAGGTTCTCCCGTCCTTATAGTTTTAATCATTAACGCATCAATCTTCCACCTCTTTATTTAATTTTGTGTAAATTGCTGTGAAATTTATAAAATATTATGGTGCATTTATAACGTGCTTCATTTCTTTTCTTAATTTAAATATGCCATGCTCGGCTTTCTCATATATGTTCAGACCGCCCAAAATATTACTTAGCTGCGAGTAGATGGCGTCTTTCATGAAAGAAAAGAAATGAAACACGTTATAAGTGCACTATAATATTTTATAAATTTCACAGCATTTTACACAAAATTAAAAAAAGAGGTGGAAGGTTGATGCGTTAATGATTAAAACTATAAGGATGGAATAACCTGTATGGTTCCTGTCGTAAGAACATATGAAACCACTACCTTTCACTTTATAGAATTTATGAATATTTTATAGATGTATATTCTGCGGTGAAATTTATGAGTGCGATATATGGGGTTCTGTAATATTTGAATTATGTTTTAATGAGGAACCTTCGTAGATAATCATTTGAGATACTATTTGATATGCATGCACACATGTGCGTGCAAATCCCGCTTCGATCACATAAATGGGAACGTGAGCCAGCCAGTTTCCCACTACTATTACATTTCCTCTTAACATGGAAGATTTAGGTAGAAAGGGCAGGTAAGAAAATATTTTTTTGGCCAGCAGAGCTGTCTAGATGTGTATGAGAAAAGCCCTTATTTTAGTGTTCCCGATATTAGCTACAATAATAGTCCCGATCTGCAATAATGGTGCCAATCCTGCAATACAAACTATTTTTTCACTCTAACACATACAAAAAAAGATGTTGTTAATTCCGACGTAAAATCCCACATTAGTGTGTGAGAAATTTTCGCGACAGATGGTAGGAGTCCCTCATTTGCATAAAAAGTTAGCTTTTGCATGCTCATTATCAAATTTGCATACAAACACATGACAGGATAAAGATTGTGTGTTTATCATGCATTATACCCCTTTTATCGTGTGTTGAGGCCCTAGCATGATTTGATAAATGACTCTGTTATGTGAGGGACCAATTTAATCAACTTCTATCCACAGTACCCCTAATCTAATTTGAATTTTTGTCAATGAATGTGTCACAGGGGTCCCTCTCCAGATGGAATGAGGAAGGAATCCAGAGAGGTACAGCTGCATCAAGGGAGGCGATCCACTATGTGAGGCACTAAAACGGGGTCTTCTTCTAAGGCCACAGCCATTCCCCTTCTGTTTAGCCTAAGGGTGTAGGCTGCAGTCGGGGCTGAGGTTTCAGGAGGACTTGTTGTGGATGGAAATCCAGCAAGGAACAAGAATCCAGCGTGGATCCAGAATCTGAAGTGGATCAGGAATTCAATGTGGATCAGGAATTTAGTGTGGAAGAGGAATCTGGAATGGATCAGGAATCCAGGCTAGTTGAACAGCATTCCCACAGGTGAAGATCTTAGGAGACTAGACCAGTAAAGGTATGCCAGGGCTCCATATATCCAGTCCTCAATCTGGGGACACACACAGTGCTAGCCCAATTGGGAGTTTCCAGGGGTGGTGAGTAGCTCCCACCAAGTCGATTAGATAATTGCATTGTGGTGGTCTAAAATTCAACCAGTCTTGTGGCTAACCCTAAGAGTCTATGCTCAGATCTCCAGGGACTGAATTTTGAGGCCTGCTAACAACCTGTCCAACCAAGATCCTGATTCCTCTCTCAGACAGATGCATGTCATTCCTTAAATCAAATATTGTATCTTTCCGTGTATCACTTTAGCCCCTACGAAGTTCAGCTGTTTGGCCTTGTATTAAAAATTCTGGTGTGACATAATCTACCCTTTCCCTTACCAGACAAAAACAAGTCCTTTGAACATCCTGCTGCCTAAGACCCTCCCCTAATTTCTTAAATTCCTCCTTTACTATGTTAACTGGCTCCTCTTAGCCCAAGTGGACTTTCTCATCATCCTCCACTTCCATTGCTTTTTACCAGCCGTCTTATAGATGAGGTTTGTATCCTGTTAGTTGAGGAAACTGTCAGGCATTTGTTCTTCTTGTTTTCCTCTAATTCTGCTCTCACGTCAGTTCCCCTGAGGGCTTGGTCCCTTATTTGCTCCATTTTTGGATCTCTTAATATGCTATTAGTTACTTTTATGGTGGGATTCCTCCTTCAATTCTGTGTCCACATCAGGTACCTTTGTGGTTATATTTTCTACTGATAATACCATGAAGGAGCTCCTGAGTAGTATCATATAGAGAACATGTCTCTGACTCACAGGTCTTACCAGAACCCACCATAATCCATTTAGTCCTACTCCTACAGAATCTTTGTGGGCGTGGAGGTAGACATGCTAGATACAAAATATGGAGAGAGGCCCCTTTATTACTAGCCAGTTCTACCTGAAGCTGAGCCAACTCTGTCTTTAATCTAGAGAGCTTGACATTGAATAACAATGAAACTTCCATAAGGTTTCTCTAAAGACTAAAGCAGAACTCTCATGGTATTTAACCTGTTATTTCTGTTTAGATTTTGTAAAAGTCCAAATTCAGTCTGGCCAGATTGGAAAGTTAGCCAGAGAAACGTATTCAGCTAACTTTGGAGGGATATTCAGTGGTGTAGCTGTACTATTGAATATAGGTGGTTATCTTAAAAATAGTCATATAAGTTTATCTGGCTCTATGGCATGACCAGAGCTAGTCAGATAGCTTATACATCTAGACTAACTCCACCCAGAAACACCCCTGGAATGCCCCTGCATTATTCAGCTAAATTTTAGCTAGATAAGTGCCCAAAATATTTAAATTTGGCATTCAGCCGGATAACTCACAAGTTATCCAGCTAAATACCGCTGAATATGGAGCCTTTAATTTATAAGACTTTTCACAACTTCCTTGCTAATGGATAGCAACTAGATAGACTAGGGGCCAGACGGAGTAACCATGGTTCAACTCATTATCCTCATCTAGGGCCTGATTAACAAATGCTTTTCATCCATTCTGTGTTTATGCTAATAAAAAGGTTTCGTGAATCAGGCCCTGCTTGTGCTAGGTTCAAGCTAGACTGAAACATTAAGGCTGGCCGAGAATTGCAGAAAAATAGATCTTTCTCATATCTCACACACAGACTATGGATGAACATTATTTTAATTGTATAGAGTTCATTAAATGTGGTAATACGTCGAGGTCTACATAAAATGAGGTAAAGGCCTATTACTGTGGGATCTGTAATTTATGAAAAATTGTGATTTTAGAAGGAGCTTATTGATCAGCTGTTTGATGCCAGTTGGCCACTGATCAGTTATTTCCTGCAATGTTTGCTGTCTTATCTGCTATTCAGCCTCAAGTATTTGAAATTCATCCTGCAATTTAGGTAGGGCCTTAGTTCTCAGTAATTTTTAATCCTTATGAATACAATTTTTATAGCTTAATTCAAACTAAATATTTGGATTGTGTATTGGCCATAGGCCCTACATTACTTGTAATTAAAGCCTGTATCAGAAAACTGGATTGGACTATTTGGGCTTTTTAATATATAATTCACCCACATATGACCAGATCATCACCTGAATATTTACTTTGAACAGGACCCAGATCACATTTTTTTCAGCTTTTATTCAGAGGGAATACTCAGCTAATACACCATTACTCACTTTATAGAATGGTTTAATTTCTTTTTTTTTCACAAATGCAAAATTGCTATACAGAAATGAAAGGATTTGGGCTATTTTGTTTTTATTTTAGGTAAGATTATAGAAGCTTTTAATTTAACCTAAAATTACATTTTAGTCACCGTGCCAAATATATTTTGCACAGCCCTACGGATGCTGAAAGTGTAATATTTCAAACTGTAGAATGGTAACAGATCCCAGAAATTGAAATGTCTCTATCTCCCTTAGCAAAATGCAGAAACAAACATTAAACAGCTGCAAACATTAATTTTCTGTGCTGACTGGCATTTGCATGCTGACTAGTTCCTCAGAGAGAGAGAGATGATGTCATAGTTGAGCACTCCACAGACTTGTGACACACAATATTGAGAATCGTTGTACATCTAGGCCTCTGTTTCCTTTCAAAATTACTGGTGCCTTAATGAGATTTTGCATAATGTTTTCCTTACATATATATTTTCTTTCCTGTGGATTTCTTACATTAACAGCAGGGAATAATATCCTTGGGCCCCTGTGCCTAATACTGACTTAGGTCACTACTGTTTTTAAATAATTGGACTATAGGATAAAGTTTATTTCAGTTGATTTGATGGACTTGATAATGGGTAAATTGACTGTGGTATTTTTTACCATGATGTAATATATAAACTGCCACCTAGTAGGATAATTTTTTTGAACAAGTTTATCTTTAAAGAGAGACTTACACTGATTCAGATTAATATTTTATTTTCTACAGTATCCTTAGTAGTCTCTGCAGCCTTGTTCCTCTGCTCTCTAAAGACTAATGCCTGATTAGCCAGGAATCCCTTGCTGGCATCTGGGCTGGAATGGTTCCTCCTTTGAGGTACACCCTCAGTAGTGTTGGCTAGTAGTGGTAAGGGGTGTCACCCTCTCTCCTCTGGCCTGATCACACCACCTCTCTGGAGTGCTCAAGCCTGGCTAGCCCCATTGGACAGGGGATTTAGACTTGGAGAGAGGTAAACAGTAGAGTGCCTCAGGGTTTTGTACTTGGACCAGTGCTTTTTAATATTTTTATAAATGATCTTAAAGATGAATGATGAGTGAGGTGATCAAATATGCAGATGACACACAATTATTCAGAGTACTTAAATCACAGGCAGATATTGCTAATTTGCAGGAGGACCTTGCTAGACTGGAAGATTGGGAATCCAAATGGCAGATGAAATTTAATGTGGACAAGTGCAAGATGATGCATAGAGGGAAAAATAACCCATGCAGTAGTTACAGGATGTTAGGTTTCATGTTAGGAGTTACCACCAGGAAAAAGATCTGGGTATCATAATGGATAATATATTGAAACAGTTGGCTCAGTGTGCTGTGGTGCTTATAAAAGCAAACAGAATGTTAGGAAAATTAGGAAGGGAATGGTGAATAAAACAGAGAATGCCTTAATGCCTCTGTATCACTCCATGGTGAGACAACATCTTGAGAACTGGGTTCAGGTCTGGTCACTGCATCTCAAAAAAGATATAGATGTAATGGAGAAGGTACAGAGAAGGGCGATCAAAATGATGAAGGGCATGAAATGGCTCTCCTATGAGGAAAGGCTAAAGAGGTTAGGGCTTGGAGAAGAGACGGTTAAGGGGGAATATGTTAGAAGTCTATACAATTATGAAAGGAATATAATGGGCAAATGTAAATCAGTTATTTACTCTTTCAAATAATAGAAGGACTGGAGGTACAAAATGAAGTTAGCAAGTAGCACATTTAAAAAAATCGAAGAACATTCTTCTTCACTCAATGCATAATTAAGGCAGTTAGCTTATCTGGGTTTAAAAAAAGTTTGGACAAATTCCTGGAAAAGTCCATAAACTGTTACTAACCAGGTTGACTTAGGGAATAGCCAATACTTATTACTGGCATTAGTAGCATGGGATCTATTTAATGTTTGGGTACTTGCCAGGTACTTATTTCCTGGATAGGCGACTGTTGGAAATAAGATGCTGGGCTTGATGGACCGTCAGTCTGATCCAGTATGGCAACTACTTATGTTTATTTCTATTCTGGGGTTTCTATTAGTATGACTTTATTGCCCTTAAGCATTTCTAAAGAATTATTTGGGGAAGAGTACCAGGAAGACAATGAAAATGCATTGGCCCCTGGACATTGCTGACCCTTTCTACATCTCTGCTTTTAATCAAATGTCATGTACAAATTTAATAACATTGCTCATTACTGTATGTTACGGGAGCGCTAGGGAGCATGTTATGGTTTTGAGGTGTTTGAGTGGATTCTTGGTTACTGTGGAGATGACCACGCCCACGGGGAGGAGCCCCATGAGGGACCACAGTACTAGGCAAGGCAATGCTGTAGATGAGACAGACTGAGGATTACTCACTAGATGGTAGCTGTAGTTCGGTGATTCCACCAGGCTGAAGTAGATGGTACAGGCACCGAGGCAGGGAGAGCAGAGTAGGATTAAATGGTCAATTTTCTCAATGGAAAAGGGTAAACAGTGGAGTGCCTCAGGGATCTGTACTTGGACCGGTGCTTTTCAATATATATATAAATGATCTGGAAAGGAATATGACGAGTGAGGTTATCAAATTTGCGGATGATACAAAATTATTTAGAGTGGTTAAATCACAAGAAGATTGTGATAAATTGCAGGAGGACCTTGCAAGACTGGAAGATTGGGTATCCAAATGGCAGATGAAATTTAATGTGGATAAGTGCAAGATGATGCATAAAGGGAAAAATAACCCTTGCTGTAGTTACTCAATGTTAGGTTCCATATTAGGAGCTACCACTAAGGAAAAAGATCTAGGCACCATAGTGGATAATATTTTAAAATCGTCGGCTCAATGTGCTGCAGCAGTCAAAAAAGCAAACAGAATGTTAGGAATTATTAGGAAGGGAATGGTTAATAAAACGGAAAATGTCATAATGCCTCTATATTGCTCCATGGTGAGACCGCACCTGGAATACTGTGTACAATTCTGGTCGTCACATCTCAAAAAAGATATAGTTGCGATGGAGAAAGTACAGAGAAGGGCAACCAAAATGATAAAGGGGATGGAACAGCTCCCCTATGAGGAAATGCTGAAGAGGTTAGGGCTGTTCAGCTTGGAGAAGAGATGGCTGAGGGGGGATATGATAGAGGTCTTTAAGATCATGAGAGGTCTTGAATGAGTAGATGTGAATCGGTTATTTACACTTTCGAATAATAGAAGGATTAGGGGGCATTCCATGAAGTTAGCAAGTAACACATTTAAGACTAATCGGAGAAAATTCTTTTTCACTCAATGCACAATAAAGCTCTGGAATTTGTTGCCATAGGATGTGGTTAATGCAGTTAGTGTAGCTGGGTTCAAAAAAGGTTTGGATAAGTTCTTGGAGAAGTCCATTAACGGCTATTAATCAAATTTACTTAGGGGCGGATTTTAAGAGCCCTGCTCGCCTAAATCTGCCCAAATCCGGGTGGATTTAGGCGAGCAGGGCCCTGAGCGCCGGTGAGCCTATTTTACATAGGCCTACTGGCGCGCGCAGAGCCCCGGGACTCGCGTAAGTCCCCGGGTTTTCTGAGGGGGGCGTGTCGGGGGCGTGTCCGAACCGCGCGGCGTTTTCGGGGCGTGTCGGGAGCGTTCCGGGGGCAGGCCCGGGGGCGTGGCTACGGCCCGGGCCGGTCCGGGGGCGTGGCCGCACCCTCCAGACCCGCCCCCAGGTCACGTCCCGGCGCGCTAGCGGCCCGCTGGCGCGCGGGGATTTACGTCTCCCTCCGGGAGGCGTAAATCCCCCGACAAAGGTAAGGGGGGTGTTTAGACAGGGCCGGGCGGGTGGGGTTAGGTAGGGGAAGGGAGGGGAAGGTGAGGGAAGGGAACGGGGGTAGGCTGCGCGGCTCGGCGCGCACCGGCTATACGGAATTGATAGCCTTGCGCACGCCGATCCAGGATTTTAGCGGATACGCGCGGCTACACACATATCTACTAAAATCCCGCGTACTTTTGCTTGCGCCTGATGCGCCAGCAAAAGTACGCCAAATCGCGCGGTTTTGAAAATCTACCCCTTAGGGAATAGCCACTGCTATTAATTGCATCAGTGGCATGGGATCTTCTTAGTGTTTGGGTAATTGCCAGGTTCTTGTGGTCTGGTTTGGCCTCTGTTGGAAACAGGATGCTGGGCTTGATGGACCGTTGATCTGACCCAGCATGGCAATTTCTTATGTTCTTATGTTCTTACCTGATCCCAGTAAGGCACCTGAAATGAAGCAGAGGGCCCCCAAGGAGAGGGTACCCAGGTTAGCAATTACCCCAAAGGGCAGAGAGAGAGCTTCCAGTGGCAGCACGGAAGTGGCAGAGTAGCTTAGACTGGCCAAGACCAATCTGTTGCTAACTCAATGAGCTAGCAAACAAGTACAGGCTAAACACTCGCATGGCGTGATGTCACTTGAGGGGATGCCCCCAAGGTTCGTGCCAATGCTACAATAAAGATGTGGGTAGCGTGTGCGCACATACCCTAGTAGAACCTTGGGAGGAACATGGCAGGAGGCAGCGCCATAGCCATTTCGGGGATGGCGGAAAGGGCGGCTTGCAGATGCGGCGGTAGACTTCTTTCCAAGGTGAGCAGGAGGAGCCGAGAAAAAGGTGAGGTATATGGGGCGAAGCTGTCTGAGACCGACGGACGCAACATGAATTTAGGAGCCTTGCTGTGGTGAGCATCATAGCCTTTCTTTGCTCTTAGTCCTGCTTTTTGGAGCATCTCTTTAGTCTTATTCCACAGTAGTTGGATATCTTTGGCAGTAGATTGAGCTGCTAGGGATGACACTGAAAGTGGAAGTGGTAAAGGATGGTAAAGGTAGTCATCCGTAAACCACTTCAAATGGTGTAGATCCAGTTGATGTTGCTGGATGAGAGTTGATGGCGAATTCAGCCCAGGGCAACAGTTCAGCCCAGTCATTTTGATGTGAACCAACATAGGCTTGAAGGAACTGCTTGAGTGCTCTATTCATTCTCTCAGTTTGGCCATTCGACTGAGGATGGTATGCAGAGGTGAAGTCGAGAGAGATGTCAAACTTCTTACACAAAGGTTTCCAGAACGTTGCTGTAAATTGAGCTTCTCTGTCAGAGATGATGTGCTTTGGCATGCCGTGTAGGTGAAAGATGTGTGTGATGAAAAGTCTTGCAAGCTCCATGGCTGTGGGCAAGCCAGGGAGAGCCACGAAGTGAGCCATCTTCGAGAAACGATCCACTGTAACCCAGATGGTATTGTTACTTCCAGAAAGTGGCAAGTCTACCACAAAGTCTGTAACAATGTGAGTCCAGGGCTCATCTGGTACTGGCAAGGGATAAAGCAGGTCCCAAGGACGTCCAGGCAGAGGTTTCTGTCTGGCACAATTGGAACAAGAAGCAACATAGGAGAACGTATCTTCCTTCATGGTGGGCCACCAGTAGTACTCCTGTAGTTTAGCCAGAGTTCTTCGTTGACCAGGATGTCCGGCCAGTTTTGAATCGTGAGCCCATGCTAACAGTTTTTTCCTTAGGTTACCGGGTACAATGGTCTTGCCTGCAGGTACCGGATGTGTAGTTGACAGGATAACCCTCTTCGGGTCAATGATATGCTGGGTTTCATCAGGTACGTCTTCAGAGAGAAATGAGCGAGATAGGGCATCTGCTCTAACGATCTTATCTCCAGGGCAATATTTCAGCACAAAGTCAAATCTGTTGAAGAACAGGGACCATCTCGCCTGCGCTGAGCGTGATGGAAGTATTCCAGATTTTTGTGATCCGTGAAAACGGTGATCTGATGTTGTGCTCCTTCAAGCCAGGGGCGCCACTCTTTGAACGCCATCTTTATTGCCAGTAGTTCTTTATCCCCAATGCCGTAGTTCTTCTCCGCTGGCGAGAAGCGTCAGGAGAAAAAGGAACATGGATGCAAGATCTTAGAGTAGCTGGACTAGCTTAGCATGGCCCCTACGCCTACATCCAAGGCATTGACTTCCACGATGAAGGGTCATGTCGGATCCGGATGACGGAGGCATGGTTTACTTGAGAAGGCATCTTTTAGCTTCTGAAATGCTGTCACAGCTTCCATAGACCAATTGGCCATGTTGGCACCTTTCTTAATCATTGCTGTTAATGGAACAGTTAGTGAAGAGTAATTCTTGATGAAGGTTCTGTAGTAATTGGTAAATACCAGAAATTGTCTAAGAGCATTTAGACCAGTGGGTTGTGTCCATTTTTGAATGCTTTCAAGCTTCTGTGAGTCCATCTGGAAGCCTTTGTTTGAAACAATGTACTCTAAGAAAGACACAGATTCCTTGTGGAATTCACATTTAGACAACTTGGCATACAAGCGATTCTCACAAAGTCTTAGCAGCACTCTTTTGACATCCTCCAGGTGGGTATTCAGGTCCTGTGAAAATATCAAGATGTCTTCTAAGTACACCATGACACATTTGTAGAGTAGATCACGCAGAATGTCGTTCATCATGTTTTGGAAGACAGCCGGGGCATTGCACAGGCTGAAGGGCATCACCAAGTATTCAAAGTGCCCATCCTGGTTATTAAAAGCCGTCTTCCATTCAATGCCAGAATGGATGCGAACTAGATTATAGGCTCCTTTAAGATCAAGCTTGGAGAATATCTTGGCTCCCTGTAGTCTATCGAATAGCTCCGAGATGAGTGGTAAGGGATAGCGGTCTTTCACAGTGATCTCGTTTAGACCTCTGTAGTCAATGCATGGACGTATTGTTCCATCTTTCTTCCCCACGAAGAAGAAGACTGCGCCGGCAGGAGACTTGGAGGGTCTTATGAAGCCTTTCTGAAGATTCTCTTGTATGTACTCAGACATAGCTTTATTTTCTACTACAGAGAGAGGGTAGACCCTTCCTTTGGGTGGTTCAGTGTTAGGCTTCAAATTGATGGTGCAGTCATAGGATCTGTGTGGAGGTAGTACGTCTGCAGCTTCTTTGGAAAATACATCTTGAAAAGATGCATATTGAGGTGGCAACCCAGGCATCAATGGGGTAGTTGTCATGCAGGGTATTGGAGAGACCTCCATCAGACATTTACTATGGCAATCTGGGCCCAACGTGAAAGTTCCAGAGTGGTCCAGTGGGGCTTATGCTTATGCAGCCATGGTAACCCCAGTACTAAAGGGTGAATGGCCTTCTCTAGCACAAAGAAGGATATAGACTCTGTATGAAGAACACTGGTATGTAAGTTCACTTTCTCACCGAACCAGTTCACAATATATACTCGTATGTAGGCTTGTATGCAAATACATGCAATGCATTGAAACCAAGTATATCAATACATTGAATGTGCATAGTTTTCTTATCTATGTTAAAAAGATACACATGTATATTTTACTTGCAAAAGTAAAGTAGGACTTACTCGCAAAAGTCGGCCAATTGTTTTTAACCCTTTATAAGGTTCATAAATACAACACCAAGTAATGCAAGCTTGATAGAAAATAAAGTATTACATTCTAATAATGGAAATATAAACATACAAGAAATTATACAATGACCAATACCCTATAACATCCCCAAAAAGGGAGATGAGGACAAACTAGAGGGAAACAAAATAAAAAGGAAAACTAATTACATGATTACTCACTGTTAGAGAGAGAATACAAGAATAAAAAAAACACTAATCATATCAAACAGGTTCTGGAGTAGAGACTGGAACCATAGGGATCCTGCTATCTAAGAAAAACCTTCAATTGGCTAGACTCAAAGAAAGTTTATCTGCTATCGGTTAATTTAATTAAACACTTAGCAGGATACCTTAAGAAAAATTCTCTCCCTAAACCAAACACAGTTCCTATAACTGAAGAAAGGATCTCGTCCTAATCTAAGTCTGTTTACTGATATCTGGAAAAACCCAGACTGTCTGACCCATAAAGGAAAAATCTTTGTACTAAAAAACCACCTCATTATAAGATTTTTATCAGACTCAGATGCACATAAAATCAATCAATGATCCTTTACTTCTTCAGTTGATTGCTTTAAAAAGCTATTTAGGTTTAAACTTAAACAATCAAATGAAACAGGAGAAGTATCCAACATTTTATCATCCTTTTACTTAAAGGTAAATAAAAACCTTAGAGGTCACTTTTAAAATGAGCGTGCATGAGCCCATACACACGCATATCGGTGCGTGAGCAAGGATACGCTGGGATTTTTAATTGTGCATGCCCTTGCCTGCGTATGTTTTAAAATGCACCAACCACGCGCAGGTATGCTCCTAATTTTAAGAGGTTACTCAAACACAGCCAGCGTGCTTGTGTCTTCCATAGGACCTTGTCAGCTTTAATGTGCATTTGTCAGCAAACTTTAAAACATGTTCGCGTGAGGCACATTCCCAGTTTTTGCAATTAGTCCACCAGTTTGTCCGGTTAATTGCGAAGTCTTCCGGATCTCTCTAAATCTTTATCCTACATGCCTCCCAGTTGCCCGGACCACTCACCTTGTTCTATAAGTCCTAAAACTCAAGATCTACAGACTTGCTCCTCATCAGGAGCAGCAGTAAGGTTATGCAGATATCTAGCGCACATGCTCCATCCCTTTTCTGACCCCTTATTCCTTATGCGCTCAGGGGTACATATGCATGTATTTTGTAGCTTTTTAAAATCCACGTTGTCTGTATGATGCACTTATGTGTGTATGTGGCCATTTTTGTGCAAGCAACGCTTTTAAAATCAATCTGCTAATTAAAGAAGGCAATGATTCCTCTGAAATGCACAAACCTTCTTTGAAATATTTTTTAATCCATTCTTTGGGACCAATGAAGGGATCTAGGAAAACTAAGTATCACAAGATAAAGAGCCTTTCTCCTGAACTCAAAATGTTCAAGTCTTCTATGAATAACATCACTCTCTTTTGCTGAAGCAGCTCTAAACTTTAGAGACAGCAAGTTCTGAGATTCCAACATTTTCATCCTTTTGTCGCGTCCCACAGTAACAGTTTGAACAGCAGATTACTGCCCTTTCACTAGCTCTACTGAAGAAGAGAAAGCATCAAGTCTCTAACTCACAGTTCTTTCCAAGGTTACTATAGCCTGCCAAACATCTTCCAGACTAATGGTATTAGGTCTCTCCAGGCTAGATTTCCATGAAATTTCAGAAAATTTACTAGATGAAGACCCCCATATAGCCAAGGTCATGGAATTAGACCCAGTCCCGGCCAAAGCTGCCACAGTCAAAACACTGTTTCTGGATTCCAATGGAGGTGAATTGTTATTGTGACAAAGATATTTCCAGCTCAGGCAGTTTTAACACCATCCCTCTGTCACTACTATCCACAATGTTAACTGCTCCACAATTCCCATCAATATTCATGGAATAATTAACTGGGAAGGGGCAAAGAGATACTCAACCGACCTTCCCTTTTCACCATGATCAGAGAAAGCTAATCAAGAAAACCTCTTAAAATATCAGCATCAAAATCTCTGCTGCACACAAAAACTTCCCTGGGGTGTTCCACTTTGGTGCCTGGCTTCAGTGTGCTGGTTACAGCACTCCACAGTGCTTTGCTTTTTGAAGCGGAGACCAGGCACCTCACACTGACAACAACAGTGGCATCTACCAAATGCCCCAACCAAGCAGTAGATGTTCTAAAGCAGGGAGCAACAGGGGAAACAAGAAATGGTAAGCTTCTCCTCAATTCCCCAAGTTGGTGATTTTTAAAACATGCACATGTAAATAAAATCAACCAATCTTTTAATATTGTTTATTATCAATATGTCTATTTATCTATTTACTTATTCATTTTACGGACTATTATCCCACACAATCCCATGATCTCGGTGGATTACAAGTTTACCAAATAGTCCACCAGTTCGCCTAATCCTTCTCCAGATCATCAAGACCTTCCTGGTTCTTCAGCCTGAAGTTCCCCCCAGTTCACCCACACCTCCCACCCAGTCAGTACTACACAATAAACACATTAATATCACATATGCTAGATAATTAGTGTATAAAAATACACAAATACATTGACAAATGTATATGCATAAGTATCTTGTAAAATAGCAATCCGCTTTTCCGGTGAAATTCAGAAGGCCCGGGGCTTCTTAAACCAGTGCTGCATGCACTTTGCCTTACAGCCATCTTTATTTCCTACGGCTCTTTCCAAGACCACCTACATCCTTTCATACCTGGATGGTAGGGCCTTGTCTTGGGCATCTACCTTGTGGGAGCACAAGGAGCCCATATTGCAGGATATAGAAGGATTTATGGACTTGTTTAAATCCGTCTTCAATGATCCTGCCCGAACTGCTGTAGCCGGTTCTGCTTTGGTGGAATTGAAGCAAGGCAGCAGATCATTGGCTGAATTTGCCATCGAGTTTAAAACTCTTGCGGCAGAACTTCGCTGGGACCCCAAATGTCTCAAGACACTCTTTTGCAGAGGCCTGGATACCCATTTAAAGGACGAGCTAGCTGCTCACGAGATCCACCGAATAGTCCACCAGTTCGTTTAGGTGGCAGTAGTGAGCTGAATTGCCCGGCTGGGCTGTAGTCCCTCAGATATTGGAATAGTGATCTTGGATAACTGAGCTGTAGAGAAACTGAATATAGTGAGTAGGCAGGGTATGCAGAGTTCAGGAACAGAACCTTGATGGTAACACTCACACAATAGTTTCTTGGAAGCAGCCCAAGAGCTGGAAAGAAGTAGGCCCTCGAGGAGCGAGTTCCTGGTTCCAGGGAACGCTCTGAGAGAGAGATGGTAACTCACTGGTGTTGTAGGCAGCGATGACTTCCTGGCAGAAATGGTATTCAGTAGCAAGTCCGGGAACGAGGGCCCTTGAGGAGCGAGTACCCCTGGTAAGTCAGAGGCAGCAGAGTAGCGTAGGTAGAGTAACCCTTACCCTTGCTAACTCGATTAGTTAGCGATTTCAGAAACCTTAAATATCCGGTGTGGATGACGTCACCTCAGGGGGACGCCCCTGAAGTTCGCGCCACTGCTGGTACTTCAGTCGGGGCCGCATCACACACGTGCCCTTAGGCTCCGGGGAAACATGGCGGTGTGCAGCGTCTAGCCGATCCGGGGACGCCGGAGGAGGATGGCAAGAGGAGCCGCAGCAGCCAAACTTCCAACAGGCAAAGAGGGAGTCGCCAAAGCGGTAAGGTGGGCGGAGTGGAGACGTCGGGCAGCGACGGTCGCAACAATTATAAAATTTCCACAGGGTTAAGCCTTTATTAGTCTATAGCAGCAAACAAACAAAAAAAAAGAAACAAAATAGCCGAGAGTACATTTTAAGACTAGCTGGTTAATTGAGGCATGAACATTTTAGGACAAAAGTTCACTTCATAATATGCATGACTTCTGACATGTTCATATCTCAATAAACTGGTTACTCTATAAGGTGCTACAAGCTTTTTTTCATCTTATCAATATCATATAACTGGAGATAAGGTGACCTGCAAACTTACCTTCTGCTTTCTGCAAGCAAAATCCCAACTCTAATCCTCCTGGTTTACTTCTTCCCAATCATGGTGTCACGGAGTGTGAGTCCTTGGGCTGTGGCAGAGATGATACTACCCAGCACATGGGGGTATAGTTTGGCTCTATGCTGACAGCAGGCAGGCACACTACTGATTGGGACTGAGAAGAGGCTTCACCTATACCAGCCTCTTCCTCCATGGGTTAAGGCTTTGGGTTCTGATGCTACTAGGACTAGGAGAATTTCCAGAACTAGCTGAGTGATCCAAGGCTCAGGGCAGGCAGCAGTCAGACAATGTTGAAATCAAGGCAAACACTGAGGTCAACAATGTCAAGCTGTGTCAAGGTAAGGGTCAAGTCAGGTGGCAATCAACGCAGTATCAGTATCCAAGCAAGGGTTAAGGCAGGTTGTGATGAAGGCATTGACATCATCTAGGCAAGGGTCAAGTCAACGAGAGATCAGCCAGAGGAGACAAGAGCAAAAGAGCAGGAGCAAGGCAAGGGACTGGAACAAGTTGGAAAAAAAGGCAAGGAACTGGAGTAAGGTTGGGACGAGTTAAGGAACTGAAGCAAGGCAGGAACAAGGCAAGAAGGGAACTAGAAAAGGCAGGATCCAAGCAACGAATATCAGAGACACACACAGGACCACCTGTTGTTGAGGCAGCTTCTTACTGGCTGGCTGGGGTTTAAATTGCCCATCAGTACTGATATTATCATATGGCACCAGGAGTTCCTGCCATGGGGCCTTCAAGGAGCAGCAGTGCATGCATATGCACACCTAGAAGAGACAGTGTCAGCATAGTAGCATCCTGAGGCATAACTGGCATCCGGGGCTGGGGTCCGGAGGAAGGTAAGGTGTGCCAGTCAATGTGTGGGCACTACAGTAGGCGCGGCATTACACATGGCCACAATGTTTTAACCTAAAGTATTGTTTTTTTGGTCTGTTTATTTTTCCTGTTTGTCTTGATTGTGAACTCCAAAAAGCAAGGACTAATTCTTAATTGCCTCTGTTCAGAAATGCATATTTCTGGAAGTGCTTTACAGTTGAATAATAATAATAATATATTGTGCATAGGCATCAGGATGGCGGGGGGGGGGGGGGGGCCCTCCCACAGGGAATATGGCTGCTCCAAAATTCAGGCCACCTCTGGCAATGACTCCTCCCCAGTGTTGCCAATTTAATAATTTTGTCACTAGATGTGGCAACTTTTTGAACCAAATGGAGATTTTAGAACTGTGAATGCAATAATATAATTATTTTTTGACAATTTTGCTACAAATCTAGTGACTTTTCACAGCTTAAAAATTTCCATCAGTTTCCCTACTTATCAAGCATATCTGGAAGCAGAAAAATGCAAGAAAGTGATACCTCTTCTGGCTAAGGTAGGGTGGCCAACTGCCCGGTTTTAGACTGGATTGTCCAGTTTTCATGCTAACTATGCAGTGTCCAGTTACAGAGGTAAACAGACACTGTAATGTCTGGTCTAAGCTGCTTGCATGCACTAGGACAGTGCACACAGCCAATCAGAGCCTAGTATGCATGACTCTGGCATCAGTCCTCCAATCAGCTGCTTGTTCTTTGTCTCAGACAGCTGATGTAGCCACAGAAGAAGGTGCGGGAGGGAGAGGCATGCAGAATCTGTTCCTGCACACTGGAACTGAATTCACAGCTACCTTTCACTGCCTCTAGTTCCTTCAGTTTAATCAATCATGCTGTCCCACCACTGCCACTGTCCTTCCCCCTTCCCGGCTGGAACCTACACTGCCTGCCACCATAGCTGCCTCTTCAACACCCATGGCCAGGGACAGATTGGCTATCGGGGGATCGGGCATCCCTTGGTGGACCAGTTGCACTGGTCACATAGTCTTCATCTCAGTTCCTGCTGAGATGAAGCCATTAAACAAGATCTTTGGTAGGGCAGCAACAGAATCCAACCCATCGTGGCCCGCAGGAAGTCTCAGCAGGGCTGCGATGGAGCTCAACTTGATGCGGCCTGAGGGAGGTCTCGGCAGGGTCGCGATGGAGCCCAACCCATCATGGCCCAAGGGAAGTCTTGGTGGGGCTGCAACGGAGCCCGACCCAATGCGGACCGAGGGAGGTCTCAGCAGGGCCGCAATGGAGCCCAATCTGCTGCAGCCAGAAGAAAGGCCTACGGCCTGGAGTTGGCAGAAAGATGCATCTGGCAGTAGCAGGGTTGCCACCTCCCACCTCCGCTTCTGCACTAAATAAGGGGTAATGCGGGTGAGGCCAAGGCGCAGGAGGAGGCTTCAGAGGGGTGTATATGTGTATGTGTGTGTGTTTGTATATGAGAGTTTGCATGTGTGTATGAGAGAGAGTCCCTGCACCTGTGTATGAGTGAGAGAGAGTGCCTGCATATGTGCATGAGAGAGCACCTGCATGTGTGTATGAGAGAGAGCACCTGCATGCGTGCATGAGAGAGTGAGAGCCTGCATGTGTATATGAGGGAGTGAGAGCCTGCAGATGTGTATGAGAGCAAGAGTATCAGAGCATGTATGTGTGAAAGAAAGACTGCATGTGTGCATGAGAGCCTTCATACACACATGCAAACTCTCTTATACAAACACACACACATACACATACTCAGCCCCGCCGAGACTTCCCTTGGGCCATGATGGGTTGGGCTCCATCGCGACCCCGCCCTCCTCCCAGATCTTGTACATTGCACTCTGTGTGATTGCCCAGTGCCACTGCCTACCCCTTCTGACAGTCCTGGCTCACTCTCTTTTCCCCCTTTCCTGTCCAGCATCCTTCTGATCCTCTGAGAGCATGTGTGAGAGTGTATGAGGAAGGGAGCATGTGTGTTTATGAATGAGAGGGAGGGAGTGTGTGAGAGAATGAATGGGTGTGTATATAAACGAGAGTAGAACCTCCCCCCCCCAGCCTCCTCCAATAATCCACAACAATCTCAGGATGACTGGAAATCAAAGGTTCCCAAGTATAGAGAACATGGGATTTTTTAAAACCTTTATTAGTTTTAATTACTGTGTGCTAGTTAATGTGTCAGCTGTTTTGAAACACTTTTTGGTTGTCTGGGAAAATTTATAAACATTTTATATACATTTTTGATTATTGGATATTCTATTCATCAGCTGGTTTGAAATATATTTTCTGTTTATTTGTATGGTTTTACTGTTATGATGACTGGTGTTTTTTTATTTCTTGCTTTTGTTGATATTATGAGGAATTATGTTTCTGTTTTTCAATTGCACTGCATTCAGTCCATCTTATTGCAGTTTCCAGTTTAGATTATGTCAGCATGTTTGTATTTATTCTGTATTTGGTGAGGGTCTGTCTATGTTCTGCATGTCTGACCAAAGTGAGGTATTCTGCTAGCTTATAATTTCTGTGTAGGGATCTGTAGCAGCCTGTCTGATGGAGCTGAGATAAGAAGTGTGGAGGCTGGAAGGTAGTTCACAGGAAGGATTTAAATTTATGTAAATTTATGGACATGAGCATGCAAACTACCACCTCTTCCCCCCTATTCCTTGAGTGTCAGTCCTGGTCTGTAGAAAAGTTGGCAACCGTAGAGTGGGGCAAGAACGTACAAGAAATACCTCCTCTGGCTAGAGTGCCATGCTGGCTGGTCTTGTGCTCTCTCCCCTTGTCAAAGCCTCTCCTTCCTCCCAATAGGCTCTGCTGGTTCAATCTCTCCCCTCTTCCCCACCCTCAGAGAATCCAATGATTTCACAGCCAAGGTCTCTCTGCTGGAAGGTGAAAGAACAAATCACAGCCAGCAAAATTAAATAAATAAATAAAAATAAAGCCGGAGCTGCAACTTTATCACAGACTGACAGAAGCAGAGGGCTAAGTATTATCATCAGTAATTTATTTATTCATATATTTATTTTTGCTGTGCTACTGGTAAGAACATAACAAGTTGCCTTATTGGGTTCATCAAGCCCAGCATCCTGTTTCCAACAGTAGCTAATCCAGGATACAAGCACCTGGCAAGTAAGTACCCAAACATTAAGGGGGAGATTTTCAAAGTTCTGCGTGCGCGTCCATGTGCAATTCAATTCCCAGCGTGCGCACATGGATGCAGCAATTTTGTAACATGCTTGCTGCGACGCATGCATTTTATAAAATATGAATCCGTGCGCACCTGTGCACCCAATTTTAATAATAGCGGGCACATGTGCGGGTGGGTGGCATCTTGCACGTGCAAGGGGGGATTTTATAAAATAATGTGCGGTGACACGATTAGGTCTACACAAGTTCCCTTCCAGTCCACTCCAATTAAGGAGTGGACTGGGAGGGAACTTTTCTATCCCCCTACCTAGCCTTCCTCTCTTTTCCCCTCTCCTCACCGACCCCTAAACCTATCCTAACTATCATAATTATTTTTGTTTTAGAACTTACCTGCTCCTCCGAGCGGGAGTAAGTTCCACGCCCCGGCCAGCTGCCGGCGTGCGCTTCTCCGGAAACAACACGGTGGCCGATCCAACATTGCAGGAAAGCAAGCAAAACAAAGGTATATCGGTGATATGAGATACTTTATTTTTGCAAACAATAGAACACAGTACAGTATACACTACATTTATAGCCAATGGATCAAATTTTTATTTTTTGCCCATTGTGATTAACATATTTTTTAAGCAAGTCATTATGAAACATTTGTTGTCTTAATAATATAGTAGAACCACAACAAATGCTGGATTAAAGTGATACAGTCCCAGATTTCAAATGGGTTTATATGTCCAAAAGTTCTTTATTCAAAAGACGGCAACTCCACTGTATACAATCAGGGAGCTCCCTGAATCTGTGAACTCCGATAAAGAAATCCTTAAATAAAATTCTCCTGGGCATCCCTCCCGACGCAGCCTTTGGCGAAACACGGGTCTGTGTCGGGGGACCCCTTGTGTGTGAGAGACAATGTTGATTGTATACAGTGGAGTTGCCGTCTTTTGAATAAAGAACTTTTGGACATATAAACCCATTTGAAATCTGGGACTGTATCACTTTAATCCAGCATTTGTTGTAGTTCTATAGTATGCTGAATGCTGGCTGATGCTCGGTTGCTTGTGGATTGTTCTCCTTAATAATATAGTACCAGTTCTTCATATATAAGAGGATTGAATATAGTACAAATATGAAGTTCTGCTCCAGTTCAATGGATGTATTTTGTAAAGCATCGGGACAACAAGTACAATTTTGTTTGCGCTAGCCATCTGAACACAGGTAATTATACAACGTTTATGTGGGAAAAGTTTTTTTGCTTTTAGGAGTCACTGATTAAGCACTTGAGGTTGTCCAGTTCTTTTTCTAGATATTTTTATATATTTTTTATATAAGTTTTTATATGTTTTTTAAGTTATCGTCATTATTTATACGTTTGTGTACTTCCTTTATTTGTGTAATATGCTTTATATGATTATTTATATTGATTGAATTAGATTTAATTATGTATTTATTTTTATTTGTTTTTTTGTAGTCCCTGAAGCAACCCACCTTGTGCTGGTGAAACTCGGCCTGAGTCAGGCGCTTGTGTTCTATTGTTTGCAATAATAAAGTATCTCATATCACCGATCCATCTTTGTTTTTGGTTGCTTTCATGCGCTTCCCCGGGACGGGGCCTAATGGCCGCTATCCAGGTCAGCCCCCGCCCAGTACCACCCCACCCCTGCCCCACCAAACCCCACCCCCCACCGTGCCCCAGCCCACCCCTTTCAAGGAACCGAGCACTTTGGCGCATATTTGGAGATACGCACATGACAGGGCTGTTTTTAAAATACGCGTATCCCCTGGTTTTTGCATGCTCCGGGCTTTGAAATTTTGGGCTTAAATACATCCAACTGATGTTGATAAGCAGTGGCTATTCCCTAATGGGTAGATTTTGTAAGTTGCGCGCGCGCTTCCTGGTGCGTGCACCGGTGCGCACGTTATAAAATCGGCGACCACGTGCACTTGTGAGCTGGATTTTATAATCCGCACGCATATGTGCATGGTGCGCGCAATGGGGGGTAAAATTGCGCAAATTCGTGCAGCAATGCACCACGGGCTTCCCCAGTTCCCTCCCAGTCTGCTCCAATTAAGGAGTGGACTGGGAAGGAACTTCCCTACCCCCTATCCTACCCTCCCTTCCCCTTCCCCTCTCCCCCCCCCAACCCCTAAATTTAAATTTTTCTTTATCTTTTTGGGGCAATTTACTTCAGTTCCTGAACAATGGCACTGTCCCAGCCCACCCCCTGCCCCGCCCTTCCCTGCCCAAAGCATGCCTTCCGGCCCACCCCTTCCAAGAGGCCCGGCACCTGAGTGCGTACCGGCCTTTACGCGTGTGGCCGGGCCTCTTGGAAGATTTGCCCGGTGCGCATAAGGCCCGGCCACGAGCGTAAAGGCCAGAATTTACACGTGCTGGGCATTTAAAATCTGCCCTTAAATCAACATGATTAATAGCAGTTTATGGATTTTTCCCACCCCAGGAACTTATCCAAACGTTTTTTAAACCCAGTAAACCGACTGCATAACCACATCCTCTGGCAATGAATTCCAGAACTTATTTGTGTGTTGAGTGAAAAAGAATTTTCTCTGATTTATTTTAAATGTGCTACTTGCTAACTTCATGGAGTGCCCCCTAAGTCCTTGTATTTTCTGAAAGAGTAATTAACTGATATGCATTTACCTATTCAAGCCCATTCTTGATTTTATAGACCTCTATCATATCTCCCCTTAGACGTATCTTCTCCAAGTTGAACAGTTCTAACCTCTATAGCTTTTCTTCATAAGGAAGCTGGTTCATGCCCTTTATCATTTTGGTTGCCCTTTTCTGTATCTTTTCCAGTGCAACTATATCTTTTTTGAGATGTGGTGACCAGAATTGCACACAGAATTTAAGGTGCGGTCTCACTGTGGAGCAATACAGGAATTCAGAGGAAGTTCTTTGCTCTGCTAGTAAGGGCTCTGTGTGAGTTTGTTGGAATGATCTCAGAGAAGGGAAGTGAACTGGGTCACAGACAGAGCAAATGGAGATAGTGAGTGTACTGAAGAGGGTGAAGAGGGAGAAGGAATTATAAAGGTGTCTACTACAGGCTGGGTAAAGGCTGGCAGCAATTGCAGAACTTTACACGATGATTCTGTAGTGTTCTTAGTTAGCCAGTCCAGGGGAGAGGAAACTTGCTAAGTGAGCATATGAGCAGGAGTAGAAGCATGTGTGTGTGTGTGTGTATGTCAGAGTATCAGAGTCTGTGTATTATCAGAGTGTCTGAGAAAGTATGTTTCTGTGTCTGCGAGAATGTGAGAGTATTAGGGATGTGAATCATTTTTCTAACGAATTGAAATATCGTATGATATTTCTAAATTCATTAGAAATTGGTTAAAAGAAAGAAACGATCAATTTTACCCCCGATTTTTTGTAAAAATCGTTTTTCGGGTTAGTGCGCGCTAACTCATGTTAGCGCGCACTAACAAAAAACCGTTTATTTTTGTTATTTTTTGCTATTTTTCTTAGTCCGCTCTAACATGAGTTAGCGCGCACTAACCTGAAAAATGATTTTTCACTAAAAACAAAATGGGAAAACGTGGGAAAATGATTATTTCCCGCAGCCAGACGATCCCGAAAGTGGTAACGATCGGGCACCCGATTCACATCCCTAGAGAGTATATGTCAGTGTCTGAGCATGTCTCAGAAGTGTGTGGGACAGAAAATGTGAGCATGTGTGTGTCAGTTTCTGAGAGAGCGTGAGTGTGTGTGAGTGTGAGCCACCCCTCTTTCCTCACCAGACTTAAGCTCACTGGCTATGCTGACAGCATTGCATAACATGGTTTTAGCTATTTTTTACCCAATCTAGAGACTTTTCACTGTGGATCTGTGAAGGGTGGAGGATGCATGAGTCCTTTGTGCTGTGGCATATTTGACGCAGCCATGAGGGCAAACCCACGAGGCCTAGTCAGCAGCTGGAAAACACAGCTGTAGCAAGACAGTCTGGAGCTTCAACTTTACCAGCTGTCTCCCCCACAGGTTGACCCCTTGAGTTCTGGTGGCTGGCAGAACTTAGGCAGAGCCCTAGGGCAGTAGAGATGTCTAAAGTCTAAAGGAACAACTAGGTCAGGGCAAGCAGCAGGCTAATTGAGTCAGGGGCAGGTCAAGGTCAAGACAGGTATCTAGCAAGATTGGTCAGGTCCAGGCAAGAGGTCAGTTCCAGATGGTAGGAAATCATGGACAGGTCCCAAGCAAGAGGTCAAGATCTGAAGAGTCAAGCCAAGGGTCAACAGAGACACACTGAGGACACTGGGCACGATGAGTAGGATAAGGTGAGGCTGGAGAAGATAAGGCTGGATGAGGCAAGGCTGGACAAGGCAAGGCTAGAAGGCAAGGCACAGGAACCAGGAATGTAGACAGGTGTCAGGAACTAACACGCAGGGGAGCAACACTTTGCTGAAGTGAGGAACTGCTGCGGGGCCTTAGCTTATATTGGCCAGGAGGCTAACGTTATTCGGAGGCACTGCTTCAGGATTCCCGCTATGGCACACATATTATGTGTGCGGCTATGGGGAAGCAGCAGACTGACTGGGATGGTGGCATCAGTGAGAGAATGTGAGGGATGTGAATCGTTTTTCTAACGAATTGAAATATCGTACGATATTTCTAAATTCGTTAATGGTAGACTGCTGCCGCAAATGGAGGTCTCTGACAGCGATGGGCAGTAGCAGGAGTGAGTATGACAGCTTGCGGGAGCATCCTGTGAGCCGTCAAACGTAATAGGATCTAGTGAATTTCTTCAAGTACAAGTTGGCAAGACTGTTCTTATCCCCTCTGCTCCCCTTCTCCTAACTAAGCAAATGCTACAGCTTGCTGACAGCATCGCTACTTGGAAGGCTGACCATATGAGCATCAATCTTGATGTCAATCTTTATAACAATAGAAAAACGTTTTTGTGGTCGATTCAGGGGGTTGTCTAATTTCTTACTAATGTAAGATTTTTTCTTGTTAATACAATCTGCCCTATAATTTTTTAATTTATTCAAATATAAACTTTTAGCTGTTTCTGAGTTAGCTTTCTTCTATGCTCTCTCCATTTTTGGTACTTCTTTTTGTATGTCCCGTAATTCTTTGCTAAACAAAGATGCGCGTTTACACGGATATTTAGTTTTAATTTCCTTTTCAGGGCCAAGATTATGATATATTCCAGAAAAGTAGAGTCCTATTGTTGTACTAATCTTTCAGGGTCAGCAAATTCAGTTTTCTCATCATTGAATATATTATGAACAGCTGATAATGCATCTTTTCTAAATGTATCTACATCCAAAGACGCTCTAATCAATGTAGAGTTTATTTTTTTACAAGGAGACTTTCCCTTAATAGAAACCAGCTGGAATAATTTAAAATATGGTCAGACTATAACAGGTCAAGTATTCTCTGTATGTCCACTTCATCCTTCCATCTTTTGTGTGTTAATGAGTGACCAGCCCTATGCATCACTGCAGTTATAAGCTGACAAACATTTATCAAGACATTGATGATATAAACTCTGAAGCACATTGGGCAGAGCTATCATCCACATGGATGTTAAAATTGCCTATTATGACAAATCATTCATACTGTAATTGTAAATGAGCTAGATGATTTGTCATTTCTACAATCTCTGACATCATCTCCCCCGGTGGCCAGTACACTAGGCAAATTACCCAGTTAAAAACTCATATAAGTAATGTTTCTACTGGTGAAAAAAATTTGAGGCTTAAACGTTGTATTTGTATTCAACTGCGGTGTATGATAAGAACACTACAGCCATGGTCATGAATACAAGTCTGTTCTATATATGAATATCCTGGGGGACATAATTGATTGAGGAGAACATTATCATGTGCATAATACCATGACTCTGTAATCAAAAATAAGTCCAAATGATATTGTTGGATTGCATCGTAAATATACTGCTCCTTATTTCTAACAGATCTTGCATTTATATATCCTATTTGCAACTGATGGTTTTGTGTAAGCTGACATTTATATTTAGTGACCCTACTTTCTTGCTGCAGTGGGACTAAAATCCTTTCACAGATAAATTGGCTCCAGAATTGCCCTACAATGAAAGATATCTTTTCCATCACAGTAATAAAAAACAGGCATAAGTTTAAAATAAAATTCAAAGTTGATAATAATAACATCCTGAACTTTAAACAATTAAAATATAAATACCATAAGATAGTGTTTTCCTCGGTGGCTCACGAAGAGAGCCACAAAGGGGCAAGCTTGCAGCCCTTTGCAAGCGGCATGTTGCTGGCAAGCCAGCTGGCAATGGGCTGTTATTTATGAGCAATTGAGCACACACTGATGATGTTGGTAGCTCAAGGGGCGGAGCTGGCTGGCCCCGGAATCACCTTGGTTTCTCTGGAACTCTGAGAAGTTGTAAGTTCAGTGCAAACGCGCAGGTTAAAGTGCATAGTGCAGCAGTATGTGCATTCTTCTACCAGCAATGGGCTTTATGAGGGTGACACAGCTGTGGCAAGACTATAACAATTGGGAATTCTTGTTCTTCCCTCCTATATGGGCCCAGAAGAGTAGGTCTCTGCAGGAGGGAAGAAAGAGATGCAACCCCCATGGCCGGAAGGAGCAGGAGCAGCATCATCTCATGCTCTGGGAGGAAGGAGGAGGAATCCAGTCAGCTCCATGGGCTAAACGTCAAGGCTGCTGCTGCTTGTGCATTCCAGAGTGGGAGAAGAGTGAGCATGTGTGTGTGTGTGTGTGTGTCTCTCTCTCTCTCTCTCTATATATATATGTGTGTGTGTGTGTGAGAGAGAGAGTGGACAAGGTCTATTTGCAGCTCCCTCCCCCCACTAATCCAGGACAACCTCAGGTTGGCTGGAAATCAAAAGTTTTGAGGTATGGAGAACGAGGAATTTTTAAAATCCTTATTAATTTTAATTAGTATTGGGCAATTTGAAAATCTGAATTGGTTTTTGGGAACTCTTTAAAATATTGTATATGAATATAATTATAGAATATTAATCTATTTATCAGCTGTTTTGAAATATTTATGTTTTTATAGTATGGTTTTACTATTATGATTGCTTGCATTTTTTGATGTTTTATGAGGAATGGTGATATTACTGTTTTTCTATTGTTTCACTGCAAACAGAGTCTGGCTTGTTGCTGTTTCCAGTCCAGTTTTTGTCTGCACATTTCTATTTGTGGTCTCTTTATTCTGTAGTTGGTGAGGGTCTGTCTGGGTTCTGCAAGTATGAACGAGGTGAGGAATTCTGCTGCTGTATAGTTTCTGTGTAGTGATCTATAGCAGCCTGACTCTGTCGTCCTAATAAGAGGTGTATTGATGTTTTAGGGTTTCGAGTAATAGTTATAGTATTCTATTTTCATGGGTAGGATTATTACTGTTTGAATGCTAGCTGTTAGTGTTGTTTTGGTATGGGAGATTTACTATATTGTAATTGTAGTTCAGTTTATTTATGGCCAAGCCCCCCACATTACAATAGGCCAAATACCAAATGGTTTCCAAGTGCCTTTTTTTGAAGGGTATATGAACATAAGATATGTCATACTGGGTCAGACCAAAGGTACATCAAGATCAGTATCCTGTTTCCGACAGAGGCCAATCCAAGTCACAAGTATCTGACAAGCACCCAAACATTAAATAAATCTGAAGCTGCTATTGCTTATTAATTATTAGCAGTTTATGGATTTTTCTTCTAGGAACTTATCCAAATCTATTTTAAACCCAGTTACACTAACTGCTGTAACCACATCCTCTGGCAATGACTTCCAGAGCTTAACTATATACTGAGTGAAAAGGAATTTTCTTCGGTTTGTTTTAAATGAGCTATTTGTTAACTTCATGGAGTGCACCCTAGTCCTTCTATTATTTGAGAGAGTAAATAACCGATTTACATTAACTTGTTCAAGTCCTTTCATGATTTTGTAGACCTCTATCATATCCCCTCAGTCATCTCTTCTCCAAACTGAACAGATCTAACTTCCTTAGCCTTTCCTCATAGGGCAGCTGTTCCATGCCCCTTATCATTTTGATTGCCCTTCTCTGTAGATTCTCCAGTGCAACTATATCCTTTTTGAGATGTGGTGACCAGAATTGTACACAGTATTCAAGATACAGTCTCACCATGGAGGGATACAGAGGCATTATGACATCTATCATTTTACTTGCCATTCCCTTCCTAATAATTCCTAACATTCTGTTTGCTTTCTTGATCACCACATTGGTACCACTGCAGTGTATGTAAATATAATGAGGTCACTATTCAAAAGAAACCATCTATATAAAAGTTTGCCAGATAAGATTTAACCGGCTAACTTATGTGGGATATTCAGCAGCAGCATGGCTATGCTGCTGAATATCCCCAATGTTTGGCATTATTTAGCAGATATATTATATCCAGATTAGTTAAACCTGATCTACGGGAGGTCTAAATTATCCAGGTACTTTAACTGGATAAGTATGAAAATCGTTACTTATCCAGCTAAGGGGTCATTTTCAAAGGGGCGGAGTCGTGGCAGCGAGGGGAGGAGTCACAGGGGCTACCGGTGCCATTGGTCGGCCCCTGTCACATTGTAGGAGCACAAGATGGCGCCAGCCATCCATTGCTCCTACCATGTGACAAGGGCTGACCAATGGCACTGGTAGCCCCTGTGACATAGTAAGGGCAAAGGCTATTGGTGCCATTTTGAATACCGGCAGCCGATGGCGCGAGTGCAGGAGAATACTCCAGGACCCCCCCTGGACCACCAGGGACTTTTGGCAAGTCTTGGGGGGGGGGGTCAGTAGGGGGAGGGTTGTAGTTAATTAAATTTAAAGGGTTGGGATGGGTTTTTTTTTAACTTTAATGGGAAACGAATACCATATGTAACTAATGGACGAATCGGGGTCCCCCGAAAACGGATGTAACGGATTTGGGTTCCGACAAATACAAATACCGAATCGAACATATCCGTCCCTGATGCACATCCCAAGTAACAACTCTGTGTATTTTATGAACACATAATTGCCTTACTTTCTCACTTGCCTTACATTGTCGTTCACCACTGTCTTCGGCTTCTTGCATCATATCCTACAGCCCTGCATATACTCTCAGAAGAATGCTTTGCACACATCTCCTCATCCTCCATTGGGCTCCACTGGATATACTGCCTTTCCTTAAAGGAGCAGACATCACATATCTTTTTTTTTTTATTTTTTATTTATAGTTTATTAGAGTTTTTACAAATTATACAAATTGCAAAAAAAACAAGGAACAAATTTTGATATAACATCTTATAAATCCACTTAATGTTTACAGGAAAATTTTTCAATACCTCAATCTATAGTCCACTACATGGGAGGAATCCTTTTCAAGCAAAAACACAAAAGAAAATGTTTTTCTATCAGATTACATAAAGCTGAATTACTTTATTTATGCAGTCAATCCTAATTCA
Source organism: Rhinatrema bivittatum (assembly GCF_901001135.1). Lineage (NCBI taxonomy): Eukaryota > Metazoa > Chordata > Amphibia > Gymnophiona > Rhinatrematidae > Rhinatrema > Rhinatrema bivittatum. Next base: position 614,165,475 of record NC_042615.1, on the reverse strand, counting down.
ACCTCTTTCTTTATCTACCAAAAAAGTTTCTAAATGAGATGGGTCCTGAAAAATAAACTTATTCTTCTGGTACACTATTACACATTTACAGGGGAATTTAAGAAAATATGTTGCCCAGATGGACACTACTCTAGGTTTCAACATAAGAAATTGCTTCCTCCTGTACGGAGTAGAACATGATACATCAGGAAATACCTGGACTTTATAACCACAGAACAAAGATTCTTTATTCCTAAAATATTTTTCATGAATATTAACCTTATCCTTCTCTCTGCAAAAAGTCACAAGAAGTGTGGCTCTTTGTGGTATGTCATCTATTGATGACTCTAGGAAGGAGGTTAAATTAGGGGACTTTTGTTGGATACTGTCCATACCTTCCTCTCCTTCCTGTCTCTTTATTCTAGAACTCAAAACATAATATATTTTTGAGATAGATTGATCATCCATATTTAGTATGAACAAATTTTCTTTTAAATATTTCTTCAACAACTCAGTGGCTGAAAGGAGTCTGGTCATTGGGAAATTAAAAAACCTCAAGTTCCTAACCCTATTTTCATTTTCCAGTCTCTCAATTTGCCACTGAGTTGTTAGGGAATCCTTAATAAAGGAATTATTTGCAGTTTGGAGGGCTGCTATCTGCACTGTAGCCCCCCTGCCTGCTTCCTCTAATTGTTTTAAACGATTATCATGTGACTCTATATCATTTTTTAACTCTAGGTTTCCTTTATTAGTCTGAGCCATAAATCCAGTCATTACTTTTTGCAAATCATTAATTGCTCTCCATACATCCACCAGGGTTATATTCTGGGGATCTAGGGTTACTGGACTAGATATCTGTAGTCCAAGTCCCTCATTAGATCCCAGTTCCACCACCACCCCAATATCTATGGGGAGAGGTGCATCATTATCTATAGTACTTTCTTCCATCCTTAAACCTGGTTGGATAGGGACATTAAAGTCCAGGTGGGGTTGAATTTGTAACTGCTCGCTCGGGCTGTCTGAAGCTCCTGAGGAAAAAGATATTTCAGGAATTGTATTGCGGGCAGCTTGACTTACCCGCCTTACAATATGTTGGTCCATCGGCCCTCTAGCCTCCGTAGTTGCTGGAGATGAAGTCCAAACTTTTGGTTTCCTTTTCCTGCCCATATGGTTAGGTAAAGTAGAGAAAAATTTTTGCCCAGGGGCACGCCCCTTTGGCGCGCGGCTTCGGCTGCGTGCCGGCGGCTGTGCACCGCTGCTCTCCTGAATTTATCCCAGCGATTCCGGCCCCTCCCGATGACGTCACTTAGGGGGCGTGGCTGCGGGGCGGCACGATGGAACGGCTCAGTAAATGAAAAAAGAGCTTGTAATCTGCCCTTCTCTGCCGACCTCTCAGAGAGAGGTTCCAAGCTGAAAGTCCTCCAAAAGTCGCCACTGCTCTCCTAAATTTATCCCAGCGATTCCGGCCCCTCCCGATGACGTCACTTAGGGGGCGTGGCTGCGGGGTGGCACGATGGAACGGCTCAGTAGATGAAAAAAGCTTGTAACCTGCCCTTCTCTGCCGACCTCTCAGAGAGAGGTTCCCAGCTGAAAGTCCTCCAAAAGTCGCCGCTGCTCTCCTGAATTTATCCCAGCGATTCCGGCCCCTCCCGATGACATCACTTAGGGGGCATGGCTGCGGGGCGGCACGATGGAACGACTCAGTAGATGAAAAAAGAGCTTGTAACCTGCCCTTCTCTGCCGACCTCTCAGAGAGAGGTTCCCAGCTGAAAGTCCTCCAAAAGTCGCCGCTGCTCTCCTGAATTTATCCCAGCAATTCCGACCCCTCCCGATGACATCACTTAGGGGGCGTGGCTGCGGGGCGGCACGATGGAACGGCTCAGTAGATGAAAAAAGAGCTTGTAACCTGCCCTTCTCTGCCGACCTCTCAGAGAGGTTCCCAGCTGAAAGTCCTCCACATCACATATCTACCCCATCCACACATATTTTGGAATAGTTTCTCAAAATTGGTCAGCAAACAAGTCTGCTTTTTGGGGACAGCAAGGCTTTGCTGAGTGAGAACCCTTGCTCTGGAATAGTCTTACAGAGCACCAATCTCCAGTCTCTCCACTAAAATAAACCAAATAATTTTTCAGTTTAATATCAACAAATTGATCATTTGTTTTCAATTGAAATTTTCTCCATCAATGTATGTTTGTTTGTATAGATGTTGACATGCTGGGTGTGGATGCTGGTAAAGTGTAAGGATTAGATGAACTTCAGAGAAGGATTTTAGGATAAGGATTTGGAGGATGATAGTGGGTGCGTGTAACTGTGAGGGTTGGTCATAGGAAGATAGGAATATAAGGAAGTATAGTTGCAGAAAAGAGAGACTGAGGAAATAGTCTAAGAAGGGATATAGGAGGATCAATGGAGGACATGGGTTTATTGTGGGGCAAATAGTAACAGCAGAAGATAGGTTGATAGGTGTGAGAGAAGACCTCAGGCTAAATGTATATGGAGTAACAGGGTGAGGACCAAAAGTTGAATTGTCGGAAGTGGGCAGCATGTAACAAGGAATAGACAAAATATGGAATAGATGTTTGTGGTCAGTAATGGGGTAAGAAACATTCAAGTCACGAGTGAGTGGTGGTGATAGAAGGGCCAATTGTGCAGAAAGGTATGGTAACAGAAATAGAAGAAGGAGGGGAGAGATGTGTAAAGGAAGAAACAGGAGGCACCACGGGAAGGCTAGTCTGGAGTATATAGAAAGTTCATGGGAGATTTACAGAATCGCTCTGAAATTCCTAGATAGGGCAGAGTTGGAGATTGTATTATTAGAGTGACTACAGAGTCAGTTTCCAGTATATGGCTCATATATTTTTTGTGCAGTGGCAAAAGAATTTCAGGAAAATGATGCTGAATAATTTTATATGAACACAAGAAAAAATTTCAAACAACAAATATACCCTTTTGTTTTTGGCAAAAAAGGTACAGACAGATGCAGGGTCATCCAGAACCCTCCCCCCCCCCCCCCCCCCCATGGTAACCCCGCATCCTGCATCCAGCCACACAGTCTATAAAAAGGCAGCATTGCACATATTACACTGCTCCGTAGAGCACCAAAAGAGCACCAAAAGATCTCCTACTGGACTGTTATGGATCCCTACAAAGAAACTGCATGCTAACAGAATACCTCACTTCAGTCACAAATGCAGAACGCAGATAGACCATCATTAAACACAGAATAAATGACCGTGAATTAGAAATAGAAATATGCAGACAAAAACTGAACTGGATACCCCAAGAAGTTAGACTCTGCATGTGGTGCAACACTGGAGAAAAAAAAACCCTGCAATGCAATTTCTCTTATCCTGAGTAAAATACAAAGATTTAAGAATATATATTAACATTCCTAAAGCTAACATTAGAATCACTAAACCAATAATAAAACAGTCCAAATTCAGTCACTGGCTGGCTAAGAAAGTTTGACTGTTATACTTAGTCTGCTAATTTAGCTGGGATATTCAGTGGCACACCACTGATTATACCCAGCTCTTTTATTTTCCATACATTTATCTAATTTATGGCACTCATGGTAACTTGTTATAGTTAAAGGCAATATGCATTTGATTTGTACTGTTTTACCTGTTTAGTTGGAGTTTACTGACTTTACTGTGCTTATTTTATGGTGCTGGTTTTACTGTTTATTGGTTTATTTATTTCACTTACATCTTGTTTTAGACTCATTCCATATAATCCCATGTTACCATTTTATATGTTCATTTTAAATGTTCATTTATTATATGTTTTTATCATTCTTATTCATTTTTATATTTTTAACGTCATTTATTGCATGTTTTAGCCCCTGATGCAGCCCTACTGAAAGAGGGCGAAACTCGGCTGGAGTCGGGCTCTATTGCGTATATTTGCACACAATAAACCTCTACAAGATTGGACATTTGGTTGCTTATTGTGTACTGTTGCTCTCACGGCTTTATTAAGCAACCTTCCTTGCTGTTTTTTTAGTTACTCTGGGTAAACCACATCCAGGGAGTAAGCAGGAGAAGTGTCAAAGAGCAGGTTTGGGGCAGGGCTGGTGGCAATCTGGAAGCAGTGGTGAGCAAGGCTGAGGTCTGATCACAGACATTCAATTGAGATATTACATTGTTTTACATTCAGGTACTGTAGGTATTTCTCTACCCCCAGAAGACTTACAATCTACGTTTTTGTACCTGAGGCAATGGAGGGTAAAGTGACTTGTTCAAGGTCACAAGGAGTGACAGTGGGACTCAAACCCTGGTCTCTTGGTTCATAGTCCACTGCTCTAACCACTAGGCTATTCCTCCTCCTCATGATAGTTAATAGCGTAGTCAGGCAAAGCAGAGGTCTGGGCTTGGAGCGAGTCAATGGCTAAGTCAGGCAAAGCAAAATCAAAGTCCATGTAATCAATCCAAGGAACGAGGCAAGGTAGAAATGAGGAGACAGGAACAAGGAACAGGAACACAGAGATGAGATGAATCTCTAGGAGGCAATGAGTACTCGACCAGCAAGGAGACGTGTTGCAAAGGCAATGCTAGGGAGTAGGGATGTGAATCGTTTTTTGACGATTTAAAATATCGTCCGATATATTTTAATTCGTCAAAAATCGTTAGGGCCACGATACAATAACAATTCCCCCGATTTATCGTCAAAAAATTGAAAATCGGGGGAAGGGGGAGGGGAAGGGGGAGGGCGCGAAAACCGGCACACTAAAACACCCTAAAACCCACCCCGACCCTTTAAATTAAATCCCCTACCCTCCCGAACCCCCCCAAAATGACTTAAATTACCTGGGGGTCCAGCGGGCGTCCGGAACGGCCTCCTGAAATCGAATCGTGTTGTCTTCAGCCGGCGCCATTTTGCGCTGCCATTTTGCAAAATGGCGGTGCAAAATGGCGCCGGCCATAGACCAACACGATTCGACTGCAGGAGGTCGTTCCGGACCCCCACTGGACTTTTGGCAAGTCTTGTGGGGGTCAGGAGGCCCCCCCAAGCTGGCCAAAAGTCCCTGGGGGTCCAGCGGGGGTCCGGGAGCGATCTCTTGCCGTGAATCGTTTTTCCGTACGGAAAATGGCGCCGGCCATACGCGTATGGCCGGCGCCATACGCGTATGGGGTCCGGAACGACCTCCTGCAGTCGAATCGTGTTGGTCTATGGCCGGCGCCATTTTGCGCCGCCATTTTGCAAAATGGCGGCGCAAAATGGCGCCGGCTGAAGACAACACGATTCGATTTCAGGAGGCCGTTCCGGACCCCCGCTGGACCCCCAGGTAATTTAAGGCATTTTGGGGGGGTTCGGGAGGGTGGGGGATTTAATTTAAAGGGTCGGGGGTGGGTTTTAGGGTGTTTTAGTGTGCCGGCTCACGATTTTAACGATTTTCACGATACTTTAAACACCCAAACGGCAACAATACGATTCCCTCCCCCTCCCAGCCGAAATCGATCGTTAAGACGATCGAGGACACGATTCACATCTCTACTAGGGAGTGGAGCCTGAACTTAAATACTGTAACTGAGTTGATGTCATCATCCGGGACTGTGGCTAGGTTCCCGCCGCAGTCCCTATTTAAACATCAATAGTGCATGCGCGTGCCTAGGGAGGGGCGCGGCGTGAGTAGCAGCTTCTCCAGGTGCCAAATAATCTAGGTTCGCCTCTGCACTGGCTGCTTCCATAAATACAATTTAGTTACAGAAATAAAAGAAAACAGAAAAAACTGCTCACCTCGTAGTACTGAAAAATTCCAATCAAAAATAAGGGGTCCTGGGTTACTCTGGCTTCCTTCCTGCTTCCCGGGGCCTTCCTAAACCTTCCAGGTCCTGAGGTCTTAAACTCTGGTGAGGAGCTCCTCCCTTCACTCAGGATTCCCTGTAGCTTTGTATTTTAAGGAGGACCGGCAAAACAACTGTGCTCAGTCCATTAAGGTAGTCTGAGGAAGTTTTCTGTATAGTCCCTCACAGGATCATCCTACATGCCCACTTCTTCCCTCACAGAATTTACGACAACATCAAGGCATGGTTTAGCTTGGAAAGCATTTCTAAAGCCTTTGCATGATTTTCTTGCTTTTCAATGTATTTAATTTTTCAAGTGGATGTTAGGGGCTTATCCTAAAAGTAAACATTTGAATGCTGCCAGAAGAATGAAATGGTAAGGGGAACAACTTAGATCTCAGTTATATCATGCAATTGTTAACTGTTCATTATTATCAGTCTCTGCAGAAAAGATTTGCTTTGTAAATTTTTTTTAACAATATTTCAGCAACATGACATAATTATTATAAAATGGGGTTTTGTGTGAGGTGGGATGTGGGAGGTGTGTACCTGAGGAGGTGTTTGTTGGGGGTATGTATGTGTGAAGGGGGCCTATGAGTGTGTGTAAGTGCATAGATTGTCTATTTGTGTTGTATATGTGGGAGTGCACCTGTGAGGTTGTGTGTAGGAATGTGTGTATGTGTGGGGAGAGGTGGCTTTGATGGTGCATAAAAAGCCATATATTTTGTTTTTAAATTAGAACATGATTCAGCATTGTTTTTCCTTCTACGCTGTCCTCCATCAAGTTCTTCTGTCAGGCTCTATGTAGGCACACAGATTACTTGAACTCTATTTCTGATACTAAGCAGCAATTAAAAAAAAAAAAAAAGTAATTTGATTATCCAAAGAATATCTTATACTGAAATCCTAACTTAGGGGACGATGCAATATTAAATGCGGAAAGCGGGTGCTGACTTTTCAGCGCTCGCTTTCTTAATGCGTGCATGGGCCTGCAAGGGGGGCGCCATGCAATAAACAAATTAGGTGGTCGCGCTGCTCCAGGCAGGCATTAATAGCTGAGCAATAAATGTGCGTCTGAGACGCACATTTATTTTTTTGCATTTGGAGTGAATGAGTAATAGCCTCATTCACATGCATTTGCATGTGATGAGCGCTATCTCATTCACTCCGCATCTGACGCACGTTAAATAGGCGCTAATCCCCCTATTGCATTAGGGGGTGGATAAGCGCCTATTTAACCCGTGTCCAACTGTGGGTTATACAGTGTGCTCGGCTGAGCGCACTGTATTGCATCGGCCCCTTAAAGTTTAAAGACAGAGTTAAAAACGGTGTTGAATGTCTGGGGTTATTCCAGGTGAGAAGAGAGGTTGTTAGCTGTTTGTGTTTTTCACATATGTAGCAATAGACAGACACCCACCCACACAGAATTATAATAAAAAATAAATGATAACAATTTTTCATGAATCATGACATAGAAGTCTTCTTTGTCTTTAAAACTTTGAGCACTGCTCTGGAATGGGAACACAGTGATATAACTCCCTAGTTTTGGCAAACTGATCAGTTGTGATTAATGTCAGGGAATTAGATACTTTTACAATAATTGATGACATCATAAAGGCACTTACCGTCAAAGCAGAATATCCTGAAGCAGTGCACCAACATTAGGATTTCATCTAACATCATTTTGAGCAAAGAGTTATTCATACCTATTACCTAGTATAACAGCAGATCACAGTACGTGATGGCTGTCCATGAGATGTCAGGCTTCTTCTCTCCCCACTCACTCCTGAGGGGAGGGGTTTCCAAATTAACTCCACTGCTAATTTTCTGGTTCAGTGAGAAGTCCAGAACAAATGTCTATATGCATTCATGACTGCATAATTCAGGTCAGCTTTAAACATATTACTGCCCTGTATATATTCTGTACAGCTGGAAGGAAAAATATTAGACAAAACAGCTATAAAGATAAATGATCTGTGCTTACAAACAGCTAGAGATGCTAAAATTGAAACCTAATTTCTTTGAAGGATGCATGTGTGTGTGTGTGTGTGTGTGTGTGTGTGTGAGTAGTTGCAAACTGGGGATAAATTAGGGATGCAGGAGTGAGTGAAAGTTTCCGCAGTGGGGAGAAGCTCTAATTATATAGGTGGAACAGGAGAAGGATGATAGCAGATTTTAGAAACTCCCCATCTTCATCATCATCATGCTATTTCCCATCTCCCCTTCCTACTTCTCCCTTTTCTCTCTTTCCACCCCCCCCCCCCCCTTTTTTCTATTTTTCTCCCCATCTCGCTGCCATGGATCAGACTGCTGACAGTGCAGCCTTCATTACAGCCATTAGGATAGGTTTCACTCTTGCAGACGTTCTTTTACTCTCTTGTTGTTAGCAGAATGGGCTGTAGTGGTGTCCCCTTTTTCTTTGATGGCTTGTAGTACACAATTCACCAGTTGCAACTGCTGTGGTTGCACTACTCATCTTCATCCTGTATGTTGATCTGGTTTGAGTTCTCCACCACCACCACCACCACTCTGGTGGGAGAGTAGCAGACTGGCTCTCTCTCTGTAGGAGCTTTAGGCTTGTGAGGATTAATACATGCACATGCTGTATATTGAACATATGGTAACAGATACAAAAAGAGGTTGAATTAGTCTGAGCCGTGGTACTAGTTGACAATGCTTCAGCCCTGGCTTCTGTTCATGCATCTTTCATATACATTCATAATTAAATCATCTTAAATGTTATATCTAAAATGGGAGGGGACGGAGTGAGAAGCAGATTTTTCAAAGTAACTGGGATGCCATCCTGGGGAATGAAATTAAAACTACAAAACATATATCAAGAATAATACATTGCCACTCATCCTACCAGTCATCATTCTCTTATATAAATTTCAAACGTCTTTCATTTCTTTTAGGTTTTAGACTGGCCAATTTGATTAAAAGGACTCCTATTACATTCACAGCCATGTGATGATCTCAGTCACACAAGCGATCCATTTCCTTGGATCTGCAAAAAGAACATTGTTGGTATATAGGCAAATTGTACCTACTGTGATTCCAAAGAAAAATATGTGCGCACACACCCATGGCAACTTCCTAAATGCTGTTTAGCCATTTTAGATCCAAGCATTAGGGGTGTGCATTCGTTTCCAACGTATTAGTAATCCGCAACATATAGGGCCATATTCATTGTATTAGTGGGGAAGCGAAATGTATCACGATTCCCCCCGAATACAACGAGTCTTCACCAAATTATTCGGCCGTCTAAAGGAGCAAATTTAAACAAGCCCCCACCCTCCTGACCCCCCTAAGATTTACCAAAACTCCCTGGTGGTCCAGCAGGGGGTCCGGGAGACATCTCCTGCATTCACGCCATCAGCTGCCGGTATTCAAAATGGCCCTGATAGCCTTTGACCTTACTATGTCACAGGGGCTACCGGTGCTATTGGTTGGCCCCTGTCACATGATAGGAGCAATGGATGGCCGGCGCCATCTTGTGCTCCTACCATGTGACAGGGGCTGACCAATGGCACCGGTAGCCCCTGTGACATAGTAAGGGCAAAGGCTATCAGCGCCATTTTGATTACTGGCAGCCAACGGCCCGAGTGTAGAAGATCGCTCCTGGACCCACGCTGGACCACAGGGAACTTTTGGCAAGTCTTGTGGGGGTCAGGAGGGTCCCCCAAGACTTGCCCTCACTATGTCACAGGGGTCGACAAATGGCACCGGTAGCCCCTGTGACATAGTAAGGTGAAAGGCTATCAGCGCCATTTTTAATACTGGCAGCCAACGGCGTGAGTGCAGGAGATGGCTCCCGGACCCCCTGCTGGACCACCAGGGAGTTTTGGTAAGTCTTGGGGGGGGGTTCAGGAGGGTTGGGGTATTGTAGTTAATCAAATTTTAGCCGGGAAACGAATAAGAATGAACGCATGAACGTATCGAGGGCCCCCCTTGCCGAATGCAACGTATCTGCTCCCCGACGAATACGAATACCGAATGCAACGTATGCCGTCCCTCGGCACATCCCTACCAAGCATGAGGTAAGTAGCTCTCTACTAGGGATGTGCATTCATTTGAAATGAATGGGTAATCTGAAATGAAACAGGACATTTTTGTTTTATTTCATTTAAAACAACATGAATGGTCAGTACCCCTGAAAATAATAAAAACTTTCATTTGCATTCATTTTCAGATCCCATTTAAGTCTATGCAGCAAGCCAAATTGCAGTTTTTCTATTCAAGGCAAACTCCAGACAAAATAGAGGAAGTATGGGAAAGGACAAGCAGTAGGACCAATCAAGGTCAAGCATTTTTTAACTAGTTTATCTCAGCTGGCACCTGCAGAGATCGACAATGAGTTCCTCATCTTTGTTAACCTGAAACTGAAAGAAAGATGCAACAGTCACCAGTTTGTTCCATAATTTCTCTGCTGGATTTTAGACAGAGAGGTTGTGCTTCTGAAGCTTTCTCAGAGCCAAAGAAAAAGTATAAAAAAAAAGATTTAGAAAGGAAAATAAAGAGAAACTTAAAGCACACCACACTAGTATTGGCTTATGGTACTATAGTACGTTACATTCAATGTAACGATAAAAACCCATAGCCACTACTAGTGACAGAATCACTGTGTCAAATTTCATCATTTCACTGGAAACAAAAGGTAGACATAGTGGCATTAGTAGCAAAAATGTCAAAGAAAGAGGGAAGGGTTTTCATCCAAAAGAACAAAGGGTGAGCACAAGTAGCAATACTGATGATAGCAATGAGAAGACTAGGACTCGCTTGCCCAAGACAGAGAGAGAGATTTTTCTAGCAGTGAGAAACCACAGACAGAGCTGGGCAAGAAGATGTTCAAACTGGAAGAGCATCTGTTACCTGCTCAAATTCTTATCTTTGATCCTATTGTGTAGGGGCAGGAGAAGGCAAAGTCAATAGACCATGGCATCAGCATGTAGAGACAGAAGCACTAGGAGCTAGGGGTGTGCATTCGTTTTGAACGCATATGTAAAACGCAACTTTTTTTTTTTTTTAACTTAAAAACGTGATGAGGTGCAACGATTGCGATTTCCAACTTATTCAACATAGCTATGTTGAATATGTCGAACCTAAATAAACACTTAAACCCCCCACCCTCCTGACCCCCCCAAGACTTACCAAAACTCCCTGGTGGTCCAGCGGGGAGTCAGGAAGCCATTCCTGTATTCCTTTGCGAGGAGCACGTGACGTCGGCGTCACTCCGACGTGACGCGGACGTCACGTGATTCACCGCGCCTCCGCTCCGGGACCCCCGTTGGACCTAACCGGAACTTTTGGCCAGCTTGGGGGGGTCAGGAGGCCCCCCCAAGCTGGCCCCTCTGGGCCGTCGGGCTGTCGGGCCTGCTATGAATCAAAATGGCGCCGATGGCCCTTTGCCCTTATGATATCACAGAAAGCAATACAAATACAGTTCTTTTTAGGGAGGGGCAGAATTTGCATTCCTGTTCAGTAATTTGTAAGAATATACTTTCCTAAATGTAACAAAACACCTTTCTTTCTTTATTAAAGAAAATACCTAATGTTGATTGTGCAATAAAAAAAAATAGCAAAATCCTCCTAATTATAGATAAACATCAATTACTTCTGATCTGTTTTGATGTCAGATAAGTAATGATTCATTGTTGCTTTTGTTGCTAGTAATTTGAAAACAAGGGAGTGTAAACCTTATCCACAAATCCCTGTTAGACATTCACTCTCAATTAAAGATTGGCATTACAAAGACTGGCATTACAAATGAATGGATAAGTACTAGTAAAGATTAGGTTACAGATACATTCACCTGATTGCCTTCTCAGATTGAGGGAGGTTTTTTCCTTCCAAGATATTCCAAGGCGTAGGCCAGGGTACCAGGAATCAATCACCTTTAACTTGGTGCTGTGCTCCTAGCCTCGTCCCTCTTCCCCTTTCCTTCGGATAGTTCCCCACTTCCCCACTGCTGCTCTTGGCAAGTAATCCACTGCCGAGGACTGGTGGAGCTTATGAGATGAAGGTTGATCATGGGTAAGGGGCATGAATGGGTAAGTAGATGTAAAAGGAGGGTGACCAAAGGACTCACTCAACACCCTCCTTCTTCCTTACTGCTCAGTGACTTTGGTGGTAATTTGGCTTACCTCCCAATAGCACAGCAGTCATGGTGCCACATCACTACTGTGGTAATCTTGGGCTTTAGTTGTCCATCCAGTCCTATGGCAGTAATGCAGGGCTGCAGCCACTTACAAAACTTGCTTACAATCATGCATGTCCTTAACTGATTGAGAAAAGAAATTGAGGGGTTCACAGCTGCAGTGATGCTTGTGGGCAGCGGAAGACGGCATGGCCCGAGAAAAATTCACCAGACCAGCATGTTCATTTCATAGACGTCATAGTTGAAGAGAATAGGCAGAGAGGCGTGGCAGACTAGCCAGAGCCTTCTGGTCGTGATTACCAAACCTAGTACCTGACAGAGATTCTGGAGGTTGAAGCAGCCACACCTAGTTTAGATTTGAGGGGATTGTCTGGCCCAACACAGCGAAGAAGAGATAGTAGGTCCTGAGGCACAGAAAGAATGCCCAGGAACAGCTTTGATTTGGAAACATGGGGTGATGAGAGTTTAGCAAGTAGCCCTGAGATGCAGAAGCATGCCCTGATATCACTGGGGGCCATCTTGACAATGAGCAGGCAGATGAGACGATATCCTATCCATAGCATGGCCAGGGAGCTCCACTCTTTTTTGCTTGCTGGGATAGGGCAAATCCCATGAGTGAGTCTGTGGCCTGTTTCCAGGAGCCATACTCAAGAGGTTTTGGCCGGGGCTACTGGGGATTTCAATCCAGGACCACTTTTAAACATCATTTTTGAACACTGAATGAGGTTTCATAGGAGGGATTTGGAATGGGGTAATAGTTGCAGGAGTTTGTGGCCATAGACTGGGTAGGAAGAGCAGGAACAGCCTACTTAGTCCCTTACACATTCTGAGGGCTAAATTATGGGTTTACTTTCTGCAGGAGGGGGTCATTTTTCATTTGGGGCCATGTAGGGGGCTCTCCTAGCTATGCCAGCTAGGCATCCTGGCTCTTGGTGTTGGGTTGGAGTTATCATGATAGGAAAAACCATGGCCCCTCTTGCCCCAATCCCCAGCAAGTAAATTTAAGTGAGGCATTGGATGAGCATCAGGCCAACCTGGAAAATCACTGAATAGGGCACTAGCATGTTTGTTTATCTTCTGCAATGGAACATCATTCTCAGATGTCCAGCAGACAGAATGCAACACAAACATGCTGAATGTACACCAAAATATGGGGAAACAGGCTGCACACCAATGGATTGAGAGCTAGGCACACTAAGGGGTAGGTTTCAACCTCCAAAGAGATGTATATTGATTTGGGTGAAGGCCCATCTTTTGTGGTAGAGTTGAAGGCTAAAAAAGCAACCCTAAGGTCATATAAGGTTTGCAGAGTAAAATCCAACAGTAGTTCAAGTGATTTCTCAGATTCATCTGACTCCAACAATTCATCAGATGTAGGCATATTTAAGATATTTCATAGATTGGAGGAGGAGGTGGCAGATGGGCTTTTGTATTAACAAATTTAACTAAGCTTTGATAGGTAGTACCCAGATCTCTCAGGAAAAAAAAAAAAAGCACAGATACATCAACATTTTCAAATTGTTGGAGGGCAAGTGCAAGAAGGATGGTAGAAGGAAAGAAAAGGATGAGATGACTGGAAAGGACAAGAATGTTCCCAGTGACAATCAGTTGGACCAGGTTATTCTTGCAGCTGGCCAATGTTGTGGAGTAGCAGGACCCATTGCAGTATAAAACCATGTTAAGTAATGCTGAAACCATTTTGGAGGTCGATAAGGATTCCAAAGGATGAATCTGGCTTAACTATGACAATAGTCTGAGTCAGGCATGGGAAATCAGGACATTATCCCTTCATTGCAGCAAATGATGAATAAGGTCCATGTTGACTGCTTATATAGTCAGTGCTCTTGCCAGGCCAGCATATCCGTGGGGCATGTGTGACCAGCACAAGAAATAGGATGTTTGTTGATGTTTCAACAAGTCAAACTACATTTTCCAGGATTGTTAATTTAGACATCTACTTCCAATGTGCAGGTATCTATCCAACAATGAAGAGCCCTAAGAGGGGAACTGATAGAATTCCCACACAATCCAAGTGAAGCAGAAGTATTCAAAAAAGTCCCTTATTCAATACAGATAGTCAAAATTATTTCTTGGATATCTGTGTATCATAAAAAGACCGCAACCATGTCTCTTCTCATGAATGGATTTGTAATCTCCTAGGAGGGTCATGGTGGGACAGCTCAGTAAGAAATGCCTCTATGGTTGCACTGCTTGCAGGACTTCTGCACAAGAAGGTGGACACTGAACTCAGATTGGGTTACAAATCCACATTTCAGCATAATTATTTAAGATCATTTATTAATCACTTCACTGATAAAAAATCTCTCTAAGCAATATACAACAAAGAATAAAACAAAATTCAATAACATATACAATGATCAGCAATAAAATAAAATAAAAATTAGCAGCCAGGAACAGTTGTCATTAACCATGATTTTGACTGCTTCCAGTTTTTCAATAGATCCTCCTCTTTCCTCAAGGCGTATGGAAGGCCATTCCATAAACTAGGAATAACCAAAGGAAAGGACCTATTTTGCAGCCTAAAATGGCAGAAGGCCTTAACCATGGGGAGTTGCAAAATGTGTTTCTTTGCAGAAAATTAAGTTCCTGCCTGCCTCATGGCATTTCAATCTTCCCTTCAAATGTGGGAGACATAAACCTCACAGTATCTTAAATGCCAGTAATATATATATATATATTTTTAATTTGCAGCATTCCATTACAGGGAGCCAGTGTAGTTCCCACAAAAGTGGACCTGTTGACGTTCTTCTAGGGCTACCCTTGGTGATAAATGTGGGGCAGTATTCTGTATTAGCTGCAATTTATAAGTCAGTTTCAAGGGAAGCCCCAAAATAAAGATGTTGCAATAGTCAGTATGTGAAAATGCAAGAGCATAAGCATGCGATCTGGTTGTACCTGATCATTGTTCCAAATAAAAAGCCCCACAAGAAAAGGCTGTTTTCTCAACAACTTCCTGCCCCTGGAAGCCTTTTTAGCACAGTATGCTTTGACAGTGAGACCACTTTGGAGAGGGATTGTGGAAAGCATGCAATGCTTTACTTAAGAAAATAAGAATCACCATCCTGGGACAGACCAAAGTCCATCGAGTCCAACAATCTGTCTCTAACAGTGGCCAATCGAATTCCTGTTACTCTCAGGGATAGTAATAATTTTCTTTAGTCTACCTGGGTAATAATATGTTATGACTTTTCCTCCAGTAACTTGTCCAAATCTCTTTTGCATCCTGCTATGCTAGTCACCTTGATCACATCCTCTGCAACAGATTCCACAGCTTGATAGTGTACTGAGTGAAAAAGTAATTCCTATGATTATGTTTTGAATCTGCTGGTTGTTAGTTTCATGGAGGGTACCCTTGGTTTAGTATTTGAAAGGGTAAATGACTGTCCTTTATTTACCAATTCCATCCCTCTCATGATTTTATAAATGAATATCATGTCCTCCCTCAGCCATCTCTTTTTCAAGCTGAAGAGACTTAGCCTGTGTATCCTCTCATCATGGGAGAGATGTTCCATCCCCTTTATCATTTCTGTGACCCTTCTCTGCACGTATTCTAATTCCACTATGTCTTTTTTGAGATGGGGTGACCAGAATTTCACACAATACTCAAGATGCGGTTACACCAAGGCTCGATACAGAGGCAATATGATGTTTTTTATTTTATTCTCCATTCCTTTTTTGATCATTCCTAACTTTTTTTATTTGCTTTTTTGATTGTCATTGCTCACTGAGCCAAGGATTTCAATGTTTTGTTCACAAGGACTCCATGGTCCTTTCCTGGGTAATGACTCCCAGTACAAAACCCAGCATCATGTACCTGTAGTTGGTATTATTTTATCCTATGTAGTTTCTCGTAATCTGTTGCTGTTTTAACAAATATGATTAATTTTGTGTCATCTATAAATTTGATCACCTCACTCATCGTTCCCTTTTCTAGATCATTTATGAATATGTTAAAGAGCACAGGGCCCAGTAGCAATCCCTTTGGTACTCCACTAAGACCGCTCTCCATTTGGAAAATTGACCATTTGTTTCTGGCCTTTTAACTAGTTACTAATCCACAACAGAACACTGCCTCCTATCCCATAAATTTATAATTTCCTGAGGAGTCTCTTATGGGGGACTTTGTAAAATGTCTTCTGAAATTCCAAATACACCATATCAACCTGCTCACCTTTATAATCATGCTTATTTAAACTTTAAAAAAGATCTAAAAGATTGGTACGTCAAGACTTCCTCTTGCTAAAACCATATTGACTCTTCCCCATTAGGTCATGCCTGTCTATATGGCCAGTGAATTTGCTTTTAAGAGTGGCTTTTACCATTGGTCCCAGTGCAGGTTTTCACTGCTGGGTTTCCAGTTCCAAATGATGTTGTTACTTCCACAAATGCGAGCCTATGGGCTGTTTGAGCTCATGTATATATTTTAAATTGTTTAACTCATTTGTGCACTGAGATATTTTACAGAGCAGGGGTATTGTGCACTATTTGGATGACTTTGTTTTGTGGGTCGAGAGACTGTGCACTGATTTGCATCAGAGTTCCAGGCACTGTCAGCAAAGTTCGGTATTCCATTGGTGCAGAAAAACACAGACGACCCAGCTAGAGTCCTAACATTCCTGGGTATAGAGCTGTACTTGGTGGAAATGGCAATAAGATTACACAAGAAAAAGCTGCTGAAGCTGTAAATGCTCAGCAGATGCACACAGCTAAGAAAGTGACATTAGTGCAGAGCTTCCCAAAGTTGTCATGGTGACCCCCACAGACAGCTAGGTTTTCAGGGCAACCAATGAATATGTATGAGATACATTTGCATCTAAAGATTCTCCAATGTATGCAGATTTATCTTAAACATATTCAGGGATAGTGCCAGGGAATTAGGCTCCCTTGGGGAACTTTTGGTCCTGCTACCTCACCCCCTGACTTACATACTGGTGGCAGATCAAACACAGCACTCCCTCCTACCGGTTGGGTAGCTCCAGAACAGCAATCTTGGCATCATTGTCTCTGGCAAAGTACCCATCTTGATCTCTTCCCTTACCTTGTATCCCCCCTTTCTTTGCCCCCTGCCTATAGTGTTGAGCATCTCCTCTCTTTATCCCCTTGTCCAGCATCTCTTCTCTCTTCACCACACCATTTTTCACTTCCCTCCACTCCAAGTCCAAAATCCTAGGATCATCCCAATCTCTTTGCCTTCTTTCTGCAGTGCATGCATCCTCTCATTCCACCCCACTCTCATGCACCCAGCACCCGCTATCTTCCCACCTGCAAACTGCTCAGCACCTTCTCTCTCTCCATCCCAGTCACTCAGCATCTTCTCACTTTCTCTACCCCACCACCTGCTCAGCCCGCCCTTTCTCTTTCTGCACTCTTTCTCTTTCTGCACTCTCTTGCCACTCCAGTACCTCAGCACACTCTGTGACCCCACGTACCCGTTCAGCATTCATTCCCCCCCCCCCCCCCCCTCTCTCTCTCCCCTCCTAATGTGGCAGCTCTGGCTTCTTCCTGTTCTTTAGCCACTGGTGATAGGGTTTCCACTGGTGGGATTTTGCTATCCTTATAGTTTTGTCACTCTAGGTTACATCCTAGTTTGCCTAATAGAAGCGTCAGACCTGTATATATTTATATTAGATGCCATGAAAAACCGACTAGCTTTGAGGTCCCTAGGAGAGGTTTGGGGAGCCCTGCAGTAGTGTAAATGCTCATCCATCATTGGCAACTGTAATTCTGCATGCAGGGTGATTTCATTGGGGTAAGTCTGTATCTGCTGAATGTCTGTCTCCACGTCAGGGGTATGAGGCAGCCAGCGTTACATTAGAGTGACTAAGTTACTACATTAAGACTTGGGCATTTGGGATTCTTTGCTCAGAGACTATAATGGTATATCTACTGTATTTAGCAGGCAGTGCCCTTTTCTAGTAGAGACCTTGAATCATATGCCAATGTCATTTGCAGTATAAGTTTTGTAATTTGCTGTCAAGAGAGGTGGTGTGCAACTGTGTGACTGGATAGATGAGAAGAAGCCGCTAAAAACATCATATTCTTGGAACTATTCTCTATCATGCTATTGTTTAAGATCAAGAGACACAAATATAAAATAAAGAGATGCTAATCCAAATTAAGGGATCTGCAGAGTTTTTGGCTCAGTAAGCAGGGATTTGTTTGGATGATTTGCAATCTCATTAAAAAGAAAACCTTGGTCATGATTGAGGAATTGTTTAATTTCAATTTGTTAAGGGATTTCCTCTGGGATCTTGCACAATCCTCTTATCCTGCAGCCCTAGTAAGAAATGGAAAAGGACTTCCTGGTTCCACATGCACTCACTTTGCAGCATCCCAAGGAAATCCTTTTCCCAGGCCAGATGGTGACAGGAGTTGGCAAGGGTGATAATATGATAACATAATAATTGAAGGTTTGATATATGAAATATGTTCTGGCATATTTTATAAATTTGTGGTCTGCCTTTGGACATTTATGTGTTTTATCAGAGTCATAACCAGTTCTCAGGTTTGGGTTGGCTAGATTCCTCCACTATGAACACCCTTTAATATAAGCCTGAGTCCTTTTTGGAGCTGATTTGGATTCCTATACATTTGTCTTAAACATCTTGGAGGAGGCTGAAGCTTATCCTCCTCAATATGTCATCGTCATGGAGATTCCTGAGCTTTTCATCTTTCAAATTTGATACCAGGACTGATTACGCACCACCTGCTAAATTACAGGGTTGAATTCTCTTATATCCTGGCTTCAGTTTTGTTATTTCTGGATTAGGAAGAAAACAGACAGATTAGTGATCTGGTACATGCACTGTGCCTTTGATGGAATTCCATAATCCACCCCTAGGAACTACTTTTTTTCTCCCCTTTAACATCTTCCCATTAATCACATTTAGATCTTCCTGGCTAGCTAAATATTGCACTTAGCCTTTCCTTCAAGAGATGTTTAAGGTTAACATTGCAGCTGTCAATTACTCATGCTGCATAAACAGTTTTATCCTGCAGAATAATCCTTTAAGAAAAGAAAAAAAATTATGTCAGTTTTTGTGTGCTGAGTACCACTGTCATCAAGCACAAAAGAAAAGATATGTTATGGGGAAGAAAACATTACATTTATAGGCAAACACACATTTATTTTAATTTAGAACTGTAAATAGTAATTTTAGATAACCAGCATTGAAGCCAATTAAATTTCTACCCAATAATTTCTGTTTATACCTGAGAAGAAAAATTAAGGCAATGATACAAGGAAATTTTGACAATACATTATTATCTGCTGAAGTTATTTTCTGATTACTGACTTTTAGTGGGGATGTTTAATTAAATAACTTTGAAAGAAGTGCCAGTAGCACATTATTTATTCTAAGATTAAATGCTAGGTGGGTTCTGGATGGCGAAGCAGGCAATGAGAAATTTAAAAGCTCCTGAGCCAGTTCCCCTAAGTGGGCAGATTGTAAACATACTTTTGTTTAATTGTACCACCTTCTGTTGTCATGCACTTAAAGAAAAGGCAGCACTATGAAGGGGGAAACCAGGTCTTGCAACATTAAGCAAATTGGTTCCTAGAAGCTTTTGGTTTAATTTCCTTCCTTAGGTTTCCTAAAATTATCATATTTCCTAGTTGTTATCATCCAGTTTGCATATATCTATGGTGAAGAGGCCAGTGAATTGATAAAATAAAAAACAAATGGCCTGAATGACCTCTTTTGTTGATTTAGCAGCTCTGAAACACAAAGACTAGCATACAAGTCCCTCTTACCAGCAGAGATAAATAATAGGAGAGTGCTGGCTTTTTGGTTTTGGTTTCTTTCATTTCATTGATGGTGCTTTTTTTAAAATTTTGTTTTCCTGATTTAGTATGCATTAAATGGTTGTACTACGCACTAAATCATTTTAGTACATGTTAAAGCTATTTAATATGCACTAAATCAGAACTATGAAATGACACAAATTTCATTTGTTTTCTATTTTTTGTTTTGTTTTGGAAACAACACATAAGAAAATAAATGTTAATATGCTTTCTATGTTATTTCAAAATGAAAGAAAGCACATCCCTAATAAATCATTTTTGGACTTTTAGCCTAACTTTTTTTAATTATGTTTAATTCAACTTACAACATTATTAGATTTCAGGTATAAGTCCCTGCTCCATAGAGTTTATAATTAGGGGCAGTACCTTTTAAACAAACATGTGGGCGCATATGTGCGCATGTTTGCCGGCCGGCGGCCATAGACGCAGCTATTTTATAACTTGGTGTGTATATGCACGCATGGTATAAAATAGGCTGAGCACGCGCACATGTGCACACAATTTTAGGTGGGCACATGCCTATGCACACAAATGCCACTTCTACCGTGTAAGTGGGGGGATTTTAAAAGCTGTGCACATTGATGCAATTAGCCATTTTCCCAGTTTATTTCTAGTTTGCCCAAATCAGGAATAGGACTTCCTAACTCCCCCTAGTTAAACAGCCTCCCTTCTGCCCTATTAGCCCCAATCCTTAAAACCCCACTGACTTTTGTATTTTTGTAGTTTTATGACTTACACGCTATCCATAGCAGAAGTAAAGTTACAAGGCAGGGGACTCTGACATGCACTTATGTGTATAAGTATGTACACACTGGTTTCAATGAGAAATCCAGGATTGCCCATGCCCATACCAGACCACGCCCATTCCTCACCCTTTCTTTGCAAAAATAATTTTTTTGCATGCAGCAGGAGATACACACATATCCAGGTGGCTTTTAAAATCCATGCGGCGCACACCGGCCAACATATTTGCATACCTCCTGTTTTTGGTGCGCTCTGGGCTTCTAAAATTCACCTTTAAGTGAGTACCTGAGGCAATGGGAAATAAAGTGACCTGCCCAAAGTCACAAAGAGTATCAGTGGGGGAAGTACGATTTGAACTCTGGCTCTCTGTGTTATGAGAACGCTGGAGGCGGTCCCATTTCGAGAAGATTGTGTACTCTTGGGCCACGATGCAACCGCAGAGGAGCTCCGGGAAGCAGGCGAGGAGTGTCCAAGCACAGGCTGGAGATGCAGGACCCTGGACTCTGCTGAACCTGATCGCATCGAAGAGACCCAGCAATGCAATGTTGGTCTCTAGAGTAGCCCTCCGGCCACTCGATAGCCCTTTCGGACCTGCTGTATGGAATGGCAGATGTGAAAGGACGAACAGAGGCTGAGGGTTGGAATGAACAGACTCAGACAAAGGATACTTGAAGGATGAGACGAGACTCAGGATTCTTGAAGGATGAGATGAGATGGAGTCACAAATTGCTTGAAGATTCAGGATTACTTGAAGGATGAGATGGAACTCCAATATACTTGAAGGACTCAGACAGAGTCATAAATCAAGAGTTCTGAATAGGTACTGCCACAACACGCCCTACACAGCCAGTCAAGGCAGGTCACGGACCACGCTGGTGGTTCCTGACTCAGGTTGCTTGGAGGTTTCAAGATGAAGACTCTGGCAAGGCCTGCACAGAGGCGTGCCCTCCACAGCCAATCAAGGCAAGGCACGGGCCACTCTGAAATGGAACAGGTTTAGGCAGCGTTCTTAGTCATGGATGGAGTCATGCAAGGAGCTCCGAAGACCCAGACAGGATTCAGGAGAAGGAGAAGGACCTCAGGATCCAAGGACTTGGAGTAAAAGACACGGCACAGGAGCTCGAGAGAACTTGAAGCATGGAACCTGAAGCTTGGAGGATTAAAAACAGGGGTTTTCCGGAGGTTTGCACTGCCGAAACAAAGGATATATGGATAAAGGAAGATCAAGGGGTGTAGACATCAGTAGAATAGGACATCAGGACTTCAGGGGCTCTGAAGGACGAAACATCAGGAACATCAGGAGATCTGAAGAGAAGGACATCAGAACATCAGGAACTGGATGGATGAAGACACAGGATCCGACGAGAAACCTTGACAAAGATGAAGACGAAGACATGGAATTCCAACATGGAACAGAGTGCCTAGGAGAAGTTAGGTTGAAGAGAAGTCCTAAGGAGGACTGGCTCCTTGTGAAGGCACTGAAGCAATGAAGAAAGGCCCTTCTTATAGGGCTAAGAAGACACACCCACAAAGATGTCATCAGGAGAACCACTCCCACGCTGGCCTTTAAGAGGCGAAGAGAGGCGTGGCCTTGCACCTAAGGAGGAAGTGGGCAGGACCTTGGAGAGTGGTGTCCCTACCGCTGAGTGCAGGAGCAGGGCTGGGCTGCAGAACAGGCCCTGATGCTGAAGCGCTGGCGTCCAAGCCACAAAGAAGAAGCTGGGAGTGGCTCCCTGCCGCAGGAAAGAAGCAAACGGTGGAGGACACCCCCCCCCGGAGGGGAGAAGATGACGTCGGCGGCATCCAGGCTGTGCAGGAATGCCATCGGCAGCCCCCCGACCACAGGGGCAGCACCCAGGCGCTCCAGCAGCATGGAGAGGACGTCGGTGGCCTCCGGGCTACAAGGATTTAACAGGACGGCTCCAGCCATGCAGAAGGGATGTCGGCGGTCTCTGGACTGCAGAAGCAGCTGAGAAAACCAGGTGAGAAGCTGCCTGTGGTGCTAGCCAGGGCAGAATCGTAACACTCTGGTTCTCAGTTTATTGCTCTAGCCCCTAGGTCACTGCCTTCACCAATTGCAGATGAAGTTTGGACTAATCCAAATTTCATCCATGTTTTGTGATCCCAGTACTTAAAGATTTTGGATTCATTTTAACTCTTTTTGATCCATGCCTCAGATCATGATTTAGATTGAAGACTGCCGATCACAATTCGCAGTCAGTAGGACTTTATGAAAGGACTAAACGTTTTGGTTTTCTATGTTATTTTTAATCTTTTCAAAGTATTACATCAAGATAAACTTGAAAAAGAAAAGGACTCTATACCAGAAAAACAGATCAAAAGAAAAAAAGAATAACCAAAGAAAAAATGCAAAATCAAACAGCCCACAAAACAACATCACGCTCAATGAGGGATTGGAATTAAGAAAATAAGTAAAAGTAAATTAACAGTGAACCAGACCCACTATTACCAGTAGTAGTGTGCCAATCTGTTAGCCCCCATCAATCAACAGGTCCATGCGGACCTCCCAACCTTTTTTGCATCAAGAAAAAACACAGGAGCGAGTTCATAAAACTACAAGATGAACTCTGAAAAGACATTTTGCAAGGATAGCAAACAACAAATTATGCCACTAAGGAGAGTACTTGTTGTCTCATCTTCAAAAAATTCTTTCTCCATTTTTGAGTTTTCTTGGATAAATCCAGAAGCAGCCAAACTTTCCCACCAAAAAAAAAAATGAAGTCAATATTCAAAAGCCATTTAGACGGACAACTGAAAAGTTATCCATCTAAATGACTAACCGGTGATATTAAATGCCGTATGCGGCTACATTCTAGCCGCATAAACAAATGATGTGACTGGAATTTTGCTTCATAAGTCAGGTGGGTTCTGGTGGTGGGTGGGAGGTAAATCAGGGAGGAGTGGAGTTAGCACCATAGGGCTAACTTTAAGATAGCCGGGTAATTGAGCAGCACTGCTGAATATCCCCATTAAATTAGCCAGTGGCTGAATATTGGTCCCCAAGTCTCTCAACTGTGAAAACATAGATGCATTATAAAGTGACTCACATTATTTTATCAAGCAGAGACAATTATAACAAGTTGTGGCATCTTAGACTACAGCGGCTTGGGAAACAGCCAGGGGGAATAAGGAGGCAGACTCTGGCTGTTTCCTTTATGTGCAATTTAATTATAGGGCTAAGAAAATCAAAACAAAAAAGCAGTTCACCATAAGTTCAGGTCGTATACACATCAAAATAGGAGGTTTTAGCGTAGGCTGGCTTCCTGCCTGCTCCCTGGGGCCTGTCTAGCCCTTCTAGGTCCTGAGTTCTTGTTCACTGATGAGGGGATTCTCCCTTCACTCAACATTCCTTGTGGGTCTGGATCTTAAGGAAGACCAGGCGAGACAGCTGTGCCCAGTCCCTTAAGGTGGTCTGAGAGAGTTTCCTACAGACACACTCATACAAGCATGTTGTAGTTAAATTAATATGCTTGCTATGCCCACATATCATTTGATGCAGCCACACATTGATGAGAAAACACAGCTTACAGGAAAAAACTGCTATTTATATTTCTGAAGCACTGACATACCTTAAATTTACCAACTTATATGGTGGGCCTGATTTATCTTCCATTGGAAAGACAAGTTTCAAAGACATTTATATGAGTAAATAGCAATTTATGTGTGTGTAAATAGGATGTCTGAAAACTGTCTTCTGTCAAAATGGCAAAAAGTGTACACATCACTGCACAATGTGGAGGCATATTTTGGGGCATATTTGCAAACCTTTGCATGTTATTTTCCATAAGAAAAATGTCCTTGCATACAAAGCAGGTGCAAAAGTCTACAAATACTCTGTGCCTGTTGCAAGTTTCAAAGGGAAAGGGCACACATGTGCTTTCTCTTTCAATTTTGGTGCAAAGCCTGCAGGTTAAAAGTATCTTAAGATTTAGCATAAAAGTGCACAGTTTGAAAATTGCCTCTTCTATGTATAGGATAAAAGGTTGACAAAACACCCTCCTAAAATAGTAGCAGAGAAGACAGAATTGATGTTAGCAAGAAAAGTGCTAGAAAAGAATTGACCAGCAGTATAAAGACCGCAAGCAAGGCAGATAACAATTGGACAGGAGGAATGGCCTAGTAGGAATCAGAACAAAGTCATTTCCTCATAGGTAGGCACACCATTGGCATGAACAATAGCTGTCCTCTCATCATTATTCATATCAGTTAGCAACGACTGCCTCATTTTCATTGGCAAGCAGATGTTCCTAACTGCATGAAGCGTGGCAAAACTTTCCAAACCATCCCAGTAGTAGCAATGACATAGTTGTCTATGATAAATGTAACTTTTCATATTTTGGGAGGGGGGGAGGGGAGTGGGAGAGTAGTAAAGAAAATCTTTGTCATTTGCGAACTCTGCCAGCCAAATTTGTGTGAGCAGGCTTAGTAGCATATAATCACCTTGTACAAGTCTGGCCAGGTGGTGCTTTTTAGGGATGTGCATTCGTTTGAAATAACTGGGTAAAATGCAATGAATGAAACCATTTTTGTTTCATTTGTGGACCTCAAAATGAATGGAGAGTGCTCACAAATTTCTCTTTTCCGCGAGCGAGATAGGCCCCGCTTGCGGCACCACGTGGCTTCTTTTTGGCGCCCCCTACGGCTTGGCGCCCTAGGCGACCGCCGAAGTTCGCCTAATGGTCGCGCCGGCCCTGGCTATACCACTTATGTTACACTTGAAGGTCTTGCTGCCACAATGCCTAGTTGTTGTCATGCCCTTGATGCTACACCTTGGGTTCTCACTGATACTACACCTTGGGCATCTTGCTTCTACCCTGCCTTGGTGTGCGGCTCCTGACACTACACTTTATGGGTCTTGCTGTCTCTCTGCCTTGCTGCTATACCCCTTATGCTACACCTTGGGGGTCCTTCTGCCACTTTGTCTTCATGCCATATCACACACTATATACATTTGGATTCTTTCTACTAATCTGACTCGCTGCCATACCACAAACACTGCACCTTGGAGTGTTCTTACCATGGTGGGTGACTGATTTTCATCTCTCATGATGCTTTGTGGTTTTCATGCCACTCCTTGTGTTGCTTTGTCCCTCTATCAGTGACTGGGTTTTTTCTGCACCTCTGCTACTTTATTCTCACTTCAAGGTGACTGTGGATTTTAATGTCACTCTTAGTGCCACTTTGCTCCTTTTGTGTTGCCTTTGGGAGTTCATGCCACTCTTAATGGTGCCTTTTTTTGAAGCCTTGGGGCGTTCTTTATACTTTTGCTGCTGCTTTGCTCCTCTGATGGTATCGTGGCACACTCTAGCCATTGCTGGTTTCCTTTTAACTCTGTATGGTACCTTACAACACTTTTCATGTCCCTTTTGATGCAGCAGTCTTGGTGCCTTGGAGTTCTCTTCCCCCTTCTGATGTTGTCTACCCACAAGCTCAAAATATGTTTCCTGTGACCTTTAATGGGAAACAAATAAGACAAATCAAATGAATAAACAAAATATTTTTTGTGTGAAACTAATGAAATGAATGTAGGTGACCTATGAAATGAATGAACAAACCAAAATGAAAATGTTGCCTCTGCAGATCCCTAGTGCTTTCCTCTTGTCACAGTTCAATACACAAAAGAACAGATTCTCAAGTAGGTATTTTCAATTATGGCATAGGCAGAACAGCATAAAAACAATTCAGTTGTATCCAGCAGTGGTTTTTCAATGTATTTTTCTCTTGTAAGCCTATCTAGAAATAGCTCATTTGAAATCATATCCAAGATTAAAATGCAATGCTACTTTTGCTGTTATATAACAGTCAGCAGATCAGGACAGCTTTATGTAAGAATAAGACCGACAACGTTGCAGCATCTGAAAATGAAATAACAGCAGAGTAAGTGGACACCCTGAATCCTTTGAACTTATATAACATACTAAGTTAAGTGGAGATTGGCATTGATGCTTTTTCACTGCTAAACACAATTCTCCGTTCCTACTTAAGGAAACAGAACTCAATACTAGTTACATCTATATAATACTCATAGAGCCAAAATAGTTATACCATCATCAAAATAGGCATTCCTGGTGACTGTTACCTTCAACTGCCTTGTAAATAATCATATGGTCTCAATATAAGAACATAAGAATTTGCCATACTGGGTCAAACCCAGCATCCTTTTTCCAGCTGTGGCCAATCCAGGTTCCAAGTACCTGGCAATTATCTAAATTTTAAGGAGATCCCATGCTGCTAATGCCAGTAATAGCAATGGCTTTTCCCTAAGTCAACTTGATTAATAGCAGTTAATGGACTTCTCCAAGAACTTATCCAAACCTTTTTTTAAATCCAGCTATACTAACTGCCCTAACCACGTCCTCTGGCAACAAATTCCAGACCTTAATTGTGCATTGAGTTTAAAAGAATTTTCTCTGATTCGTTTCAAATGTTCTACTTGCTAACTTCATGGAGCACCCCCCCCCCCCCCCCCCAGTCCTTCTATTATCCGAAATAATAAATAACCATTTCACATTTACCTGTTCTAGATCTTTCATGATTTTATAGACCTCTATCATATCCCCCCCTCTGCAGTCTCTTCGCCAAGCTGAACAGGTTCAACCTCTTTAGCCTGTCCTCAAAGGGGAGCCATTCCATCTCCTTTATCATTTTGGTCGCTCTTCTTTTTACCTTCTCTAGTTCAACTATATCTTTTTTTGAGATGTGGCGACCAGAATTGTACACAGTACTCAAGGTGTGGTCTCACCATGGAGCGAATCAGAGGTATTATGACATTTTCCGATTTATTCACCATTCCCTTCCAAATAATTCCTAACATTCTGTTTGCTTTTTTGACTGACGCAGCACACTGAGCCAATGATTTCAATGTATTATCCACAATGACGCCTAGACCTTTTTCCGGGGTGGTAGCTCCAAATATATAATTTAACATCATGAACTACAGCATGGGCTATTTTTCTATTTATACATCACCTTGCACTTGTCCACATTAAATTTCATCTGCCATTTAGATGCCCAATCTTTCAGTCTCGCAAGGTCCTCCTGCAATTTATCACAATCTGCTTGTGATTTAACTACTCTGAATAATTTTCTATCTTCTGCAAATATGATTACCTCACTCATCGTGTTCCTTGCCATATTTATTTATTATTTATATATATCATTTATAAATATATTGAAAAGTCCTGGTACAAGTATAGATCCCGTGTTAGGGTTATGGACCCTTGAGCCGGTTGAAACCTGTGGGTGAGAGTTGACTATGCCCACAGGAATGATACGGCTGGCAGGCAGCACTGAGGAGAGGCTAGAGGATGTCTTCACCGCTGGAAGCCCATGGTTCCCCCAGGAGGAGCCCGTAGGAACCCGGGCCTCTCGGACTTAGGTGGACCCTATGCGTCCAAGGGTCAGAGGAGCAGTTCCTAGAAGTATCAGGACGATAGGAGGTCCGAAGCGACTTCACCCTTGGAAGCCCGCAGTCCCCCCGGGAGGCGCCCGTGAGGACCCGAGCCACTGGGACTTAGGAGAGGCCACGGTGGCAGATGAGCGGATACCTGTTGCAGTGGGAGAAGATGAAGCCGGAGTCCAGGGGCGAGCCAAGGTCAGGAGCCAGAAGTTAGATGTCAAAGCCAATACCCGGGACGGAAGCAGGAATCAGAGTCGGAGAAGAAGCTAGGTCAAGAGCCAGGAATCAGAAGGCAACGCCGGAACCAGGGCTGGAAGCAGAAGATGGAGTCGGAGGACAAGCAAGGGTCAGTAGCCGAGAATCAGATGTCAGGAAGCAGGAATCAGGAACGCAACTAGCTACTCCAAGGAGCGAACCTAGTTGCAAGGCAAGGGAAGGCTCCAGCTGCAGGGTTTAAATAGCTCTGCAGTGTCTGACATCATTCGGGGGAAGCCTTGTGTTTTCCCGCGCTGGCCCCTTTAATTCCAAGGCCCCAGCACACGCACGCACCTAGGGGGCGGGGCCAGCTGCGTGGAGATGCCAGCTTCTCCTCCGAAGTGGGAGCACCGTGTCTGAGACCTGTACAGGCCTATCGGAGGTGGCAACGGTCCGGGCCGTGGCGGCGGTGAGTGGAGGTCCCGGGGCCCGACCCGGGACCGCAACACCCTGAGGCAATGTTTACCCTTTTCCAGTGAGAAAATTGACCATTTAATCCTACTCTCTGTTTCCTGTCTTTTAACCAGTTTGTAATCCATGAAAGGACATCACCTCCAATCTCATTACTTTTTAGTTTTCTTAGAAGACTCTCATGAGGGACTTTGTCAAACGCCTTCTAAAAATCCAAATACACTACATCTACAAGTTCACCATTATGTACATGTTTAATAACCCTTTCAAAAACTGAAGCAGATACGTGAGGCAAGACTTCCTTTGGGTAAATTCATGCTGGCTGTGTTTCTTTAAACCATGTCTATCTAAATGTTCTGTGATTTTATTCTTTATAACATTTTCCACTATTTTTCCTGGCAGTGAAGTCAGGCTCACTGGTCTGTAGTTTCCCAGATCACCCCTAGATCCCTTTTTAAATATTGGGTTTACATTGACCATCCTCCAGTCTTCAGGTACAATGGATGATTTTGATAGGTTACTAATTAGGGGTGTGCATTCGTTTTGAACGCATATGTAAAACGCAACGTAATTTTTTTTTTTAACTTAAAAAAGTGATGAGGCGAAAACGATCGGATTTCCAACTTATTCAACATAGCTATGTTGAATACGTTGGAAATCGCGATTGTTGATCCTAAATAAAAATTTAAACCCCTCACCCTCCTTAATCCCCCCCCAAGACTTACCAAAACTCCCTGGTGGTCGAGCGGGGAGTCAGGACGCCATTTCTGTATTCCTTTGCGAGGAGCACGTGACGTCGGCGTCACGTCGGAGTGACGCGGACGTCACGTGATTCCCCGCGCGTTCGCTCCGGGACCATCGTTGGACACAACCGGAACTTTTGGCCAGCTTGGGGGGGTCAGGAGATGGAGATGGTCTTAGGTGGATCTCACAGGATCTCCAAACAGAAAGTTCAAGGGCATGCCCACCACAAATAAGGGTGCAAAGTTGTTGTCCAAGGAGGAAGACCAGAGGTCACAGAAGGGTCAAAGGCCAGAATATCAGTCCATAAAAACATAGAAACATAGAAATGATGGCAGAAGAAGACCAAATGGCCCATCCAGTCTGCCCAGCAAGTTTCACACTTTTTTTTTCTCATACTTATCTGTTTCTCTTGGCTCTTAGTAACCTTTTGGTTCTAATTCCCTTCCACCCCTACCATTAATGTAGAGAGCAGTGTTGGAACTGCATCTAAGTGTAATATCTAGCTTAATTAGTTAGGGGTAGTAACCGCCGCAACAAGCAAACTATACCCATGCTTATTTGTTTACCCAGACTATGTAATTCAGTCCTTGTTGGTTGTTGCCATCTTGTGCTCCTATCATGTGACAGGGGCTGACCAATGGCACCGGTAGCCCCTGTGATATAGTAAGGGCAAAGGCTATCGGCGCCATTTTAAATACTGGCAGCCGACGCCCGGAGTGCAGGAGGTTGCTCCTGGACAGCCGCTGGACTTTTGGCAAGTCTTGGGAGGGGGGGGGGGTGTCAGGAGGGACCCCAAGACTTGCCAAAAGTCCCTGGTGGTCCAGCAGGGGTCCAGGAGCGATCTCCTGCACTCGGGCCGTCGGGGCGAGCAGCTATCAGGCAGGAGTGACCCATGTCCCTCGGGAGGAACGACCTGATTCCAAGGCGAAGGCTGAATGAACCCAGAGCCCTTTTGTAGGGCTGAAGAGGTAACTCCCTGGGATGAGCTTGCAAGTGGGGCCCGGGGTGGAACAACCACGAGCCCTTTATATCCAAGAGAGAGCCGCGGGCCTACCCCTAGGAAGGAAGGGGCAGGACCCTGGACAGCGGTCATGCTGCTGGCCACAGCAGGGGAGCAGGAGGAGCTGGAGAAGGGCCACAGGCAGGCCCCGATGCTGGAGTGGTGGCATCCTGCTGCTGAAGCCAGGCTGGGGACGGCCCCAACCAGAGCAGAAGTCGGGGACGAGGCCCTCCCAAGCCACGGAGCATGGACGACGTTGGCGGCTCCTGCCGCGAAGAAGAGTCTCTAGAGTGGTCCGGGGGTGGCTCCTGCTGGGGGAAATGCCCTGGCTTCTGCAGTCTCCAGGCCGCAAAGGCAAGAAGCGGCTCATGGCTCCAGCCACGGGCCGCATCACAACAGTACCCCCCCTCAAAGGGGGTTCCCTCCCCTCCTTTGGGAGGTCGGAGATCCAGGAAAGCATCTGGAACAAGGTGCAGGCGCCTCCTGCAGGTCGTGGGAAAAAAAACAATAAAACAAGGAACAAAGGACACAGGAACAACAAAGAAACACAGGAACACACAAACAAAAGAACAAAGAACAATGGAAAACACAGAGGAACAAACAAGAGCAAAACAGTGGAACAGGGAAAGGGACAAGGAAACAGGCAACAGAGGAACAGGAAAACAGAGGAGTAAGGAAACAGAGGAGCATGGAAACAGAGGAACACGGAAACAGAGCAAGGAACACAGAAACAGAGCAAGGAACATGGAAACAAGCACGGAACATGGAACAGAGAACAGAACAAACAGCGGAGCAAACAACAGAACAAAGAACAGAACAACACAAGAAACAGGGCAAAGAACAAATGGAACATCAGAGAAAACGGAGACCAAGGAAACAAAACGGAGAACAGACAAAGAAGACTCGGGAGGGAATTCAGGGTGGGATTAGCCAGTAGCAGAAATCACCAGGTGGGGT
This sequence comes from Rhinatrema bivittatum, assembly GCF_901001135.1. Taxonomy (NCBI): domain Eukaryota; kingdom Metazoa; phylum Chordata; class Amphibia; order Gymnophiona; family Rhinatrematidae; genus Rhinatrema; species Rhinatrema bivittatum. The sequence continues at coordinate 614,134,194 of NC_042615.1, read as the reverse complement.
GCAGGCACCTCCTGCAGGTCGTGGAACCCCAACCTGGAAATGCTGTGCAGTTGCTCTGGGGGAGCTGGCAAAAAATGGTGGGAGACTCCGCCGAGTCCATGGCCTTGGAATCCTGTTGCACTGGAAGTGGACCTTGGCCTGGTGCAGGATGGGTATGGCTCCCCGGTCGGGCCCGGAGAGTGCCTGCCACCAGGAGGCAGAGCACAAAACAAGACAGAGGCTAGCTGGAGCTTAGCCAATAGGAGATGATCTTAAGTGGGCCTTGCAGGATCTCCGAAGAGAAAATTCAATGGCATGCCCACCATGAACAAGGATGCACCGTCGTTGTCCAAGGAGGAAGGCCAGAAGTCACAGAAGGCCAGCATAGAGAGTCCAAGTGGATAGCAAGGGTCAAAGGCCAGAGTATCAGTCCAGAATGGTTAGACGAAGCAAGGGTCAGATAACATTGGTCAGTCCGGATGAAGTCAGGTCAGGCAGAGGTCAATAGACAGGCAGTGGTCAGTACCGTGAGATCAGTCCAGAGGGTACTACCAGGGAAGACGAGGGAACAGGAGACACTGGAACAGGAGACACTGGGACAGGAGACACTTGGAACAGGAGACACAAGAATGATGACACATCGAGGGTGCTTGATGAAGGTCCTGCCGGACCAGTGCCCCCACCACCTGGGAAGGAGCCAATGGACCGAACGGTACTCTGGGAAAGGTCAGCAGAGAAGACGATCCGGGGGAGCAGCTATCAGGTAGGAGTCACCCATGTTCATGGGGAGGAACGACCTGATTCCAAGGCAAAGGCTGAATGAGCCAGAGCCCTTTTGTAGGGCTGAAGAGGTAACTCCCTGGGAGGAGCTTGCATGTGGGGCCCACCCCTAGGAAGGAAGGGGAAGGACCCTGGACAGTGGCCATGCTGTTGGCCGCAGCAGGGGAGCAGGAGGAGCTGGAAAAGGGCCGCAGGCAGGCCCTAGCCACAGCAGAAGATGGGGACGAGGCCCTCCCCGGCCGTGGAGCGTGGACGATATCGGCGACTCCTGCTGCGAAGAAGAGTCACTGCAGCCTCTGAGCGGTGAAGGTAAGAGGTGGCCCGTGGCTCCAGCCACAGGCCGCATTGCAACATCACGTGGTCTTCACATATTTGCACTGGCTTTAAATTCGGCATCTAACCCTCGTATTTTGTCAAAATGATTAAACAGATTTAATCATATTATCGCCAATGGTCCTACCTGAGGGCTCACCCTCATTTCATGCTTTGCTTTCATAGATTATTTTGAAGGACAAGATCTGATGCCCTACAGCTTTCCCCAATTAGATAAAATTGTCCTTTCCCTCAATTAAACTACACCTATTAACCCACCCTTATGATTATAATTCTTATACCTAGTTCTCCCCACTCACTCATATATATTTTCTCCACCCAGCTCCAGACAGCATGGACTACCTCATGCATATCTGTATGGCTTAAATCTTCAGCTGCTACATAAATGAATGATATTGTTAGTAACCGTAGTAGTAGCAGATTTTTTTTAAAATGAGTTTTTCAGGTCCATTTTGGATTTTTATGATTTCCTTTGAATTTCACCTAAATCTGCCAGGGAAAATTGAATAGGTTTCCCTCGCAGATCTGGGTCAAATTCAAAATTTCTTTCACACTTGAACAAGACTGACTGAAAAAATTATTCATCCATCTTGAAAGAGTTTGATTTGTCATTTCCTTCCTCCCCCCCCCCCTCTTCTTCCCTTGAATAGTGTGACCTTTCCTTTGTTCTTGAGTTTTCCCTTGCTATATGCTTGCATCATGTACACATATTTAAGACACAGGGATATGGCAACCAAATCCTATGATCCATATCAGCAATTTAAAGATCACAGCAGGTTTGACTTCATACTATACTGTGAGTACTTTCCTGTCTAAAGCTTTTGTCCTTTTCATTATTTTCAGAAGTCAAAATATAAAGCTGAAGGATCCCTCTTATTTGTTGATAACCTGATTTTGGAGTAGTTGGGGATATTTTTAAAATTATTATCTGAGTTCTATGTGCTCGTTAGCTAGCTGGACAACCCACATTGGGGCCACCTTGAACTAGAATGATTCTGACAATAATGAGGAAAATATCATTGAAATCTACCCAGGCAAATCACATTGGAAGTATGAGTGCCTTAAACCCAGCTCTCATAAGTGGTACAGCATAGGGATGTGAATCGTTTTTTAACGATTAAAATTATCGTCCGATAATTTTAATATCGTCTTAAATCGTTATAGAACACGATACAATAGAAATTCTACCAGGAGTGTTGTGATCTTCCTGCACACAGTGCCCTAAACCTGGCACCAGGGGTGTTGTGATCTTCCTGCACACAGTGCCCTATCCCTATTAATACCAGGAGTGTTGTGATCTTCCTGCACACAGTGCCCTATTCCTGATACCAGGAGTGTTGTGATCTTCCTGCATGCAGTGCCCTATCCCTGATACCGGGATGTGTGCAAGAAGATCCCAACACCCCCGGTATCAGGAATAGGGCACTGTGTGCAGGAAGATCACAACACCCCTGGTATTAGGGATAGGGCACTGTGTGCAGGAAGATCACAACACTCCTGGTATTAATAGGGATAGGGCACTGTGTGCAGGAAGATCACAACACTCCTGGTATTAATAGGGATAGGGCACTGTGTGCAGGAAGATCACAACACCCCTGGTGCCAGGGTTAGGGCACTGTGTGCAGGAAGATCACAACACTCCTGGTATTAATAGGGATAGGGCACTGTGTGCAGGAAGATCACAACACCCCTGGTGCCAGGGTTAGGGCACTGTGTGCAGGAAGATCACAACACTCCTGGTATTAATAGGGAGAGGGCACTGTGTGCAGGAAGATCACAACACCCCTGGTGCCAGGGTTAGGGCACTGTGTGCAGGAAGATCACAACACTCCTGGTATTAATAGGGATAGGGCACTGTGTGCAGGAAGATCACAACAACCCTGGTGCCAGGGTTAGGGCACTGTGTGCAGGAAGATCACAACACTCCTGGTATTAATAGGGATAGGGCACTGTGTGCAGGAAGATCACAACACCCCTGGTGCCAGGTTTAGGGCACTGTGTGCAGGAAGATCACAACACTCCTGGTATTAATAGGGATAGGGCACTGTGTGCAGGAAGATCACAACACCCCTGGTGCCAGGGTTAGGGCACTGTGTGCAGGAAGATCACAACACTCCTGGTATTAATAGGGATAGGGCACTGTGTGCAGGAAGATCACAACACCCCTGGTGCCAGGGTTAGGGCACTGTGTGCAGGAAGATCACAACACTCCTGGTATTAATAGGGATAGGGCACTGTGTGCAGGAAGATCACAACACTCCTGGTATTAATAGGGATAGGGCACTGTGTGCAGGAAGATCACAATACCCCTGGTATCAGGGTTAGGGCACAAGTTCTAGTCACATTGACTGATCACATTACTTGTTTTGTCAAGCTACCAACTGTTTCCATTTCCCATTCCCCATATACTGTCAGTGGGAAGCTTGGTAACATGAATAAATAAGAGGGCAGCCAATAGGAATACATATTCATTCCTAAACTGACCTTAACTGACCTGAAAAGTGTCAAATTGTATCATTTTCAGTTAGTGCGCACTAACTCCCAGTTAGTGCGCACTAATCGGAAAAAACGATTTTTAACGATTTTTTAACTAAAAAATCGTGCCTAACACGATTTTCTTGCCCTGCCACACGATTTCTATCGTTAAGACGATATGGAAAACGATTCACATCTCTAGTACAGCATACCTTGACAGGTCTGTTTGTATAATAATAGATTTTGAGCAACTATATGGTAAAGCAGTTAATAAGTAGAATGCAATAAAGAAAATAAATTCATTAATAGGGACCTAAGAGATGGGTAAGTTTGGAGGTTTTATGGGAAGGGGAGGTAGTTGATGGTATTACATTTGTCCACTGTTAGATTGCTACAGGAATACTGGCAAACTGGTGTGTTAGATGTTTACCACACAGTAAATAGCATTTAATGTGCAGTAAACACATAATGCAGCTTAGTAAATGATTCCCACTATTAGTTACTCATTTTTTGAAGTAAAATGGTAACATTATAATCACACACAACAATTACAAACCATAACCCTTAATTCCATGAATCTAATCCTGATTACTTTGATTTTCTGTAAAGGTACATAATTACTTGGTGATTCATTGTTGGAAATCTTTATTTGATTTTAAACTTATTCTTCAGATGATTTTACTTTTTGGGAATTCAGGATTCCCAAATGGGTTATGGGTGCTGAAGATTGAGGCCCTGGGTGTGAAGTTCATGGTTGATACAAATTGGTGACAAGATCAAGGAGCAGGTTACAAGTACTGTTTTAATGGTGTCAGGCTCTCACAACACACCTGGCAACTTAGTACATTTTTAGAGCAAAAAGAGTCCAAACAAAAAGGAAAAATTATGTTTACGTTTATTACATTTAATATACGGCACAATTAATGAACATCAATGCAGTTTATAAAAAATAATACATACCAAATACAAAATACATACATAATTCTCAATACACAAAGAATAAAAAAGACACAGAACAAGATAGATATAAAATCACAATAAATATCAATAAAAAATCTTGAAAATTTAAAAACATACTATAATCTCAGACACTCATATAAAAAACACTAATAAAATAATAAAAACAGCAAAAACATCAGCTCACTAATTAAATACCTGAGAAAAGAAGCAGGCTTTCAGATTTTCCCTAAATTTTAAATAATCAAGCTCCAATCTAATATCAGGTAGAAGAGAGTTCCACATTAGAGGAGCTTGATAAAAGCAGTGCGTGCCGAGTAGACTCTAATCAAATTTCTACTACCATTACTACCACTTAACATTTCTATAGCATTACTGGAACATACGCAGCACTGTATAAAAACACACAAGAGACATTCCCTGTTCAATAGAGCCTACAATCTAATTAAGACAAACATACAGGTCAACAGACAATTGTTACAATTAGTTAATGAGACTGAAGGCAAATAGACATCCTCAGCAGAAGAATGCAGTCTAAGTAAACCCTGAAGAGAGGAATATAACAGCTTACAGGAAACAATAAATATTAAAAGATTAGATAAATAAATTGGATGGCCTTTATGTAAAGTCCAAAACCCTGAGGAAAAGAATCTAAGCAATTGTCAAAAGAGAATAAATCAATTACTTGTTTAACATCATAAATAATAACCAGCTGTGTATCATCTGTCTATAGAAATGCACTAAAGACTTGCTCATAAACAATAGAAGTAGGGCCAAAAAGATGTCAAAAAGAAGAGGGGTCAAAATTGGTTCCTTTGTGACCAATAACACTCTTGGCCTAGAAAGTAGATGGTTCCAGTCAACCTGGAAAGAACAATTAGTCAAATAAGATTTGAACTATTCTAAGTAGGGATGTGCATTCAATTGAAATGAATGTATAAGATAACAAATGTCCATATTTGTTTTATTTGTGGCCCCCAAAATGAATGGAGAGGTCCCACAAATGAAACAAATAATTTTTGTCCCATTTGTTTATGTTTTCCATTCATCTCTAAGGCACATTGAAGTTCATGGCTGTGTACTGCTAAAAAAAACCCCAAACAAACATGGTAACTATAGCAACCAGATCATGCCTTTATGACCTCAATGCCTTGGTAGAGCATGTCAGAGCTGAAGCAGGACAAGTTGGCAAGGATAAAATCCAGAGGACAAATAATGGTGCAGCATCTGTTTAACTAGTCTATACAGTGGGGGTGGGTCAGTATCACTTGATCCAGATAGCTGATATAAGCTAGTTAAAAAGATGGTACACCATGATTTGTTCTCTGAACATGTCCAAAAAGTTCTGTAGTTCTTCTCTAGTTCTTGGCAGAGAAGCAAGTGCTATTAGAATCTCTCACAGAGATTTTGCACTGCTAAAGGGCTGCTTCTGCTCTACTTTGAGCTACAGTGGTTTCACACACTCACTATGCCAGAAAGAGAGACAGTGCACTGCTGCTGATTTTGATTTTTCTCTTCACTGAGGGAAGGTCAAAGTGGAGACAGTATGGAGATTGCAGTTGTGGTTGTGCTAGTGAATTTTTTCTCTCTGTCTGACTGGACACCAGTGAGGTAAGCAGTGCATGCTCAGATACTAAAGAAAAGAGTTACCAGGCTGCCAGTCTTTACCACATGCCTATCTGCCATGAACTTAATATGCCACCTTGGGGGTCTTGCTGCCATATGCCTACCTGCCATGCCCATTATATACTAAGTTAGGGGTCTTGCTGCCTCTAAAAAGGGGTATTTGTTTGCAACAAAATAGGAAATACCAACAATATTTCCTATTTTATTGCATTTCGGAAAATAAAAAAAGCAATAGGAAAAAACATAAAATTTCATGTGGTGTTTCCTATCATTTTTTTGGGAGGGAATAAAAAAGTAAGTTAAAAAAAAGGAAAATACTGTCACATGGTAGGGGCAAAGGGGCGGGGGGCATGATCATCATTTTAACTAATGGCAGCTGCTGACCCAGGAGTGGGAAGTCGCTCCTGGGCCCCCCATTAGACCACCAGGTGCTTCTGGTGAGTTCTGAGGAAGTTGGACAGATGTGGGGGGGGGGGGGGGGGGGGTCAGCTGGCGGCAGGGATTTCCATCTTGTAATAAATGGGAAGGACTGGGATATGTTCTGGGTTGGTTTTCTTTTTAACAAAACAGGGAAATGAAAAGAAAAAAAAAATGATCTGGGGTTGGACTCGAAATGGTCCACCCTGGACCGAAAATGAAAACTAAATTTTTGTAGGCTACCACCTCTAGCTGCCACATGCATACCTGTCATGCCCCAGATGTACCACCTTAGGGATATTGCAGCCACCATTGTGCCTTCTTGCCATGCTCCAAATGTACCACTTTAGTGGTCTTATTGCTACTCCACTTACATGCCATTTCTATGATGTACCAGCATGGAAGTTTTTGTGATTTTACATTTGTTTTCTGTTTGGATCTCAGTCTAGTTCTCTTACCCTATTTCTTTGTTGGTTATACTGGGGTAATTTGTCTCCAGAAAACCATCTGAAAGAAAGAAAAAACAAATTACAAGTTTCTCCTCTCAACTCTTTTCTAGTTCCCTACCTTACTGTTTTGTTGTACCTTTAGGATCTCAGTCTAGTTCTCCCATCCTTCTTCTTTATTGGTAATACTGAGATTTGTTGTCTCCAAAAATCCTCAGTCAGAAAAAAGAAATGCAAGCACAAGAGAAAAGATGCACAGGACACATGTTATGAATGTGGTAAATATTTCAGTAGGAAGAGAAAATTAATGCAACGCCAGAAAATCAAAAAAGGAAGAGACTGTGTTCAACTACTTAATATGGGGAAAGCTTTCTTAATAAAGCAAATCTCACAGATTAATTATTAGGAAAGTCATACTGATGAGAGACCATTGTCATGTTCTGACTGTGACAAAAATTTCAATTGGAATACAAGAAATCCAAAATTCTACCCGGCAGCAAGATCAATTTCAAGTAGCAAATGTAATTAAAGGCTAAGTCACAAAAGTGATACTGATGACAGATCATTATCTTGTGCTAAACCTGACAAGTGGCAGGTGCTTCAGCAGGAAGACAGACATCTCCCATGACACTCTTCCTTATCCTACACCTTATACTACAAACTGGGTGTCTTTCTGCCACTCAGCCTTGCTGCCATACCCTAGCCTCTAGAGATGTGAATCGTGTCCTCGATCGTCTTAACGATCGATTTCGGCTGGGAGGGGGAGGGAATCGTATTGTTGCCGTTTGGGTGTGTAAAGTATCGTGAAAATCGTTAAAATCGTGAGCCGGCACACTAAAACCCCCTAAAACCCACCCCGACCCTTTAAATTAAATCCCCCACCCTCCCGAACCCCCCCCAAATGCCTTAAATTACCTGGGGGTCCAGCGGCACACTAAAACACGGCACACTAAAACACGGCACACTAAAACCCACCCCGACCCTTTAAATTAAATCCCCCACCCTCCCGAAACCCCCCCCCAAATGCCTTAAATTACCTGGGGGTCCGTAGCCTTAAATTACCTCCGTAGCGGCGGTCCGTAGCTAAATCGGGGGAAGGGGGAGAGCAGGAAAAGCGGCACACTAAATCGTGTAGTCTTCAGATGGCGCCATTTTGCAAAATGGCCACCGCAAAATGGCGGCGGCCATAGACCAAAACAATTCGACGCAGGAGGTCGTTCCGGACCCCCACTGTACTTTTGGCAAGTCTTGTGGGGGTCAGGAGGCCCTCCCAAGCTGGCCAAAAGTTCCTGGGGGTCCAGCGGGGGTCCGGGAGCGATTTCCTGCCGCGAATCGTTTTCCGTACGGAAAATGGCGCCGGCAGGAGATCGACTGCAGGAGGTCGTTCAGCGGGGGTCCGGAACCCTCGGACCCCCGCTGAATCGTTTTGGTCTATGGCCGCCGCAAAATGGCGGCGGCCATAGACCAAAACGATTCGCGGCAGGAAATCGCTCCCGGACCCCCGCTGGACCCCCAGGAACTATTGGCCAGCTTGGGGGGGCCTCCTGACCCCCACAAGACTTGCCAAAAGTCCAGCGGGGGTCCGGAACAACCTCCTGCATCGAATCGTTTTGGTCTATGGCCGCCGCCATTTTGCGGCGGCCATTTTGCAAAATGGCACCGGCTGAAGACTACACAATTTAGTGTGCCGCTTTTCCTGCTCTCCCCCTTCCCCCAATTTAGCTACGCACCGCAGCTATGGAGGTAATTTAAGGCTACGGACCCCCAGGTAATTTAAGGCATTTGGGGGGGGGGGTTCGGGAGGGTGGGGGATTTAATTTAAAGGGTCGGGGTGGGTTTTAGGGGGTTTTAGTGTGCCGTGTTTTAGTGTGCCGCTGGACCCCCAGGTATTTTAAGGCATTTGGGGGGGGGGGGGGTTCGGGAGGGTGGGGGATTTAATTTAAAGGGTCGGGGGGGGGTTTTAGGGGGTTTAGTGTGCCGGTTTTCCTGCCCTCCCCTTCCCCGATTTACGATTTTTTGACGATAAATCGGGGGAATTGGTATTGTATCGTGGCCCTAACGATTTTTGATGATTTAAAATATATCGGACGATATTTTAAATCGTCAAAAAACGATTCACATCCCTACTAGCCTCTACAACGTGGGTGTTCTTAGCACTGTGAAGGACTGCTTTGCACCTCTTATGGTTCCTTGGTGAGTTGATGCCCCTCTATGTGCTGCTTTACCACTTTATTGGTGCTTTGGGGCTTTTCCTGCCAACTTTTCTGCTTTGTTCACACTTAACGGTGTCTTAGGATATTGATGTCACTCTTGGTGCTACTTTACATCTCCTGCTGCCTTTAAGGGTTCTTGCCACTGTTATTGATGCTCTCTTTTGAAACCTTGTAATTCGTTTTTGTTCCATGTAAACCAATATGATGTATCTACAAATTCCGGTATATAAAAGCTGTTAAATAAATAAATAAATAAATAAAATAAATTTGATTTCTTTACTTATTGCCATTTAAGCAGATTCAGTACCATAATTTTGTTGACAGCCTGGCTGTTGAAATGAAGATGATTAGCTTTATTAACAAAATCTATCTCCTAATCACTTACTACTGTATCAATTATTTTAGCCAAAAAAGAAATATTAGATATAGGATTTCAATGTTCAATGTTCTATCAGTGAGGGATCCAAAGATTCTTTCTTTAGAATAAGCCAGATAGGTTCTTGCTTTAAAGAGAGAGAAACATAATTCTCGGATAGGCTAGTATTAGCAACAGTAGCTAAAAGTTCCAAAAGGCAGACATCTGGTGTTTCATTTTTGTTTTTTAAAGTAATGGATCTAAAACAGAAGAATACGACCCCAGAACTCCAAGCAGGCATGCTAGACAAGAGCAAGGTAAGATAAAGATCACAATCAGGCTTCAGAATTGGATCAGGTTACAGAAGATCAAGAGCAAAATAGGAATAAAACAGGAGCAATGAACTAGCCAGGAGCCCATCTCAGGGAAAGCCAGGAATATTCTGAGCACTAGGGGTTGGGAACATGTTGGACCAATCCAGAAACAAATGATGTGATAGGCATAGATATCGACTAAAACCAATACATAGGGACACAGGATGCCAGTTTGAGGCAAGTTAAGTTACCCTTATAGTAGGACTAGCATATTTCACCACTTCTATCTCACAGTCTCAACCAGCTTTTCATATCATTTTAATGAAGTACTGTTACATAATTATATTATTAACACAGTTAATACACAAGAAATTAGTGATTGCTAATAAGCTAAATATTGCTTAATGTAAGGGAAGATGCTTCTCATGGAAAGCTCTGTAGCAAAAATCTCAATATCTTTTAAGAACAGTAGAAGCATAATTTTTGATTCCATGAACTTTTGATACCTTTTTATTTTTGAATGACATATTGAAATGGTTGATTTACAATGCAAAACTGAATAGAATAGTACAACTGTACAATGCAATACTTAAGCAATGAGCGGGGACATGACGCTTTTGAAACATGTACTATTAACTTGTAGAATATTACAATATATAAATAAATAGGCTTGTCTATCCATTCTTTTTCCAGTAGTGTGCTAAGAGGTTCCACTGGGCCTCTCTAAATCCCCTTGTGAAATTATTTTATGAAAATAAGGAGTTTCAGCAAATGAAGCAGAACTATTGAGTCCCCCTTCACAAGAAACTGGTAGCACTTCACTGATTTCCTCCATATAATAAGCAATTCTTGTCTATCTGTTCTGCAAAGATGAATGCATTTGCATGACAGAAGCAACAAATGAACACCTAATGGTGCAGTACATATCAATGTTAGTAAATGGGCCAAAGAACTAAAAAATGGTCCTAGGTTTGGGTTGTGGGTTTTAAATTCACCACCAAATAATAGTAATTAATTTTCAGTCAATATTTCAGTAAATATCATATTTGGGGATTTTTTTTTTAATATGTGGTTTGTTTTCAGGACCCTAGGTATTTTTATCCCAAAAGAGAAGGGCAATTTTCAGCAGCAGGCCAGGCTTTACTTCTCTATGATTAAAATTAGCTTCAAATTTATTTAGTTAAGAGAAATAAATTATTTAGTTTCATTATGACTCCACTTCCATAATTACTTTGCTATATGTTTTCCTTTTAATAGACTATAGGAAATTCAGAGTAGTCAGCCTGATCAAATTATTATTCTATGCTCTTGTTGCTATTTACTAAGGATGCATATTTGTTTGGAAAGGAATGATAATCTGAACCAAAGCGTGCATTTTCATTCTGCTTGTTTTACCCCACAAAGAATGCACAGTTTCCCTCACCCAACCCCCAGAAGATCCTGAAAATTAAAAGGTTCATTCATTTTAGAAAATAGTATGTGCTATTTGCAAATATAGCATGCACTATTTGTGTTAGCATGCACTATTTTCTAAAATGAATAAAAACAAAAGAAATGACAAAGGCCAACAAAATGAAAAAACAAATAAAAAAAGATCCAAAAATGAAAAAAATGAACCACAACAACAACAACAAAAGATTCTGTGCACATGCCTATTCTTTGCTATTAAAATATGCTCATCATACAGATTAGAGAAAGATGAACTGGTTTGGATTATGGTCATTCTTACCAACCACTTGAATGAATATCTGCATCTCAACTTGCTCTATAGTCTTACTAAATATTCATGAACTCTAATGGTATTTCAGAGGTAAAAGGTTTAATTTTGATCTTTAATCTCTAAAATACCATTTAACTTTAACTAGAGGAAGTTTTGGAAAGCATGATTATTTTAGGAGTAGGAGGTCAAAATATGACATTTTACTCTGGAAGCATCATCAAATTTTAGAAGTCTGCATGAGTTTGAGTGAATGCAGGTCACATCTGATTTTTCATTTACTCAAAAATGGCTCACAGGATCAATTTACAATGTCATATGGCAAACCCAAGCCAGGACCTGAGATAGGTTGCAAGCTAACTTTCCCATCATAAGTACAGAAATTGTATAAATTTAGCCACTCACTCAATCAAGAAAAATCATATTTTTCAGTATGTTAAAAATTAATCAAAACTAAATTCAGTTTTCTGTAGTTTAGTTACAATTTGAAGTCAATTGTTTTCCTGTAAAGTCTTTATAATTTAATGTTCACTGTAGGCTCGATTCACTAAGGGGTAGATTTTAAAAGGGTTGCGCCCATTAGTTATGGGCGTAACCCTTTCAAAACCTCCCTGTGCGCGCTGAGCCTATTTTGCATAGGCTCGGCGGCACGCGCAAGCCCCGGGACGCGTGAAACTCCCGGGGCTTTGCTAGGGGGCGTGTTGAGGGCATGTCGGGGGCATGTCGGGGTGCCGTGACATTTGGAGCATTCCGGGGGTGTGTCGGGGGCATGGTGCCGGCCCGGGGGCGTTTCAGGGGCGTGGCCGAGGTCTCTGAAATTGCTCCTGGGCCAGGGAACCGATCGGCGCGCGCGAGTTAAGCCTGCTTGGGGCAGGCGTAACTTTCACGATAAAGGTAGGGGGGTGTAGATAGGGCTTGGGGGGGTGGGTTAGGTAGGGGAAGAGAGGGGAAGGTGGGGGGAGGCCGGAGGGGAACGGGCAGCGTGCGCAGGGCACGGCGCACGCAAGGTGCATAAATGTGCACCCCCTTGCACGCGCCGACCCCGGATTTTATACGATAAGCGTGGCTACGCGCGTATCTTATAAAATCTGGCGTATTTTTGTTTGCACCTGGTGCGCGAACCAAAGTACTCATGGGCGTACATTTATAAAATCTACCCCTAAGATTTCAGATTTGTAAAATTTGTTGCTGAAGGATATTCAACAGTTTTGCAAACTACAAATAGGAGTAGCTTGGTGATTAGAGCAGTGGCCTGCAAAGCAAGGGGGTTATTTTCTAAAGGTTTATCGCGTGCGTTAGGGCCTTTTCGCGTGTGATAGGATGTAAATGACCGGGAGGGGAGGAATCGGAGTGGGGAGGGGGAGGGGGAGGAGTTGGCCGCGGCACCGTTACCGGCGATAATGTGAGGAACATTCTCGCCGGCAGTAGCGTGGCGAATAGCACTACCTTTTACGGTGGCGCTTTTCACATGAAAGGCTGCAGCCGGCCGCAGCACAGCCGGCGAAATCGTACCGCCGCAGTGTAAACGGCTGTGGCCTTTTGCAGGCCTGCCCCCCTTTGCCCCTGCCCCCTTTGTGACCTTGGGCAAATCACTTCATGTTCCACTGTGTCAGGTATAAACTTATTGTGAGCCCTTGGAGGATAGGGAAGTACCTCAATGTGATCTGCTTTGAAGTACCTGAAGAGTAGACTAGAAATCAAATAATAAATAAATATGTGAAAAAAATATATGCCTTAGGAAAACCAAATAATCCCCATTCAAGCATATTCCTCTTAAGCAGAATCTTATATTGATTTATACATAATCATCATCATCCCTTTTCATTTACAGAGAATCATTCTCCAGATTATACTAATTTCTGGAATTGGGTAGCAGAAGTGTACTTAACAAATAATGAGCAATAAGTCAAATATTCTTGCCTATACTTCATTAACCTCATTGGCTTATTTAAATATGCTCAGAAACATTTATTCAGGTATCCTCCATAAGAAAAAAAAATAGGTTTATTCAAAAAGGATTTTTTCCTTGCTAATGGAAAATATCTGTATTTATTTAATAAGGCCTTAAATGGGAAAAAATATAAAATAAAATAGAAATCTTGCATTCCTGGTAACTTATACTCACGGCCCAGGCTGGCCCTCCTCTGGCGCCGTTCCTCGAAGCTGGAGGGAACCCTTCGCTGTTGGAGCCAGTGCAAGCCTTCTGGTGTGCTGGACGCCACTGACGCCGCCCCTGGCAACTCCCTGCCTTCGGCGAAGATTTAAAGGGCCTGCGGCAGGAAGACGCCACAGGCCCTTCTTGCTGACGTTGGGCCTCTGCCCTTTAAAAACCTTTAGCTGACATCCCTCTGGCGACTTGGCAACAAGTCTGCTCTGGGTGAACTCTCTGGTGCCGTGCTTGTTCCTGCATTCCTGTCTTCGAAGTTCCAGTTCCTGTCTCCCAAGTTCCAAGTGCCTGCTCCTGCCTTCCAGTCCTGTTCCAGCTCTTACTCCTTCTCCCTCAGACGGATCTTCCTGGCTTTGACTTCAGAATGGACTTCACGCCTTTTGCTCACCGCCTACCCTGGACTTCGGATCGGACTGCACACCTCTTCCTCACTGCCTGCCCTGGATTTTGGATTGGACCACACGCCTCTTGAGTGTGGTCCAATGCACCTGGGAGGAAGACCAACCACAGGTTCCCTCGCCTCCTGACGTTGGGAACCTGTGGTTGGTCTTCCTCCCAGTGGTGACATTCCCAATTCAGGCCAAGGATCCACAACCCACGTTGAGGTCCCATAAGAACATAAGAACATGCCATACTGGGTCAGACCAAGCGTCCATCAAGCCCAGCATCCTGTTTACAACAGTGGCCAATCCAGGCCACAAGAACCTAGCAAGTACCCAAAAACTAAGTCTATTCCATGTTACCGTTGCTAGTAATAGCAGTGGCTATTTTCTAAGTCAACATAATTAAAAGCAGGTAATGAAATTCTCCTCCAAGAACTTATCCAATCCTTTTTTAAACACAGCTATACTAACTGCACTAACCACATCTTCTAACTCCACTAACCACATAACTGTATCCTCCTCCCCACAAAAAACACATACAAGAAAAATTTTTACACTTTGCCTTGCCTCCATTACCTTTTAAAGAGTACAGCATATCATGACATCATTCTCAATCACATCCTTCATTTGGGAAAACATGGTGGTATAAAAATTGAAGAATAGACTAGAAATAGTTTTAAGCTGACTGTAATATTATAGAGTGCATGGAAATAGTGTATACTAAAATCAAACCAAACCAATGGGGGGAGCAGTTTGTTTGCTTCACTATCCCCTTTGGTTCATACTCTGCTGTAACATTTTGTGTTGCCAAGGTTTCAAAGTGGACTGTGGGAGAAGATGCCACCTAGTAAATAAGCAAGTAAACAAGTATATATTTAGAATTTCTCAATCCAACGTCGTTTTGGGATAGGGTCTGGTATTTTGGGATATGCATAATTTGAGTCTGTCAGTCATGCCTTGTTTTTTTTTTACAGTGGACATGGTAAGTGGTAAAAGTACAGTTTGAATCTGTCAATCATGTGGTTAGATTTTTTTTCTAATTCAAGACAAGAAATATAAACCAGGCTCTGGCTGTCTGTATCTTTGCTTTGAGGGAACTGAGGAGGTAAAAGCATTAGTGCATTGTTTTTGGAGAGAGATAGTTTATTTGATTTCAAATTAATCATTGCATTAATTGGTGATTGATTTGATTTGTGTAGGCACTAGGTGGCCGATGCAATACCAGGTGCAGCAGTAAGCACACGGTTTAACATGTGATTGGATGCACATTTTGGATGCACGTTCATATCCCCTGATGCAATATGGGGATTAGGGTGTCCAAAATGCTTGTCCAAATAACCACGTAGCTAATAGCGCTCATCACATGTAAATTCCATGTAGATGATGCTATTAGCTAATCCCCAAGATGCAAAAAATTTCCCACGTGGCCAAAGTGCCCATTGTAACGCGGCAAATTTTACACCAGCCTGGGGCTGGCGTAAAGGTATGGCACACTCAAGGGCGCATTGAAAAAAAGAAAAATCCTACTTTCTGTGATTCTTCCTAATAGATTTGTAGCAATACTAAGTAGGAGGAAGCAAATAAAGCAGAATCAGTTAAAAAAAAGGATTTTGGAAAAATCAAATACTGGATGCCCAATAGATACCCACAAGATGCACAATCCAGGTTGTGTATCTTGTGAGTATCTATGCCAGACCAGTAGTGGAAGAAATGTAGCTTGAGCGTTCGTTTTACCAACCCGCTTGACAGCCTCCTCTCCTGTGCACCTGAAGCCGAGGAGGCACTAGGGATGCACAAATTTTCCCTAGCGCCTCCTTTTTTGCACGACCCCTAATTTAAATATTGAATTGCATGCTCAGGAGAAGGTGGGCATGCATTAGGAAAATGGGCACTCAACACTGAACGCCCATTTTCTGCGCACAAATATTACATTGTTAGGTTTGAGGCATAGTGTGGACTCTTAGTAACAGTGGTGATGACTCCTCCCACAGGGAGGGGCCCCGTGGGGAACCACAGCGATAGGCTAGACTCAGAGAGCAGACACTGGAGATGGAAATCTTTATTGTACTTCTGTAGAGAGATGTTAATTGTGGAGGAAGAAATGGCACTGAAGTCCAGGAAGGTGCTAATACGCTCAGACAGCCTCAGATGAAGTAGTCTCACCCAGATGTACAAGGTTGGTAGTGTTCTGCAGAGCGGGATAAGCCAAACCTGGTGGGTGGAACTGGAGAGCTGGATCACATACGTACTCACTGAAGAGTAGTGCAGTAATCCTCCTGATAGATGGTGAAGATGGGACGCGAGATCCGTGGTGTGGATACTCTGTGCTGGATAGGCCCTCGAGGAGCGAGTACCTGGAAGCACAGATTTCTGTAAAGAGAAACGAGACCCCCGAGGAGCGGTTGTCTAATTAGTAGGAGAAACCCCAAAGGGTAGTTGGAAGTGAGAGGCCCCTGAGAAGCGAGTGCCCAGAGCTTCTTCAGGAGCAAGATACCCCAGAGGGTAGCGAGGAGTCTAAGTGTGCAGCTTAGAAGCGGTCAGAGTAGCTTAAACCGGTCCTTGCTAACTCGTTCATTAGGAGCAGAGCGGAGGCTTAAATACCCAGAGGTATTGTCGTCATGCGGTGGGGATGCCCCCGAGGTTCCTGCCATGACGTGTAGATAAGCGTAGGCAGCGTGCACGCGCACGCGCCCTAGGAGGCCATGGGAAGGAGCATGGCAGACATGGACGCCCATGCTGAGTTGGAGATGCTGAGGGTTTCGGCACTTGGCTCCGGAGGCAGCCATCTTACCCATGGAGGAGGAGAAAGGCAAAAAAGAGGTGAGGCAGAGCGGTCTCTGCCTTCTGTGACTGACAGACACAACATACATCAACCCCTAGGTTAGGTATGTCAGTGGGCATTTAGCATAGGCACTAGAAAGTAGCAGTGGGGCACTACAGGCAGGCAGTCACTCACTACTGCTTCTGCTCAACATATAGCTATTAGTACTGAGGGAATTCTGCGCTACTGTGAGTGTGTATGTGTGTGTGAGTCTGCCAGCCTGGGGAGAGAGAGAGAACATATGTGAGGGTTCGTGGGTATGGGTGCCAGAGAGAGGGAGCCTATGTGAAGAGATTGTGAAGGAGTGTGTATATGTGTGAGAGATTAGGAGCTGGTGTGTGTGAAAAAGGGATTGTGTGTATGTGAGGGTGCTTGTTTGTTTGTGAGAGAGGGAGTCTGTGTGAAGGAATGTGTGTGTGTGTCTGTATCAGAAAGAGGGCGTCTATGTGTAGGGGGTGAGCAAGAGAGAGAGAGTGCAGGAGTGTGTGTGAGAGAGAGACATAGGTAGCCTGTGTGTGAGAGAGAAAGGGAGCATGTGTGGGTGTGTGTGCAAGAGAGAGAGGGCACCTGTATGAGGGGTGTGTGTGAGAGAGAGAGCCTGTATGAGGTGG
The DNA here is from genome assembly GCF_901001135.1 of Rhinatrema bivittatum. NCBI lineage: Eukaryota > Metazoa > Chordata > Amphibia > Gymnophiona > Rhinatrematidae > Rhinatrema > Rhinatrema bivittatum. Next base: position 614,116,600 of record NC_042615.1, on the reverse strand, counting down.
GGGGTGTATGTGTGAGAGAGAGAGAGAGAGAGAGGGGGGGACCCTGTATGAACCCTCATATGCATACCGGCATGGTTAAAAGGTGAGCTGAAAGAGGCTAGTTTAGCCAAAAAGACATTCTTCAAAAATTGGAAGAAGGATCCATCAGAAGAATATAGAAAAAAGCATAAGCATTGTCATGTTAAGTATAAAACATTGATAAGACAGGCGAAGAGAGAATTTAAAATGAAGTTGGCCGAAGAGGCAAAAACTCCATAATAAAAACTTTTTAAAATAAATCCAAAGCAAGGAACCTGTGAGAGAGTCAGTTGGACTGTTAGGTGACCGAGGGGTTAAAGTGGCTCTTAGGGAAGATAAGGCCATTGCAGAAAGTCTAAATGAATTCTTTTCCTCCGTGTTTACTAATGAGGATGTTGGGGAGATACCAGTTCCGGAGATGGTTTTCAAGGGTGATGAGTCAGATGAACTGAACCAAATCACTGTGAACCTGGAAGATGTAGTAGGCCAGATTGACAAACTAAAGAGTAGCAAATCTCCTGGACCGGATGGTATGCATCCTATGCTACTGAAGGAACTAAAAAAATGAAATTTCTGATCTATTAATTAACATTTGTAACCTAGCATTAAAATCATCCATTGTACCTGAAGACTGGAGGGTGGCCAATGTAACCCCAATATTTAAAAAGGGCTCCAGAGGCAATCCGGGAAAATATAGACCAGTGAACCTAACTTCAGTGCTGGGAAAAATAGTGAAAACAATTCTAAAGATCAAAATCATAGAGCATATGGAAAGACATGGTTTAATGGAACACAGTCAACATGGATTTACCAAAGGGAAGTCTTGCCTAACAAATCTGCTTCTTTTTCTTGAAGGGGTTAATAAACATGTGGATAAAGATGAACTGGTAGATGTAGTATATTTGAATTTTCAGAAGGCGTTTGTCAAAGTCCCTCATGAGAGGCTTCTAAGAAAATTAAAAAAGTCGTGGGATAGGAGGCGACGTCCTTTCGTGGATTACAAACTGTTAAAAGACAGGAAACAGAGAGTAGGATTAAATGATCAATTTTATCAATGGAAAAGGGTAAACAGTAGAGTGCCTCATGGATCTGTACTTGGACCGGTGCTTTTCAATATATTTATAAATGATCTAGAAAGGAATACGACGAGTGAGTTTAGCAAATTTGCAGATGATACAAAATTATTCGGAATAGTTAAATCACAAGCGGATTGTAATACATTGCAGGAGGACCTTTCGAGACTGGAAGTTTGGGCATCCAAATGGCAGATGAAATTTAATGTGGACAAGTGCAAGGTGTTGCATATAGGGAAAAATAACCCTTGCTGTAGTTACACGATGTTAGGTTCCATATTAGGAGCTACCACCCAGGAAAAAGATCTAGGCATCATAGTGGATAATACTTTGAAATTGTTGGCTCAGTGTGCTGCAGCAGTCAAAAAAGCAAACAGAATGTTAGGAATTATTAGGAAAGGAATGGTGAATAAAATGGAAAATATCATAATGCCTCTGTATTGCTCCATGGTGAGACTGCACCTTGAATACTGTGTACAATTCTGGTTGCCACATCTCAAAAAAGATATAGTTGCGATGGAGAAGGTACAGAGAAGGGCAACCAAAATAATAAAGGGGATGGAACAGCTCCCCTATGAAGAAAGGCTGAAGAGGTTAGGGCTGTTCAGCTTGGAGAAGAGACGGCTGAGGGGGGATATGATAGAGGTCTTTAAAATCATCACTTCATTTTCACATCCCTTCTAGAATTACTTAGATCAACCGGAACAGGTTTGTTGCCAATTCCTTCCCCTAAAATTGCCCATCTAAATAACGTAAGAGAAAGGACTATCTCTATTGCTGGACCCCAACTATGGAACTCTATTCCACAGGAACTACGATTAGAAGCAGATATCAAATTATTTAAAAAGGGCATTAAAACTTCGCTTTTTAAACAAGCCTTCCAAGAACTGTTAACAGAATGAGTTCAAACTACTGATGTTATACCAAGGTAATGTATATAATTTTTACTTTATTATCTTTATTCTTACTATACTGTCTCGATAATAGATTAATTTTTTTTATTATTTAGCCTACTATTTTAATTTACTATTTTATGTACATTATGAAATTATGTAGCTACTTCCTTTCTTCTTTTGGAAATGCAAATATTTTTAAATGAATATTTGTGAACTACTGTAAACCGATTTGATATGCTCGCATGAAAATTCGGTATATAAAAATTATTAAATAAATACAAAATAAATGAGAGGTCTTGAATGAGTAGATGTGAATTGGTTGTTTACACTTTCAGATAATAGAAGGACTAGGGGGCTCTCCATGAAGTTAGCAAGTAGCACATTTAAGACTGATTGGAGAAAATTCTGTTTCACTCAATGCACAATTAAGCTCTGGAATTTGTTGCCAGAGGATGTGGTTAGTGCAGTTAATGTAGCTGGGTTTAAAAAATGTTTAATTATTGGAGGAGAAGTCCATTAATTGCTATTAATCAAGTTGACTTAAGGAATAGCCACAACTATTACTGGCATTAGTAGCATGGGATCTACTTAAATTTTGGGTATTTTCCAGGTACTTGCATGCTGGATTGACCACTGTTGGAAACACGATGTTGGGCTTGATGGACCCTTGGTCTTACCTGGTATGGCAACTTATGTTCTTATAACTACACTTCAATCCAGCATATCATGAAATATTTTGTTCACCAGGTTTTGAAAAGTAGAAGCATTTCTTGGTCCAAATATCATCAGCAGGTATTCAATATGGCCATAGCGTATTTGAAATGGGTTTAAAAAAGTTTGGATAAGTTCTTGGAGGAGAAATCCATTAACTGCTATTAATCAAGTTGACTTAGGGAATGACCTCTGCTATTACTGGCATCAGTAGCATGGGATCGTCTTGGTGATTGGGTACTTGTCAGGTTCTTGTGGCCTGGTTTGGCCTCTGTTTGAAACAGGATGCTAGGCTTGATGGACCCTTGGTCTGACCCAGCATGGCAATTTCTTATGTTCTAAAATGTGACATGAATAACCTATGACTCCATAAAGGGGCAAATGAGGTACCATCATTGGCAGGATTTCACCAAGTCATTGTAAGAGGAGCAAAGAAGCAGAAAAAGTGGTAAAATCTAGAGATGTGAATCGTGTCCTCGATCATCTTAACGATCGATTTCGGCTGGGAGGGGGAGGGAATCGTATCGTTGCCATTTGGGTGTTTAGAATATCGTGAAAATCGTTAAAATCGTGAACCGGCACACTAAAACCCCCTAAAACCCACCCCCGACCCTTTAAATTAAATCCCCCACCCCCAAATGCCTTAAATTACCCTGGGATCCAGTGGCGGTCCATAGCTAAATCGGGGGAAGGGGGAGGGCAGGAAAACCGGCACACTAAATCCCCCTAAAACCCACCCCCGACCCTTTAAATTAAATCCCCCCCTCCCGAACCCCCCCAAATGCCTTAAAGTACCCTGGGGTCCAGCGGCGGTTCGAAACAGGCTCCTGCTGTTGAAGCGTGTTGTCTTCAGCCGGCGCCATTTTGCAAAATGGCCGCCGCAAAATGGCGGCGGCCATTTTGCAAAATGGCGCCGGCTGAAGACAACACGCTTCAACAGCAGGAGCCCGTTTCGGACCGCCGCTGGACCCCAGGGTACTTTAAGGCATTTGGGGGGATTTAATTTAAAGGGTCGGGGGTGGGTTTTAGGGGGATTTAGTGTGCCGGTTTTCCTGCCCTCCACCTTCCCCCGATTTCATTTAAAGGGTCGGGGGTGGGTTTTAGGGGGATTTAGTGTGCCGGTTTTCCTGCCCTCCCCCTTCCCCCGATTTAGCTATGGACCTCAAGCTTCAGTCACCAGAAAGGAAAAAATAGAACAGCAATTGCAAGCAAGGCAACACAAATCTGCTATGAGATACAGCTATTGTGACGGAGCGCTGCCTCACTGCCTTCCTCTCTCGTGTGACTGAGTGACTGCTGCTGGCACAGTGAGTCCATTAAATATGCTGAAGCAAAAAAACTTTAGCAAGAACTCAGAACATATGTTTTTACACAGACAATATCTTGAGAAGCAATGCAGAGTAAATCTCTGAAATGCTCAGTTTTCAAGATTGGTGTCACTGTACCTGTTCTGCAGCAATAGGTCAGACTGGCAAATTGCTTTGCTGTGATACGTCATTCCTCTTGTCTCCTTAACAACATGCCCATCCTTCCTTTCTCTGCTGACTGGATGCTCTACACTATATCAGTTTCTAATGGCACACATGCACCTATTTCTCTCCTATGATTTCTGTGAGTCCATGGACTATAATACCTTGCAGAAACCATTTCATTTAAAACGAATGAAACAAATAGAATTTGTTGAATTTGTGGGGTCCCTTCAATTCATTTTGGGGCCCCACAAGAGGAACACATTTTCCCACTAGTCATTTCATTTTCTATTTCATTTTAAGCTAATGCATATGCCTAGTTTCTGATAGTTCACAACTGGGAGCTTTAATGTGAAAGTCCTCAAATACTCCCTTAGCCTACATATCTTGTAGAAGAGAGCGGGGCCCAGGGGATGCTCTGTACTGATAGGCTGACTTCCATTGGCGTGTTAGGGCTTCCAGAGATATAAGGGTTGGCACAGCAGTGAAGGGATTTCCAGCTGGAATCTGGGAGTCTTGTGCAGGTTAGGTGGGCCCCTCTCAGGCAGGCGAGCCAGGTGAGGATGGGGCCTGCATTTACACCAGACACCTTTTGAAATCCAGGTTGCTTTCATAACTGCGTGCAACGACAGAATTTATGCCCTATTACTTTTACTGGCATAACCAGCTTTTGAAAGATAGAGATGAATGAGTAGACCATGATGCAGACAGCCTCTGTTGAAAGGAGTTCCTTCCTAGCTGCACCTCTGAATAATACCACATCTCTGCTGGAAGGTTTCTTGTTGTTGAAAAGGCCACTAACTGTCAATTCCTCGTGTCCCCATTGTGTGATTTTTAATAATGGTGAGGCTAGTAAGATAGTTCCCTTTGTAAGCTGTAACATTGTTTGTGGCAGTGCCAACTCATATCTCTGGCACTTTGAAGAGGTAAGACCTAAATGATGACTTAGCTCTGATGTGTTGTTCCCATTACAGCAAGGACATTTAGGGGAGCTAGGTATAGAATGCAGAGCCAAATAACCTGTAGCAAAAACTGGGGCAGCTGTAAGGGTAGACGAGCAGAGGATAGAAGTTAGAGGACAGAGCTGCATGCCTAACTACATGCAGGCCAGTGTGTGGGTGTGAGGGTGAGTACAGTAAGCTGTCCTGGAAAGGGGCTAGACTTAAGGAGGAAATGGCATATAGCATCCATAAGAAGAATACACATACAAAAGTTAAATTTTAAATTAACTTGTTTATAAAATATTAAAAATGTAAAACTATTTACAAACATTTAAAAGAAAAAATCAGGAGAGTAAACTATATAAATTAAAGGGCCCAGGAATCTCTGGAGGCCAGGTCCTGATAGGCCTAGGGGGTTGGGAGCTGTGGTGGTTGTCTCATACCTACCAGCTCAAGAGTGACCATGAAGCCCTCTTGATTCTGAATGAGTTACTTTACCATGTTCACTAGCCTCCTGCAGTTGACCCACGGCCCTCAGACATACTACCCATCCTCTGGACTGTTTCCCTGACAGCTGTGAGGCCTCTGGGCTTGGAGATGCTGCTTCAGCCACAGAGCCCATAATCTGCAGCCATCGGGTTCAGGCCAGAATCCCATAAAAATATCCTGTGAGCTGCTCATTTCCCACACCTCAGGACCTGCATCCAGAGGTCCCAGAGCAAAAAGGGATGGAAGCCCTACTCGGAGGGGGTAGGAAGCAGCACCTGATCAGGCAGAGGCCTGAAGTTGCCATTTGGGGAAAGGAGGGTAACTGTAGGGTCTGCTGGTGGTGGGGGTTGTGGCTGCTGGCATACTGCAGCTGGCATAGTTAGTGGTTTAGCAGGAGAGGACAGGCACTCTCCCTCCTCCTCTTCCACTCCCCTTCTTCTTCGTCCTCTGAGCTGATGTTGTGAACATGGACAAAAATATGCATCAAGCCATCAGCTGGTGTGTACTGGAGTGTGATGTGTAGCATCATAAAATCTGTTAGAGTGCATTCTATTGATGGAAGAGATGTAGGCAATGGGATGTGATCTTAACTGTGGGACACCCATATGCTATAGGGGTTTGCAAGGCCATATATATATATATATATATATATATATATATATATATATATATATATATATATATATATATATATATATATATATATATATATATATACACATAAGTTCCCAGAGATATGTTGGTTTCTGCAAAATGGTCCATTACTGCATAGGGCCAACCTGATAAGGGCTCTGAGGTAACCTCAGTGTTTGGTAGCTAGCTATGTGTTGGAGTGTATCAAGGATTCCAAGGTGTCAACGACCATGATGCTGCCACACGGCAAAGATGTGTGTTAGATGGGAAGCAAAGACAATCCCAGGTAAGGGTGTTAGGGATCAGTTCTAACATCCTACTTACTTCTGTAGTTGGGTCATGATCCAGAAATGTTAAAAAGAAGAAGCTAATGGATATGAGGGTTTCTTATAGCTATTGTCAGAGACAGGGTCTTGCTAAGCGGACGCACAATAATAGGGCTTATGATAGAAGCAGGACATAGACCATTTAAAGTCTGCAGTTCATGCTTTGTGATTTCAAAAATTGATTACTGAAACTCTGTTGTTAGGTGTTTCCTATATTCAGTTGAAGCGCTTACAATTGGTGCAGAATACAGCTGCCAGGCTGATTCTTGGCTTTCATTTATATGACCATATTTCTCCAGCTTTAAAACAATTACATTGGTTGCCAGTTGTTTACAGAATTCGTTTCAACTCTCTTCCTTGAAAAAGGAGCTGACTGAGATTAAAGATCAATTAGCTTCAATTAAAAGTAATACACCCACATTGCATTACTCAGAAAATAATTCCCCAATATCACAGAAAAGCCAGGAGTCAAGAAAAGGATTTTCAGTAGGCTCAGGTAGGCCCCACAGTCACCCATTCTTGACAAATGGGCAGCCAACAGGTATACCCCCCCACTCAAACAGGTCATTAAGAAATTCTTTACAATCCAGGATTACAGTGGGCTCTGGTAGAATTAGACCTGTGATGAGGAGACACACAATGTACCAAATGCAAAAAGAACAACAAGCCTTCTCTATATTAAAAACTGAAGAAGTTCTTGAGAAAAACATTGAAGTGTTACCAGCAAAGAGAGAGAAAATACAATGCATGCAGTATTTCAAGATCCATAACCAAAAGAAAAATCTAATTGAGATGAATAACTCTGTCAACAGTGGCACAACTACAAAAAGAAAGAGTGAAGTGAATAACAAATCTCAACTAATATCTTATAAGGAGTCCAGGAAAGGCAATAATCTTAAAGAGAGTACCTGGAAGGCTATGACCACAAATGCTCATAGTTTGGGAAATAAAATCCCAGATCTGCAGGCCCTAATGGCTGAGGCAGAATTGGACATTGTTGCTATCACAGAAACATGGTTCACAGAATCTCATGAATGGGATACAACAATACCAGGCTACAACTTGTTAAGGAAGGACAGAGAGGATAGAAAAGGGGGAGGTGTGGCTCTTTATGTTAGAAACAACATCCAAGCATCTGAGCTACAAGGAAGTTGGGGTAAGGAAGAAGCTCTATGGCTCGACCTAAAAAAAGATGACAGAGCGTCCATTTATATTGGAGTGGTTTACAGGCCTCCAACCAAAAGGAAGAGCTGGACAGAGATCTGGTTGAAGACATCCATAAGATAGGTAAGAAGGGAGAAGTGGTGATCGTGGGTGACTTTAATATGCCAGATGTAGACTGGAAAATCCCATCTGCAGAAACTAAAAATAGTAGAGCGTCCATTTATATTGGAGTGGTTTACAGGCCTCCAAACCAAAAGGAAGAGCTGGACAGAGATCTGGTTGAAGACATCCATAAGATAGGTAAGAAGGGAGAAGTGGTGATCGTGGGTGACTTTAATATGCCAGATGTAGACTGGAAAATCCCATCTGCAGAAACTAAAAATAGTAGAGCGATAGTGGATGCCATGCAAGTATCTTTGTTCAAACAAATGGTGTTGGAACCCACGAGAGAAGGAGCTATACTCGACTTAGTGCTCACTAATGCAGATAATGTCTCAGATGTCCAGGTGGGCGACCACCTCAGCAGTAGTGATCATCAAACGGTATGGTTTAATATCACTAAAAGAATAGGGAAAAGAACCACAAAGACCCGAGTTTTACAGTTCAAAAACACAGACTTTGAGGAAATGGGGAAGTACCTGGAGGAAGAACTTAAAGGATGGGAGAACGAGAGAGATGTGGATCAACAGTGGACCAATCTAAAAGGAGCAATCACCAAGGCAACTGCTCTATATGTTAGAAATGTAAAGAAAAGCAAAAGAAAATTGAAACCTATCTGGTTCTCAAAGGAGGTGGCTGACAAAATTAAAGCTAAAAGAACAGCATTCAAGAAATATAAAAGATCCCAAAGGGAGGAGCAGAAAGAAGAATATTTGTATCAACTGAGGGAGACAAAGAAATTAATCAAGTTGGCAAAGGGTCAAGCAGAAGAGAGGATTGCCAAGGAGATAAAAAATGGTGACAAAACATTTTTCAGATACATCAGTGAAAAGAGAAAGGTCCAAAGTGGTATAGTGAAATTGAAAGGTGGTAATGATCAATGTGTGGAGAGAGACGAAGAAATGGCAGAAATATTAAACGAATACTTCAGCTCTGTGTTCACTAAAGAAGACCCTGGAGAAGGACCATCTCTACACAACAAGAAACTGGAGGGAAGTGGAATGGATATAAATCCTTTTACAGTAGAAAATGTGTGGGATGAGCTAAAGAACCTGAAAGTGGACAAAGCCATGGGGCCTGATGGGATTCATCCAAGGATATTGAGGGAGCTCAGAGATGTTCTGGCAGCTCCGCTGTGTGACCTGTTCAATAGATCCCTAGAAACGGGAGTGGTGCCAAGTGATTGGAGAAGAGCGGTGGTGGTCCCGCTTCACAAGAGTGGGAACAGAGAGGAGGCTGGTAACTACAGACCGGTTAGCCTCACTTCGGTGGTGGGAAAAGTAATGGAGTCACTGCTGAAAGAGAGAATAGTGAACTATCTACAGTCCGGGGAATTGATGGACCAGAGGCAACATGGAATCACCAGGGGAAGATCCTGTCAGAGAAATCTGATTAACTTTTTTGACTGGGTAACCAAGGAATTGGATCGAGGAAGAGCGCTTGATATCATATACTTGGATTTCAGCAAAGCTTTTGATACGGTTCCGCACAGGAGACTGGTGAATAAAACGAGAAGCTTAGGAGTGAGGGCCGAGGTGGTGACCTGGATTGCAAATTGGCTGACAGACAGAAGACAATGTGTGATGGTAAATGGAACCTTCTCTGAAGAGAGAGCGGTTTTAAGTGGTGTACCGCAAGGATCGGTGTTGGGACCGGTCCTGTTCAATATCTTTGTGAGCGACATTGCGGACGGGATAGAAGGTAAGGTTTGTCTTTTTGCGGATGACACGAAGATCAGCAACAGAGTGGACACGCCGGAAGGAGTGGAGAGAATGAGACGGGATCTAAGGAAACTGGAAGAGTGGTCGAAGATATGGCAGCTCAGATTCAATGCCAAGAAGTGCAAAGTCATGCATATGGGGAGTGGAAACCCGAATGAACTGTATTCGATGGGGGGGGGGGGGGGGGGGAAGCTGATGTGCACGGAGCAGGAGAGGGACCTTGGGGTGATAGTGTCTAATGATATGAAGTCTGCGAAACAATGCGACAAGGCGATAGCAAAAGCCAGAAGAATGCTGGGCTGCATAGAGAGAGGAATATCGAGTAAGAAAAGGGAAGTGATTATTCCCTTGTACAGGTCCTTGGTGAGGCCTCACCTGGAGTACTGTGTTCAGTTCTGGAGACCGTATCTACAAAAAGACAAAGACAAGATGGAAGCGGTACAGAGAAGGGCGACCAGGAAGGTGGAGGATCTTCATCGCATGACGTACGAGGAGAGATTGAAGAATCTAAATATGTACACCCTGGAGGAAAGGAGGAGCAGAGGTGATATGATACAGACTTTCAGATACTTGAAAGGTTTTAATGATCCAAAGACAACGACAAACCTGTTCCGTAGGAAAAAAAATCAGCAGAACCAGGGGTCACGATTTGAAGCTCCAGGGAGGAAGATTCAGAACCAATGTCAGGAAGTATTTCTTCACGGAGAGGGTGGTGGACGCCTGGAATGCCCTTCCGGAGGATGTGGTGAAGACCAGAACTGTGAAGGACTTCAAAGGGGCGTGGGATAAACACTGTGGATCCATAAAGTCAAGAGGCCGCCAATGAAGAGTGGGTGACTCACCAGAATGACAGCTACTGCCTGGAGACAATACCCTTATTCAATAAACATACACATGCTTACTGTGACTCCAACATCGCTCTAAGCTTCAACAGCAAGAGGAAATGTGGAAAAATGGATTTACACTCACAAAGAGGGGAGTAGCTGGCTTGTTACGGCGGTTACTACCCCAAACCAAATAAGCCTGATACTTCACCTTCAATGCATATACAGCATAGTTCTCTGCTTCAACGACAGGGGAGAAGAAAAAAGGGTTCGCACTCACAAAGCGGGGAGTAGCTGGCTTGTTACGGCGGTTACTACCCCAAACCAAATGTGTCTGATACTTCACTTTCGATGCATATCCAGCATGGCTCTCTGCTTCAACAGCATGGGAGAAGACTGATACATCACGCATTTCCAGCATAGCTCCCTGCTTCAACAGCAGGGGAGAAGAAAAACAACCAATAAGGACTGTATTAGGGATGTGAATCGTTTTTCAACGATTAAAATTATCGTCCGATAATGTTTATATCGTCTTAAATCGTTATAGAACACGATACAATAGAAATTCTAACGATTTATCGTTAAAAATCGTTAAATCGTGTTAGTGCGCACTAACTCGAGTTAGTGCGCACTAACTCCCCGTTAGTGCGCACTAACTCGATTTAGTGCGCACTAACTGAAAATGATACAAATAAACACTTTCCAGGTCACTGAAGGTCAGTTAGGAATGAATATGAGTTCCTATTGGCTGGCTGCCCTCTTATCTATTGATATTACCAAGGTTACCACTGAGGTGATGGTTGGGGGGATGGGAAATGGAACTGGAAACTAACGAACACCAACAGAAAATGAAACAAAGTGTTCACACTTCCCAGGTCAGTAAAGGTCACTTAGGAATGAATATGTATGTATGTATTCCTATTGGCTGGCTGTGCTCTTATCTATTGATGTTACCAATATGGTTGGGGGGATGTGAAATGGAAACAGTTGGAAGCTTGACAAAAAAAGTAATGTAATGATCAGCACTCACGTGACTAGAACTTGTTTGTTTATTATTTTTGTTAGCAGGCACCTGAAATGCTAGTGCATGTTGAATTTGCCAATCACTGTGCATTTTAGAAAGGTGGTCCTGGCTGGAACTGTACACAGTTCAAATATATGTAATTGATTGTTGGTAAGTGTATTTTTTAAGTAGCCACACTGGCACCAGTATGTTTACTTTTCCTCCTACTTAACTCACTAGCTCAGCTTTGTAAGAAGGGCTTCTCTGCTTGTGTGTTGTTTTTGTTTGGTGTGAGGAGAGCAGAAACATCAGATCTTTATTCAATCTACTACAGTCATCTCTTACAGTGCCCTATCCCTATTAATACCAGGAGTGTTGTGATCTTCCTGCACACAGTGCCCTAACCCTGATACCAGTCTGAGACAGCTCCCTCCCTGCATTACTAGTGAGAGGCTGGCTTCACAGACAGGGGGGAGCTGCCTGACCCTCACTCCTGACTTCCCCCATGTCCCAGCTAGTGAATGGTGTGTGGGTGAGGGGGGGGGGGGAGGATGGTGAAGTCTGAGACAGCTCCCTGCCTGAATTACTAGTGAGAGGCTGGCTTCACAGACAGGGGGGAGCTGCCTGACCCTCACTCCTGACTTCCCCCATGTCCCAGCTAGTGAATGGTGTGTGGGTGAGGGGGGGGGGGAGGATGGTGAAGTCTGAGACAGCTCCCTCCCTGCATTACTAGTGAGAGGCTGGCTTCACAGACAGGGGGGAGCTGCCTGACCCTCACTCCTGACTTCCCCCATGTCCCAGCTAGTGAATGGTGTGTGGGTGAGGGGGGGGGGGAGGATGGTGAAGTCTGAGACAGCTCCCTCCCTGCATTACTAGTGAGAGGCTGGCTTCACAGACAGGGGGGAGCTGCCTGTCCCTCACTCCTGACTTCCCCATGTCCCAGCTAGTGAATGGTGTGTGGGTGAGGGGGGGGGGGTGGATGGTGAAGTCTGAGACAGCTCCCTCCCTGCATTACTAGTGAGAGGCTGGCTTCACAGACAGGGGGGAGCTGCCTGACCCTCACTCCTGACTTCCCCCATGTCCCAGCTAGTGAATGGTGTGTGGGTGAGGGGGGGGGGGGGAGGATGGTGAAGTCTGAGACAGCTCCCTCCCTGCATTACTAGTGAGAGGCTGGCTTCGCAGACAGGGGGGAGCTGCCTGACCCTCACTCCTGACTTCCCCCATGTCCCAGCTAGTGAATGGTGTGTGGGTGAGGGGGGGGGGGGGATGGTGAAGTCTGAGACAGCTCCCTCCCTGCATTACTAGTGAGAGGCTGGCTTCACAGACAGGGGGGAGCTGCCTGACCCTCACTCCTGACTTCCCCCATGTCCCAGCTAGTGAATGGTGTGTGGGTGAGGGGGGGGGGGGAGGATGGTGAAGTCTGAGACAGCTCCCTCCCTGCATTACTAGTGAGAGGCTGGCTTCACAGACAGGGGGGAGCTGCCTGTCCCTCACTCCTGACTTCCCCCATGTCCCAGCTAGTGAATGGTGTGTGGGTGAGGGGGGGGGGGGGGGGGTGGATGGTGAAGTCTGAGACAGCTCCCTCCCTGCATTACTAGTGAGAGGCTGGCTTCACAGACAGGGGGGAGCTGCCTGACCCTCACTCCTGACTTCCCCCATGTCCCAGCTAGTGAATGGTGTGTGGGTAAGGGGGGGGGGGAGGATGGTGAAGTCTGAGACAGCTCCCTCCCTGCATTACTAGTGAGAGGCTGGCTTCACAGACAGGGGGGAGCTGCCTGACCCTCACTCCTCCGGGGTATTGTGATCTTCCTGCACACAGTGCCCTATCCCTGATACCAGGGGTGTTGTGATCTTCCTGCATGCAGTGCCCTATCCCTATTAATACCAGGAGTGTTGTGATCTTCCTGCATGCAGTGCCCTATCCCTATTAATACCAGGAGTGTTGTGATCTTCCTGCATGCAGTGCCCTATCCCTGATATCGGGATGTGTGCAAGAAGATCACAACACCCCCGGTATCAGGAATAGGGCACTGTGTGCAGGAAGATCACAACACCCCCAGTATCAGGAATAGGGCACTGTGTGCAGGAAGATCACAACACCCCTGGTATTAGGGATAGGGCACTGTGTGCAGGAAGATCACAACACTCCTGGTATTAATAGGGATAGGTCACTGTGTGCAGGAAGATCACAATACCCCTGGTATCAGGGTTAGGGCACAAGTTCTAGTCACATTGACTGATCACATTACTTGTTTTGTCAAGCTACCAACTGTTTCCATTTCCCATCCCCCATATACTGTCAGTAGGAAACTTGGTAACATGAATAAATAAGAGGGCAGCCAATAGGAATACATATTCATTTCTAAACTGACCTTAACTGACCTGAAAAGTGTCAAATTGTATCATTTTCAGTTAGTGCGCACTAACTCCCAGTTAGTGCGCACTAACTCCCGTTAGTGCGCACTAACTCGAGTTAGTGCGCACTAATCGGAAAAAACGATTTTTAACGATTTTTTAACTAAAAAATCGTGCCTAAGACGATTTTCTTGCCCTGCCACACGATTTCTATCGTTAAGACGATATGGAAAACGATTCACATCCCTAGACTGTATAACATAGTCTGGGTAAAACAAATAAGCATGGGTGTAGATTGCTTATTGCGGCGGTTACTACCCCTACTACCCCTAACTAATCAAGCTAGATATTTCAATGGTGGGGGTGGAAGGTAAATAGAACCAAGAGCTAAGAGAAACAGATAGGTATGAGAGAAAAAATGTGTGAAGCTTGCTGGGCAGACTGGATGGGCCGTTTGGTCTTCTTCTGCCGTCATTTCTATGTTTCTATGTTTCTATTTGCATTGTTTCCCATACTCTCTCATCTTCTTTTCCATCCTATTTTTCTAAATTGTTAATTCCTTATATTCCATTGCATGCTTTATGGTCATCTCAAGCTGGTTTACTTCACGTTCCTTCACCATCTGCTATTCATTTCGAATCCACTAGGGAATCTTCATTTAGCTTCTAAGCTCCCTGGCTATGGAATGCCCTTCCATTAGATACTCGTTCTATATCGAACTATCTGAAGTTTAGAAAAGCTGGGAAGTCCTGTTTTTTTTAATGTCATTTGAAAATATTTAATTTAAGAATCCTTTAGGATAGCCTCATAATTTTTATGCAAACAAGGCTTTGAAAGTCCATTATAATCATTTTTATATTATCATGTAAACAAGGATGAATGAGGATGGAATTGTGATTGGTGATTTTGTGTTTCTTCTGTTAAGTTTTTGTGGATTTATTTTATTATGTTTTATTTTTATGGCAAATTATGATTGTGTTTTTATTGTACTGCCACTTGGGTAACATGTTTTATGAAGCAGGATATTAAGCTTTAATTAATGAAATGACAATGTAAATTTAGCAAATAAATGGTCTTTGTTCTATGTTGCTGGTTCTGTGACCTCCTCATTGCTATGTTTCCATTTTTTCCGGTAAACATGGCTTTTTGCTCTCCCTTCGTGCATCAACATATGCTGTTCAGCTTTTGTCCCCCCTAGCCCACCAAAACCCTCAACCACCTCCCACTTTTCTATTCCCCACAAGGTACTTACACTGCGGTGGTAGGAGACTTCTTTATTAAAATCGGAACTGCAGGTCCCATCAGGCTTACCCAAAAGCTCAATTATTCCTTTGGACCCCGGGTTGGGGAAAAGCTGCTGCTCATTCTCTATCACTAGATATGCCATTCTGGTTACATCTCTGGTGGTAAAATTGAGCTGTCTTGTCAAGTTGAGGGGAGACCATCTTGGAATGTTTCTGCTCTGGCAAAACCAGAAATGCTCGCATGCACATGAAAAAATACACATGTATAAAGTTTCCAAGTATGAGCATAATTGAGCATGTATAGAAAAGTATGACCATACTTTAGGAGGTGTGATATGCCTATTTTCAAACCTGTGCAAATGGATTCATGTAGACTCTAAAATACTATATCAGATCTGCATACACCCACATATGCACACATATGGGCCCACATGGAGCTGTTTGCAAGTTATCCTCTTTGGAGTAAATTTTCACAACATATATACGTGTAAAATGCCATTTTACATGCATATATAGGCCTTTAGAAAATTCCCCAGGGGTTAAATGCATAAAAGTACTCATGTGTTGAGAATGTGGACCCTTGAGCCGAGATGAGGTTGGTGCTACCACCAGGAGAGGGCCCCTGGTAGTCCTCATCATTGGGAGGTGGTGCAGGCTGAGAAGACCCAACTGGAGCTTCACCTTTACCAGCCCACGTTCCCCGCAGGTTGAGCTCTTGGATACCGGGGCCGGCAGGACATAGGTGCGGGTCTCTCATGGCATGAATCCAGAGGAGGAGGCTGAAGCGGCGTCAGGCAGGCAGATGTCAATGCAGGCGGCAGACAGATGGAACCAGGAGCAGGCCAAAGGTCAGGATAGGCAACGGTCAGGCGAATACGGAGAAACAGGCTGGAGGTCAGGGCAGGCAGAGGTCAAGCAGAGTCAGTGTACCGGGCAGGTCCAAAACCAGGAAGTGATATAATTCAGAACTTTGGTTCAGAACTTTGGCTCATTCAGCCAGTCCCAGAATCCTCAGCTGACTGATTCACACTGATACTGTTGAAATACAGTGACCTTCTGACCATCTCAGACTCAAGAATGTAGAAGATCTGGGAAACTTGTATGCTCTGCAAAGCCTATAATTAAAGGCCAGGTGGGCTTCAATGGCAATATTTAAACCATAATACAAGGAAGCTTGGTTCTCATGAAACCAAAATACAAGCTTGTGTCTCATAGATGCCTATCTCTACTGACAGGAGCCAGGTGAACGAAGATTCCCCAAGGTTACAGCTTTAATTAAAGTCCTGGCACCAGCAACAGAATTCAGGCCTACTGTCTATTCAGAACAAAGACCTACTATCTGTTTACACAACACAGAAGATCAAAAGGAGATCAGAAGAAACCAACAGCGGGAACTTCAGGCACTATTCTGTTGAAACCTCACTGGACAAGATCATTTACAGGACAAAAGGAGTTTTCTAGAAGTTTCGGCAATACTGTATGTTTAACTATAAAAGAAGGGTCACTTCCTGTATTCGATGAGATGCTGGTTGTTTTGAAAGACAAAGGGCACCCAGTATCCAGCTTCTCCCAAGAACACTTATGCCAAATAAAATTTACTTTATACCGTTTACTGAGTCTAAGTGTTCTTATGTGCCTGGCCTGGCCCTAAGTACAGAAAATTATGTACAGAAGTCAGTCTGAAGGACTAGGAGCAGGAAGCAGGGAGCAAGGCAGAAATGCAGATTCAAGAAACAGGACCAGAATGCAGGATCATGAGTCAGGACTGGAACACAGGATCAGGAGACAACACAGACTATACACTCTGAAGCAGGGCAGGACCTGTTGCTGAGGCAAAGTGCTGGAGTCAGGGCCGGGTATATATACCAGGCTCTGACTGATGTCATCTTTCCGGGCCACAGGGAAGTTTCCTGCCAAGGGCCCTTTAAATTGCAGGCGACAGCACAGAGGCCGAGCTGGCGGAGTGTAACGCCGCAAGGTCAGGCCGCATCGGCGGAGGTCGGCGTCGGTTGCAGCGAGTGGCAAGGAGGGAAAGCCGGGGCTGGCCACCTCCTGGCGTAGGTAAGGGGATCCGGCCACGGGCAGTCACCGCCGGGTAACCTATTATCATAGAAGCAATTTCATGCGTACTTGAAATAGGCATTCCCAGGGTGGAATAAGGGTGATGAAACCATTTATGCATGTATTTTGTAGAATATAGGTTATGCATGTAAATCTAGGCAGGAACATTTACACTTGCTCCTATGCAGACATATGCCATGCAAGGGTTCGCATGTACCTGCTAAGTTTCAAAATGAACTTGCACTATGTTTAAAAATTGGACTCTTATTATACTAGATATTAAAATTTTCAGCATGGCAGCACAGTCATGACAAAGATTTACCACTCTCAAAGATGACTTTCCCCTTGCTGTTTAATAATCTTTATTACCACAGAGAGTAATTACCTATGAGTAGCACAATAGTACTCTATTCTATCTTGTTTTCTAGTTGCTGTGGAAGGAATGTTGAGAGTTAATGTCAGTGTATATAAAAATAGCATATATGCATATAAGCAGAATGTATGCAGGTATTTGATATTTCATAAATTTCAAGAGTATGTGTATAATTGCAGTATTATATGTGAATTTTAATGGTGAAAAAAATGGTTTGATCTAGAAGAGGGGTTCTGAAGATCACGTGCAAGTTGCTATTTTGTAAAAGATATACACACATTCATTGCCGAACTTGTCCAAACACTTTTACTCCAGCTAATTGACTACACAATTGAAATCAGACATGTCTTTTGTCAGTTGTTGTTTGGGTGGGAAATCTGATGAACTGGTGGAGGTATGGACAACTGGTGATTCCAAGTACTTATGCAACTAAATATTTTCAGAATGGGGCCCACACAATTAAAATATACCTGCCTCCTCATTTAATTCTGTTATCTTGTGTATAAAATATACACATTTATTTTTTAGAAGTGGGTAGAGAAAGTATACTAATTATATGCACATATTAAAACATATGAGCATGCTTTTGGGGCAGAAATACACAGTATTTTGTTAACTGTGCAGTTCTCACCATACGGTTTATAAAAGTCTAACTTAAATCTCCGTGGGCCCACTTTCGCACACAAACTATGTAACATGGACAGTTTTGAATATTGAGTTCCCTAATATTGCAGTTTTTATGACTTGATATATTATATATTGTGAACTATCCTGTTTTGTCTTAGGGGTGGGGATAATTTGCAAACAACTCTGTGTGGCCCTGATGTGGATCACTGAATAAATGCTTAGCACCAACAACTGTGGAGAAAACAAACTTCTTTCATTAAATGCTACAAAATAATATGAGGTATTCCTTGGAGAGAGAGACAAGAGGCAGAGTGCTATGCAGAGAACCAGTGTAAAACTCTCTCTCTAATGGTTTCACTGATAATAAGACAATTTATAAGACTTTACACTTGTTTCTTTCCACCCCTAAACTAGGTTATGCAATTGTCAAAATTTCTATGATTGGCTTTCTATTATAAACAATTAAACTGTATGGCTGTATGGTAATTTGCTGTTGCTCTCCATGCTAATTAATCCTCACTTCATATGTCAATGTGATCTCAGGGCCCTCTACTAGTTGCAGTGTCAGCATGGCCTTGTGTCTGTTCTAAATATGCTTCTATGACCCCATAGACCAGTTCTTTCTGTTAATACTGCATTTCTATCTAGCTTGCAGTGTCTTGCCTGTCTAACAAAACAAGAACAAAGCTGAAGCAAAAATGTTATAGAATCTTGCTAATAATTGTAAAGCTACTTATGATCAAAAATAAAAAAAATCTTAGAACAAGAACAACAACGTCTTTGAGAGTTATGCCAAAAACAAAATGTTTTACTGCCTCTTCACTACTTTCAATCACGAATCATGTTTGTTTGTAAAGGTGGTTATGAGCAGCACAACAGCCCCATACATTTAATAAATGGTCTCGCAGAAATCTACTACATATGCACAAATTATAAAATACATGTATGTCTACCCCCCAACATAAATATATATGTTTGAATGTGCATGAATAACTACAATGTATAGAAAGGGCATACCTTTCCTACCTTGGTATAAACATACATGAGGATATTTTAAGTGCCAAAAAATATAACTTGCTCGCATAAAACTCTGATTTATATGCAGAATTTGGTATATTTTAAAACATCTGCTCATTATTGAAATCACCAGTTTGCTGATGCCTCCATCTGTTCACCCAGTTCTTCTCCAGCTCATTGAGACCGTCTTAGTTCTTCACCCTGAACTCCCCACAGTTTACACATCTCCCAGCCAACCAATAGCAGATGAATATGATATCACTTGAGCTAAACAATTAGCAGGTGTAAAATTGTGCAAATAAGTTGCCTAATGTATGCATGTAAATCTTTTATAAAATAGTAATTTACTTGTGTATCTCTTGGCCCCAACCCCCAGGAATACCTGGGCCTCAGCTATGGAATTCCAGTCCTGATGGTTTGAGAGATACAGCTTCAATGAAACAATTTTAAAAAGCTTTAAAAACCTACCTTTTTTCTAAAGCTTTTTCTTAACTTCTGTCACTCTATTTTGCCTTTAATACATATTATCCATCTGTCCAGAACAATGTTACTTTCTTTTGATTGGTTATTTTTTATGTATTTTATTGTATTTTTATTTTTATTCTTATTATGTTTTTATGGATGTTAAGTTGCGAGCTGCCTCAAACTACTTGTAGAGTATGGGATATACAATAAAAAAAAAAATAAATTAAAAAATACCTCTAGCCTGCCCTATTGAGCACAAGTAAATATGTACATGAAACTGAAAATATGTGCATACTTTTGATGCTTATGACATAGCATGTACATTAGTACAAATTAGTAGGGATGTGCATTCATCTAGGAAGAATTAGACAATTTCAACGAAATTGTCCTGTTTTGGCCACCCCGAAAAACGAAGGAAATTTTCCCAAAATTTCAGGAAATTTAGTTTTTCAGGGTTAGTGCGCGCTAACCCAAAATTCAGGGCAGCCATAAAAACCAAAAGGCCCAAACTACGGGAAATTGAAATTTCCCATGGCGGGCTGATATCGAAAACTGAACCGAAAGGTTCAGCCGAAGCACATCTCTACAAACTAGTAACATACGTATATTAGGAGTGTGCATTCGTTCCCTACGAATTGGGAAACTACAATGAATAGGGCCATATTCATTATATTCGTGGGGAAGCGAAACTTATCGTGATTCCCCACGAATACAACGAATCTTCGCTGAATTATTCGGCTGCCTAAAGGAGCCAATTTAAACAAACCCCCATCCTCCTGACCCCCCCCCAAGACTTAACAAAACTCCCTGGTGGTCCAATGGGGAGTCTGGGAGCCATCACCTGCACTCACACCCTCGGCTGCTGCTTTCAAAATGGCACCAATAGCCTTTGACCTACTATGTCACAGGGGCTACCGGTGCCATTGGCCAGCCCCTGTCACATGGCCATCAGTGCCATCTTGTTCTCCTGCCATGTGACAGGGGCTGACCAATGGTACCGGTAGCCCCTGTAACATAGTAAGGGCAAAGGCTATCGGTGCCATTTTGATTCCTGGCATCTGATGGCCCGAGTGCAGGAGATCACTCCCAGACCCGCGCTGGACCACCAGGGACTTTTGGCAAGTCTTGGGGGACCCTTCTGACCCCCACAAGACTTGCCAAATGTCCAGCAGGGGTCCGGGAGCGACCTCCTGCACTCCGGCTGTCGGCTGCCAGTATTCAAAATGGCTTCGATAGCCTTTGCCCTCACTATGTCACAGGGGCTCCCGCTGGACTTTTGGCAAGTCTTGTGGGGGTCAGGAGGGTCCCCCAAGACTTGACAAAAAACTCTGGTGGTCCAACGGGTTCCGGGAGCGATCTCCTGCACTCGGGCCATCGGCTGCCAGTAATCAAAATGGCACTGATAGCCTTTGCCCTTACTATGTCACAGGGGCTACCGGTGCCATTGGTTATCCCCTGTCACATGGTAGGAGAACAAGATGGTGTCGATGGCCATGTGACAGGGGCTGACCAATGGCACCGGTAGCCCCTGTGACATAGTAGATCAAAGGCTATCGGTGCCATTTTGAAATCGGCAGCCGAGGGTGTGAGTGCAGGGGATGGCTCCTTGACCCCCTGCTGGACCACCAGGGAGTTTTGGTAAGTCTTGGGGGGGGGGGGGGGTGTCAGGAGGGTGGGAGGTTGTAGTTAATTAAATTTTAGCAGGGAAACGAATAGGAATTAACGTATATGTGTATCGGGGGGCCCCCTTGCCGAATGCAATGTATCTGCCCCCCGACGAATACGAATCCCGAATGCAAGGTGTGGCATCCCTCTGCACATCCCTAATGTATATGCTGATTTTACACACGTTAGCTCCTTTGAAAATTCACTCAATGCATGCTTGTATTTTATGTCCTAACACTGGGACAAGAATTTTAGTACTACTGGACTAGAAGTGCACAAAATAAATAAATTAAATCAATTTTTTTTTTCTGAATAGTTCTTAACTTTCTAGAAATTTCATCTCTTTATTTCTCAAAGCCTGTATTTCTGAAAGAATCATTTATTTATGAAGTCAGAACTTCCTTCAAACAGGAGCTTGTCAAAAACTTTTATCATAGATACTTAAAAATTAATAAATCTAATTTCATTGAAAGTCACCAACAAAGTACAATTATTCCTCGGAAATACAACTTTTCTCTCTTTCCAGCAGAGATATTAGCAGCAATAAATATTTGGGAAGCTCTAGCTATGTACCTAGGTCCTCCAATATCATAGATTTGAAATCTCCGTGTTGCAATTATTTTTCTGAAAGAAAATAGAATTGCTACAATGTTTGGCTCTTTTTTTTCTTTTGAAATGCTTTTATGGTCAAAAGCATTTGTGAAAGATGAAATATTTACGCATTTGCCTATGTAGTTGTGAGGTTGCATCATCTTTTCAACGTGCAAAAAGTATGGAAAATACTTTTCTGGTTGAAATCAAATACTGTAATTATTCCCATCTTTATTATATTTTAATTGAAAAACAATGTTAAGTGGAATTTGCAAGCATCCTGATGATTTTGTAGGAACCATACATCTGCAAGAAATGAATATTTGACGTGCTTTGTGTTCCAGCACAATAAAGACATTTACTAGAAGCAATTCATTTGCTTTGTAAGCATATTGCTGCTCTATAATATCTTTACAGTACATGTGAACTATGAAGGAAGCTATCAATTGCAGTGTTTTGAAACAGATGCTTGGCAATAAAGAGTGCCTGTGTAGGCTCTGCAAATACAGGGTCAATTAACATTTGGCTCCATGTCACATTTCAACACTTTGCGTGGTAGTGTCTCCAAGAACGCTCCTATTCCTGAGGACTGCATGGCTTGTAATATGTGTATGAAAAGTGGAGAAATGTAGATACCATTTATCTTGCACAACTGCTGTACAGAGTTTATTTAAAAGCATCATTAGCTTAGGATTTGTAAACATAAATTCAGTAAGAAACCAAGTATTAATATGAATGAATGTTATTTCTGTCATTTTTTTGTTTAGCTATTTTCCAAAAGTCTGAACATGCCCTCATGGTTCAGCATTCAAAAGTTTATCATCTATCCTCTTTTACCTATATAAGAACATTGAGTTTTCAGTAGTGTACATAACTTAGAACTTGGAAATGGATCTCCTGTGTATGTTTTGTGTTCTGCCTGTATTTGTTTCTTCTGACTGAGGGATTTTTTGATCAAACCACCCCAGTGGCCCCTGCAATGTTCATGCCTCCCTTCATTGAGTCTGTCATCATCTGCTAAAGGTACAGAGGTTTAAACAGGTGTTCGTCGCTCATGCTCTCCCAGGTTCAGCTTCTTATGGCTCGATCCTGGTTTCCTCCTGCTAAAAATATCTCTATTTAGTTTAGGGGGAGGACTTCCATTCTTTTCCCTGCTATTACTGATGCTGGTGCCAGCCATGATTGTGGTTGTATCTGCATAAAACCACTTTCCTTTTCCCCTGCCATTCTTGCTCCTGTTGCCTTTCCATCATCTCACCTTGCCTTTCAGTGGCATGATGAATTTGATATAGTTACTGGGTTCTTGATTTTGTTGTATAATCTAATAAACTACAGTGTGTTCACCAGTACTACTGTAGAGCTAGCAGTACAGAAACAAACAGCACAATAGAATGAAGTGCTTAGAAAGCAGAGTTACAAAGATTGGAATACAGACTACTTTCTGGCTATGCCTGTGTACTAGACCCACTAACTCACATAGTATGCAGAAAAAGACACACACATACACACATATTGTATGTGTATGTCGACCCTTTTTTTTTTACACATACAAACAGGCCGATACAGAACAGTGCGCTCCGGAGGAACGCACTGTTAGCCCGCGTTTGGCCGCGTGTTTTCGACGTGCTATTTTTACCCCTTATTCAGTAAGGGGTAATAGCACATCGAAAACGGGTGGCCAACCCCCCCGAAACTAATAGCGCCCGCAACATGCAAATGCATGTTGATGGCCCTATTAGTTATTCCCGCATGATACTGAAATTAAAATGTGCAGCCAAGCCGCATATCATATCATAGCGATCATAGCGATATTAAGTCGGAAGCCCCAAAAATAAAAAAAAATGTAAAATTAAAAAAAAAATTAAAATGTGCCGACGGCTCGCAGGTCGGAAGACGGACTCTCAAGTATGCTGGCGTCCGTTTTCTGAACCCGTGGCTGTCAGCAGGCTTGAGAACCGATGCCAGAAAAATTGAGTGTCGGCTGTCAAACCCGCTGACAGCTGCCGCTCTTGTCAAAAAGGAGGCACTAGGGACGTACTAGTGTCCCTAGCACCTCTTTTTACCGTGGGTCCTCATTTAAATACTTGATTGTGCGCCCAGGAGAGTGGCCTGGGCGTGTGTTGGGAGAGTGGGCGCTCACCTTGGAGCGCCAGCTCTCCCGTGGGATTTACTGTATCAGCCCAAAAGTCAGACAGAGCAAACAGAAATGGCTCAGGGTGCTGTTGTACCTACCCTCGCTGCACATCTGATCTGGAACAGCATTATTTTACATTGAAATCTAACTCTGGAGCTATGCTGATGGTACAGGCCTCTATGTTACCTAAGCTGAACTATTGTAATGCTATTTACCTAGGGCTTCCAGTCTCTTCATTGAAACCTTTACAATTACTTTTGAATTCTACAGCTCACCTGATCAATAGTAAGAAACTCACTCATCATATCACACCAACTCTTTTTCAGTGTCAATGGTTACCTATTCATTTTTGAGTTCAGTTTAAAGTTCTACTCATAACTCATAAGCTCCTCAGCACCAATTCCTTTTCATGGACAAATTTTTAGTTATGACTATATCAGCCAATAAGAAACCTTAGATCCCAAAAAAGAGGGATCCTTGAGATATCTTCAGTGAAAGTAGCATGTTTGTCTGTGACAAGAGACTACGCCTTCTCTGTGGCTGTGCCCTCTATCTGGAATACAATACCGGAAGCCTTAAGATTGATATAATGCACAAAATCTTTCAAAACATTCCTAAAATCTTTTTTGCTGAGACTAAGCTTTGCTTGATCTGGTGTGCTTGGAACTTATTGAGACTGCAGTATAATTGATGATGTCTCTGGCAATGGTTGATCTTGCTTCAAATTGTTAATCATTTCAGTTCTGTAATATTTTGTTTTAGTTTGGAGTTTTATAATTATTGTGTATTTTATTATGTTTATTGCTTAGGGCCTAGGCATAAACAATTAATGTATTTTAATAAATACAAATACAAAATAAATGTTGCACACTGCAGACATGAAGACAAAATGACTTCTCAGCCCTACCTGTTCCTTGCTCCACTACAAGTCTATAACAGTGAACATAGAATTTCAGGGTCTCTGTATCTGTCTCACAAAATGAGTGAACAGAAGAACAGAACCCAGCATCTAAAGCCTCTTCTATTTCTCAAAATCTAATTTCATAACTTTTTCTTTGTCTCATAGAGCTTTTGAAGCACATCCCCACTCTGCGCTTTGCAGTTTTCAAGTAAAATGAAATGGTGCTCCCTTGTTTCTTTCTCTTTCAATTTAAAGAAAAAGAGGAAATCACCATCAATCCATGCAGATACCAGCTAGATAGACTTATTAAAAAAATGTTTGACCTAGATTGATCCTGTTTCTTGGCTTCTTCAATACCTGGAGCCTTAAGATTGATAGAATGTACAAAAACTTTCAAAACATTCCTAAAATCTTTTTTTGCTGAGACTAAGTTTTGCTTGATCTCGTATGCTTGCAACTTATTGAGATTGCAGCATAATTGTTTCAAAGGCAAGAGGTAACAGGGAATTGAACTCAGACAGCAACCAGCAAGGGCCCTGACTTTGACGGTTTGGGAAACTAAGTAAGGGGGTGACCTGTATGGTGCAGCAGATGCTACCATAAACTTGGGGGGGCAGTTGGATGTATCATTTGGTCCTTTTCTGCCTTCATTTTTTATGTTTCTATGTTTCTTTCCACATTCACTCTCCAGTAGGGATGTGAATCGTGTGCCCTATCGTCTTAACGATTGAAATCGTGTGGCAGGAGAAGAAAATCGTGTTAGGCACGATTATTTAGTTGAAAAATCGTTAAAAATCGTTTTTTCCGATTAGTGCGCACTAACAGAAATTGATACAATTTGACACTTTTCAGGTCAGTTAAGGTCAGTTTAGGAATGAATATGTATTCCTATTGGCTGCCCTCTTATTTATTCATGTTACCAAGGTTCCCACTGACAGTATATGGGGGATGGGAAATGGAAACAGTTGGTAGCTTGACAAAAAAAGTAATGTGATCAGTCAATGTGACTAGAACTTGTGCCCTAACCCTGATACCAGGGGTGTTGTGATCTTCCTGCACACAGTGCCCTATCCTATACCAGGAGTGTTGTGATCTTCCTGGACACAGTGCCCTAACCCTGGCACCAGGGGTGTTGTGATCTTCATGTACACACAGTGCCCTATCCCTATTAATACCAGGAGTGTTGTGATCTTCCTGCACACAGTGCCCTAACCCTGACACCAGGGGTGTTGTGATCTTCCTGCACACAGTGCCCTAACCCTGGCACCAGGGGTGTTGTGATCTTCATGTACACACAGTGCCCTATCCCTATTAATACCAGGAGTGTTGTGATCTTCTTGCACACAGTGCCCTAACCCTGGCACCAGGGGTGTTGTGATCTTCATGCACACAGTGCCCTATCCCTATTAATACCAGGAGTGTTGTGATCTTCCTGCACACAGTGCCCTAACCCTGGCACCAGGGGTGTTGTGATCTTCATGCACACAGTGCCCTATCCCTATTAATACCAGGAGTGTTGTGATCTTCCTGCACACAGTGCCCTAACCCTGCACCAGGGGTGTTGTGATCTTCCTGCACACAGTGCCCTATCCATATTAATACAAGGAGTGTTGTGATCTTCCTGCACACAGTGCCCTATCCATATTAATACAAGGAGTGTTGTGATCTTCCTGCACACAGTGCCCTAACCCTGATACCAGTGGTGTTGTGATCTTCCTGCACACAGTGCCCTAACCCTGGCACCAGGGGTGTTGTGATCTTCATGTACACACAGTGCCCTATCCCTATTAATACCAGGAGTGTTGTGATCTTCCTGCACACAGTGCCCTAACCCTGGCACCAGGGGTGTTGTGATCTTCCTGCACACAGTGCCCTATCCCTATTAATACCAGGAGTGTTGTGATCTTCCTGCACACAGTGCCCTAACCCTGACACCAGGGGTGTTGTGATCTTCCTGCACACAGTGCCCTATCCTATACCAGGAGTGTTGTGATCTTCCTGGACACAGTGCCCTAACCGTGGCACCAGGGGTGTTGTGATCTTCATGTACACACAGTGCCCTATCCCTATTAATACCAGGAGTGTTGTGATCTTCCTGCACACAGTGCCCTAACCCTGACACCAGGGGTGTTGTGATCTTCTTGCACACAGTGCCCTATCCTATACCAGGAGTGTTGTGATCTTCCTGGACACAGTGCCCTAACCCTGACACCAGGGGTGTTGTGATCTTCCTGCACACAGTGCCCTATCCCTATTAATACCAGGAGTGTTGTGATCTTCCTGCACACAGTGCCCTAACCCTGACACCAGGGGTGTTGTGATCTTCCTGCATGTAGTGCCCTATCCCGCCTGCATTACTAGTGAGAGGCTGGCTTCACAGACAGGGGGGAGCTTCCGGACCCTCACTCCTCCCCTCCCCATGTCCCAGCCAGTGAATGGTGTGTGGGTAAGGGGGGGGGGGGGAGGATGGTGAGGCTGAAACAGCTCCTTCCCTGCATTACTAGTGAGAGGCTGGCTTCACAGACAGGGGGGAGCTGCCTGACCCTCACTCTCCCCTCCCCATGTCCCAGCCAGTGAATGGTGTGTGGGTGAGGGGGGGGGGGGGGAGATTGGTGATGGGTGAGACAGCTCCTTCCCTGCATTACTAGTGAGAGGCTGGCTTCACAGACAGGGGGGAGCTGCCTGACCCTCACTCCTCCCCTCCCCATGTCCCAGCCAGTGAATGGTGTGTGGGTGAGGGGGGGGGGGGGAGGATGGTGAAGGGTGAGACAGCTCCTTCCCTGCATTACTAGTGAGAGGCTGGCTTCACAGACATGGGGGAGCTTCCTGACCCTCACTCCTCCCCTCCCCATGTCCCAGCCAGTGAATGGTGTGTGGGTGAGGGGGGGGGGGGAGGATGGTGAAGGGTGAGACAGCTCCTTCCCTGCATTACTAGTGAGAGGCTGGCTTCACAGACAGGGGGGAGCTTCCTGACAAAAATAAGAAAAATAATAAACAAACAAGTTCTAGTCACATGAGTGATGATCATCACGTTACTTTTTTTGTCAAGCTTCCAACTGTTTCCATTTCACATCCCCCCAACCATTACCTCAGTGGGAACCTTGGTAACATCAATAGATAAGCGCACAGCCAGCCAATAGGAATACATATTCATTCCTAAGTGACCTTTACTGACCTGGGAAGTGTCAATACTTTGTTTCATTTTCTGTTGGTGTTCGTGAGTTTCCAGTTCCATTTCCCATCCCCCCAACCATCACCTCAGTGGGAACCTTGGTAACATCAATAGATAAGAGGGTAGCCAGCCAATAGGAACACATATTCATTCCTAACTGACCTTTACTGACCTGGAAAGTGTCAATTTGTATCATTTTCTGTTAGTGCGCACTAACGGGAGTTAGTGCGCACTAACTGGGAGTTAGTGCGCACTAACTGGGAGTTAGTGCGCACTAACACGATTTAACGATTTTTAACGATAAATCGTTAGAATTTCTATTGTATTGTGTTCTATAATGATTTAAGACGATATTAACATTATCGGACGATAATTTTAATCGTTGAAAAACGATTCACATCCCTACTCTCCAGTGCCAGTCAGTCCAGGTTGACTGTGACATCATTGGCTATTGGTTGCCTTGAGTGGGAAAAAAATCCCTGCCATGTTTTGCTTGTCCAAACATTTTCATGGGATATAAAAATGAAAGAAAATGGAAAATTTCATTATTTTTAGAGGTTGTAGGAAATTATATTAAGGAGCTATTTGTTTACATGAAGAACTTTGTACCACAATAGAAATTAGTGGGGCAATGATATTACTAGTGTAATTATTTGATTTAAGGCCCATAAGTTCTGAGAATAAATATGCCATTTTTCTTTGCTTGATTGTGACAAGAAACAAGTCATGAGATCAGATATATTAAAGAAAAATTACTCAGCACGCTAACTGTGCAGATATCAGGGAAAACGGTACAGTATCCACTTGGCTACACCTGGCTGTTTGGTGATGTGATAAGGACAGACAGTTGGGGCCTCAAGAATACATGGGAGTAGCCCAGAGAAATAACTAGAGCAAAGGTCAGAAAAATTAACTTAAAAAGAGCAACATGAGACAAACTGTTCAGGTTATAAATATAGCAGAAATAGCACCTGCAATTGAACAATGAGTGTGGTTAGGCTACTTTCATATCTACTGCATTGCAAAGACAAATTTCACATCATATAATACATTACTGCATCATGCATAGTGTCAGCGCATCGTGCGTTGCATCAGCGTGTCATGCTTCATTATATGCGGCACACATTTATTTTTGCATTGTACATAATTTTCTGGTTTATATATACTGGATACCTGCAGCTGCCTCTTTGAGGGTATGTCAGGTGTTTGGAGAGAAGAGAGGAGAGGAGAGGAGAGGAAGTGAATGGTCTAGTGGTTAAGAAGATAAGAAAATGCCATACTGGGTCAGACCAAGGGTCCATCAAGCCCAGCATCCTGTTTTGAACAGAGGTCAAACCAGGCCACAAGAACCTGGCAAGTACCCAAACACTAAGAAGATCCCATACTACTGATGCAATTAATTGCAGTGGCTATTCCCTAAGTAAACTTGATTAATAGCCGTTAATGGACTTCCCCTCCAATAACTTATCCAAACCTTTTTTAATTTTTTATTTTCAAATTTCAGTGTTACATATTCAACATAGCATTGAACTTCAAAATAGGAAATAGGATTCATTTATACATCAAACAGGTAATTACTTCTCATATCTGTTAATTCCTTATTCCTTATTGTAAAAACATAAGGGGGGTCCTTTACAAGAGCAATTCCTATAATAATAATCAAAATTTACCATTTAGTGAAGGTATGACAGAGTTTATAATTTTCTATTCCAACTGTTTACTGGATTTGAGTCTCAGCCTCCTCCCGTTGGTTCTGACGGGTTTCCAGGAACCTCTCTAGAGGTTCCGGTTCAAAATATACATACCTTATCCCTTCTGTACGCATTATACATTTACAGGGAAATATTACCTCTATCTGTATTCCAAAAGTTCTTGCTTGGTTTGCTAGAGTTAAAATTTTTTTCCTTCTTAATTGAGTTTCTTTAGCAAGATCTAGAAAGATCCATACCTTTTGTCCCAGATACAAAGAGGTTCTATTTACCAAAAAGAGTTTTAAGACTTTATCCCTTTCAGAGGAAAGGGTAAACTTGACCAAAAGAGTTCCTCTTTTTTCAATCTGGGAACTAAAGGATGTCTCTAAAAATTCTGTTACATTTAATAAAGCTTCAGCGGCAGCTTGATCAAGCACTCCTTCATTTTTCCAACTTATAAAATAAGCACTTGAAATTGGAGGAAGATTCTCTAGAGATAATAAAAACACCTCCAGAAAATAATTCCTCAATTGTTCCTTAGGTGAAACTAATTTACATTTTGGAAAGTTTATAATTCTTAAATTGGTATATCTAATAGAATTCTCTATACTTTCAACTTTTCTAGACAACATTGATTCTCCTTGAATAATAGATGTTTGAACACTTTTAATTTGTGTTATATCTTCCTCTACTTTTGCTAAAGCATCCACAGGGTTAGTCACAATAGGATTTAAATTAAACAAAGCAGTTTGCATATCCTTTATATTACTGTTTAAATTTGAAATGTTACTTTGCAATACAACTATAACTTGCCAAATCATATCCATAATTACATTTTGTGAATTCCCTGTTAATACAATAGGCACAGGAGTTAAAGTTTGAGACAAAGAAAGTTCTTGCCTGTCGTGGTTCCCCAGGGGGGAGGTGTATTCTCTTCCTCTGGCGAGCATTGTTCTTTCACCAGTACATACTCGGATTCTTCCGAGTACAGATCCCACCTGCCGGGAAGGAGGCGCTAAGTCTCCTTCCTCATTTGGCATTGCCAAACCCAACCCAAGAACTTCCTTGATCGGGCTCGACTCATTAGACGCATTCCGTCGCAGAGAAGAGCCTAGTTCAATGGTGGCTGCAATACTTTTAGGTGGAAAAGGTGTTGTTGGAGCCCCAGGACTTAGACTGACCTCTCCCAAAGGGAGGGATGCTTGCTCTTCATCCACTCCTTTAGCGGGACACACTGGAGTTGTATATACAAACCTTTTTTGAACCCAGCTATACTAACTGCACTAACCACATCCTCTGGCAACAAATTCCAGAGCTTTATTGTGCATTGAGTGAAAAAGAATTTTCTACGATTAGTCTTAAATGTGCTACTTGCTAAGTTCATGGAATGCCCCCTAGTCCTTCTATTATTCGAAAGTGTAAATAACCGAGTCACATCTACTCGTTCAAGACCTCTCATGATCTTAAAGACCTCTATCATATCCCCCCTCAGCCGTCTCTTCTCGAAGCTGAACAGCCCTAACCTCTTCAGCCTTTCCTAATAGGGGAGCTGTTCCATCCCCTTTATCATTTTGGTTGCCCTTCTCTGTACCTTCTCCATCACAACTATATATTTTTTGAGATGCGGCGACCAGAATTATACACAGTATTCAAGGTGCGGTCTCACCATGGAGCGATATAGAGGCATTATGACATTTTCCATTCTATTAACTATTCCCTTCCTAATAATTCCTAACATTCTGTTTGCTTTTTTGACTGCTGCAGCACACTGAGCCAACAATTTTAAAGTATTATCCACTATGATGCCTAGATCTCTTTCCTGGGTGGTAGCTCCTAATATGGAACCTAACATCGTGTAGCTACAGCAAGGGTTATTTTTCCCTATATGCAATACCTTGCACTTGTCCACATTAAATTTCATCTGCCATTTGAATGCCCAATCTTCTAGTCTTGCAAGGTCCTCCTGTAATGTATCACAGTCTGCTTGTGATTTAACTACTCTGAATAATTTCGTATCATCCGCAAATTTGATAACCTCACTCATCGTATTCCTTTCCAGATCATTTATATATATATATATATATATATATATATATATATATATATATATATATATATATATATATATATATATATATATATATTGAAAAGCACTGGTCCAAGTACAGATCCCTAAGGCACACCACTGTTTACCCTTTTCCACTGAGAAAATTGACCATTTAATCCTACTCTCTGTTTCCTGTCTTTTAACCAGTTTGTAATCCACGAATGGATATCGCCTCCTATCCCATTACTTTTTAGTTTTCGTAGAAGCCTCTCATGAGGGACTTTGTCAAATGCCTTCTGAAAATCCAAATACACTACATCTTCCAGTTCACCTTTATCCACATGTTTTTTAACCCCTTCAAAAAAATGAAGCAGATTTGTTAGGCAAGACTTCCCTTGGGTAAATCCATGTTGACTGTGTTCCATTAAATCATGTCTTTCTATATGCTCTACGATTTTGATCTTGAGAATAGTTTCCACTATTTTTCCCGGCACTGAAGTCAGGCTCACTGGTCTATAGTTACCCGGATTACCCCTGGAGCCTTTTTTAAATATTGGGGTTACATTGGCCACCCTCCAGTCTTCAGGTACAATGGATGATTTTAATGATAGGTTACAAATTGTAACTAATAGATGAGAAATTTCATTTTTGAGTTCCTTCAGAACCCTAAGATGCATACCATCCGGTCCAGGTGATTGCTACTCTTTAGTTTGTCAATCTGGTCTACTACATCTTCCAGGTTCACAGTGATTTCGTTCAGTTCGTCTGACTCATCACCCCTGAAAACCATCTCTGGAACTGGTATCTCCCCAATATCCTCATTAGTAAACACAGAAGCAAAGAATTCATTTAGCCTTTCTGCAATGGCCTTATCTTCCCTAAGAGCCCCTTTAACCCCTCGGTCATCTAATGGTCCAACCGACTCCCTCACAGGTTTCTTGCTTTGGATATATTTAAAAAAGTTTTTATTATGAGTTTTTGCCTCTATAGCCAACTTCATTTCAAATTCTCTCTTCGCCTGTCTTATCAATGTTTTACACTTAACTTGACAATGCCTATGTATTATCCTATTTTCTTCAGATGGATCATTCTTCCAATTTTTGAAGGCTGTTTTTTTTTTTTTTTTTGCTAAAATAGCCTCTTTCACCTCACCTTTTAACCATGATGGTAATCATTTTGCCTTCCTTCCACCTTTCTTAATGTGTGGAATACATATGGACTGCAGCTCTAGGATTGTATTTTTAAACAATGTCCAAGCCTGTTGAACACTTTTAACCTTTGCAGCTGCACCTTTCAGTTTCTTTTTAACTATTTTCCTCATTTTATCAAAGGTTCCCTTTTGAACGTTTAGTGTTAGAGCTGCAGATTTACTTATTGTCCCCCTTCCAGTTATTAGTTTAAATTTGATCATGTTATGATCACTGTTGCCAAGTGGCCCCACCACCATTACCTCTCTCACCAAATCCTGCATTCCACTAAGAATTAAATCTAAAATAGCTCCCTCTCTTGTTGGTTCCTGAACCAATTGCTCCATGAAGCAATCATTTATTACATCCAGGAACTTTATGTCTCTAGCAAGTTCTGATGTTACATTTACCCAGTCAATATTGGGGTAATTGAAATCTCCCATTATTATTGAACTGCCAAATTGGTTTGCTTCCTTGATTTCTCTAAGCATTTCATCATCTGTCTGACCATTTTGTCCAGGTGGACGGTAGTATACTCCTATCACTATACTCTTACCCAACACACATTGGATTTCTACCCATATAGATTCTACAGAGCATTTAATCTTTTGTATGACCTTTATTCTGTTGGACTCTATACCCTCCCGGACATAAAGTGCCATACCCCCACCAAATTGATCCTCCCTATCATTGTGATATAATTTGTACCCTGATATAACACTGTCCCATTGGTTATCCTCCTTCCACCAAGTCTTTGTGATGCCAATTATGTCAGTTTCATCATTTGCTGCTATATATTCTAACTCTCCCATCTTACTTCTTAGACTTCTGGCATTGGCATACAGACATTTCAAAGTGTGTTTTTTGTTTGTTTTAACAACCTGCTTTTCAGTTGTTTGGGATAATTTGGAAATCATTAGCTTTGGTGATCTTTTACATATAGGCATATGGACTATGTTTGCTTTTAATGGAACCTCTCTGTTGGGATGCCCTAACTCTCCTGTTTCCTTAAGGGATTTAAGGAAACTGGAAGAGTGGTTGAAGATATGGCAGCTGAGATTCAATGCCAAGAAGTGCAAAGTCATGCATATGGGGAGTGGAAATCTGAATGAACTATATTCGATGGGGGGGAAAGGCTGATGTGCACGGAGCAGGAGAGGGACCTTGGGGTGATAGTGTCTAATGATATGAAGTCTGCGAAACAATGCGACAAGGCTATAGCAAAAGCCAGAAGAATGCTGGGATGCATAGAGAGAGGAATATCGAGTAAGAAAAGGGAAGTGATTATCCCCTTGTACAGATCCTTGGTGAGGCCACACCTGGAGTACTGTGTTGAGTTCTGGAGACCGTATCTACAAAGAGACAAGGACAAGATGGAAGCGGTTCAGAGAAGGGCGACCAGGAAGGTGGAGGGTCTTCACAGGATGACATACGAGGAGAGATTGAAGAATCTAAATATGTACTCCCTGGAGGAAAGGAGGAGCAGGGGTGATATGATTCAGACTTTCAGATACTTGAAAAACTTTAATCATCCAAAGACATCAACAAACCTTTTCCATCAGAAAAAAAATCAGCAGAACCAGAGGTCACGAGCTGAGGCTCCAGGGAGGAAGACTAAGAACCAATATCAGGAAGTATTTCTTCACGGAAAGGGTGGTGGATGCCTGGAATGCCCTTCCGGAGGAAGTGGTGACGTCTAAAACTGTGAACGACTTCAAAGGGGCATGGGATAAACACTGTGGATCCATCAAGTCTAGAGGGCGTGAATAAGGAGGAGGCATTCAAACACTGCACGGAGCGGCAGTAGCCACAGCGGCATTCAAACACTGCACGGAGCGGCAGTAGCCACAGAGGCGTTCAAGGAGCGGGATGCCAGTGGCCAGTAGTTGGTGTTCCACCTTCCCGGATCGGAAGGATGGAGGGCTGCTATTTCCAAAAAAAAAACAAAACAAAAAAATAAAAACAGGGGTGGGTAAGAGTATGGGGCAAGGGGGTGGCCTGCTTGTTGCCGCGGTTGCTACCCCCCAATTGAGCTGGATGTGACTTGGATGCAGATTCAAAGCTGCTCTCTAAATTGGGTGGAGGGGAATTAGGGCTGGAGGGTACTGGAAGCCAATAGTAACAGGTGGGAGAGAGAAAAAGGGAAAAAAAATGGATAAAGTGCGTAGCTTGCTGGGCAGACTTGATGGGCCATTTGGTCTTCTTCTGCCGTCATTTCTATGTTTCTATGTTTCTATCAGTGGCGTAGCCAGAATTGATTTTTTGGGTGGGCACAAGGTTAACATGGGTGGGCTGTAGGCATGCAGGTCTACTAGTTGTTTTTTTACTGATAAATAATGCCAAATTATGCAGCATAGCATTCACATCTACGCCTAAGTATGAGGTTTACTTAATGATACAAACATAATTCACGGTGATTTGTGGTACTTTAGCCTTCTTATTATTACGATTTTATACACGGCTCCTACCTGTCCATAAATTTTGAGAGAGCGGTTGTGTTGCTTATATTTAAATTGCTAACATCTCAAAATATAGATATATATTTTTACCTTTGTTGTCTGATCTTTGTATTTTTCTAATCAGTTGGTCCTGGTCTCTTTTTCCCATTTTTTCCCTTATAGCTCATTTCCTAATTCCTTTTCAGAGTCTTTCTTCTATTACTGTCTTCTTCCCTTCCACACACACATACACACATACACGCTTTCTCTCACGGACTCCCTCTCACACACTCAAGCTGTCACTCTCATATGCTCTCCCCCCCCCCCCCCCACAAGCTCACATTCAAGTTCTCACTTTCTCACCCCTCCCCAGGCTTATATTCTTATGCACACACAGACGCACATCCAGGCACCCATTCTCACCCACACACATAAACCCAGACTCCCATTCTCACCCACAAACCCATGCTCCCAGTCTCACCCACACATATTCAAGCTCCCATTCTCATCCATACATATACACATTTAAGGTACTATTCTCACCCACACATTCAAGCACCCATTCTTATCCACATATTCAAGCTTCCATTCTCACCCACCCACACAAACCCAGGCTCTCATTCTCACCCATATATACACACATTCAAGCTCCCATTCTCACCCACCCACAAACCCAGGCTCCCATTCTCAACCATACATACACACATTCGAGCTCCCATTCACCCACATATTCAAGCTTCCATTCTCACCCACATACACACCCAGGCTCCAGTTTTCACCCACACACACTCCCATTCTCATCCACACATACACATTCAAGCACGTGCACAGCTTCCGCTTTCTCCCCCAGAGCAGGAAGATCAGCTGCCTCTCCTGCTGCCACCGGCCTCCTGCTATCTTCGGGCGTCGGGCCGTACTGCCCACCGAACTTCCTGTCGGGGGGGGGGGAGCGGAAGCGCAGCGCACAATGTCCGCTTCCTCCCTCCCCCCCCCCAAGCAGGAAGATCGGCGGGCCATACCGCCCAACGCCCGAAGAAGATAGCAGGAGGCCGGTGGCAGCAGGAGAGGCAGCTGATCTTCCTGCTTTGGGGGAGAAAGCGGAAGCTGTGCGCGGCACTTCCACTCCCCCAAACAGGGAGTTCGGCAGGCCGTTTGACCCGAAGATAGCAGGAGAACGGGCGGCAGCAGGGGAGGCAGCTGATCTTCCTGCATTGGGGGGAGGAAGCGGAAGCTGCGCGCTGCGCTTCCGCTCCCCCCCGAACAGGAAGACCGGTTGGCCATACGGCCGCAGCAGCGCTTCCCCACGTGTGCCGTGATGGCGCGCGAGGCGTGGGTTCTCTTGTTCGCTGTCGCGGGGATGGGATCCCGCGACAGCCTTGCAGTTCCGGTGCCAGTTGGGTGGGCCTGGGTCTAAGTTGGGTGGGCACCTGCCCACCCAGGCCCACCCGTGGCTACGCCACTGGTTTCTATGTATCCTTCAAGAATACATTTCTCTGAACCATGCACTGCTGAGTGACTGTCGGCTTTCCCCCTTGTTCTAATTTAAAAGCTGCTCTATCTCCTTTTTGAAAGTTAGTGCCAGCAGCTTGGTTCCACTCTGGTTAAGGTGGAGCCCATCATTTCAGAAAAGTCTCCCCTTTCCCCAAACGTTTCCCCAGTTTCTTGCAAAGCTGAATCACTCTTCCCTGCACCATCATCTCATCCACGCATTGAAACTCTGGAGCTCTGTTTGCCTCTGAGGACCTGCACGTAGAACAGGAAGCATTTCAGAGAATGCCA
This sequence comes from Rhinatrema bivittatum, assembly GCF_901001135.1. NCBI lineage: Eukaryota > Metazoa > Chordata > Amphibia > Gymnophiona > Rhinatrematidae > Rhinatrema > Rhinatrema bivittatum. The sequence goes on along the minus strand of NC_042615.1, from coordinate 614,079,426 downwards.
CCCTGGATGTTCTGGATTTCAACTTCCTACCTAAAATCCTAAATATGGCTTCCAGAACCTCTCTCACACATTTTCCTATGTCGTTCGTGCCCACATGTACCACGACAGCCGGCTCCTCCCCAGCACTGTCTATAATCCTATCTAAGTGACGCATGAGGTCTACCACCTTCACACCAGGCAGGCAAGTTAGCAGGCGGTCTTCATGTCCACCAGCCACCCTGCTATCTACATTTCTAATAATTGAATCACCAACTATGATGGCTGGCCTAACCCTTCCCTCCTGGGCAGTAGCTCTAGGAGACTTGTCCTCAGTGCGAGAGGACAATACATCACCTGGAGAGCAGGTCCTTGCTACAGGATCCCTTCCTGCTACACCAGGGTGATGTTATTCTACTGGGAGACCTTTCTGATCCAAGGCAGCACTGGGGCTGCCAGACTGGATTTGGGACTTGGCTACTATGTCCCTGAAGGTCTCATCAATGTACCACTCTGTCTCCCTCAGCTCCTCCAAGTCTGCTACTCTAGCCTCCAGAAATCAGACTCGTTCCCTGAGAGCCAGGAGCTCTTTTCACCGAGTGCACACATACAATCCCTCACTGGCGGGTAAAAAATCATACATGTGACACTCAATGCAAAAGCCTGGAAAGTCCCCCTCTTGCTGCTGGACTGCTGCCTTCATCTTAGTTTTATTGAGTTCCTAGTTAAATTTAGGATACTAAGGGAGCTGGAATGAGAGTACTTTAAATTTACAGGTGAATTTACTAATTAATCAGCTAGTGTTCTACAAGGGGATGATTAAACTTTCAATAAGGGCTGGTACTTTAGATAAGACTTTCAATAAGGGCTGGTACTTTAGATAAGACCCTGATTTTTAATGAGAAAGTGTCTCGTGCCTAAAAATCAAGGGTTCAGTGGGTGGGAAAGACAGACACTAGAATTAACTATCTCTGGCTTGCTTATTACCTCACACACACACAAACTCTAAAGAATATATCCCTTAATTTCACCTTTCACCAAAATTTTATAAGCCCCAAAATTTCCTAAAGCTATACTTACCAATCCTCTTTAATCACCGTTAAATGAATCTTTACTCGGTTAATGGAAGGGTTTGAGATTCACATGCCATTAGGCGCGCACTTCCAGTCCTCCTTTACTGCAAAGGGTGCCGGCCTCTGGAAGCTGGGGCTGTGGAAGTCAATCCCTGGATTGCTTGCGGTGACCTCTGGACTCCTCTCCCGGGGGATGCTGGGAGCAGTATGCAGATGAGCCTTCTGGTCCTCCTCTACTGCAAAGGGTGTGGGGCCTCTGGAAGCTGGGGCTGTGGAAGTCAATCCCTGGATTGCTTGCGGTGACCTCTGGACTCCTCTCCCGGGGGATGCTGGGAGCAGTATGCAGATGAGCCTTCCTGTCCTCCTCTACAGGTTTAGTTGGAGTATCTTTTTTCTGATTACCTCAGTGAGTTGTCTGGCATTGTTGTCCTCTGTTTCCCTTTCCCTTGGTCTTTTGTCTTTGTTGGCATGAAAGTTTTTGTTTGTTTGTCCTGTTTGTTTGTCCTGTTTGTTTGTCTGTCTGTTTTTGTGTTTGGAGAAGGCATGGTGGAGAAGTGGAGGAGGAGTAGTGAGGCATGATTGTGAGGTGTGGTGGTGAGGCAGAGAAGGGTTGGTGAGGTGTGATGGTGAGGCAGAGGAGGAGTGGTGAGGTGTGGTGGTATTGAAAAGTGGAGAGAATGGAGCATGAGAGGCATGGGGAGAGAGGAGAGGAGAGTGGAGAGGATGGAGCATCTAGAGAGGAGGGGGAAGAGGGAGGAGAGAGGGAGGGAGGATGAGGGCAGGAATGCTAGGTGGAGGAGTAGGAGTAGGGACAGGGAAAGGAAGAAATTATACCCAGGCCCTGCATGATCAGATGGCAGCACACTCACAAGCTCTAACAATGGTGGCAACATCATTCAACAACATGACCAGAGTGTTGATTCAGATCTTACAATGCATGGCCGAGCCTCCGCCTGTGTCTTCCCCAACTTTTCCCTTAAAAGAAATGTGCCACCACTTCTATGTATGCACTTAAAACATATCAAGCTACATATGGCAGAATCTTAGGAGGCCTAAACTTCCAGCTTAGACAAATGGCAGAGTAAATCTCAAATGATGTGGGCTGGTATGGCAGCCTATATTTTGAATGTGCAGGATATGTTCTATAGAGAGGAGGGTAAGTAGACCACTGTCTAGAAAAAGGGAACCTCTAATAGGAGTGCTGGCAGGCCTCAGGCTCCACCCCTCCAAAACAGCTAACCCTCCCTGGCAGCTGCAGCTCTTGGAACCATGCACACCCCCAAATAACAGGACAATTTGGCCCACTTCAGATACTAGGTGGAAGTGCATCAGTGTCCCAGGGGGGGCTGGGTAGGTATGGGGGGGTGGAAGGTGTACACTACAGGCAGTCTTCTACTCATCCAGAAATGTGTCATACTATATCTGAGGTCTGACATTGGCAACTTTCAGAACCCCACCTCTCAATGCAAGGAATAAACTGTGTGAGTCCTAGGTGGAAGGTTATTTGATTAAGTGTTAGGCCATTACTCTCCATCTGATACAATCATATCTCTGAGACATCCCTTGTAAAGAGTGGAAGAACAGGATTGCTGGTGTCCAAAGATATTGTGTGCAAAATGGATGCTTGCTCTGGGGTATGCATAGGTGTAGTAATAGAGGGAACAATGAGGCCAACATCACCTGCATATCAGGGTACAAATTATATAGCAATGATAGGGAGGATCAACTTGGTGGGTGTGTGGCACTTTATGTCCGGGAGGGTATAGAGTCCAACAGGATACATACAAGAGACTAAATGCTCAGTAGAATCTAAATAGGTAGAAATCCCATGTGTGTTGGGTAAGAGTATAATGATAGGAGTATACTACCGTCCACCTGGACAAAATGGTCAGCAGATGATGAAATGCTTAGAGAAATCAGGGAAGCTAACCAATTTGGCTATGCAATAATAATGGGAGATTTCAATTACCTCAGAAACACTGGTGCAGGATAAAATACTCACTTCCACCATATAGTAGAAACAGTTTCATTTATTCAGAGACTAGCAAGTATTCAATACGGCAACTCCATCAGTAATAGCAGAGATTTCTTAAAGTCCCCCGACACGGTCCCGTGTTTCGCGATTGCTGCATCGGGAGGGACCAAGTAACAGTATGACAGTATCAATCTGCAACATAACAGTTTGTGTGAGAAGTGGAACAAATAGGGCTACGGTAAAACAATACAATACATACACGTACCTTTAAAGTAATCTCTGGAGCGCGAGCGCCCTCCAAATTGACAGCCATTTAAAGCACACAAAAAGGCGCGAAAGAGAACTCTCGCGAGATGCGGCTACTGACAGATCACGTCTCTCAGTAAAACAGGTGCCACTCTATATCCTTATTAAGTCCGTTAGGAGAAACGGTATCAAGGGTAAAGATCCATCACTGCTCCCTCCGTCCCAGTATCCCGGGGAAGTCCCCTCCCCAGTGGGGGCGTGGGACCTCCTCTAATACTAAGAAGGAAAGAGCAGAGATGGGATGGCCGGATTGTAACCAATGGGTGACCAGGGGCTCATCCATTCTCAGGGATCTGATGTTCGAACAATGTTCTATAATTCTTGTCTTGATCATGCGGGAAGTTTTACCAATATACAGGAGGGCACAGGGGCATTTAATAACATAAATCACCCCTTTAGTTGTACAGTCAGATTGAGAGTGCAATTTAAATTCGCGTCCTGTCACAGGGTGTATAAAGTCTGTCAATGTCTCGGTATGCCCGCACATTGTGCAGTGTCCACAGGGTCTGTGCAGACCACTCTCACTAGGTGGACAGTCTAAAAAGGAAGCAGCCGTATGCACCAGCCGATCCCGTAGGTTCCTGCCTCTCCTAAATGTGAAACGAAGGGGACCCTGGAATAAATCTGTAAGAGATAAGGCTGACCAGTGACGTCGTATCATGTTTGCTAACGTTCTTCCTACAACTGAAAAGGGGAGAATACAGTTATTTGCCGTGTCCTCTGAATTAGCCGATGGTGTAAAGAGCCATTCCCGGTGTGTATATAAGGCCCGTTTAAATGCCTTTTTTACTACCCGTGCTGGGTAACCCCGGTCCAGAAACCGGACGGTCATAGTCTGGGCTTGAAGAATAAACTCAGCGTGAGTGGAACATAGGCGGCGTAGCCTTAAGAATTGGCCTGTGGGAATGTTGTCTCGAAGCGCCCTAGGGTGACAGCTTTTATAAGATAACAGTGTATTACGATCTGTTACTTTACGGAACAGCGTAGTCTCAAAATGATCTCCTGCCCAAGAAATCAAAATATCTAGAAAGGCTATCTGCGTGGGGTGGATACAAAAATTGAATTGAATATTGGAATTTAAAGAATTAACCCAATCCAAAAACATGAAGAACTGAATATCAGAACCCGTCCAAATGATGAATACATCATCGATGTAGCGCACCCAAAGATGAATGAATTGTGACCAATCTGAAGAATAAATATGTAAATTTTCAAAATCATCCATGTATAAACATGCCAAACTTGGGGCCATAGTGGCCACCATTGCAGTTCCCTTTATCTGTTGGTATATAGTGTCTTTGAACTGGAAAATATTTTTTGTCAATGCTAGTTCAGACAGTTGAATCAGAAATGCCGTGGTGATACGCTGTGGTGGAGGACGTGTATTCAAAACCTTTTCAATAACCACAAGGGCCTCATTCTGCAGAATGTTGGAGTAAAGTGAAATAACATCTAGAGTGATCAAAAATATTTTAGACAGGGGAACATCTAATTGGGACAATATGAATATTAGGTGGGAAGAGTCCCTGACATAAGAGCGAATATAGGTATACTAGGTTTAAGAAAAACATCAACGAATTGGGACAGAGGCTCAAGCAAAGAGCCAATGCCTGAAACAATGGGGCGGCCAGGGGGCTGAACGAGAGTCTTGTGTATTTTAGGCAGTGTATAGATGTTCGACCAATATAGAACATTGTTCGAACATCAGATCCCTGAGAATGGATGAGCCCCTGGTCACCCATTGGTTACAATCCGGCCATCCCGTCTCTGCTCTTTCCTTCTTAGTTTTAGAGGTGGTCCCACGCCCCCACTGGGGAGGGGACTTCCCCGGGATACTGGGACGGAGGGAGCAGCGATGGATCTTTACCCTTGATACCGTTTCTCCTAACGGACTTAATAAGGATATAGAGTGGCATCTGTTTTACTGAGAGACGTGATCTGTCAGTAGCCGCATCTCGCGAGAGTTCTCTTTCGCGCCTTTTTGTGTGCTTTAAATGGCTGTCAATTTGGAGGGCGCTCGCGCTCCAGAGATTACTTTAAAGGTACGTGTATGTATTGTATTGTTTTACCGTAGCCCTATTTGTTCCACTTCTCACACAAACGGTTATGTTGCAGATTGATACTGTCATACTGTTACTTGGTCCCTCCCGATGCAGCAATCGCGAAACACGGGACCGTCTCGGGGGACTTTAAGAAATCTCTGCTATTACTGATGGAGTTGTCGTATTGAATACTTGCTAGTCTCTGAATAAATGAAACTGTTTCTACTATATGGTGGAAGTGAGTATTTTATCCTGCACCAGTGTTCCTGAGGATTTGCTTATGTGCAAGGCCTATGCTTCTTTGGATTGTCAGATTTCAATTACCCCAATATTGACTGGGTAAATGTAACATCAGGACTTGCTAGAGACATAAAGGTCCTGGATGTAATAAATGACTGCTTCATGGAACAATTGGTTCACGAACCAGCAAGAGAGTGCTATTTTAGATTTAATTCTTACTGGAACACAGGTTTTGATGAGAGAGGTAACGGTGGTAGGGCCACTTGGCAACAGTGATCATAAAATGATCAAATTTAAACTAATAACTGGAAGGGGGACAATAAGTAAATCTGCAGCTCTAACACTAAACTTTCAAAAGGGAAACTTTGATAAAATGAGGAAAATAGAAAAAAAACTGAAAGGTGCAGCTGCAAAGGTTAAAAGTGTTCAACAGGCTTGGAGATTGTTTAAAAATACATTCCTAGAGGCGCAGTCCATATATATTCCACACATTAAGAAAGGTGGAAGGAAGGCAAAATGATTACTGTCATGGTTAAAAGGTGAAGTGAAAGAAGTTATTTTAGCCAAATAAACATCATTCAAAAATTGGAAGAAGGATCCATCTGAAGAAAATAGGATAAAACATAAGGATTGTCAAGTTAAGTGTAAAATATTGATAAGCAGGCGAAGAGAGAATTTGAAATGAAGTTGGCCATAGAGGCAAAAACTCATAATAAAAACATTTTTAAAATATATCCGAAGCAAGAAACCTGTGAGGGAGTCGGTTGGACCAATAGATGACAGAGGGGTTAAAGGGGCTCTTAGGGAAGATAAGGCCATTGCAGAAAGATTAAATGAATTATTTGCTTCCATGTTTACTAATGAGGATGTTGGGGAGATACCAGTTCCGGAGATGGTTTTCAGGGGTGATGAGTCAGACGAACTGAACAAAATCACTGTGAATCTGGAAGATATAGTAGGCCAGATTGACAAACTAAAGAGCAGCAAATATGGACTGGATGGTATACATCCTAGGGTACTGAAGGAACTAAACAATAACATTTCTGATCTATTAGTTAAAATTTGTAACCTATCATTAAAATCATCCATTGTACCTGAAGGCTGGAGAGTGGCCAATGTAACCCAATATTTACAAAAGGGTCCAGGGGTGATTCGGGTAACTATAGACCAGTGAGCCTGACTTCAGTGCCAGGAAAATTAGTGGAAACTATTCTCAAGATCAAAATCGTAGAGCATATAGAAAGACATGGTTTAATGGATCACAGTCAACATGGATTTACCCAAGGGAAGTCTTGCCTAACAAATCTGCTTCATTTTTTTGAAGGGGTTAAAAAACATGTGGATAAAGTTGAACCAGTAGATGTAGAGTATTTGAATTTTCAGAAGGCGTTTGACTAAGTCCCTCATGAGAGGCTTCTAAGAAAACTAAAAAGTCATGGGATGTCCTTTCATGGATTACAAACTGGTTAAAAGACAGGAAACAGAGAATAGGATTAAATGGTCAATTTTCTCAGTGGAAAAGGGTAAATAGTGGAGTGACTCAGGGATCTGTACTTGGACCGGTGCTTTTCAATATATATATAAATGATCTGGAAAGGAATACGACGAGTGAGTTTATCAAATTTGCGGATGATACAAAATTATTCAGAGTAGTTAAATCACAAGCGGATTGTGATACATTACAGGAGGACCTTGCAAGACTGGAAGATTGGGCATCCAAATGACAGATGAAATTTAATGTGGACAAGTTCACAGTGTTGCATATAGGGAAAAATATCCCTTGCTGTAGTTACACGATGTTAGGTTCCATATTAGGATCTACCACCCAGGAAAAAGATCTAGGCATCATAGTGGATAATACTTTAAAATTGTCAGCTCAGTGTGCTGCAGCAGTGAAAAAAGCAAACAGAATGTTAGGAATTATTAGGAAGGGAATGGTTAATAAAACGAAAATGTCATAATGCCTCTATATCGCTCCATGGTGAGACTGCACCTGGAATACTGTGTACAATTCTGGTCGCCGCATCTCAAAAAAGATATAGTTGCGATGGAGAAGGTACAGAGAAGGGCAACCAAAATGATAAAGGGGATGGAACAGCTCCCCTATGAGGAATGGCTGAAGAGGTTAGGGCTGTTTAGCTTGGAGAAGAGACGGCTGAGGGGGGATATGATAGAGGTCTTTAAGATCATGAGAATTCTTGAACAAATAGATGTGAATTGGTTATTTACACTTTCGCATAATAGAAGGACTAGGGGGCATTCCATGAAGTTAGAAAGTAGCACATTTAAGACTAATCGAATAAAATTCTTTTCCAATCAATGCACAATGAAGCTCTGGAATTTGTTGCCAGAGGTTGTGGTTATTTCAGTTAATGTAGCTGGGTTCAAAAAAGGTTTGGATAAGTTCTTGGAGGAGAAGTCCATTAACGGCTATTAATCAAATTTACTTAGGGAATAGCCACTGCTATTAATTGCATCAGTAGCATGGAATAGACTTAGTTTTTGGGTACTTGCCAGGTTCCTGTGGCCCGGTTTGGCCTCTGTTGGAAACAGGATGCTGGGCTTGATGGACCCTTGGTCTGACCCAGCATGGCAATGTCTTATGTTCTTATGTTTTTAAACAGAGGCTAACACAGTATGTCGCTCACCCAGATGCACATACTGACAGGAGGTAGTTTATACCCAACTATGAGCACTTTTTGCATCTATACATGACCAAAGTATAGGTTTCTAGCTTGTTTCTAATCAACCATCATTGATATCTGTGGCAGCCTGGTCCATAACTGCTAATGAGGGAGTCAGAGTCCTAACTATGCATAAAAGTTTAATCTACACTGCCAGCATGATACACATCTGTGAGAAGCATACATGATGAGCACTTTGTCAGAGTTACTGACATGGGCCCCTGAAGCCCTCAGGTGGCACTAAATGCTTGTTTTGTAAGAGACCAACACAGAAAGTGCATAAGATATCATGCCAACCACATGATACCGCTGTGAGCAGTTGGCCAATACATTCGGCACAGTGGCAGGTTCAGAATGAGTTAGGATGTAGGCTCCTGAACAACACCTTCTGAAGCCTTTATGCTGTATATAGAGCTGATGATTGAGAGTATCTCAGCATACCTGCCTTGCTGACCACAAACTGTAAAACTGACAAATACCACACGAGGCACAGCCTATAGGATAGCAACTCTAACATCTTGGCCACAAGTCATGCCAGCCATGTGGACCAGCAAGGGCCTCCAACCATAAATCACCAGAAAGGTAGTGACTCACCTTAGAAACAGATCATTCTGCAAGCTGTTTGCCCCAGGATTCCTCAGCCTATGTGCTTTAAAGGTGGCCATAGATAGTATATGGAGTGTAACCGATACCAGCTATCACAACAAGCAAACTACTCTGCATATTTTATAGGTACATACATACAGCAGCACCACATGACTAGCCCTGAGCTGGATTGGCCTAGTCATTTCCATATTTGACAAAGGCTACCTGTGATGTGTCAGACAAGGTAAATAGGTACTAACACACCTTTGGGTTGGGTTCTACAAGGATAACCTTTTTAGGAGACATGTGGGTGCTATTAGATTCATTAGAAAGTAGACTCTGACCTTGATATTTCAAGATAATTTTCAAATACAAGTGAAGGCATGACACCATCTGATTCCCAATCCTGCCTTCACACAGTCTGACCAGGATCCTTGTCTAGCCTCCCCAAGAAGCTAACTTAACTAACATGATATCCCAACAGCCAATGCCTTCACCAACTGTACATGATGGTTGACATTTTGCCCAGGTAGATGTAGCAGGGAGCTCCTTTGTATGGGTTTATGCAACCACAAACAGTTATTCTAGCTGGCAATGACCTATGAGCATTGTAGAAATGTCACAATCTTTGACAGGTGCTTTACTATAGCCTTTAAAAAAACTGAAGGCCTTCTAGGTGAGAACTCTGATGTTAGCACTGACTCTGAAATAGCTGAGGCAGTGCTGTCAACAGTGTCTTTGCAGGTCCATGTGACACAAAGCATCCCATGTACAGGTGCATTTCTTTAGATACACACAAATGTCAGCTATGTGATGAAGCTATTAAATGGCAACTCTGTGATTGATATTTTTAACTGTCAACCTGTAGCTTTATGCTGGGCCTTTAAGCTTCAGAGCTTCTTGTGATTTATAGGATTTCTAGAGCAGTTGGTTTCCATGTTCAAGGTCATGCTGGTGTTCCATCAGACCTATGGCACTATCTCACCCACATGTGAGGGCTAATACAGGGTCCAAGGGGTAGGCCTGCCAAGCAAAACGCTGCAAGCTAGGCCAAGCTATGTATACTGTGTTGGCAGTCCTACATGAACACTGTAGGACTGCCAACTCATTATCAGTCAGAAAACATTAGGCCAGCCACATATATTTGGTGTTATCTTTACTTTGACTACAATTTCTCAACTACAGTCTAGAGCTCTATTGTCAAGATGAAACTTAACTGGGCATATGTGATTTTTGCTATACACTGACCCAGACAGAGGACCAGTGAGTAAATGAAAGATGATAGAGAGCAGCTGGAAATACTCTAATGGGCTCCCTACTATGGAAGGGGAAGGGGTAGTTGAGGCCTAACAGGCAAAATAGCATTGTATGAAGCTGTCACTCAGTGTGGTGCCCTCGGCTTCTGTGGGTGTACAAGGGGGATCCTGGGATAGATCAGGAAGTATCTCTATTGGTAACCCGTGGCATAGAGAGAGATTATGGAATACACAGCGGAACAGCATTTTGTCTGCTATTCTGGAGGTGTGTTTTATGACACAGCAGGTAAAACATAAGGCCTTGTTGTACCTCGTCTCCACTGGTGTGTTGGGAATAGCAACGGGGGTGAGAAGCCAGGTCCTGCAACCGTAAATCAAATCTCCTGTAGCAAAGATAAAATGAGTGCATCCTTTACACCATCATGACTTTGAGATATGGCTGGCAACCCACAGCTTGCTATAAGACAGTAGAAACTAGCCTTTAGCTTAGCTTGAGCCTTAAAAGCCTATTTCTCTCCCCTAAGTCCATGCCACCTTTTTCTGTACTACTAAATGAACACTATAGCACTAGCTTAATCTGTGTCAGATCTTCCATACTATGAAACTGCATCTGGTGTTTCCACCAAATAAATGTATGGCTGTCCCTCACAACCAAGCTAAGGCTACTCATTTGTAGCAGTCGTCAAACCATGAAGCAGTACATCAGAGCAGCCACACCTGTCCTAGCAGAAAAACCTTTACCTCGTGGTATGAATGTGCAAGTTCCTGGCTGCTCTGCAGTATGTCCTCCAGAGATACAAATTTGTCTACCCTGACACAGTAAATATGTAGGCTAAAAAAATGCACAGGCCACAGCTTCTGGTTTACCAGTGTGATAGGCAAGACAAACTGTGCTGACATCCTGGCTGACCATTCACTAACAGGGCACACCTGATCTGGGAGTGCCAGCAGTGTGGACACTAAAAGGTTATGACTAACTGGTGAAATTTAAACTGCTCCAAATGGGAGGATTGGAAAAGGCAAATGTTTAAAGTGAACCCATAGAAAGTGTGTAGTGGCTGCTCACATACAAAGCTTTATGGCAAGTGCATTGTTTAGCCTCACAACATTAGCAGGCCTCTTGAGCATGGGGAGAGAAAGCCAGTCCCTGGTGCAATGGCATGTAGACCTAACTGTACAAGCCACTTATCATTTCCGTAATGCTTTTACATCCCCCACAGCCCCCCATGTCCATGCCATTTGCTGCAAACACATAGCTGGAGAGGGAATAGAGAAAGATACATCTCTCTGACCTACGAGCCAATGGTCACCGTAGAGGCCGTCTTCAAAAATTTCAAAGAGACCAGATTTCCTAAGTATAAAGGAATCATGCACGGCTTGCGGGTACCTGGCTACCATGTCAAGGATGTGGAGTCGAGCGTCACAAACCACTTGCACTTCGATGGAGTGGAAGAGCTATTTGTTGCAGATCTCCTCTCTGTCATGGGTTGATGATGGCTACATGAGTCGATAGCTCCCAGAACATTGGGAAAGTTAGCAATGGCATAAAAGCCTCTCCTCAATTCCATAAAGTCCTGCCTTTCCCGAGGAAATGCTATGTAGTGATTCATGAGGTCACATACAGCTATGACCTGGCCCAGACAGCAGGAAAATGTGGTTTAGGACATTCCCCCGAAAAACCCCTACTGTCATCTGGAAGGAGTTGAATGCCATGAAATGCAGGGTGGCCAATAGTTTGGTGAGTCCTGCTATAGCATGGGACTTTTCCGTGACCGGATCCAGATCCCCTCGGATTTCTTCATATAATTCCAGGATAGTCCGAGAGCTGAGGCAATACCTACTAACCACATAATCTTCTGGCATGCCCAGCAATGAAGCTCATGAAGGAAAGAAGCACACCCTGTATCTCCTCTGCCCTGCTCGTCTGCATGCTAAGCTCTCCCTGTGGGGCCAGTGGCTTGGGCTCTGGTGCAGGAACTTCCCTAGGAGGGGTTGGAACTTCCCTTGCTTCTACTTGTGGATGTTGTTGTCTGAGATGAGCATCCTGAAGCAGCCAGTATCCCCCAACAAGTAAACTTGCCACAAACATAATATGTTTAGGAAGACAGGCCAGATAAGAAAAGATGTTTTTATTGGCCCAGGAGGGCGTAGTAGGTGTGTCTGATAGAAGGCCTTATTTTATCACGCGAGAAAATAGCCGCAATCCACGATAATGGTTGCGGTTGCATGATAAAAACATTTTTCCCCTTTAACACACAAAAAAGGTGTAGTTATTTCTGATATTAAAACCCATGTTATCGTGCATTGATCTATCACAGAATGTGGTAGGAGACCCTAATTTGCATTTACTCCTCCCACTTGCATAGTCAAATACAAATTTGCATGCTATCTTGCATTACGATATTTATTGCACACGCAACACGTATTAGAACCCATTTAACCCGTGTTAGGGGCCCTAACGCATTTTGATAAATGACCCTGTTAGTTTGGATTATCAAATCATTTCAAACAAATGCAAGTCCATAGTAAATATATCTTTAGCTTAAAACATTATGTTTTTGAGTGCCTCTATTAGGTTGATTTTAATTTAATTTTAATTTTAATATAATTTGATAAACCACCATTCTCAGCAAATCACAGAGGTTTCCAATTAATATACTGTAACGTACAACATTATTAATGAAGGCTTTGAAACAGAGGTGTGTTTTAATTGTGAATTCAGTGCTATTAATAAAATAACATAAAATTAATTTAAAATGCAAAGGTCTTAAATACTAGATTATCTGGGCTCCCCTTGCATTAAGTACAGTTCTCATATAAAAAAAGGATGCTAACAATTATAATAATTGATCTTGATATTCAATCAATCTGTACTATTCACTCTCCAGCAGACAAAAATAATGTGGGTGAATTGAGCCATGACTATATAATTTATAGAACAGCAATATAAATAAAGTTTCTGAGCACTTGGGGAATAAATAGATCCGATGATATTAATTATCACTAAAGATTAATGATAACAGAAAACCAGAAGAAGGCTGCATCTGACGGACAGAAATCTTTTCAGTTAAAAAATTTATGATTATGTAACTGTCATTTATTTAATTCATAGAAATAGATTTTTGGATTTGTTTGGAATAAACTTTATAAAACTTTTATTATGGTTGCTCTCTCTTTTTCAAATTCTCCAGACCAGTTATTCTCAACTCAAATGAATTTTCAGTATATTTATTTATTTAAAACTTTTTTTATACCTGCATTAGTGGGTACATCATACCGGTTTACATCCGAACCGTAAAGCTCTCATCCCCCCCTCATCCATGCATCCATGTTTTTGACCTGGTGGTGACTAAGGATTAACCTCTTGGGGGAGGGGAAAGAGACAGAGTAGCACTGTGGGATATGTGGGGGAATGCTGAGAAGGGGTGGGCCGAAAGGGGAGGATGTTGTGCACCATGAGAAGAGGTCAAGGATAGAGGCAAGTTGGGTGGAGGGAACCAGTGGGTGCCATATAAAGGGTGGAAGAGGCAGAGAAGGGTGGGGACAGGAGGGGGAGAGGAGAGTAGAGGTCAGGGGCAGAGAGAGGAGTGTATGGGATGAGGGGGATGGGGCAGAAAGTTGATTGGGATATCCAAAATAAATATGCATGAGATAGATTTTCATGCTCTGCCTCCATGGAATACAAACCTATCTTATGCAAAATCATTGTGAATATCCTGAAAACTAGGCTGAATGCCAGTAAAGAGAGCATGAGGGGTGTGAGACCACAAAAGGCTTCTCTCAAAGATCATAATTAATTTGTTGCTTCAAAAACCGGAGATTTGGCCTTTGTTATTGTACCTTTGTAACCTGTAATTTTGTTTTACTGTTATTAGTTTATAACTTTTTTCCTTTCTTTTCTTCCTTTTTAAAATTTATTTTGGACATTACTTTGGCAACATATGTAAAATTGTCAGGCCAATAAAGTTATCCGAGTCTGCTCGCTGCCGATTGGTGCTGCTAGTGAGAGAACAGAATGGCCTGCCAGCACAGCCCAGCCTCTCTGCCCATCCCTCTGAGGACGCTGAAGCTGCCGTTGTCGCTGAACTCTTCCTAATAGTGGAGCCGCAACTAAAATGGACCTATTGAAGACCACCACAGGAGGTATGAGGCAAGACTAGGGGGGAATTTTTTTTTGACTTGGTGGTGACTAAGGATTAACCTCCTGGGGGAGGGGAAAGAGACAGAGTAGCACTGTGGGATATGTGGGGGAATGCTGAGAAGGGGTGGGCCAAAAGGGGAGGATGTTGTGCACCATGAGAAGAGGTCAAGCATAGAGGCAGGTTGGGTGGAGGGAACCAGTGGGTGCCATATAAAGGGTGGAAGAGGCAGAAAAGGATTGGGACAGGAGGGGGAGAGGAGAGTAGAGGTCAGGGGCAGAGAGAGGAGTGTATGGGATGAGGGAGATGGGGCAGAAAGTTGATTGGGACAGGGAGCCGCTCCTGAGCAGTAGGCAGATATGATGGGGGGAGATGAAGAATGTGAATGCTCAGATGATGAGGTGAGTAGTAAGGGGTTGTGCTGGGTGAGGAGGAGAGATGGAGCTGGGATTGGGTGTGGGGGGATAGGAGGATGAGAGCTATGCTAAGTGATGTGCAAGAACCAAGGGCTGCCATTGGTAGTTTCGTTAATTTTCAATAGGGCACAAACCCAGCTGATTTTTAAACACAGGATACCCTGAGTACAATGTGTTTAAATATTGGCTTGCTATGCAGGTAAAAATATGAGCATACACTTACAGTTTTAATTGATGGAATCAAATACATTAGTGTTGTTTTATTACATTTTTTAAAACTTAAATATAGCTGCATACTTTGCAAATACACATCCAAAATGCCCCCCCCCCCCCGAAGAAAAGGTCTCTTTAATGCATCCAAAAGTACACGTTATGAAAATATGCTTGCACATTCAGGCTCCTAAACATCTTCATATGCAGATTCAGCCAGTCTACCAGTGTAGATCCTTATTTTTTACATATGTAAATCCCAAGTAAGCATTTGAAAATCAAACCCTTTATATGCTCTTTAGTAATACTTCATCTCTTGAAAACGGATGCAAGCAGAGGAGTTTGCTTTCAATTTAATCTTGATTTTAGGAGGAATGCTATTGAATTATAGAGGTGTTCAATGAGTTTTGAACACAAAATCACGATTATCTTTGCGAGGAGACAGAGTAGCACTATGGAGCAGGTAAGGAGATAAGGGAGGGAAGAACAAGAGAATGCTAAACACCATGGGAAGAGGCCAGGAATGAGAGGGTCAGATAGGTGGATACTAGCGCTGTGTAGAGAAGGCAGAGAGAGGGAGGTAGGGTCAGAAAGAGAGGGAGTGTGGCAAGAGGGGAGTAGGGGGTGAGGGGAAGAAAGGTGATTGAGTGGGGGACAGGAGATGAGGAGGGGAGTGTGGAGCAAGAGTGAAAGAGGGCGTGAGAAACAGGGGAAAAGAAATGTGTCGGGTAGAGGGTTGAGGAAGAGGTGAGGGAAAGAGAGGATGGTGGGGTGAGGAGGTAGAGACAGAGAGAGACAGGTGAAGGAGGTGGTTGCAGAGACTGCAGGGGGAAAGAGATTTGGGAAAAGATGTTGTTGATGTTGTTGGTGATGGTGGTGGTGTTCTTGTTGGGAGGTGCGATGTGCTTTCTTGGGGGCCATCAAGCCCCTGCTGTGTTGTTGCTTTTTCTCACCCTCCTTCCCTGTCACTTTCGCCCCTTTTGCTCTTTCAAAATTATGGCAAAAAATGTATTTACTGTGGGAATATTTTGCTGTGTCAGCATACACAATTAACTTTTCAAAATCAGAAATGTTCCCGTTTATAGTGCTAGAATATCTTTCTGTATTTAAGTTGGTGAGGGAGGGGTTTCAATATCTTGGGGTCTGAATTGTGAATAATTTCCATCACCTCTTTAGAAAGCTTTGTCCTTGCTGTCCAGAAATTTTAAAATGATATGCAAACAAGCATTGTGCAAATTGTATGCCTTTTGCAGGATTGATAATGTCTTTTGTTGTTTTGCTACTTGACTAAGTACCATATTGAATGATCAAAAACGCCTGGAATTAAGGATCACAACTTACATCACGGCTAAAACTTCTAAAATGCAGCAGATGAGTTGGGGGAAATTCTTCAGGATGAAATTGTATCCTATAAATGGCATCACACAAAATGCCCAGCAATTATCTTCATTTTGGGACTGCACATCAGACAGCTGTAGCTTGATAATGTTGGCACAACTCCATTGATGAATCTACTGACATTTCAGTACAGAAACTGGCCCACTAGCTGATACGGCATCTGCTATCAGTACACACCTTCGGGGGTACAAATTGTTCTCCCCCACAAATACTGCGATGGAGATCTCACTTTAAATTGTTAGTCATTATTCCTCGACTCCTTTATGCTGATTTCTCTTGTGCTTTGAAGAATAAAATACCAACCTATTTTCCAACTTGATCTCTGAGCTCATCTGGTGCGCATTTTCTATCCCTGCTATAAAAGTCTTTTAAGCTCCAATTTTCAAGATCCCGTACATTTTCTTCTGCATGCCCTGTTGTGGAATGCTCTTCCTGCAGAACTTGAGGTGAGGTTGTAACACAGCATGAGCAATCTTTGGCAGTCGGAGGACAGATGAGTCTTCACTCTGGCTATTCTTCTACATATTTTTATTGTTTATAGGCAAAAATCAAACAA
Organism: Rhinatrema bivittatum; assembly: GCF_901001135.1. Classification (NCBI taxonomy): domain Eukaryota; kingdom Metazoa; phylum Chordata; class Amphibia; order Gymnophiona; family Rhinatrematidae; genus Rhinatrema; species Rhinatrema bivittatum. The sequence goes on along the minus strand of NC_042615.1, from coordinate 614,062,570 downwards.
ATAAGCGCCTACTTATCTCAGCAGTGCAGGAAACAAAAATGCAGCAGCCTTCAGATAAGTGGGGTTAGAAAAGTTCCTGCCTTCTTCTCCTCATGTCTGGAGCTCCTCTCTTCCTCTGGGCCCTGGTATTTTATCCCTCTCCCCAAGGGAAATACCCTGCAACTAAGATTCCCTTGTGCCTATCTTAAGATGGACCAAGCTAAATGCCTGGCCCTGGACTTTTAAAGAGGGTCTAAAATACACTTCTTTACATATCCTCCCCCTTAGCTTGACCTTTTCAGGTCAAATGTCTACCTCTGCCTGGGTTAACTCATGGGAAAATAATTCACCATTCTTATTTCCCATTTTCACCTTGAACTGGGACTGACCATTTCTTTTCCTTATGGAGGGTAGGGTCAATGGGGGTCCCCTAGACTTGGCCTGAGTCTATTTTTTCCTCCAACCCCCATGCATGCTTCCGGCATAACCCAAGGGAACTATTTTCAAGTGGGGTTAGTTTAACTCAGGGAAATCAGTTAGGGTTTCTCTGATTATCCACGGCACCCTCTGATACATGTCACCATGCACAGCTGAAACAGTAAAGTCCCAGCCAGTCTTTAATCACTGTAAGCTTTTGGATTCCCTCCTTTGGTGTTGTCTATTGTCTCCATGGTCTGCCTATCCTCGCCTCCATGTGGTATACATCTGCAATATCCCATGAAGTGGTTTCCAAGATGTCTGTGCAGTCTGGGCTAACCGACTGGCTGTAAGCTGGCCCCACAGAATCTCTAATGGGATAATATCCCAGAACCATGGGGTATGGAAGCTTGGGAAGTATTCCCACTTGTATATTGGCTTGCTGCACCAAAGTCATCAGTAAGACCTGACTGGCTGGGTTCTATTGCCGGTTACCATGTATGCAGGCGAGCATCACCGTCTTTTTGTAATCAACATGCCTTCCCTGGGCTAGCTCCTTACTGATAAGAGTCTTCCTGCACCCTGAATTCATCAGAGCTTGGGTAGGGATCTCATCCAGATCAACTGGGACCACAAAGTTCTTAATTTCCAAAGGAGCAATATCCACAAAGCTTCACTAGAGTTCTTGCCCATTTGCACTTCCATTCTTCATCTTCCAGCCAGGGGCAGTTTTTGACAACGTGCTCTTTCCCTTCACAATGAGAACGTGCCTGAGGGACCTGTTCCACTTTAATTTCAATGCTTCTTATCAAGGGATAGTCATTCCCTTCTTTGCCATAAGGGCATAACTCCTCCTTATACCCATTCCCTGCATGCAGTGGCATAAGGAGAAAATATCTGTGCCCTTGCGTCTTGGCTCTGCAGGTACCTCAGAGACTCCTTTTTTCCTCAGACACAGTGGCATCCCTACTTTGGAGATTTTATCTTACGAGTGCAAACTTTAACCTGTGGTGCTGGCTGTGTAACCAGGCTGATGTCCATAGATTTGCTCCCTTCATAGAGACAGTCTTTGTGTTACGCCATTCGGTCACAGATGGCCGCGACCTCTGTTGCTCACCTCCTTCTTTGCAGCTTTGATTCCATTGGGAAGACTTGCAGCCTCCGCCAGCCATCGCTGGCCTGCCTACCACTCCTGGGCATCCTGGGATGCTGCGGACGCTGCTGACTGCCATCTTGCCTTCCCTACGCACGCACGTGCACAGGCTTAAGCACGTCATGGCGGGAACCTCGGGGGCGTTCCCTCTGGATGATGTCATCCTTCCAGGACATTTAAGCCAACTGGCCCTGCCTACCTATGACTTAGCAATGAGTTCCCTCCTTGCTGAATCCGCTTCACTCACTACGGACTTCCCGCTCCAGTTCCTGCTTCTTGGCGTGAGACGCTCTGGGTACCCGCACCTCGGGGGCCCTTCTTCGTCTCTGGCTATCCACTCCTTGGAGGGCCTTTTGCCTTGGACTATTGCTTGCCCCATTTCCCGGGGCTTCTCCTGGAACCTTCGCTACTGTGATATCTCTACTCTATGGACCACTACCGTTCGGTGGGTGATGAGTCCTGGGAGATGTTTCCCTTGGATGATGTGATGCAGAGAGACACCCCTAGGGGCTGTAGAGGGATGTTCAGGAATTTGACGACATTATCCATGATGAAGCTGCCACTTGTCCCAGTGTTGACAAGGGTAGTGGTGGCGAAGGAGGGAGACTCAATGCCAAGGGAGATTGGAAGTAGAAGTTGGGGGCCAGTGAAAGTAGTGCCCAAGCTCTGGACCCCCACCGGGCTCCAGCATTGCAGTTTCCCGTTCGCACTGGGCAGGACCTCCGAAGATGTCTGGAGGCATCACAGTAAAAGCAGAGACCTTCCTTTCTCCACCGAAGGCATTCAGTTGGAGATAGTCGCCCATGGTTGACCTGCATAGGTTCTTCAGCAGGAGGCAGTGGTGCCGGTAAAGCCTTGAATGGAGGACTTTCAGCACGCATTGCGTGAGGAATAGGAGATCAAGAGACCTTTACTTCTAGGCGCCATTGCTGGAGTTGGTGGTCAATCTTCTCGGTGAAGGAGATCAGGTCCTCTAGAGATGTGGGAGTCTCATGGATGGCAAGTTCATCTTTGAGAGCGCTGGAGAGACCATCTAGGAAGATGGCTTGCAGGCAATCTTCTTGCCACCCAAGCTCAGTAGCCAGGGTCCTGAATTCTACCGTGTACTCGGAGAGGGTTTTCAACGCTTGATGGAGGAGGAGAAGGTTATGGCTGGGTACTGCTTGACGGCCTGGGTCTCCGAAGGTTCATTTGAATACAGTGACAAACTCTGACAGCTGGGAGAGCATGGGGTCGGAGCATTCCCACAACGGAGAAGCCCATGCAAGAGCCTTTCCCTCTAAGCGAGAAAGGATGAAAGTCACTTTTGAGGTCTCCTATAAGAACAAGGAGGGTTGCAGTGCAAATTACATGAAGCACTGGTTGAGGAAGCCTCGGCAGAGGCATAGATCCCTGTTGAATCGAGGAGATGCTGGAAGAGCCAGTGATGCTCTGGGTAACAGGGAAGCCGTTAGGCCTACGGGATTGGCCAGAGCTGTATCTCACAACTGGGAATGAAGCTCTTCAATTAAAGAGGCCAGTGATTCCAAGGCTCATCGATGCTCTTGGACAGTTGCGGCCAGACCCGGTAGGATCCGGGAGAATGGAGACTCCACTGAGTCCATGGCCTTGGCAACCTGTTGGGCCTGGAGGTGGACCCTTGTTCTGGAGCAGTGCTGATAGGCTCCCTGGTTGGACCCAGGGAGCATCTGCCTCCAGGAGGCGGAGCACAGGAGGAGACAAAGGCTAGCTGGAGCTTCACCACTGGAAGCCCGAGGTCCCCCCGGGTGGAGCCTTTGGGGACCCGGGCCATTTAGATGTAGGTGGGCCTCGCAGGGTCTCCCAGAAAGGAAGTTCAATGGTGTGCCCACCAGGATCAAGGATGCACGGTCAACATCAAAGCAGGAGGTCTGGAGGACCAGAGAAGGCCAGAACAGTGTCTGAGATGACAAGGCTAGGAGCAGGGCCAGAATCAAGGAGGCAGCATCAGTAATAGCAGAGGTCAAGTTCCAAAGGTCAGTCCGAGAGTAGTCAGCCAAAGCAGAGGTCAGGTTCCAAAGGTCAGTCTGAGAGTAGTCAGCTAAAGCAGAGGTCAGGTTCCAGAAGTCAGACGTGGTCGAGTAGACAGGCAGAGGTCAGAATCCAGACAGCGATCAGCGTAGACATAAGCAGACAGAGGTCAGTATCTGGGCAGCGATCAGCGTAGTCAAGAGCAGGCAGAGGTCAGTACCAGAGAGTCAGTCCAATAGGTACTACCTGGGGGAACGTAGAAACAGACGGACACTGGAACAGAAGGACGCTGGAACAGGAGGACACTGGAACAGACAGACGCTGGAACAGGAGGACACTGGAACAGGACTGGAACGAGACTGGAACAGGCGATGAGACACTGAGGCAAACAAGTACACACATGGTGTCGACCCGATTGCCAAGGCCAGGAAGTGCAGCAGGCACTTCCTTTAATACTGTTTTGAATCAGGGTGCGCTGCGGAGCTAGGACCCGCCCCTGGCCCTATAAGTGACCGGGCGGTCTGCACACGCGTGCCTAGGGGCGGGGCTGACGCCACAGAGGACACCAAGCCCCGCCGTGAGGCCTGGTGCACCGAGGAAGGCCTGGTGACCGCTGCTGTGGACGCCGAGGCCTGGAGGAGCTCGTGGCTGCTGCTGGGGAGGCTGACCCGGGACCTGGAGAGGAGCTGGAGAGGTGAGTAGGCCTGTGTGCGGGCTGAGCACGGACGGGGCACACAACAGGTAGGGTGTGAGGGGGAAGGTGTAGGGGCTGGGGTACATGTGTATTTTGTTCAGTGTTCTGAATGTATTTGCTTGAAGTAGTATGCTATAAAACCTTTGAAATAAATAAAAACATAGTAACATAGTAAGTGACAGCAACAAAAAATCCAAGAGATCCATCCAGTCGACTCAGCAAGTTGCATAGGGTAGTAACTGACATTTTGTGCACATTATCTCCGTGCCTTCTGTTAAAGGTAATAACTGCCGTTCTGTACAGGTTACCCCAGGTAACTCAGGTTACCCTTTTTCTTCATTGCCATCTTTTAACATTATGGATCCTCTATGTTTATGCCACGCCTTTTGAATTCCATTAAAGTGCTTGTCCATTTCATGCATCCACCACCCTTTCTGTGAAGAAATATTTCCTGACGTTACTGAGTCTAACCTCTTTGTGCTTCATATTATGTTCCCTAGTTCTACAGCTTTCATTGCATTGGAAAATGTTCAGTTCTTGAGCATCATTAATACCCTTCAGGTTTTTAAGTCTATATCATATCTCCCATGTTCTTCCTCTCCTCCAGGGTATATATATTTAGATTCTTAACTCTTATCTCGTTAGTCTTCTGGTGCAAATGCCACTCCATTTTGGTCACCTTTCTTTGGACTGCTTCCATCCTGTCTATCTTTTTTGAGATACAGTTTCCAGAACTGAACACATTGCTCCAGGTGAGGCCTCGTCAAGGACCTGTATAGGGGCATTATTACCTAATTTTTCTTGCTGGTAATGCTTCTTTTTATGCAGCCCAACATCCTAGCCACTACCTTGTCACATGTATCTCTTTGAATGAAACCTAACCTGGATGCAGGTTTTGTAAGGGTACAAGCCTTCTGTCAGGTAGCATGGTGAGTGTTTAGGGCACAGAAAGTCTGCCTGTACTCTAAAAGGTCAGTGAATAACTCCCAGGTTTAGAGGTTTAAACAGTCTTGCTCCCAGTATACAACCAATCATCATGCCACCATATAACCTAAAAGGGATCAGTGAGGCCCTTGATCCAGCCAAAATAACCCATTGGTTTACCCAAGATTTCTCTCTGGTGAGTTAGTGAAGACCCCACTGGACATCAGCATACTGTAAGAAGTATACTGCAAAGAAGACAGATTTTTTTAACAACTCCGACAAGGCCTTTTCCCTTAAGCAGTTTAAAAACTTACATTTTTTAAGCTGCTTTTAAATTCTAAATTCTAACCACTTCTCTTCAGCAAATACACTTCCTATAGACTTGTTTGTTAAATATATTTATCTTAACTAGATTGTAAGCTCCAAGAAGTAGGGACTCTCTCTTATGTTTATCTGTATAGCACTGTCTAGTAGCACTTTAAAATTGATAAATGGTGGTAGAAATATGATTATGGGGGGCACTCAGGCAAGTCTATGACTACCCTAGGTCCATGGCAAGACACCCAAGATAACAGCTAGAGATGTGGCCAGCTTTGTCATGCACACCACCTTTCCAGAGGGGTGATCACTATCCCACAATGGATGGGATCCTATTACAGGAGCTGTAATTCAATTTACAATGATTCCCAATTCTGATGATTCTGTTCTAGATTGTTTGTCAGATAGCTTGGCTAGGCACTCAGGGTACCTTGGGAAGCCTCAAGGCTTTAATTGGGTGCATCTATGTTGATAGAGGGTACCCTAGTTTGGATTGTGGTAGAGGCCAAAGAAATTGCAGGCTCATGGCCTAACTAACACTGCAGTGGGCCAGACAGGACTAGGCGTTTATCCACTAATCTATGACAAGCCTTCAAATCAGACACTTTGTGTATGAGGTTCTTTTGCTGTTATTCCTAAATAAAGTGGTGGCTTTTTATTTCCTATTATGACATGTTTATTGTTTGGGATAGGGGAGTGACAGTAGACAAAGGGTCAAGATTGCCTATCTTATTACATTGATAGCAGTGAGAGTAACTGCAAAAAGCTTTTGAAAAATTCAAGCAATTATTTCTCTCTAGAAAGAAAATAAAAACCTGGAAATAAAAGGAAAAGCCTGATAAATTTTATTTGTTCTATCTGCCTGCTGAATTATTTAAAAACTTCAGTAATCTTGCTACTTTAAATGCAACTCAGCCAGTATTTATTGACATTTGCTTTCTGATACAAACCAGAACACTTGCAGCATCTGGTAGGGAATCCAGATGTTGCAAGCTTAAAACATGAGCAAAGAATATAAAAAAAAATAGAGTAGAATTTGTACAAATGAGGAAATAACTCTAATTTGAGGTTGACAATGTCTATAATGTGTGCCTTGAGTGGCATTCTGTGCATGGATAATGATTATAACCAAATTGTAGGCTGTGATAATTTTGCAGCTATTCCTTAACCATCATCTTTTTTTATTCTATATTTTACTTCTGCTGCAAAAGTATCTATTTATAATTTCTCAGAGACCTCTCTACTTCATTATCATTATGAATTTAAATTAATTTTGCTGCATCTCTGCTGTTTTGTCATCAGGAACGCACACCACCCTTATCCTGATAAGGTTATGAATAAAAGCAAAACCAAGTCTTCTTATAATACATTAGAACCTCTGGAAATTGCAGATGAGTGGGTGGCAAATTGTATCATTCTCAGATACACTACTGTATTAATATAGATAGTTTAACAACATGAATAGACTGTAAAAAAGCAGTGCTGCCAGAGACAAGAACCTCTTTTTCTTAAGAATAAGATGTTCATTCTATGCTTGATTCACCTAGGCCTCTAGAGGATGAATTTTGGAAAGAAACCAGATAGCAACTGTCATAAAAACAGATATTCATGAGATATTCAGTACAAAGATAGATAATTGGAGCAAGTCAAAAAATGTTCTAAGCGGACTGGAGAGGATCCATCATACTTTCTCCATTAATGCCCTCTGTTCACCCCACAGAAGTGTATTTGATCAAATACAAGAGCCTTTTGTCCACCTCCAGAAGATATGAGACTCTAATACATTTATTTCAGTAGAGGGTGTTAATAATATGTCTATGGTGGATCCTTTTCCTGCCCAACTGCATATCTTTAGTTGGCAATGTCAAATTTTTTTTCATGTAAATATCTGCTTATGGTCTCTATTTATGAAAACATGTAAAAATGTTTATTAACATGTTTTTTTTTAACACATATTAGTGTGCGACAGTGAAAGCAGTACTACTACTTACCAAATAAGCCTTTATGCGATTGTGTGGTTACTAAAGGCATTAATATACATGTGTTATCAATCATGGTAACATGAGGCAACCTGCCCACCTGTGATCAAATAAGGGCACTTAAGCCTGAGTATCTTCTCCCACCAGACTCTCATCCCCAAGCTGACACCTCCCCTACAATAGAAATCCCTCTTGTCCAGAGTTCCTCCTTCCTAAAGACAATCCCCCGTTTCCCAAGGATACCCCTCAGCAAACAATAACTCCACCGCTGAGTATCTCCTCTCCCCTGAGTAAAATCTGTCCCAGAGTATCACTCTACCCGATGAACAAAACACTCTCAAGCCTGTCAAAAGACCTCCCCTTCCAGGACTACTCTCCTCCTTAGCTTCCCTTTTCCCTAGAATCTCCCCTTTCCTAAAATGAAGTGCCAGTACCACCTGGCATGAGTGATCTTCAGTTGCTACTGCCCTGCCAGTTCCAATATAAAAAAATGGTGCCAGGTGACTCCAGGTTCTGCTTTGCCTTGCTTGGTCAGATGATGGTGAAAGTAGTAGGGGTGTTGTTGATCTTCAGGCAGCGGGAAGAACCTGTTGTGGGAAGTTTTCCAATGTGGACGGGTATGCTTTGGGTCTGTGTTTTTTTGAGAGAGTTATCTTTGAGGATATACTGAGGGAGAAGGGCAGGGATGGAACTGTCTCCTGAGGGCAATGGGAATGGAAAGAGAGACATTAAAAGCTAAATGCCCTTATTTTTGCTCTCAGGTGAAGGCTGAGATATTGGCAGATGTGTTAGTCTGCCAATGCTCTTAACTAAAGTTAACTAATTATACTTGAGGTGTAGTTAACTATTTTTAGCTTAATGCAAATCACCAGGTTTAATATGAGATTTGTTATGGTATTTTAATATTAATGAAATGATTTGCATGTATTTGCATGCAACACAGCTTCTTAGCGTTTTCTGTATGTTAACATAAATATTTTTGTGCTATTGGTAACAGTTACATAGGCATTACAGGTAATACATGTTAATGTGCATTTATGTAACACACATTAAGTGCCAAATTCAGCTTTTAATGTGTATTGATACATTAATACACAGATTAGTAAATAGGCTTCTTTATAAGAACATGAGAAATTGCCATACTGGTTCAGACCCAAGGGTCCATGAAGCCCAGCATCCTGTTTCCAACAGTGGCCAATCCAGGCTAAAGTACCTTGCAAGTACCCAAGCACTAAGTAGATCCCATGCTACTGATGCCAATAATAGGGATGTGAATCGTGTCCTCGATCGTCTTAACGATCGATTTCGGCTGGGAGGGGGAGGGAATCGTATTGTTGCCGTTTGGGGGGGTAAAATATCGTGAAAAATCGTGAAAAATCGTTAAAAATCGAAAAATCGAAAAATCGAAAAACCGGCACATTAAAACCCCCTAAAACCCACCCCCGACCCTTTAAATTAAATCCCCCACCCTCCCGAACCCCCCCCCAAATAACTTAAATAACCTGCGGGTCCAGCGGCGGTCCGGAACGGCAGCGGTCCGGAACGGGCTCCTGCTCCTGAATCTTGTCGTCTTCAGCCGGCGCCATTTTCCAAAATGGCGCCGAAAAATGGCGGCGGCCATAGACGAAAAAGATTGGACGGCAGGAGGTCCTTCCGGACCCCCGCTGGACTTTTGGCAAGTCTCGTGGGGGTCAGGAGGCCCCCCACAAGCTGGCCAAAAGTTCCTGGAGGTCCAGCGGGGGTCAGGGAGCGATTTCCCGCCGCGAATCGTTTTCATACGGAAAATGGCGCCGGCAGGAGATCGACTGCAGGAGGTCGTTCAGCGAGGCGCCGGAACCCTCGCTGAACGACCTCCTGCAGTCGATCTCCTGCCGGCGCCATTTTCCGTACGAAAACGATTCGCGGCGGGAAATCGCTCCCTGACCCCCGCTGGACCTCCAGGAACTTTTGGCCAGCTTGTGGGGGGCCTCCTGACCCCCACGAGACTTGCCAAAAGTCCAGCGGGGGTCCGGAAGGACCTCCTGCCGTCCAATCTTTTTCGTCTATGGCCGCCGCCATTTTTCGGCGCCATTTTGGAAAATGGCGCCGGCTGAAGACGACAAGATTCAGGAGCAGGAGCCCGTTCCAGACCGCTGCCGTTCCGGACCGCCGCTGGACCCGCAGGTTATTTAAGTTATTGGGGGGGGGGGGTTCGGGAGGGTGGGGGATTTAATTTAAAGGGTCGGGGGTGGGTTTTAGGGGGTTTTAGTGTGCCGGTTCACGATTCTAACGATTTATAACGATAAATCATTAGAATCTGTATTTTATTGTGTTCCATAACGGTTTAAGACGATATTAAAATTATCGGACGATAATTTTAATCGTCCTAAAACGATTCACATCCCTAGCCAATAATAGCAATGACTATTCCCTAAGTCAACTTGATTAACAGAAGTTAATGAACTTCTCCTCCAAGAACTTATCCAAACCTTTTTTAAACCCAGCTACACCAATTGCACTAACCACTTCCTCTGGCAGCAAATTCCAGAGCATAATTATACATTGAGTGAAAAGGAATTTTCACTGATTAGTTTAACTTCATGGCATGCCCCCTAGTCCTTCTATTATCTGAAAAAGTAAATAACCGATTCACATTCACCCATTCTAGACCTCTCATGATTTTAAAGACCTTTATCATATCCCACCTCAGTCATCTCTTCTCCAAGATGAACAGCTCTAATTTCTTTAGCCTTTCCTCATAGGGGAGCTGTTGCATCCCCCTTATCATTTTGGTCGCCCTTCTCTGTACTTTCTCCACTGCAACTATATTTTTTTTTGAGATGCGGCAACCAGAATTGTATACAGTATTTAAGGTGTGGTCTCACCACGGAAAGATACAGAGGAATTATGACATTTTCCGTTTTATTCACCATTCCCTTTCTAATAATTCACAACATTCTGTTTGCTTTTTTGACTGCCACAGCACATTGAGCTGACAATTTCAATGTATTATCCACTATAATGCCTATATCTTTTTCCTGGTCGGTAGCTACCAATATGGAACCTAACATCGTGTAACTACAGCATGAGTTATTTTTCCCTATATGCATCATCTTGCACTTGTCCACATTAAATTTCATCTGCCATTCAGATGCCCAATCTTCCAGTCTCGCAAGGTCCTCCCTGCAATTTATGACAATCTGCTTGTGATTTAACTACTCTGAATAATTTTGTATCATCCGAAAAATTTGATAACCTCACTTGTTGTATTCCTTTCTAGATCATTAATAAGTGTATTGAAAAGCATTGCTCCAGGTATGGATCCCTGAGGCACTCCACTGTTTACCCTTTTCCACTGAAAAAATTGACCATTTAATCCTACTTTCTGTTTCCTGTCTTTTACTCAGTTTGTAATGCACAAAAGGACATTGCATCCTATCCCATGACTTTTTAGTTTTCTTGGAAGCCTCTCATGAGGGACTTTATCAAACGCCTTCTGAAAATCCAAATATACTATATCTACTGATTCACCTTTATCCACATGTTTATTAATCTCTTAAAAAAATGAAGCAGATTTGTGAGGCAAGACTTCCCTAGGGTAAATCCATGCTGACTGTGTTGCATTAAACCATGTCTTTCTATATGTTCTGTGATTTTGTTCTTTAGAATAGTTTCCACTATTTTTCCTGGCACTGAAGTTAGGCTCACTGGTCTATAGTTTGCTGGATCTCCCCATGAGCCCTTTTTAAATATTGGGGTTACATTGGTAACCCTCCAGTCTTCAGGCACAATGGTTGATTTTATTGATAGTTTAAAAATTGTATCTAATAGATCTGAAATTTCATTTTTGAATTCCTTCAGAATCCTGGGATGCATACCATCAGGTCCAGGTGATTCGCTACTCTTTACATCTTCCAGGTTCACAGTCATTTGGTTCATCTGACTCCTCATCCTTGAAAAACATCTCCAGAATTGGTATCTCCCAAAAATCCTCATTAGTAAACACAAAAGCAAAGAAATCATATAGTCTTTCTGCAATGGCCTTATCTTCCCTAAGAGTCCATTTAACCCCTCAGTCACCTAACAGTCCAACTGAATCCCTCACAGGTTTCTTGCTTCAGATATATTTTTAAAAGTTTTTATTATGAGTTTTTGCCTTTACAGCCAATTTCATTTCAAATTCTTTCTTAGCCTGACATCCTATTTTCTTCAGATTGATCTTTCTTCCAATTTTTGAAGGATATACTTTGGCTAAAATAGCCTCCTTTCACCTCACCTTTTAACCATGCCGCTAAATTTGCCTTCCTTCCACCTTTCTTAAAGTGTAGGATACATCTAGATTGTGCTTCTAAGATTGCATTTTTAAACAGTGTCCATGCCTGTTGTACACTTTTAACCTTTGCAGCTTTACCTTTTAGTTTATTTCTATTTTCCCCATTTTATCAAAGTTTCCCAATTTGAAAATTTAGTGTTAGAGCTGTAGATTTACATACTGTCCCCCTTCCAGTCATTAGTTCAAATTTGATCATGTTATGATCACTATTGCCAAGTCACCTTACCAAGGTTACCTCTCTCACCAAATCCAGCATTCTCTAAGAATTAAATCTAAAATAGATCCCTCTCTGGTTGGTTCCTGAACTAATTGCTCCATGAAGCAGTTGTTTATTCCATTCAGGAACTTTATGTCTTTAGCTTTTCCTGATGTTACATTTACCCAGTCAATTTTAGGGTAATTGAAATCTCCCATTATTATTGCACTGCCAAATTGGATAGCTTCCCTGATTTATCTTAGCATTTCATCATTTGTTTGATCATTTTGGCCAGGTGAATGCTAGCATACTCTTATCACTATACTCTTGCCCAACATACATGGTATTTCTACCCATATAGATTCTACTGAGCATTTAGTTTCTTATATTATCTTTATCCTGTTGGACGCTATACCCTCCTGGATATAAAGTGCCACACCCCCATAAAGTTGATCCTATCATTACGCTATATTTTGTACTCTGATATAGCACTATCCCATTAGTTATTTTCCTTCCACCAGCTCTCTGAGATGCAAATTATGTCTGTCTCATCATTTGCTGCTATACACTCTAACTCTCCAATCTTACTTCTTAGACTTCTGGCATTGGCATACAGACATTTTAAAGTGCGCTTTTTGTTTGTATTAACAACCTGTTTTTCAGTTGTTAGGGATAATTTGGAATTTATTAGCTCAGGTGATTTCTTTACATATAGACACATGGACTACTTTTGCTTTTCTTGGAACCTCTATGTTGGGATGCCCTAACTTTCCTGTTTCATTAATATCCTTCAAAGATACTTTCCTCCAAACCATGCACTGCTAAGTGACTGTCAACTTTCCCCCTGTTCTAGTTTAAAAGTGGCTCTATCTCCTTTTAAAAGTTAACGCCAGCAGCCTGGTTCCACTCTGGTTAAGGTGGAGCATGTCCTTTCAGAAAAGTCTTCCTCTTCTCCAAAATATTGTCAAGTTGCTTGCAAAACTGAATCCCTCTTTCCTGTACCATCAACTCATCCATTCATTGAGATTCCAGAGCTCTGCCTGCCTCTGGGAACCTGCACATGAAACAGGGAGCATTTCAGAGAATGCCACTCTGGAGGTTCTGGATTTCAACTTTATACCTAAAATCCTAAATTTCACTTCCAGAATCTCCCTCCCATATTTTCCTATGTCAGTGCCCACATGTACTATGACAGCCAGCTCCTCCCCAGCTCTGTCTATAATCCTATAGGGATGTGCATTTGTTTTTAATGAATGTGCAATCTGCAACACATAAGTCCCTGTTCATTAGATTCGTGGGTTGGCGAATCGCATGGCGATCACCCACGAATGAAACATATCATATTAGTTTCATTCTTTTGGTTCACAGTGATTTCTTAGCAGCCATTTGAAATAGGAGAATGCCATGTGGGAGTATCCATAGCAAAAACCAGCCCTTTCCTGTAAGTCATAAGTGACCTCACAACCCTGTCATAGAGTGGGTCAGATAGGTTGGCAAGGAGATGAGAATGCAACCTATTAGAGCTAAGCATTTTTCTAATGCAGCCAATCGCTGATCTCCGTGCTCTGCTCTGTGATGCTGTTCCTGCTGATGCTGTACTATTTCTTAAGCACGTGGTGTGCCACACACTTTTTTTCGGGTGTTGTCTGGAGAGGTGGCTTTACTCAGAGCTAGTCTTAGTATTTCAAATCTGTATTCAATTGCTATTGCTGCTTGTGTTTGCTACTTTGATAGAATTTTCCATTGAACTTTCCATTGAAAAAGATATTTGTTCATTTTTGCTGCTTTGCCAGCCAGGCTATTTTACTCCACTTTTTTTTTTATAATTGAACTCAGACTGTCTCTCTGTCTCTCTACGGAGACAAGCTTCCAGCAGTGGCATTTTGCTGCTGATATTACTCCCCTCAGGTTGGTTGAAGGCAAGGTTTGGGTGGTGTGGGTGTGAGATAGTGTGAGAGTTGCAGTGGCTGTTTGGGAGTTGGTATTTTCAAACAAGAAGCAGCATCATTAGGAATTGTGCTTGCTCAGGCTTCCAGTCTTTTCTCTGTGTGTATGTGTGTAGTTTTACACACTCACATATATTGGTACAGAGGTGTCCAGTCACCAATAAATAATTCTTTTAATTGAAATCCCTAATAGGCAGTGACATGTTTTGTACTTTTTTTTTTTATTATTGAACTCACACTGTCCCTCTGTCTCTCCCACTGAGACAAGCTGCCAGCAGTGGCATTTTGCTGCTGATCTTACCCCCTGGGGTAGGTTGCAAGCAGGGTATGGGTGGTATGAGTGGGAGAAAATGTGAGAGCTGCAGGGCTATGTGGGAGTTGGTATTTTCAAAGAACAAGCAGCATCACTTGTAGGAATTGGGCTTGCTCAGGCTTCCAGTCTTTTCTCTGTGTGTGTGTGTGTGTGTGTGTGTGTGTGTGTGTGTAGTTTTCCACACTCACATATCTTGGTACAGAGGTGTTCAGTCACCATTAAAGAAATAATTCTTTTAATTGAAATCCCTAGTAGGCAGTGATATTATATCCATGATGTCAGGGAAAGCTAGATGTGGTCGAGTGATTGGGTCTGGCAGAGGAGGCACTTCAAAAGGCAGTGTCAGTTCCCCATTAAAGTTAAAAAGGGACCTGTTCCAATCTAAAATCTCTGGAGGGGCAAGCAGTTCCATCTGGAAAAAACTGAAATTTAAAGATGATGCACTGCCACCACCTGTTTCTGACCCTGTAGTTTTGGAGGTGAGGGAAGGGGAGGCTGAGTCATGCAAGACCAAAGGGCGAGACCCAAAAGCAGCAGTGCGACAGCAGACTCTAATTAGTGCTGAAAATATAGCACAGACACTGTTTGCTTCTGATTCCGATGAAGAATCATATTGTGTAGGATTCTTATCATCAGAAATGGAAGAAATAATAGCTGAAGGAGGTTTAGGATGATTAGTTAGCCTCCACTTCAGTGCTGCAGAGGAGAAATGAAACTGATGATGAGGAGGAGGAAGAGCCATCAGCACAGGCACAGAGTGTGACTGGTGCCCCTGGCATTGCTTCTCAGGATGCACCCACTATGTTAATTCCAGTGCAGGCATCCACCCTGAAGGCTATAGAGAAAGAATCATGAAAGAAATCTGTGATCTGGAGCCACTTTAAAGTGACGGAGGACCCGCTTTTTGCTCACTGTAATTACTGTGCCAGGTCTATTAGCAGAGACAATCAAATGGGACATCTAACTAATTTTGGCATGATGCAGAAGCAACACCCAACAGTACTGTCATCTGGGGATGGTGGTAGTACCAGTCAGGAGACCCCTTTTTCCAGGCAGCATAAAGTGGTTGAAAAGGATCAGAGTCATCCCATGCCCTCAGCCCCCAGTCAGGTGGTAGGCCAGCAGGCCCCTGCCATGTGTCAGAAGCGACAACCCACCATGGAGGAAATAGGGTGGTGTTTGGTAATGCTATCCCAGGGAAGGAGGCAGGCAGCCTCAAAAGTTGTAACCAGGATCACTGGGGAAATGATTGCCCTTGATGAACAGCCCTTTCAGGTAGTGGAGAATGTGGGTTTCAAGCATTTGCTGAAGGTCTTAGTTCCAAATTACAAAGTTCCCTCCAGAACCCCATTTAGCAGTAATGTCATCCCCAGCCTGTATACCCAGTGTCGCAGTCGTCACTACAAGGGCCTGACCCCCAAATGCTGTGCCTGTCTGTCCAGCCCTTATGTCACTACAAGGGCCTGACCTCAAACACTGTGCCTGCCAGTCCAGCCTTTATGTCACTACAAGAGCCTGACCTCAAACGCTGTACCTGTCTGTGCAGCTCTTACATCACTACAAGGGCCTGACCTCAAATGCTGTGCCTGTCTGAGATTAGTTCTAGTATTTCTAATTTCAGTTTCATTTATTTCTGCATCACTTCTTTACAGAATATTCTTTTTCCTGTTTTGCAACATTTGGAATGTAAGAACATAAAAAGCTGACTTAAGATGTTTGTTTGTAGCTTGCATATTTCATATGCTCAATAGTTTTTATGACCTTCATAATATGGGCCATTTTCCATAAATCTTTCTTAGGTACAAACATTAATGTTTCTAGTACTATAGAAAACTGGTGGTAGTTGCACACTAGTTCATCCTCTGTGTTCCCATAGTTTACAGAGGCACTGTGTAGGGTACAAAGTCAACAAAGGTTGGTATTGTAGATTTGGACTTTAGTAGCAGTTCTCTTATTTCTGAGAGCTCTTCAAGTTCCTTTGTCATCAGCTGAAGTGCATAAGCAGTTAATAGCTTCTGGTTATTCACCACACTTTCGGGGCAAACCCATTCCAGGGAGCCCTTTCCTGCACAAAGGAAAGTGAATTCTTCCCGGGTGTAGCCTATCTCTTAGTACCTGCCGACCCATGTTGAACCAGAACCGCTGTTCACATGGAAACCTCCTCCATGTCGACTCGCCACACTTTGAAGGCTCTTGCTCCACTCTAGGGGCCAACCCATTCTAGGGAACCCTTTCCTGCGCAAAGAAAAGGAAATCTCCCCGCGTGTAGCCTATCTCTTAGTATCCACCGACCCATGTTGAACCAGAGCTGCTGTTGACATGGAAACTTCCTCCATGTCGCCACACTTTGAAGGCTCGTGCTCCACTCTAGGGGCCAACCCATTCTAGGGAGCCCTTTCCTGCGCAAAGAAAGGGAACTCTCCCCGTGTGTAGCCTATCTCTTAGTATCCGCCGACCCATGTTGAACTAGAACCGCTGTTCACATGGAAACCTCCTCCACGTTGCCACACTTGCCCAGGCTCAGGCCCCACTCTAGAGGTGAACCCATTTCAGGGAGCCCTTTCCTGCACAAAGGAAAGGGAACTCTCCCCGGGTGTAGCCTCTCTTAGTGCCCGCCGACCCATATTGAACCAGAACCGCTGTTGACATGGAAACCTCCTCCACGTCGTCATACTTGCTCAGGCTCGGGCCCCACTCTAGGGGCCAACCCATTTCAGGGAGCCCTTTCCTGCGTAAAGGAAAGGGATCTCTCCCTGAGTTTAGCCTTTCTCTTAGTACCCGCCGACCCATGTTGAACCAGAGCTACTTTTGACATGGAAACCTCCTCCATGTCGCCACACTTTGAAGGCTTGTGCCCCACTCTAGGGACCAACCCATTTCAGGGAGCTGTTTTCTGCGAAAGGAAAAGGAACTCTCCCTGAGTGTAGTCTATCTCTTAACACCCGCTAACACAAGTTGAACCAGAACTGCTGTTCACATGGAAAACTCCTCCGCCTCAGCCTTCAAAATTCTCGTTTGTATATCTGCTATGTCCACCAGATTTTAGAAGACCATCTAGAACTCACTAGACACCAACGGAACCACCCCACTCTAGGGGTGAACCCATTCTAGGGAGCCCTTTTCTGCACAAAGGAAAGGGAACTCTCCCTGGGTCCAACCTGTCTTGCCCCTATCAAAACAACAGGGACCAGACTACCTCCGCTCTGCCAGCCTGTCTTGCCCCATCAACTTTCTGTGACTCTGCCTTGCTGCCATACACCAGATGACTCACTCAACTCCTTGTGGTGTTCTTGCCACTATCATGGTTCCTCAGTGTGTTGGTGCTAGTCTTTCTGCTGCTTGGTCCCTTTATCGGCATCTTGTGTTTTTTTCTGACACTCTTTCTGCTTGCTATGTTCCCCCTTCACTGTGCTGTAGGATGTTGATGCCACTTGTCTTGCCACTTTGCCTGTCGTGCTGCCTTCAAGGGTACATGCAACTGTTATCAGTGCTCTCTTTTGAAGCTGTGGTGTGTTTTTGACACTCTTGCTGCTGCTTTGTACCTCTGTTAAAGCACTTTTGCCACTCCTGTTACCCCTTTGCCCCTTTTCAGTGCCTTAGGCTATTCATGCCACTTTGGTGCCACTTTGCACAGTCTAAGTAGCTTAGAGCTCTTTTCTCATTCTGATGATTGCTCCCCAGAAATTTCATCAGAATTGATGAGAAAACCCCAATTCTGCAGCCAAAAATAGGCAAATACTTCCCTCATTGACTTTAATGGGAAACAAAAAATGAATGACACTAATAAACGAATTGGGTTTTCCCCCTATGAAACTAATGAAATGAATTTGGGTCCCGGCGAAATAAAAAATGAAATGAACTCAATTTTTTCCTTCTGCACATCCCATCCTATCTAGGTGATGCATGAGGTCCACCACCTTTGCACCAGGCAGGCAAGTTACTAGGCAGTTCTCATGTCCACCAGTCAACCAGCTATCTACATTTCTAATAATCAAATCACCAAATATGATGGCTGGCCTATCCCTTCCTTCTTGGGCAGTAGCCCTGGTAGACTTGTCCTCAGTACGAGAGGACAGTGCATCACCTGGAGAGCAGGTTTTTGCTACAGGATCACTTTCTGCTACACCAGGGTGATGATCTCCAACCGGGAGACCTTTCTGATCCAAGGCAGCATAGGGGCTGCCAGACTGGATTTGGGACTTGGCTACTGTGACCCTGAAGGTCTCATCAATCCAGAGATCGGACTTGTTCTCTTAGCACCAGGAGCTCTTTGCACTGGGTGCACACATATGATCTCTCACCAGTGGGTAAAAAATAATATATGTGACACTCGATTCATAATACTGGAAAGCCCACCCCCCCCCCCCCCTCTTGCTGCTGGACTGCTGCCTTCATCTTAATTTTGTTGAATTCTTCATTAAGTTTATGTTGCTAAGGGAGTTGGAATTAGAGTACTTTAAATCTATAGGTGTATTCACTAATTAATCTGCTAGTGACCTACATGGGGATGATTAAATTCTCAATAAGAGCTGGTGCAATAGTATGATTTAGATAAGAGCCTGATTGATTTTTAATGAGAAAATATCTCTTGCCTAATAATCAAGGGTTTAGCTGGTGTTGGTGGGAGGGAAAGACAGAAGCTCCCTCTGGCTTACTTATTATCTCAGACACACACAAACCCTAAAGAACATATCCCATTATTTCACCTCTCTCCAAACTTTTTTTAATTCCTAAGATTTCCCAAAGCTATACTTACCAATACTCTTCAACCACCATTAAGTTGATCTTCACTTAAAGGATTGAAAGGTCTGGTCCTCTTCTACTGCAAAGGATATGGTGCCTCTGGAAGCTGGTGCTGTGGAGTTTGCTGTGACCTCTGGAGTACTCTCCCGGGAGATGCTGGGAAGAGTATGCAGATGAGCCTTCTGATCCTCTTCTACTGCAAAGGATGCAGGGCCTCTGGAAGCTGGGACTGTGGTTCGAAGCCTGGATCACTCGCTGTGACCTCTGGAGTCCTTTCCCGGAGGATGCTGGGAACAGTATGCAGATGAGCCTTCCAGTCCTCTTCTACTGATGGTTGATATTTGAGGAACACCTTGTATTTGCCACAAAGGGGGAATTTGTGTAGATCATGCCCTAATAATGCAAAAGAAAGATATAGCTCTTTACTTAAAGTAAATTATAATAGTGATGATTAGGACTGAGTTTCACAGGGACTTGAGTACAAAAATTAATAACTCAGTTGTGCTTAAAAGAGATTATTTTTTTTACATTCATAGACTCAAATTCTTCTGAACATTATACATTTCAACAACAGTATATTTGCTATATTCTTACAATGTTTTTTTCCTCCTCTGGATTTCAAAAGAAATCATTGACACATTAAGTTTCCTTGTCCATATCAGGATGATAATCACCACACCCGTCATGCCATATGCATCATTGTATTTTGTTGGACACTTTCTAGTGAACCATTTCTACTTTTCCTTTCTCCATCCATATCTAAAGTAAATTCAAAACTGATCCATTAAGGCAATGGCCAACCAACCTTTCAGGCTTTCAGGTTTAGGAAAATTCAGTGAGAAAGAAACAATAAATCAAATGCATTGCAAAATCCAGAGCTCAGAAGAGCAAGCATTGAAATTGGCTTCTCCTTTCATACCTGAGCATAAGTGACTTGGGCTACAACTCTCAGGCTGGATTTTTAAAGGCTGCAGCAGACTTGCAGCACGACCTTGAGGTATATTTATTTAATGAACTCATGAATGATGAGCAGTTGTCATTAATGGGATGACAGGTGGATAGCAAACTGTCTGGCAAGGGGAATAGATAATAGCTTTGGAAGTTGAAATATCTGAAATCACATGAAGCTCACGTAACTAATTGCTAAATACAAAAGAAATGTTGCCTAACTAAAAAAATAAAATTGGATTGCATGAAATATATACTCATGACTGTATGTGAAGAACAATAGAGCTTTTAAATAAATTTATTATGAAAGCTTACAGACACTGTTCAATCTGGTAAACTGTATGTGCCAAGCAGTGAAATATCATTAGTATTATACTTGTCAAAGCAATAAACTTGATAAATGGTTCAATTTATGATCCATGCTATGGGATGAGAGAACTCTCAGCTCCAAAATTTCCGCCTTCTCAAATAACATCAGATTTAGCTACTTAAAATAAAGGTGTACATTTAAATTCAGTTTCATTTTTGTGAAGAAGTAAATGAGGAAGAAGAGAAGCAGCGGGGGAAAATGAGATGGCAGCTTCACCTGGCACATGTGCATGACATAACATCAGCACAAAATATGGGCAAGAGGCAAACTTGCTTGCCCATATTTCAAGTACCATTTGGTTTTATTTTAAATGTATTTATTTGTTTATTTACGCAGAACTTGATTATATACCTTACTCGTACATCATCAGAGCTTGGTACACTATTAAAGTACAAACATCCTAAAATAACTATAATAAATGATGTTCAACAGAATCTCCAAAGATAGCCTATTGTACAGCAGCGACCCATTGATAACTAAGGCTGTGTGACAAGTAAATGTTAACTTTAAATCTGCCAAGCCTGAAATGTTCAACAATGCCTGTCGAGAAGACCGTTAATAACTCATATTTTACCAACACCTCTTCCAGGTATTTAGACCATCCCCAGTGCACACCTAAAAACTAGGGATGTGAATCGTTTTTTAACGATTAAAATTATCGTCCGATAATTTTAATATCGTCTTAAATCGTTATAGAACACGATACAATAGAAATTCTAACGATTTATCGTTAAAAATTGTTAAATCGTGTTAGTGCGCACTAACGGGAGTTAGTGCGCACTAACTCCGAGTTAGTGCGCACTAACTGAAAATGATACAAATTGACACTTTCCAGGTCAGTAAAGGTCAGTTAGGAATGAATATGTGTTCCTATTGGCTGGCTGCCCTCTTATCTATTGATGTTAACCAGGTTCCCACTGAGGTGATGGTTGGGGGGATGGGAAATGGAAATGGAAATTCAGGAACACTAACAGAAAATGATACAAATTATTGACACTATCCAGGTCAGTAAAGGTCAGTTAGGAATGAATATGTATTCCTATTGGCTGGCTGCCCTCTTATCTATTGATGTTACCAAGGTTCCAACTGAAGTGATGGTTGGGGGGATGGGAAATGAAAACTGTTGGTAGTTGACAAAAAAAAGTAATGTGATCAGTCAATATGACTAGAACCTGTGCCCTATTCCTGATACCAGGGGTGTTGTGATCTTCCTGCACTCAGTGCCCTATCCCTGATACCAGTCTGAGACAGCTCCCTCCCTGCATTACTAGTGAGAGGCAGGCTTCACAGACAGGGGGGAGCTGCCTGACCCTCACTCCTGACTTCCCCCATGTCCCAGCTAGTGAATGGTGTGTGGGTGAGGGGGGGGGGATGGTGAAGTCTGAGACAGCTCCCTCCCTGCATTACTAGTGAGAGGCTGGCTTCACAGACAGGGGGGAGCTGCCTGACCCTCACTCCTGACTTCCCCCATGTCCCAGCTAGTGAATGGTGTGTGGGTGAGGGGGGGGGGGGAGGATGGTGAAGTCTGAGACAGCTCCCTCCCTGCATTACTAGTGAGAGGCTGGCTTCACAGACAGGGGGGAGCTGCCTGACCCTCACTCCTGACTTCCCCCATGTCCCAGCTAGTGAATGGTGTGTGGGTGAGGGGGGGGGGGGAGGATGGTGAAGTCTGAGACAGCTCCCTCCCTGCATTACTAGTGAGAGGCTGGCTTCACAGACAGGGGGGAGCTGCCTGACCCTCACTCCTGACTTCCCCCATGTCCCAGCTAGTGAATGGTGTGTGGGTGAGGGGGGGGGGAGGATGGTGAAGTCTGAGACAGCTCCCTCCCTGCATTACTAGTGAGAGGCTGGCTTCACAGACAGGGGGGAGCTGCCTGACCCTCACTCCTGACTTCCCCCATGTCCCAGCTAGTGAATGGTGGTGTGGGTGAGGGGGGGGGGGAGGATGGTGAAGTCTGAGACAGCTCCCTCCCTGCATTACTAGTGAGAGGCTGGCTTCACAGACAGGGGGGAGCTGCCTGACCCTCACTCCTGACTTTCCCCATGTCCCAGCTAGTGAATGGTGTGTGGGTGAGGGGGGGGGGGGGGGAGAGGATGGTGAAGTCTGAGACAGCTCCCTCGCTGCATTACTAGTGAGAGGCTGGCTTCACAGACAGGGGGGAGCTGCCTGACCCTCACTCCTGACTTCCCCCATGTCCCAGCTAGTGAATGGTGTGTGGGTGAGGGGTGGGGGGGAGGATGGTGAAGTCTGAGATAGCTCCCTCCCTGCATTACTAGTGAGAGGCTGGCTTCACAGACAGGGGGGAGCTGCCTGACCCTCACTCCTGACTTCCCCCATGTCCCAGCTAGTGAATGGTGTGTGGGTGAGGGGGGGGGGGGGGAGGATGGTGAAGTCTGAGACAGCTCCCTCCCTGCATTACTAGTGAGAGGCTGGCTTCACAGACAGGGGGGAGCTGCCTGACTCTCACTCCTGACTTTCCCCATGTCCCAGCTAGTGAATGGTGTGTGGGTGAGGGGGGGGGGGAGAGGATGGTGAAGTCTGAGACAGCTCCCTCCCTGCATTACTAGTGAGAGGCTGGCTTCACAGACAGGGGGGAGCTGCCTGACCCTCACTCCTGACTTCCCCCATGTCCCAGCTAGTGAATGGTGTGTGGGTGAGGGGGGAGAGAGGATGGTGAAGTCTGAGACAGCTCCCTCCCTGCATTACTAGTGAGAGGCTGGCTTCACAGACAGGGGGGAGCTGCCTGACCCTCACTCCTGACTTCCCCCATGTCCCAGCTAGTGAATGGTGTGTGGGTGAGGGGGGGGGGGGAGGATGGTGAAGTCTGAGATAGCTCCCTCCCTGCATTACTAGTGAGAGGCTGGCTTCACAGACAGGGGGGAGCTGCCTGACCCTCACTCCTGACTTCCCCCATGTCCCAGCTAGTGAATGGTGTGTGGGTGAGGGGGGGGGGGAGGATGGTGAAGTCTGAGACAGCTCCCTCCCTGCATTACTAGTGAGAGGCTGGCTTCACAGACAGGGGGGAGCTGCCTGACCCTCACTCCTGACTTCCCCCATGTCCCAGCTAGTGAATGGTGTGTGGGTGAGGGGGGGGGGGAGGATGGTGAAGTCTGAGATAGTTCCCTCCCTGCATTACTAGTGAGAGGCTGGCTTCACAGACAGGGGGGAGCTGCCTGACCCTCACTCCTGACTTCCCCCATGTCCCAGCTAGTGAATGGTGGTGTGGGTGAGGGGGGGGGGGAGGATGGTGAAGTCTGAGACAGCTCCCTCCCTGCATTACTAGTGAGAGGCTGGCTTCACAGACAGGGGGGAGCTGCCTGACCCTCACTCCTGACTTTCCCCATGTCCCAGCTAGTGAATGGTGTGTGGGTGAGGGGGGGGGGGGGGGGAGAGGATGGTGAAGTCTGAGACAGCTCCCTCCCTGCATTACTAGTGAGAGGCTGGCTTCACAGACAGGGGGGAGCTGCCTGACCCTCACTCCTGACTTCCCCCATGTCCCAGCTAGTGAATGGTGTGTGGGTGAGGGGGGAGAGAGGATGGTGAAGTCTGAGACAGCTCCCTCCCTGCATTACTAGTGAGAGGCTGGCTTCACAGACAGGGGGGAGCTGCCTGACCCTCACTCCTGACTTCCCCCATGTCCCAGCTACTGAATGGTGTGTGGGTGAGGGGGGGGGGAGGATGGTGAAGTCTGAGATAACTCCCTCCCTGCATTACTAGTGAGAGGCTGGCTTCACAGACAGGGGGGAGCTGCCTGACCCTCACTCCTGACTTCCCCCATGTCCCAGCTAGTGAATGGTGTGTGGGTGAGTGGGGGGGGGGGGAGGATGGTGAAGTCTGAGACAGCTCCCTCCCTGCATTACTAGTGAGAGGCTGGCTTCAGAGACAGGGGGGAGCTGCCTGGCCCTCACTCCTGACTTTCCCCATGTCCCAGCTAGTGAATGGTGTGTGGGTGAGGGGGGGGGGGGGGAGAGGATGGTGAAGTCTGAGACAGCTCTCTCCCTGCATTACTAGTGAGAGGCTGGCTTCACAGACAGGGGGGAGCTGCCTGACCCTCACTCCTGACTTCCCCCATGTCCCAGCTAGTGAATGGTGTGTGGGTGAGGGGGGGGGGGGAGGGATGGTGAAGTCTGAGACAGCTCCCTCCCTGCATTACTAGTGAGAGGCTGGCTTCACAGACAGGGGGGAGCTGCCTGACCCTCACTCCTGACTTTCCCCATGTCCCAGCTAGTGAATGGTGTGTGGGTGAGGGGGGGGGGGGAGGATGGTGAAGTCTGAGACAGCTCCCTCCCTGCATTACTAGTGAGAGGCTGGCTTCACAGACAGGGGGGAGCTGCCTGACCCTCACTCCTGACTTTCCCCATGTCCCAGCTAGTGAATGGTGTGTGGGTGAGGGGGGGGGGGGGAGGATGGTGAAGTCTGAGACAGCTCCCTCCCTGCATTACTAGTGAGAGGCTGGCTTCACAGACAGGGGGGAGCTGCCTGACCCTCACTCCTGACTTTCCCCATGTCCCAGCTAGTGAATGGTGTGTGGGTGAGGGGGGGGGAGGATGGTGAAGTCTGAGATAACTCCCTCCCTGCATTACTAGTGAGAGGCTGGCTTCACAGACAGGGGGGAGCTGCCTGACCCTCACTCCTGACTTCCCCCATGTCCCAGCTAGTGAATGGTGTGTGGGTGAGTGGGGGGGGGGGGGGAGGATGGTGAAGTCTGAGACAGCTCCCTCCCTGCATTACTAGTGAGAGGCTGGCTTCACAGACAGGGGGGAGCTGCCTGGCCCTCACTCCTGACTTTCCCCATGTCCCAGCTAGTGAATGGTGTGTGGGTGAGGGGGGGGGGGGGAGAGGATGGTGAAGTCTGAGACAGCTCTCTCCCTGCATTACTAGTGAGAGGCTGGCTTCACAGACAGGGGGGAGCTGCCTGACCCTCACTCCTGACTTTCCCCATGTCCCAGCTAGTGAATGGTGTGTGGGTGAGGGGGGGGGGGGAGGATGGTGAAGTCTGAGACAGCTCCCTCCCTGCATTACTAGTGAGAGGCTGGCTTCACGGACAGGGGGGAGCTGCCTGACCCTCACTCCTCTGGGGTATTGTGATCTTCCTGCACACAGTGCCCTATCCCTGATACCAGTGGTGTTGTGATCTTCCTGCATGCAGTGCCCTATCCCTATTAATACCAGGAGTGTTGTGATCTTCCTGCATGCAGTGCCCTATCCCTAATACCAGGGGTGTTGTGATTTTCCTGCACACAGTGCCCTATTCCTGATACCAGGAGTGTTGTGATCTTCCTGCATGCAGTGCCCTATCCCTGATACCGGGATGTGTGCAAGAAGATCCCAACACCCCCGGTATCAGGAATAGGGCACTGTGTGCAGGAAGATCACAACACCCCTGGTGCCAGGGTTAGGGCACTGTGTGCAGGAAGATCACAACACTCCTGGTATTAATAGGGATAGGGCACTGTGTGCAGGAAGATCACAACACCCCTGGTGCCAGGGTTAGGGCACTGTGTGCAGGAATATCACAACACTCCTGGTATTAATAGGGATAGGGCACTGTGTGCAGGAAGATCACAACACCCCTGGTGCCAGGGTTAGGGCACTGTGTGCAGGAAGATCACAACACTCCTGGTATTAATAGGGATAGGACACTGTGTGCGGGAAGATCACAACACCCCTGGTGCCAGGGTTAGGGCACTGTGTGCAGGAAGATCACAACACTCCTGGTATTAATAGGGATAGGGCACTGTGTGCAGGAAGATCACAACACCCCTGGTGCCAGGGTTAGGGCACTGTGTGCAGGAAGATCACAACACTCCTGGTATTAATAGGGATAGGGCACTGTGTGCAGGAAGATCACAACACTCCTGGTATTAATAGGGCACTGTGTGCAGGAAGATCACAACACCCCTGGTGCCAGGGTTAGGGCACTGTGTGCAGGAAGATCACAACACTCCTGGTATTAATAGGGATAGGGCACTGTGTGCAGGAAGATCACAACACCCCTGGTGCCAGGGTTAGGGCACTGTGTGCAGGAAGATCACAACACTCCTGGTATTAATAGGGATAGGGCACTGTGTGCAGGAAGATCACAATACCCCTGGTATCAGGGTTAGGGCACAAGTTCTAGTCACATTAACTGATCACATTACTTGTTTTGTCAAGCTACCAACTGTTTCCATTTCCCATCCCCCATATACTGTCAGTGGGAAGCTTGGTAACATGAATAAATAAGAGGGCAGCCAATAGGAATACATATTCATTCCTAAACTGACCTTAACTGACCTGAAAAGTGTCAAATTGTATCATTTTCAGTTAGTGCGCACTAATCGGAAAAAACGATTTTTAACGATTTTTTAACTAAAAAATCGTGCCTAACACGATTTTCTTGCCCTGCCACACGATTTCTATCGTTAAGACGATATGGAAAACGATTCACATCTCTACTAAAAACTAAAACAAGAATCTTAAATCTAACTCTGGCATTCATAGGTAACCAATGAAATTCTGGTAAAATAGATAAAACATGATGATATCTCTTAGCACTGACAATTAAACTTGCAGCAGTGTTTTGAAACTGAAGTCACTTTAAAGAATTGAAACTGAAGTTGCTTTAAAGAATTCAGTGTCAAACTATGATAGAAGGAATTACAATATTCTATCCATCATGTAATAAAAGCATTGACAACTGTTTCTAAATCACTCTTAATTTACTACTACTACTACTACTACTCCACATTTCTATAGTGTTACTTGATGTAAGTATCTTTGTCAGATAGGCTGCAACTGTCTGATCTGTGTTAGATAATAAAAAAAAGTGTCATTATCCCGGAAGCAAACTGGGGAGGCACCATCTAACTGAACCCCTAGGCTGGTCATTGTTTCTCTCAGTTGAATATTTACCCCTAAAATATTGGGTTTAACTAAAAGTGGTCCACCCTGGCAGCTAATCCAAAGAGCTTCTGTTTTTTTTGTGTAACTCCTGTGATGACTGAACTGTGGACACTGTTATTATGCCATTAAATGTATTTCCAGGGTTTCCTGCAAGGGGAGAAAGTTTTCTTCTAAGATCCTCACATTGCTTTTAAGTCTCTCACTTTTAAATCTTTCATACACAGCACTATTAATCACAGCATAAATGATCAGCAAAGCTACCAGTTAATAAGCAATTGGAGAGTTATTTGGTGGTTTCCAACATTTCTCTTTTACTGATAAGGTACAAATGATGATTTAAAGTCTTTACAGTTGTGTACTACATTTTCAAGGTGATAGAAAGGCTTTTAATAAGTTTGTGACTTCTTACAGTCTCTTTTAAATTCAGATATTACTTCAGTTGATGTAATTCTTTTAGTTATTTGATCTCTTCCCCCCCCCCCATTGGGTTCTGGGCAAAGCTTTTGTGCTTTTCTTCTATGGAAGTTTGAAGTACCAACAGGGCTGGAGGAAACACTAGGTGAGTTATGCCTGTGCCTAGGGCGCCGAGATTTAGGGGACGCCACCACCGCTTGCGGCCATTTCAGGCGGCAGAATTTTGAAAGGGTAAAAAGTACCCCTTCAAAATTCTGCCCAGCCACTGCCTCACCCTGCTTCCCCCCCCCTCTCCCATTGTGCCACCCTCCCAACACTCCCAGGGCCTCAGCTGCCACTAACCAAAATGGCGCCGGTGGTCTTTAGCCCCCTACCATGTGACAGGGGCCAACCAATGTCATTGGTAGCTCCTGTCACATGGTAGGGGCTGAAGGTCACCAGCGCCATTTCGATTAGTGGCAGCCGATGACCTGGGAGCAGCAGATCGCTCCTGGGCTCCCCACTGGACCAGGTGTTTTTTGAGGTTTTTATGGGGGTGGAGGGAGTGAGGGTGGGGGAGTGGTGGCATGTGGTCTCTGTCCCTGGAGTTGGGATTGCGACCGGGGATGGGGCTGGGGGGGGACATGACGGGGGGGGGGGGGGGGAGGGAGTCTGAAGGTGCTTAGGGCGCCCAATCCCCTTGCACCGCTCCTGAGTACCAAAGATGTATTTTAAAATTGTTGTCTCTTATCTCCTACCTCCTCTTGTAGTACCAAGGGTGATACCTTTGTCTTCTCATCTTCCAATCTTCATTCATGTGGTCCATCTCCTCTGCTCCTCTCCCATTTTTCCTTCTTCCACTCAGGAATGGCTGGGAGTCATCCTCTCCTTGGATCTTGGTGAACTCAGATTCCTCTTGTTGGAAGGGAACTTCCCTCAGCTGATAGATGAGAAAAATTAAGTATGTTTAACTGAGTCCCAAAAGATTGTGCACTCCAATCTTGAACAAAAGGTAGATTGGAAGGGTGGAAATAAACTCCCTGGAGACAGAATTAACAAATAGAAAAATTAGAGCACAGCACAGAACATGCTGCTTCTTCAAAATCAAAAGTGGAATCCACAAGGCAAAATGGTGCCTGGGTTCTAAATTCTATAGGGACATTCGATTCACCAGCTTTCACATGGGGGAGCTGCAACCCACAATGTTATCCCTAGTTCTCTCCCCATACCAATTTGTTATAATATGCTACCTAACTCTAGTAGCGGTCTAACAGGATCCTTACATCTGGATTAAGCTTCAGACTCCTAGCCATCAATCAGCATGAGACAGTTCCAAAAGATACATTCAAATTCCCTATAACCCTTTCATGATCACTTCCTATAAGTGTCAAAATTTGAACATTGTTAGCAAATAGCATTCCAATCCAAATCTTGTGATAACTTGAGCTATGTATCACTTACATGGGCTGGTTCAATAGAAAACAGTGAGGATAGGAAGGAACAGCATCAAGACATAGATAGAAAAGAGTAAAAAAAATGAAATGGCAATATCTTAGGTGCAGATTTAAAAAGTAAAAGTATAAAATCCTCTAAACAACTCTTTTCCCCTTTGGCAGCACTCTACCTGCCCCTTAACTGATGAACATCTTTCTTGCCCATTAAGGTGACACACTAGAAGTGCAGAAGATAAGAACAGCTTTTGCTTATTAAGAACATTCAATACTCAACCCCTGCAATGTGCCTTTGGCCTGAGAGCTCATAATAGTATTCAACACATCAACACAGGCTAAAGGATGTTAGAAATGGAACCTCATCCACCTCACATAAAAAGTCCATCCCTAACCACCCACCCTGCATGGCATTGTACCACAAATATACCTATCCATGGGGCTCTACTTTCATATATCTATCTATGCATGTATATGTGCATATTAGGGATGTGAATCGTCTGATGTTTTTTAAATTGTCATTAATCATTAAAGAGTGCGATACAATAGAAATTCTACCGATTTATCGTGAAAAAATCGTTAATCGGGTTAGTGCACACTAACGGGAGTTAGGACACAACCTAAAAACCCACCCCGACCCTTTAAAACCACTCCCTTAGCCTCCATCACCCTCCCGACCCCCCCCCCCCCAAAAAAAAAAAGTTTTAAAATTACCTGGTGGTCCAGTGGGCTCCGGGAGCAATTTCCCGCTCTCGGGCCATCGGCTGCCACTAATAAAAATGGCGCAGATGGCCCTTTGCCCTTACCATGTGACAGGGTAACCATGCCATTGGCCGGCCCCTGTCACATGGTAGGAGCAGTGGACGGCCGTCACCTCTCCTTGAAGAAATACTTCCTGACATTGGTTCTGAGTCATCCTCCTGGAGTTTTAAATCATGACCCCTGGATCTGATGATTTTTTTGCAACGGAAAAGGTTTGTCATTGTCTTTGGATCATTAAAACCTTTCAAGTATCTGAAAGTCTGTATCATATCACACCTGCTCCTCCTTTCCTCCAGGGTGTACATATTTAGATTCTTCAATCTCTCCTCATAAGTCATTCGATGAAGACCATCCAATTTTTGGTCACCCTTCTCTGAACTGCCTCCATCCTGTCTCTGTCCCTTCAGAGATACGGTCTCCAGAACTGAACACAGTACTCCAGGTGAGACCTCACCAAGGAGGATAATCACTTCCCTTTTCTTACTCGATATTCCTCTCTATGCAGCCCAGTATTCTACTGGCTTTAGCTATTGCCTTGTCACATTATTTCACCGACTTCAGATCATTAGACACTATCACCCCAAGGTCTCTCTCCTGCTCCGTGCACATCAGCCCTTAGTTCACTATTCTTTCTTTCAACAGCGACTCCATTACTTTTCCCACCACCGAGGTGAGGCTAACCGGTCTGTAGTTACCAGCCTCTTCTCTGTTCCTACTCTTGTGAAGCGGGACCACCACTGCTCTTCTCCAATCACTCGGCACCATTCCCGTTTCCAGGGATCTATTGAACAGGTCACACAGCGGACCCGCCAGCACATCTCTGAGCTCCCTCAGTATCCTGGGATGAACCTCATCAGGCCCCATGGCTTTTTCCACTTTCAATTTCCACAGTTTTCCCATACATTCTCTACTGTAAATGGAGTTACATCTACTCTATTCCCCTCCAGTTTCTTGTTAACTAGCGATGGTCCTTCTCCAGGGTCCTCTTTAGTGAACACAGAACTGAAGTATACGTTTAATATTATATATAGAAATAGTTTTATTGTAGCTAAACATTAAAGCAAATATTAATTACCAAACTGGGCATTTGTAGCAAAACATTTACAAAAATCCATAGTAGCACAACACGCATGCACAAACATCCTTACAATCATAAAAAATGTATATCTACCTAGTAAACGAGACAAGCTTATTTTCATAGGCAGTTTTACATTGTAAATACTCATGATTACTATAGGTACACATACAAAACATTTCTGTTAAAAAAAAATCGTATACAAAAAGGTAATTAGTTACAAAACAGTACAAAATATCTGATTCTATTACAAAAAACCTGTTTTCTTGCAGAATTGGAAAAATGTGATTCAAACCCGTTGAAAATGAAGCTCAAAGCCCTGAGTACAAATTACACATTGTTTTAAACCTGTCCAAAATCTTTAGTTCTAGTCCAAGTCCCAACAAAGGCCACTATCTCACCCATATACAGGCTTCTTCAGGGGATTTTTCAAAACTAAGGCATCATGTGTTACGCACCCTGCCCGCGGTCATCCCGTCCGCGGGAACGCTCACCTTCAGGGTCACCCAGCTGGTCCCGGCCCTGTCTCCCTCGTGACCCTCGCAAGCCTGGCTAGGCCCCGGTGTCCTGCAGCGGCTGTCGCCAGGCCTTGCTCGCACGCCAGGCCCATGCCGGGCCTCGGCATCTCAACAGCTAGCCATGCCCATACGCGCGTGCGCGCGGACCAGCCGCCCTGATATGGGTTTGAGGGTGGGTCCTAGTTCCGCGGCACACCCTGATTGAATGGATGTTAAAAGGAAGTTCCTGGCCTCACTTCCTTTCCTTGGCATGTGGTGCAATGCCAAAGGTGAAGAGACCTTGATCCGAAGGTTATGGGTTCAAGTCCCATGCTTGGTGCTTCTTAGAATTGATTGTGGGTCCCAGCCCATGTATCCTTGATTCCAAAAACACTTGTTTTCAAGCTCCCACTTCAAGAATTCCAAGAGCATCTACATGTTGGGTCAGTTTGTTCCTGAGATTGCCCTTGCTTGCTTGTTCCAGGATTGTTCTGTTCCTGCTTCCTTGTTCCAGTGTTTGTCTCCCTGGACTGACTTACTGGTAAAGACCTCAACTTGTTCCTGACCTACCTGCCAAAGACCCCAGCTTGTTCCTGACTCGCCTGCCTGCCAAAACCTCAGCTTGTTCCTGACCTGCCTTCTTTTGACCTCAGACTGTTCTTGACCTTGCCTGACCTCTGGATCTTGATCCTTGCTTTGTTGACCACTTCTTGGACTTTGACCTTGCCCATCTGACCTTGCTTGATTCTGGCTCTGTCCCTAGCCTTGTCATCACCAACGCTCTTCTGGTTCACCTGTTTCCAACCTCGAACCCGATAGTGCTCTTCCTGCCTCTGTGGGCACGCCGGATTCTGACATTTCCAGGAGGCCCACCTAAGTCCCAGCGGCCTGGGTCCATACAGGCTCCTCCCGGGGGGGGGGGGGGACTGCAGGCTTCCAGTGGTGAAGATCAACACTGCCTCTGTCTCCTCTCGTGTTCTGCTCCCTGTGGTTGGTTCCCGCACTGCCACAGGCCAGGGGTCCACCCCCGAGCGCAACATCATGGAATTCAAAATGGATAAGATTGTCTCCTTAAGAAATTCACATTGTCAATTAGGTGATTCAACAGTCTCAATCACAAGCTGTAAAATTACCAACAAATAAAATATTACACTCTTTTATAATTTGGCACATTGTAAATTGCTTAAAATATACAAACCTCAATGATGGAATGCAGAGATATCAAAATAGACTTTACAGTGTTCTTTATAGCAAGTCATCTAAAGCAGACATTTTCAATCCTTAAAGCATATGTTGATGCTACAAAGGAAACTCATATATTTACTAAATTATACTATTTCTTATTATAATCTACCTTAAATGCACAGGGCCCTGACCAAAGACTGTCTACCTCTATCTTATTGTAATATGAGTTAATTGTTGACTGCAGTTACACACCCAAAGCCAAGCAACTCAAACAATGGAAGCTCACTTTAAATATACTCATCATTCAAACAATCCAGCTTTATTGGCACACATAAGCTTAATAAAAAAGATAAAGTATGATTATATCATGATGTATGTTTATGTTACTAAAAATTTCTAACTCTTTATTGAATATATTTCGGTAAAAAGTGTTTAAATTCCCTATATATATACATGTAGTTGACATATATGGAGGCAGAAGTGAAACTACTACTGCCACCCACTCTCCCCAGCTCCTTTGATAAAGTCTGTAGGAAAACAGCACAAGATTTCTTTCAGGTGTACTAAGTAAACACAAATAGAAGTAGTCCCTTTAAATAGCTCTACAGTGCCTACTCTGCAGGGATCCTCTGTTGCTGCTATTTCTGATTGATCATGAACATGATGATGGAAGGTAACAGGGACCTCATGGCCCTATTTGCAGCTGCTATCTCTGGTTTTGGTTCCTGGATTAGTACTGGGACTCCAAGGAGTACCCCTAAATAGTCCTTCTGGCAGTTTCAGTAACTATTTATATATAATTTTCCCATATTATTGTGTATGAAGTTTAGGATTCTCACACACTGTTGATGTGTCTAATATATGCAGTGATGGTGAGAATGAGCAGTAATAGTGTTTTTAAAGTTTGCAAGGATCTTATCTAGGTCATGACTTTAATGCTATTTTGCTTTCCTTTTCTTTAGACTGAGCAGGACTTAATGCCCTTGACCTGTTATGGGGATCTGTGTGGGGCATTCCCTTCTGGCTACCAAAAGGGGGAAGAACATGAGATGTCAGTTTTGGACCATCTTATACAGCCACCTTTGAGAATTTATTTTTGTTCTGTATTGTTGACCAGCGTTGTGTCTTGTGTCTATGTATACAAGTTTACTTTCATATAGTATTTTCTAGCATGTATTCTGGCAGATGCTGTGCCATAACTGTTTGTGTGCACCACTCTTCAGGCTTTGACACAGTGCATGAATGCTGCTTGTGCATCTTTGTGTGTGTGTGTTTTTATACTGTATTTTCAATTCTGTGCTTTGGACTTGGTTTGCTTCTGCATGCAGTGATAAGGTGGATGCTGTTTTTGAGCAGCATGCCACTCCTGAAATGACTAAAACCTGTCCTCTCTTTTGTCATATTGTCTTTCTTTTACTTTCTGTGGCTTCTAGCTTTCCTGTTTCCGTATATGATTATGTGTGATGGTTTTAAACCTTTTTCCACTTGCCTTTTCCTCTTATTCTGTAATGTCTTTACTGAAGTTTATTTATTTTATTTATTTATTTATTTATGAACTTTTAAGTGTACACTTTTAAGTGTAGGGAAACCATGCAGCTGCCACTCTAAAGTCTTAAGGGGCGGATTTTCAAAGGGTTACGCGCGTAACCCCGAGAATCCGCTCCTGCGCGCGCCATTTGCCGCTGTGTCAGGGATCGCGGGCCGGCCGTTGGCCAGCGTGCGTAACCTACGCATACCCGGAGTCAGGTGCAACTTATCAGATAAAGGTGAGGGTGGGTTTTAGGTAGGGCTGGGGGACGGGTTAGGTAGGGGAAGGGAGGGGAAGGTGGGGGGGCAGAAGGAAAGTTCCCTCCGAGACTGCTCCGATTTCGAAGCGGCCTCGGAGGGAACGGAGGAAGGCTGCGTGGCTCGGCACACACAAGGTGCACAAGTGTGCACTCCCTTGAATGCACCAACCTCGGATTTTAT
This sequence comes from Rhinatrema bivittatum, assembly GCF_901001135.1. Lineage (NCBI taxonomy): Eukaryota > Metazoa > Chordata > Amphibia > Gymnophiona > Rhinatrematidae > Rhinatrema > Rhinatrema bivittatum. The sequence goes on along the minus strand of NC_042615.1, from coordinate 614,028,075 downwards.
AACATGCGCGCGGCTGTACGCATGTTATAAAATTGGGCGTAGATTTGTGCGCACTGGGTTGCACGCACAAATCTACGCCCACGCGTGAATCTTAAAATCTGGCCCTATGTATTCTGGTACAGAATTTCTAACAGTGTATGCATCCATACATACACTGAGAAATAGCAAGGAATGCAGCTAATGCTAGGAATGGAGGAGTAGTTTGTGAACCAGGTGCAAATCCTGCTGCTGCTTCTAGTGACCATGGGCAGATAATTTCACCCTCCATTGCAAACTTACTGGGTCATTCATCAAAATGCATTATGGCTTTAATGCAATTTTTTTGTGAGGGACGGGATTTAGTTAAATGAGGGGCAATATTGCACCATGTGATAGCATAACATATGCTATTGTACATTTTTAACACCAGAAATAACTACATCAGCCATTTCTTGGGGGGGGGGGGGGGGTGGAGGGAGGGAGAGAGAGAGAGAGAGAGACTCTAGGAAGGTCCTCACTATTTGCACCTATTTATATCTCTATAGGAGAGCCATCTAATAGGCCGAGGTGAGGTGGTGGTGGTGGTGGTTTAGGGTTTAGGGGCCAGTTTTGCATTTAGAGTGAGTCGAACAAACAGCACAGTACACCTCGGTGAAAATTTGGCATTATTTGGAGTGAGGAAAGTCTCACAAAGATGAAATTTTGTACTTTGTTCTCTCACCCTAGTTCATCAAGGTAGAGTAAGAGAACATAGTAGAAATTTCATCTTTGTGAGACTTTCCTCACTCCAAATAATGTCAAATCTTCACCGAGGTGTACTGTGCAGTTCGTACGTCTCACTCTACATGTAAAACTGGCCCCTAAACCCTAAACCACCATCAACACCTCACCTCAACCTATTAGAAGGCCCTCCTATAGAGATAAAAGGCCATTAAAAGGCCTTATATCACTCCAAACCCAACTTCGTCCACACCTATCCTCCAGACCCATCAGAAGCGCTTACAAAGGCACATTAGTCGCATCTCCAGCAAAATCAATACTAAGAAAAAGAGCACTCTCAACTGCGGGACCACACCAATGGAATGCTCTCCCACCAGACCTACGCCTCAAACCCAGTCTACCAGAGTTCAAGAAAAAGTTAAAAACCTGGCTCTTCAGGCAAGCGTTCCAATCTCCAGAATGTAACTAGGCGCCTTTTTACTGACTTCTTTTCAGTTCCTTTCATTGTATTTTGTCACTAACACCATGTCTATATATATTTAATTTCTACACTTATTTTCTCTCAAGTTATTTAATACTCATTTAATACATATACTATATATTTGTATACTTATTTATTATTATTCCTTTGTACCCCTAAGAGTAAATTGTTTTAGTTTGTTCCTATCTCCCTGCAATTATTATGCACTTGGTTTTAACCTAGTCAAACCACAGAACTTGGATTATCTTTGACCACCAGTTAATTTGCAATGTTTAACCCGCTAATTATCTTTAAAATACGAAAACATTTAATGGTTCATTGTCACTGTTCAACGTTCCTTGTAAAAAGTTTAATCCGTGTATTGTTTCAAAATATGAAAACGTTAAATGGTTTATTGTTACTGTTCAATGTTCCTTGTAATAAGCCCCGGTCGGTCCGCACAGACCAGGGTAACTTATTGTTTCATGTAAACCAGATTGATTTGTATTGTATACAGGAATTCCGGTATATAAAAATTAAAAATAAATAAATACATATAAATAGGTGCATACAGTAAGGCCCTCCCCAGAGGCTCTCTTTTTCTCTTTCTCTCTCTCTCTCTCTCTCAGTGAAAATAGGGATTATTGCAGGGTGTGCTAAGTTTACTGCACCACTCAATACTAGCAATGTGAAGCGGTAATTGTAAAATTTCCCTAAACATGCCCCTTTTTCTTAACACAGGCGATATCAATGCATTATTAACACTTTTTGATGAATCTAGGGGTTAGATTCCCTTTGGGAACAGTAAACTACCTACAGTACCTGAATCAAATTAGCTTTGAAGTGTCTGAAATGTGGAATATGAATCTAATAAATATTGGTTTGTTTTGATGTGGAGTTCTATGTGTTGTATACTATCTTGATTTCCTGTTCTGGGGCTCTGTTTTGTCTGTGGGGCACTGAAATGCATCTGTCTCTTTCATATGCACCATCATTTGCTACTTCTCTGGCTGGAGAACTAGATAGGAGAGGAACTGGAGACCCCAGGCAAGAGGAAGAAAGTCAGTAACCCATGGGATTCCAAGAGGATCCAGATGCTCCAAAGAGAAGCCAACAACTCTGGAAAGGAGAAATATTTGTAAGTCTATTTATTATAGCAGATTATTTTTCAGTAACTTAAAAAACAATTTCAGGCTTTATTAAATGATTCAGGTGTGGTTGGTTCAGTGATGCCTGGTTGTATCTATTTTGTCTAGGCATGCAGTTCAGCACCTTTGGTTGTTATGGTTTTTATATTTGTACTGTTTTATCTAATCTGTATGTAATTTTGTTTTATGGATTGTGTCTACCTAAGCACCTTGACAGGTTTGGTTGCTATATATCTTGTCTAAGCATGCAGAGTTGTGTCTTTTGGTTATCAAGATTTTATGTATATGTTATTTTATCTTTATTTTTGTTTTTATCTGTTTTATTGTATCTGTTTTATTTTTTTTAATTAACTTTTATTCAAGTTTAAATCATTACAAAATGATAAACTTACAAGCATTATTTGAAGTACAGCAATAATCAAAAGAATAAAGGAAACAATCAATACAATTCAAATACTAGTCCCCAAACATCAAAACTAAAAAAAAGAAGGGAAAGGGTGAAATTAGCAGAAGAAATCTAAAAGAAAAAGACATCAAGCAAAAGGAATACCAACTGGCCTTACTTACTATTTTGATGGATATGACTCAATACCTAAGTCTTAACATGCTTATCTAATAGAAATGTTTCCAAATGTAGCAATTAAATAAAAATGCATTTATTCTTCTGAAAAATAACAACATATTATATGGATATTTAAGGAAAAATGTGGCTCCAAGAACCATTACTCTTTGCCTTAACTGGAGGAACTGCTTCCTCTGAGTGTGTGTCATTGGAACCACATCAGGAAATATCTATACCTTATGGCCACAAAAAAGAAACTCTGTATTTTTAAAATATTTTTGAAATACTAGCTCTTTCATTCCAAGCAAAAGTAGACAATTTAGGATTATCCAACTGTAAAACATTATTACCCTCTCTTCCACATCTACTACAATTTTAGACTGAGAGACATAATAAATCTGAAATAACATAGGTAATTTCCCTTCTAAAAAGCTCAAATTTTCATATACAACTGTTTTATATACAGTTGTTGTGGAGAGAGGAGTCTAGATACAAGAAAATGTAATAATCATAAATTCTTACATGTCTGACGATTTGCTATAGCTTCCAGTTGTCTATGAACAGTTAAACTATATTTAATATAATTAACATTAAGATTCTGGAAAAAAAAAGCAATTCTAGTGTTCATTAGAGAAATAGACTTTTAAAGAGCATTAACTCTTACATCATACTCTTATGCCTGGAATAAACAGCATGGAATCTATTGACCTTTAGAGATTCTGCCAGGTACTTATGGCCCGGATTGGCCATTGTTGGAAACAGGATACTTGGCTTGATGGACCTTTGGTCTGACCCAGTATGGCAAACCTTATGTTCCTATGTTCTCTTCTAATTTAAAGTGAGTACTTGTCCTTCAGTAAAGTTATATAATTGTATTATAGAGCTAGACAGAGTCTTATCTAGTTTATTTACCACCCTCCATATATCAAGGAGGATGACACTACCAGGTTCTTTTGTATCATCCATTGCTCCATAAGGAGGAGATGCACAAGAAGAAATCGGGACTTGAGATCTTAATATTGGAGGCCTCACCCAAAGGATAAGAAACATTGATAGGGCTAGAAGAAGTCACAGAAGATTCTATTCACTCCATACCTTGAGACCCCTCAATCACACCATCAATGAGGATACTAACATCACTGGCTGTATTTAGAGGATCTAATTCAATAGCATCCCCATTCATAGATTTAATAGCTGGCTGGATAGGCGGAGAACATGGTCCTGGACTCAAGAAAGGCCCAGAAATTGAAGCTCCACTAACCAAATCAGCCTGGGAAAAACCAGTAAAATGCTGCACATGTAAATCCATCACGCCACTAACTGTATTCACATATAAAGATGAAATTAACATCTTGCTCTTTTGCTTTCTGCCCATCGAGGCCCATAATACCCAAGCATCTTAAAAAAAGCAAAATCTCACCAAGGAGTGTGTCTCTTTTGTGCATGGCTTCGGTAGTTTGCTGGTGGCTGCATGCCACAGAGGCACAGATTTGTTATCCCAAATTGGTTCCTCCCGATGATGTCGCTGGGATTCTCTGGAATGGGTGGGGGCAGCAGCTCAGCAGTATTGGTGGGTCTTCCTTCCTGCTCACCCTGCCTTAACCAGCACAGAGGCACAGGTATTTTAAGCCCAAATTGGCTCCTCCCAATGATGTTGCAGGAAGAAGCCTCTGGACTGGGGGGCAGCTCAGCAGCATTGGTAGGTCTTCCTTCTTGCTCACCCCATGTAAATTTTCTTTGATTGTGGATGTAGCCTGCTAAGAATTGTGGATTAGCAGGCTTTATAATTTTCAAATAAATAAATAAAATATTGTATGTATGTATGTACTGTCTTTTCTTGTAATTATAGCTGTGAGTATATAAGTACATAAGATTTGCAATACTAGGTCAGACGAAAGGTTCATCAAGCCCAGTATCCTGTTTCCAACAGCGAGCAATCCAGGTCCCAAGTACCTGGCAGGATCCCAAGGGTTAGAAAGAGTTCATGCTGCTTATCCCAGGGATAAGATGTGGATTTCTGCAACTCTACCTTAATAATAGCTTATGGACCTTTCCTCCAGGAATTTGCTCAAATGATTTTTAAATGCAGCTACACTATTAGCTTTTATCACATTCTTTGGCAACAAATTCCAGTGCTTAATTATGCAATGAATAAAAAAAATGTTCTCCTATTAGTTTTAAATGAATCACCTAGTAACTTCATTGTGTGTCCCCTAGTCTTTGTACTCTTTGAAAGAGTAAACTATGAATTAACGCTTACTCGTTCCACTCCACTCATTAGCCCTCTATCATATCCCCCCCCCCCAGCTGCCTCTTCTCCAAGCTGAAGAGTCCTAACCTCTTTAGTCTTTCTTCATAGGGGAATTGTTCCATCCTTTTTATCAATTTGGTTGCCCTTCTCTGTACCTTTTCTAATTCTGCTATCTCATTTTTGAGATGTGATGACCAGAACTGCCCACAATATTCAAGATGAGGTCGCACCATGGAGTGATACAAGAGGCATTATGATATTCTTTGTTTTATTCTCCATTTCTTTCCTAATAAGTCCTATTTGCTTTCATGGCTGCTGCTGCACACTGAGCAGAAGATTTCAAAATATTATCAGTGGTAATGCCTAGATCCTTTTCCTGATTGGCGACTCATAATAAGGAACTTTAGTATTGTGTAGCTATAATTTAGGTTACTCTTCCCTAAGTGCATTTCAAAAACCGGAGCACAATTTCATGATATATCAATAGTGAAAAGACCCAGCAAGTGGAACCCTCCAGGAGTGGTTTATCCAGTAATTCACAACTATGAAACCCTGATTTTGCAAGATTTAAACAAAATTGAGAATAAAGGCTCCCAGAGAGTGTTTTACAATTTCATAAAAAGTGATAAGCAAGCAATAGATACTTTGAGGAAAGACTCAAATATAGGTCTGGATTCACCATTGTAATGCAGAATGGTGAATCCAGCGAAAACGGGGGGTGGGGGCGGGCCCATGAAAGCTGACAGCCTTCGCACCACTGCGGTGTTATCACTGCCGGCTTTCACATCCAATAGCGCCACCGTGAAAGGTGGTGCTATTGGGCGCGCTACAGATGACGATAACGGTGCTTACCTTATCGCCGCCAGCAAAGGCATTGCAGTGTCTGCCTCCTCGCTGCCCCGACTCCACCCCGACTCCACCCCCAGCAAGCTATCACACACGATAAGCAATAGAAAATGACTCCCATAGTCATCAAATCGCAGATAAGTGTGGCTCAATCGTGATTATGGACAGTAAGAAGTATATAAATGAAATTGAATGACAGCTGTCAGACCAATCCTTTTATCAAAAATTAAATCATAATCCGACAAACAAAATTAAACAAGAAATAGACCATTTATTAAAGATTGCCGGTGACAATGGCTTTTTAACAAATAAAGAGTTGGGATTCCTAAAAGTTGACAATCCAATTATGCCCAGTCTCTATGCATTACCTAAAATTCACAAATCTATTGAAGATCCGCCTGGCAGACCAATAGTCTCTGCCATAGGTTCCCTACTTGAACCCCTCTCCAAGTTCATAGACACGTTTTTAAAACCACAAATCTCAGAGATCCCATCTTTTATTAGAGGTTCATCACCCTTTATCTCTATATTAGAACAATTTAAGAATCTCAATGAAGAAATATTAATGATGACATTATATAATAGAATCATTATATACCTATATCCCACAGCTTGCTGCATTGGACATTATTGCACATCAACTCCAGCAACGCGTTGTGCATAAATGCATTCCCAACCGGTTTCAAATCGATTTGGCCAAGATTGCAGTAACGAAGAATTTTTTGAATTTCAATAAAAATATTTTCCAACAGATTAAGGGGGTAGCTATGGGGTGCACCATGGCTCCCTCAGTGGCTAACCTATATGCTGCAAAATTTGAAAACAATTTTTTAACAGACCACAAATTCAGAAATAATATTTTATTGTGGAAAAGATACATTGATGACATTTTTTTTATTGTGGAAGGGTGATGTTGACACGTTGAAGACATTTTTTAACTGGTTAAACACATTAGACAACAATTTGAAATTCACCATGAATTTTAATAGAACAAGTATTTCATTCTTAGACATTTTAATCAGTTTTAAAGAAGGATCTTTTAGCACAGATATCTATAGAAGGCCCACAGACACAAACAAATTATTGCATTATAAAAGTTTCCACAATAAATTATTACTGAAGAATCTACCATACTCACAGTTTTTAAGACTTAGAAGATTGCGCACAGATGAGACAATTTTCCATGCAAGGTCTATTGAGATGAAACAAAGGTTCATTGATATGGAATATCCAGCTGAACCCATAGAAACTGGTTATCTAAGAGCATCGAAACAGAATAGGAGAGACTTCCTTAAGAGGAAAGAGAAAAAAAAAACTGTCGACCGCATTGTAAGCCCCATCACTTATACTCAGATGTCACACAGTATTGTAACAATTTTGAAAAAATATTGGCCTATAGTACAAGTACTATCCATTTTCAAAGATAAAGAGTTGTTAATTGCAACTAAATGTGACAAGAATTTGTAAGACCTTGTGTCACCATCAGCATTGCCACAGAATATGGCTCATGACAGCAGACCACCGGGTCATTGCCCCTGTGGTAGATGCTCCGTATGTAATGTAAACATAAAAGCAGACCATCTAAACTCTAAAGATACCTGGTCAACAGAGAAATTTTAAATTTAAGTCCTTCACAAATTGTAAAAGTAAAGGGGTCATATACACAGCAATCTGTCCATGTAACAAGATATATATTGGCAAAACAATCAGAGAGTTCAATAAAAGGATCATCGAGCATAGAAGCAATATCAATTGGTCTATTTTATCTAAACCTCTAGTAGAACATTCTGTTAAAAAGGGACACAAATTTAGGGGGTCATTTATGAAAGTGCTATATGGCATTTTTGCATGTAAAAGCACCATAACACATGGTGCAATGCAAATGAGAGAATTTTTGGCCAAGCTCACAGTTTTGCATGGCTTTAGCTACACCTTTTTCATTTGCATAAAGCTGTGCAATATGGCTTTATTGCAAGTTGCCACACATGCTGTTTTAAGCTCCTGGAGAGCCAGCCTAGCTATGTGAGAGAGTGAGTAGCCATAGTGTGTTCACACTAGATAGGTATTTATATCTCTATGGCAGGCCCACCTAGTAACTTGAGGTGAGGTTTAGGTATTAGTGTAGGGGTTAGGGGCCACTTTGACATTTAATGAGTTACTCCACAAGGTCCTCCACGTAAATCTGATTTTGTTTTACTTTTAAAGACTGATCTTCTGACACATCGCTAAATACCTGTTTTTTTTGTTTGTTTATTTTTACAACAAAAACAGATACATTTTCTAAAAGCATGGGATTTTTAAAATCACATTTGGTGAAAGGTCACATTTTAATACATCACTAATACAGTGATGTGAAGTGAACCTGTGTAGGTTAATTCTGCCCACAATATGATGATATATCACCCGAAACTTGCAAAATGTAGTATAGATTGGGCCAAAAGAGCTTTTGTTCTAATAAAACTATTAATCATTAATCAGATCTGCTTCATTTTGTTTTCCAAGTAGACACCTCTGTTAGTGATTAATAGATCTCTGGTTTATGTATTTAGTAAACCTATCTTCATATAGAACTGTAGGTGGAATCACCCACAAAACAGCAGTTCTTCTTAGCTATTAGTATAAGCAAATAGCTGATGCAGAATGATTTTTTGCATTAGTTCTAGATTACTAGTTACTGTATAAAAGCAGAAAAAAATACTAGCCATATCTTATTTCTTGTGTTTTGGAACAAATTTTGCCCTTTTTCAGTACTGTGATCATCTCAGTCTTTAAAAATCACATACTCTGAGGGGCGGATTTTAAGAGCCCTGCTCGCCTAAATCTGGGCGGATTTAGGCGAGCAGGGCCCTGCGCGCCGGTGCGCCTATTTTACATAGGCCTACCGGCTCGCGCAGAGCCCCGGGACTCGCGTAAGTCCCGGGGTTTTCTGAGGGGGGCATGTCGGGGGCGTTTCGGGGCGGGCCCGGGGCGTGGTTACGGCCCAGGGCGGTCCGGGGGCGTGGTCGCGCCCTCCGGACACGCGACCTGGAGGCGGGTCCGGAGGGGGGGGTTTAGACAGGGCTGGGCGGGTGGGTTAGGTAGGGGAAGGGAGGGGAAGGTGAGGGGAGGGCAAAAGAAAGTTCCCTCCGAGGCCGCTCCGATTTCGGAGCGGCCTCGGAGGGAACGGGGGTAGGCTGCGCGGCTCGGCGCGCGCCGGCTATACGGAATCGATAGCCTTGCGCGCGCCGATCCAGGATTTTAGCGGATACACGCGGCTACGCGCGTATCTACTAAAATCCCGGGTACTTTTGCTTGCGCCTGATGCGCCAGCAAAAGTACGCCAAATCGCGCGGTTTGAAAATCTACCCCTGAGGTTAGCCTTTAACTTTGCGTGTGCTAAAATACATTTTTGATGATGAACAGCAGAGCAGTACTTTCCAGTTAGACAGCCATACCAGCTGTCTCTGAAATGGTAAATATCCATTTCAGAAGGATATTCATTTGGGATCCTCCAGAAAAGAGGTGTCTGGAATGGGAGGGAGCATGGTTGCCCCAAAGAGGCACATCACTATCAACTGGTGCCTCAGGTTTCGGTCCTGGGCCCTTTTCTCCTCTCTCTGTATACTAATTCCCTTGGTGCTCTGATTGCCTCTCATGGCTTTCAATACTACCTTTATGCTAATGATTCCCAGATTTAACTTTCTACACAAGAAATTTCATCAGGAATCCAATCTCACCCTGCTTGTCTGATATTGCTGCCTGGATGTCCACCGCCACCTTAAACTCAACATGGCCAAGACAGAGCTCCTTATCTTTGCCCCAAGACCACGTACCTTCTTCCTCCTTTCTCTTTTTCTGTGGATAACAATGTAATCCTCCCAGTCCCCTCAGCCCATAACCATGGGATCATCTTCAGCTCCTCTCTCTCCACATATCCGAAAAAACTGCTAAAATGTGCTGTTTCTTTATAACATCACCAAAATCCATCCCTTCTTTTCTGAACAAATTACACTGGTCTACAACCATCATGCTTCTGAAATGAATGTAGTCAAGTTTTACTAAATCTGGGTCACTGAGAGCAAAAATGATGATTATAATTGTTGATTGGCTTTAGTTTTCAAGATATGCTACTGGGTCAATATCCTCTGTGAATGGGATAGTAGGGCAAGAGATTCTCATTACATCAAGAGAGACTGGTCACTCTGACAGTCATTGGAACCTGGGAGGAAAAGTGTAGAGCATCCAGAACTTGTTGAATCCAGGAAGATTTTGTTATTCCCCTTACACATCAAGCTGGGTCTGATGAAGAACTTTGGCAAGGCCATGGACAAAACTAAAGCAGCCTTCAAGTACCTCAATGGTAAATTCCCAAGGTTAAGTGAAGCTAAGATAAAGAAGATGTCTTTGATGGCCCTCAGATTTGAGATGATGTATTTAACTATGCATTGGGTGGCAAGGAAAAGACAGTGTATAACACCTTCCAGTTAGTGATAACAAATTTTCTCAGAAAGAAAAAGGCAGACAACTACAAGGAATTGGTGGAAAACCTCCCCAAGGCATACAAAAGCCTTGACTGCAGCATGTCACGAAAAAGACATTTTTTGCACTCTTGCTAGATATTTTTCCACCAAACTGTGGAGCAAAGAGCAATAACTATGGCAAGCAATTTTACCTGGACATTGCAGCAATGGAAAAACAGTATCAAGACAAATGGAGTCCATCAATCCTTGCAGACTGTTACTGGACAGTTACAAGAGATGTCCCATTTAATGAATGTAAGAGACAAGCCAAGAAGAGCTGAGTAGCCACTGAATAAGGGCTAAAGTACACACACACACACACACACACACACATATATATATATATATATATATATATATATATATACACACACACACACATAATAGTTTTTGGCCTTTTGTTTCAGTTAATTTTATTTCTGTAATCCTTTTGTTGATTTAATTTTTAAAGTGTTATATAAACAGGACAAGTGAAATATTATGCAACCATCCATAAAAACATACAGCTAAAACCACCACCAAAGTTCTCCCTTCATTTCCGATGTGATGGTGATTAAAGTATGTTTCAGCTGAAGTAGCTGGTTCCATTGATTTCCATTGATTTAAGAGTCCCCACTGTAGACAATGCACATACAGGCATGTTAACAGAACCACATGTATTGCTGCTACCAACTGTCCAAGGACTATAAGTACTTATCATGTCATAGAGAATGGAGTTGAGAGAAGGTTGCTGACTAAGGAATTTATGAGACTTGCTTGATCAGAAGAAAGATTATGCCCTGTCTTGGAAGGATTTGATCAAGGCTCCAATGAATTGAAGGCATTGTGTTGGAAGAAGAATGGTTTTCTCAGAGTTGATGAGAAAACCAAGGCTCTAGAGAAGCTCAACCATTTGTTGTAGAGGGAAGGGTTTTCTCATGAGTAGAGGCTGTTATGAGCCAGTCATCCAGATATTTAAAGAGTTGGATCTCCCATCTTCAGAGATGAGTTGCTGCCAGTGCATGTCACTTAGTGAAAACTCTGAAGGCACCAAGAAACCCAACAGAAAAACCTTGTATTAGTAGTGAAAAAAATCTATCTGGAATTGAAGGTAGTGCCAAAAAGCACAATGAATGGGGATGTATTCATATACATCCTTGAGGTCCAGAGAGACATCTGTTCTCCTTGCTGGATGAAACGAAAAATGGTGCTGAGGGAATTCATTTTGAACTCCTCCCAATATAAATACATATTCAAGTTGCAAAGATCTAAGATGGGTCTCAGATCTCCTGATTTCTTTAGTATTAAAAAATACTTGGAATAAAAGCCATTGTTGATTTCTGAGGGAGAGATTTGCTCTATTGCCCTTTGCAGGAGAGATATAGGATCGCCATAGGAAGTAGTGAGGAATCTACCAAAGAGTTGATGGGATGAAGTAAAATTGGTAACTGGGAAAAATGCAACCAGTACCTATGTTAGACTATCTGAAAGACCCATTGGTCGGTTGTGATTACTCAGCAAGTATCCAGAAAATACTGAATTCTATACTCAGAACTGGGGAAATCAAAAATTGGAAGTAGACTTTGATTGAATCTACTGAGCCACTTTCAGCTGGTGTCATTTCCTGGTGCCGGCAACTGCTTGGACTGCTGTCTGTGAGGCTTAAGAGGAGGGAGACAATAATGCCATAGGCAGCAATATCCATGCCTGTTGTAGTAAGGCCTTTTGTAGAAGTAAAAAGGTTTCTTTCTTGTGTGAAGGATGAGGATCCATTGTGGTGAAAGAGATTGGACAGCCAAGTTTTGTTACTTAATCTGGGAAATAGACTCTTGTGGTTTTCTCATCAAAGAGATTGTCACCAAGGCAAGGTAGGTCAGTCAGTTTTGATGTGGACATCTTCACAAACAGTTCTTGCTTGTAGCCAAGCCCTGTGTAGTGCCCCATTGGAAGAAGCTGAAGTCCTGGCCAAGGTATAAAAGGACTCACAGACTGCCCTGAGGAGGTGTCTAATTGCTTCCTCCAAGTGCAAGAGAAGCTAAGGTGAGAAAACTTCTCTGGCATCAGAGCGAATAAAGGGTTTAAGATCCTGAATACAGTTAGGTACATACTGGACCATGTAGAACTTGTGGTGCACTATTTGGGAGCCTAACATAGTGCCTTGAAAAAATTTGTTTCCAAAGTTATCCAGAAGGCAATAATCTTTGCCAGAAGGAGAATTGAAGTGTATTCTTGTCTTCTTAGCTTTCTTAAGCATAAAATCCACTACTACAGATTAATGAGGTAGTTAGACTATACCATAGCCAAAATTTTAAATCCAGCTTTCTGGCTGCAGTGGTACCAGAGCTGGGCATTTCCCTTATTTTCAGTTGAAAAGCATCTAGGAATGCTTGAGTCAGCAGGCAGCTGGCTCAGAGAGGATGTCCAAGATTCACAAGAGTACCATGACTTCTGTTTGTAGATCCAGGTCCTTTAGAACATGGATGCAGAGTGCCTGCATCATCTTTTTAATAAACATGGAATATGTCAAGTCCTCTGGAGTAGAATTATTATCTGGCAAAGTTGGTGGCAGGTCAGAAGGAATGCATGTAGAGCTGCCTGGACACTCCCCAGGAATAGGCTGTCCGGAGGGAGGCAAAGATGATTGAGGTGAATGGAATGGAAAGTGTGGCTGGAACAGGAATGGCTAAATCCAAGAACTGTCTTCTGAATGGGAAGAATCTGCTGCTTGTGATGAATTGGGGGGAGTAGGAAGTGGAGGAGTTCCCAAGACCACATTCAGAGCCAATGAATGCAACTAAAGAGTCAAATGTGGAGGCGGCAGCAGCAGATACCGGGAGAATGATTCTGCTGAAAAGATTGTAAAAAAGCACTGAACTATTTCTAAAAGTTGCTCAAGCAAACCTAGGATTCTCTGAGCAGGAGTTGGAGGAGGAAAATCTTTCTCCGGTACTAAGATGAGTTCCTGAGGAGCTATAAGAGGTCTATTGGATGCCAAAAAAATAGCAACCAGACTGAATCAGGGGTTTCAAGATGTAGCTCATGAGCAAGCAATTGAGAGACTGGTAGTGCCATTGGGGGGTGGGGATGGCAGAAGAGGGATTGAGCAGCCTTCTGGCTAAAAGATGAGCATGCAATGCTGCTCTCAGAATGTTAAAAGTCTGTTAGACCTGTGGATGTCAACTGTCAGTCTTGAGGCTCCATAGAAGGAAGCTGTGCAAGATGTTTTTGATTTGCAGAGCTCTTTCAGCTGTGATGGGAAGATGATGAGCAGAATGAGTCAAGGAAGATTGAGGACCTTGCTTTTGCATCTATAGATGAATTGAGGTACCCCCAGAATGTGTCAAACCATTTCTTGAATGTGTCAACAACAATGCAGATGCACCATTGGAGTGTCTTAGTGCTCCATTCTTCAGATGCTTTGATGCATTCTGGGCCATGCACTTCTATGTTCTGGAATGCATCGAGATGCTCATTGTTTTGCATTGGGTGCTTCAATACACTGGGCACTCCAATACACTGTGTCCCAGGTGATCTGATGCACTGGGGTCACGCTGATGCACTGTGCATTGTGATGCACCATGCATTGGACACTACAATGTGTAATCAGCCTAGTACTTCTTCTGTTATAGATGAATATACATTCTTGCAAATAAAAAATAAATAAATGTGCCATGTGTTGAGAACTATGATGTGCTGTGCCTCGACTACTTTGATGCATCATGTGTCAGGGGGCACTTTGATGCATCAATTGGGTACAATGTTTCAAACTTCAATGCACCTTGCTTTGCTTGCAGAGCAAGCACCGATGCTATCAAAGCCTCTTGATGCTTCTTTAATGCAGGAGGATGATCTTGTTGAGAGGTAGACCCTTAGACTGAGATGAGGTTGATGCTACCTGCAGAAGGAGGGCCTCCTGCAGGTCCTCGTCATTGGCAGGCAGAACTGGGTGATGCAGAGACCCAACTGGACCTTCATCAATACCAGCCTTTGTTCCCCACAGGTTGAGCCCTTGGGTACCGGGGCCAGCTGGTCTTTGGGCGATGAATCTGATGATGATGATAGGTGAGGCAGAGTCCAAGAGATAGGCAAAAGATTGGGGCTGGCAGCAAGCAGACGAATCCAAGAGGAGGCCAGAGGTCTTGGTTGGTGGCGAAGAGAAAGGAGTCCAAGAGGCAGGAAGATGGTTGGGCAGGCAGCAGACAAGCAGAAGTCAAGAGAATATACAGATGTCAAGCCAGCAAGTCAGTCCAAGTAACAGGAGCGAAGAGCCAGGAACAGGAACCTGGGGCCAGGAGCAGGAACAGGAAGAGGCACATGGAACCAGAAGCAGGACACGGAGAAGCAACTCATCATTTGAGAGAGTTTGACATGTTGCTGAGGCAAAGGTTTAGCAGCAGGGACTGTCCTTAAATAGTCCAGGGGTTGATGTCATTATCCTGGGCCATAGGGAATTTTATCACCATGGCCCCTTTAAATCTGAGAGGAAGCTGCGCACGTGCCTAAGGACAGTGATTGATAGCTGCACTGTGGCGGCTCCCCACCACACTGGGAAGAAGTGGTGGCAGCTCCCCAATGCCTCGAACAAGGCTGGAATGTGGCCAGCTCGGTGTATGGTTAGTGAAGCTGGTCATGTGCCTCCATGGCCAGCTGTCGCAACAGATCTATCACTGCTTCCACTTTGCTTGCAGTCCTCTAGCTCCAAGGTGGCCTGCTGGGTCAAAGGGGGCATTTTGGAAGAATGGTTGAGATGTTGACCTGGGAGGTAGAGGAGGTTGCGTTTTGGGAGGAGGATTTACTGCCTCTGCTAGACTGACATTGTCCCTTAATCTCTGTAGGCCATAAACTCTGGGATTGTGGGGACATTCAACTATGGACAATTTGGCTGGGCATTCTCCAGACCTAGGCAGCAATGACAGAAGTCATGACTATTTGTAATGGACATTATGGAGTAGATTTTCAAAGGGTTGCATGCGTAAGATATGCGTGCAACCCCTGAAAACCTACCCCTGCCTCCCCCTGCGTGCGCCGAGCCTATCTTGCATAGGTTCGGCGGCGCGCGCAAGCCCCGGGACGTGCGTATGTCCCGGGGCTTCGAAAAATTGGGTGGATCCAGGGTTGGGGCCGTGGGCAGGGCTGCAGTCCAGGGGCGTGTCCATGCATAACTGCGGTCCGGGGGCGGTCCATGGGCATGGCTGAGTGCCCCGACACAGAGGCCTGTGTTTCGGTGCCTGGCCAGCCAGCGCGCGCAAGTTACGCCTGCCTCGGGCAGTCATAACTTTCTCAACAAAGGTAGGGGGGGGATTTAGGTTAGGGACTGGGGGGTGGGGTTAGGTAGGGGAAGGGAGGGGAAGGTGGGGGGGGGGCCGGAAAAAAAGGTCCCTCCGAGGCAGGCTCCTCGGCTCGGCGTGCGTAGGTTGCACAATTATTCACCCCCCTGTGCGTGCCGACCCTGTATTTTATAACATGCGCGTGGCAGCATGCGCCTGTTATAAAATCGGACGTAGATTTGTTTGCACCAGGTTGCGCGAACAAATCTACGCCCGCGCATATGTTTTAAATCTGCCCCTGTCTGTCTACAGGTATATGATTTGAAACCACTTAGTGTGTCCTTTTTTTTGGTAGACATTGTCATCTTCTAGAAAGTTCTGAAGTTCTCTTCTTCTGTGTATCTTGATTTTGTTGCTCTTTTTTTTTTTAATAGCACTTAAAAGTGCTATTGTGGTATGTCATGAAGGCAGTGAGGAAACAAGAAAAGATAAAGGCAATAATTTATAGAAAAAAGTGAAGAGAAACCATCTGTGCTCTAGCTCGGACAAAACAAATTGAGGAGGCTCTGAGGCAATGCCTGCATGGGAACTCCTGAACATGCTCAGTAGAGCTCATAGCTCTACTAGATTGGAGAGACAAGTCCATTCGGTACTGCCAGATGTTGTCACCCACAGATCATAGCTCATTCAGTCTGCTTATTGACAGGAAATATCTTGAAATTTGAATATCTGGCCCCTTTAACTGGATAAGCTTTATCTGACTAAGTGATTAACAGGATAAAACTTCCCTAGATAAATAGAAGGTGTTATGAGGAAGAGTTAACATAGCTGAAAACTTATCTAGATAACTTTGATGTGCCTCAGAGCAGGGTTAAAGTTATCCAGGTACTTGAATTCAGATATCTTTAGTTTAAGCGGCTATATTCAAATGATATAACTGGTTAAGTGCTGAAAAAAGAAATTTAATAAAAAGGTTTGCAGTCCTTCAAGCCCAATCCTGCAACCCCCATTCCACAAAACACTTTCAAATAAGTGTAGGCTAATACTCAATCTCACCTCTACTCTCTAACCTACCACATTTAAACAAACAAAAAAAAAATAGATGTAGCCCCTAGAGCAGGGGTGGGCAATTCCAGTCCTCGAGGGCCACAAACCTGTCGAGGTTTTAGGATATCCTAATGAATATGCATGACATAGATTTGCATACAACTGAGGCAGAGTGCATGCAAATCTCTCTCATGCATATTCATTAGGGATATCCTGAAAACTAGACTGGTTTGTGGCCCTCGAGGACCGGAAGTGCCCACCCCTGCCCTAGAGGCTGGTCCCCCTCCTTCCAATATTTTTAGAGAAATCACTAAGCCCACTCCTGTCACTCATGCATAACTTATGCCAATCTCCCATGCCCTGACTCCACTTGCTCCCCCAACCCAGCCAGGGGTGTAACAGTGTCTTTCCCACTGCCTGCCACTTCCAGCGTTGCTCTGACAGTGACACCAGAAGCATACAACAATAATGTTACTTTCAGAGCAACGCTGGAATTAGACAGGAGCGGGTAAGACACAACCATACTCCCAGTTGAGATTTTGGATGATCCGGAAGATTCATGGGGTCCAGCGTGATTAGCAGAAGTTGCAGGTGATGGGCAAAAGGGGGCTCAGGGATTTATATAGGAAGCAGAGCAAATGGCCTTGAAGTGCTACAGGTGCTTCTGTTTCTAACCAATCAGACACTTTGGGGTAAAGACACTTCCACTTCAGTGGTACAGTGGCAATAGTAATGGGGTTTCTGTTGGTAGGAAGTGAGTCACTGTAAGATGTTACCCAACGTGAAGTCTGGTAGAGAAAAAATGATGCCCTTCTTTCTGCTGGGTCTTCTTAAAGGAAACATGGGACTGAACCCACACAGGGAGACTCCCAGGGACAGAGAGGGAAGACAGAGTCTTGCAAGCAATAATCAGAGGGATTACAATTGCATTT
Source organism: Rhinatrema bivittatum (assembly GCF_901001135.1). Taxonomy (NCBI): domain Eukaryota; kingdom Metazoa; phylum Chordata; class Amphibia; order Gymnophiona; family Rhinatrematidae; genus Rhinatrema; species Rhinatrema bivittatum. Next base: position 614,010,385 of record NC_042615.1, on the reverse strand, counting down.
AAAATAACTTTAGTTGTTCAGTTTTATTTGTTTTTTTTAACATTCTGAAAATATTGGCAGAGTTATCAATAAATATGTATTAACAGTTTCGAAATCAACATTTACACTTTTCCCTTTGCTGATATAGGTAACAATAAAAACCTGACCAAGAAGAGAACTCATTCTTTCAACTATTCTATAACCAATCAGGTAAGTGCAGTTTTACTACAATCTGTGGTGCTTTACTTGTAACTGGAACACTACTTAATGTTTCTTAAGAAATACAAGTCTCTGTGTTACATTTTTGTCTTTCAGGTGCAGATGAGCACTGATTTCAGATGGAATTTCAGATAGGTAAAGACAATGTGTATTTCTTTGTTTATCTACCTGTATGTTTTTGGATACTCTTTTCTCTTTCTCACAGGCTCTTTTAAATGTTCTCCAGTCTTTGTGATTCTTGAGTTCTGCTGTAATATGTGCTCTTTCCTTTACTTTATTAACACCATTACTTAATGTTATGCCCGTTGGTCGCAGACGGCTACAACCTCTCATGCTCACCTCCTTTTTCCCTGCACTGACAATCCGAGGAAGAATGGTGTCCTCCGCCAGCCAACACCGACCTCCCTGGTGTCCCCAGGATGGCATGGGCGCTGCCGACTGCCATCTTGTTTCCAGAATCACCTAGATGCACACATGCGCACGCGCAAGGGCCTCCTTTGTACACGTCATGGTGGGAACCTCAGGGGCATCCCCTGCGGATGATGTCAACTCGCTGCTGTACTTAAGCTGACCGGCCCTCTGCTACTATGGGTTAGCAAGGAGATCCCTCTTGCTGAATCTGCTCCATTCTTGAACTTCAGTTCCAGTTTCTCTCTTGACGTGTGGACACTCTGAGTACCCGCTCCTCGGGGGCCCTTCTGTGTTCCTGGCTAACCGCTCCTTGGAGGGCCTTCCTGTCTTGGACTTCTACCTGTCCCGCATCTCGGGACACTCTCCTGGAACTTTCCTCTTGTCAGTACATTCTACAGACTTCAAGGATACCAGCTTCTGAAGCTTCTCTACGGTGTACCCTGTACTCCGGGCCACTACCGTTCCCTCTTCAGTAGAAGTTGTTCCTGTATACCCTGTGATGCACGGTAGTGCCGTTCCAGCTACAAGATCCATTTCCAGGTTCCTGCACCTCTGACTACCTCACTAGCACCATCTTCAGTACAGACATCCTCGGTGTACCCGCTCCACGGGCCACTACCAGATCTGCATTTCTGAGTGTGCACCCCCTTGCGTGCCGACCCTTGATTTTATAACTTGCATGCTTCTGCATGCACAAGTTATAAAATCCGGTGTACATGTGTGCGTGCCAGGTAGCATGAGCACATAGACGCCCGTGCTCTGCTTTGAAAATCTACCTTCTTTATCTCTCATCCAACACTGCACCTCCCTGCCTCCTACCTCCATTGGCCATCTTCATACACTTTCTTTCTTTCTTTCTTTCTTTCTTTATTTATTTAAAAACTCTTCTATACCGTCGTTAAGTTAATTCACCATCACAATGGTTTACAGAAAGGCACAATAAAAATAGTATGATTGCTTTAGATTATAAATTTAAACATGTGCCAACATAGAACAGTAACACATTTTAATAATAGCGACTATGTGTTGAATACAGGTTAAATGTATTGGGAGATATAAGGGAATAAAGCTGATTGCTCGGTGCATCCTTATCTATCAACTGTTTTCCTCTTTCTCTTTGTTTTTCAAGAAAGCTTGTTCAAAAAGCCATGTTTTCAGCTTAGATTTAAATAGTTTCAAATTTGTTTGCAGCCTTATTTCGGGTGGCATGGAGTTCCATAGTACAGGTCCAGCCAGTGAGAGTGCTCTCTCCCTTACTTGAGTGAGGCATGCTGATTTAACAGAAGGAGCAGTTAGTAGGGCCTTATTAGCAGATCTCAGGTTTCTGTGTGGGACATGTACGCACAGTTCAGTGTTAAGCCAGACAGCCTTTTCATCATGGATTAGTTTGTGAATTATACACAGTGCCTTGTATTGTATTCTTTGTTCGATTGGAAGCCAGTGTAGTTCTGCAAGTGTTCCTGTGATGCGGTCTCTTTTCTTTTTGCCTGTCAAAATTCTAATGGTAACTTGAGGTAGCCCTAATAGTAGAGAGTTACAGTAGTCTGTGCTCGCGAATATCATTGCTTGTAGCACTGTGCGAAAATTGTTCAGCATTAGTAGGGGTTTTAGTCTTCTGAGTACCATTAGTTTGGCATAAGCTTTTTGAATTTCTGTGAAATGTGTTGTTTCATGTTTAGCTCTGGGTCAATTATTACCCCTAGATTTAGTACTTTTGTTGCCAACTCTATGGCTAGATTATTTTTTATTGCAATTGTAGGTTGTATAAGGTGTATATTTTTTCATTCTAGGTGTAAGAATTCAGTTTTATCAATGTTTATTATGAGTTCCATTTGATTTAGTAGTTGTTTGATTATTTCATGGTACATATTGGCTAGCTTCATTGTTTCCTCAATATTGTTTACGATGGGTAACAGTAGTTGTATATTGTCTGCATATATGTAATGTATTATTCCAAGTCCTGTGAGGAGGTGACATACTGGGAGGAGGTAAATATTGAATAGTGTTGCGGACAGGGCTGAACCCTGCAGGACCCCAGTTTGTAATTTGATTTTGTCTGATAGTGAGTTTTTGATTTGTACTTGGAAACATCTATTACTTAAGTATGACTTGAACCAGTTTATTGTTTTGTTATTGAGTCCTATTTCTATTAGTCTATTGATTAGTATTTTGTGGTTTACAGTGTCAAAAGCTGCAGAGAGATCCAGTAGTACCAGAATGTAATGTGTTCCTGTATCAAAGCCTCTTAAGATATTGTCAGATAGAGCTAGTAGTAGTGTCTCAGTACTGTAATGTTTGCGGAATCCATGTTGTGCAGGATATAATATGTTATTGCTTTCTAAGTGGTTTGATAATTGTTTTTGGACTGTTTTTTCAATTAGTTTGGCTATTAGTGGTAGGTTGGAAACTGGTCTACAGTTATTCAGATTTAGGTGGTCTAGGTTCTTTTTCTTAATGATCGGTTTGATTATCGCTTCTTTCAGGGTATCTGGCATTGATCCTTCATTAAGGGAAAGGTTGATGATTTTAGTTAACGTTGGAGCTACTATGTTGGCTAGTTTTTTAAATTCCATTATGGGTATGATGTCAATTGAGTGAGGAGTTAGGTTCAGTTTTTTTATCATGTTCTCGACTTCATTGTGTGATATCTCTTCAAATTCTGACCATATGTTGACATCTCTTGTGGGCATTTTAATCTCTTGTTTATTTGTGTTAGGGAGTTTTGTTCTTAAGTTTTCAATTTTATCTTTAAAGAATTGAGCTGCTTCATTGCATTGATTTTCTAGTAGGGTCTGTTGATTGTTTGTATTGTCACTGGTGAGGATGTGAACTATGTTAAATAGGGTTCTAGCATTATTTGCAAACTTTTCTATTTTTGAGCTGAAATATTTATTTTTAGATTCAAGAGTTATTTTTTTGTAGTAGGCTAGTTGTTTTCTGTATTTTGTTAAATTCTCAGTTAGTTCATTTTGTAATTTTTCTTTTAGAGTTTCTGTGTTAAAGGGTGGGCGGTATATGAATTCAGCTGGTTCAATGCTTTGTTTTTTTGTTGGGCCTTTATGTTTGATCTGCGAACTGATCAGGACATGATTTGACCATGGGATTTGAGTGTATTCAGTTTTTATGCTTTCTAGAAGATTACTGTTTATGAATGTTAGGTCTAATGAGTGGCCTGCTTTATGAGTAGGTTTGTCTGTGATAAGTTTGAAACCTAGTGCATTCATTATGTCAATTAATGTTTGACAGGTATTTGATAGGGGATGCACGTCCATGTGAAGGTTAAAGTCACCTAATATTATGGTCGGTTTAGATGGGTTTTGATGTGTTGTAAAAAATTCTATTAGTGGGGAGATGTTTAGCTCGAAGAGGTTGGGTAGGCAGTAGATCACACAGATTTGTAAATAGTCGATGTCAAAAACGGCAATTTCATGATTTGCTGGCGTCGTGATTGCGAGCAGTTTAGTTTTGAATTGCTTTTCAATGATTAGTATTAATCCGCCCCCTCTTTTATTTATTCTAGGGATCGAGAAGACCTCGTAGTATTTGTTAAGTAGCTGATTTTTTAAGACTACATCTGATTTCTTTAGCCATGATTCAGTTATTGCTATAAAGTTAGGTTTTATGTCGTATAGCAGGTCTGTGATGATGGGAAATTTTTTTGTCACTGATTGTGTGTTAACTAGCAGGAAGGTGATCATTAGTAGTCTATTTAATTTGGTACTGTTGGTTTGCTTTATTGGAATTAGGTTATTTGTGTTTGGATTGCTAATTACTTTTTTAATATAATGGTTTTTGCATTGTTTTCTCGTTGTGTTATTTCCATACTTACCATTTCCTGTGCATACTTGTGTGGGGAATGTTGAATTTTCGTTTCTTGGCATGGTTCCAGCGTTTGGCGAGCGATGTTCATGGTCCATTAATATTGTCTCGGGTTGCATGAAGGGCTGTACGAAGGGGCGTACAAAGGGGCATGTCCCTTTGATGCGCTCCTTTGGTGTGCAACGCCGGCTTGCGGCGCCTCGGGATTCTGGCACACTTTTTATCCTCGGCGCGCTTGCTTCCGCTGATGTCAGTCGCGTTGCTGAGGGGGCAGAGCATGGCCCGAACACCGAGGGGGTGTCAGGATCACTGGGAGACCTGTGGGAGAGAAAAAAAACCTGAAAATAAGAGAAGGGAAGGCAAACAGTGATTAGTAGTAGCCTCGGGTGGATAGGGAGGCAGGAGAGCACATCCCCCCGGGATTCTAGCGCGCTTTTTATCCTCGACGTGCTTCCGCTGACGTCAGTCGCATCGCCGAGGGGGGCGGAACACGGCCTGAACACTGAGGGGGTGTCAGGATTGCTGGGAGACCAGTGGGAGAGAAAAAAACCCTGAAAATAAGAGAAGGGAAGGCAAACAGAGTTTAGTAGTAGCCTTGGGTGGATCGGGAGGCAGGAGAGCACGTACCCCCAGGATTCTGGCACACTTTTTATCCTCGACGCGCTTCCTCTGATGTCAGTCACGTCGCCGAGGGGGCGGAGCACGGCCCGAACACCGAGGGGGTGTCAGGATCGCTGGAAGACCTGTGGGAGAGAAAATAAACCTGAAAATAAGAGAAGGGAAGGCAAACAGTGATTAGTAGTAGCCTCGGGTGGATCAGGAGGCAGGAGAGCACCCTCCTCCTCACTGAATGTCTCTTCCCCGTTTGGTTAATGGTTACTCTCTTCAATTTTCCTCTTCTCCTTCCCCTCTACCCCCATCATATGACTTCCTTTCTTGCTCTCTCCAACTGTCACCCTCTCTCTGGTTTCCTCCTCTTGATCTTCTCCTATTAGACTGCCCCAATCCTATTAGACTGCCCCAATCCCTCCAGCAATCATTCTCCCTCTGGACCTTCCTTCTTTTCTTTCATTCACCCTCATCATCCTCGCACTCTTACTTTTTCTCCCCAATATTTATTCTCCTGAATGTAATCTGCTTTGAAGTGCCTGAAAAAGTAGAATATAAATCAATAATAATTTGAAGTAATAATTAATAACTCTCTCTCCCATCTTTTATTTTCAGGCTTTCTCATCCCTCATTATCTCCACTATGTCTACCTCTTTTTCTCTCATTCTCCATCGCAAAATCCCACGTCTGACTCTGACTCTTTTTTTCTCTCCAATTTTTGTATAACCCGAGGTCTTCTGGGTCAGCTTAGACCCAGACACTGAGGCTGCAGATGGCCACAGACCTAGCTGTATCTTTTAGAGATGTGAATCGTTTTCCATATCGTCTTAACGATAGAAATCGTGTGGCAGGAGAAGAAAATCGTGTTTGGCACGATTATTTCGTTGAAAAATCGTTAAAAATCGTTTTTTCTGATTAGTGCGCACTAACTCGAGTTAGTGCGCACTAACTCAAAATGATACAAATAGACACTTTCCAGGTCACTGAAGGTCAGTTAGGAATGAATATGTGTTCCTATTGGCTGGCAGCCCTCTTATCTATTGATGTTACCAAGGTTACCACTGAGGTGATGGTTGGGGGGATGGGAAATGGAACTGGAAACTCATGAACACCAGCAGAAAATGAAACAAAGTGTTCACACTTCCCAGGTCAGTAAAGGTCACTTAGGAATGAATATGTATTCCTATTGGCTGGCTGTGCTCTTATCTATTGATGTTACCAAGGTTACCACTGAGGTAATGGTTGGGGGGATGTGAAATGGAAACAGTTGGAAGCTTGACATGTGATGATCAGCACTCACGTGACTAGAACTTCTTTGCACTCCAATACCTTGGTCAGACCATAGAATTATATCATCAGTTTTAAAAATTAAAGATCTTCCACCACAATCCATACTACCAATAACTATATCACTTAGGAAACAGTGCTCTGGAGACCAACTCAGTGAACACTTGGCCAAGGAACTTGAGCACCTTGACCTATCCGACATAAACTCAGCAACTTCATCATGAACCAACATCACTAAAAAGGTTGCAGATCAAATTTGCCCCATGACAATTAAATCTATAAATCCAAATAAAGACAACAGGAGACCCTGGTTCACACAGGAGCTAAAAAATCTTAAACACGAACTGAGATGCAAGGAACAAAATTGGCGAAAAAACCCATCTTCAACCACCCTCCTCACCTACAATTCATGCCTTAACTCTTACAGAAACAACATCAACACAACAAAGAGACTATTCTTCTCCAAAAAAATCCACCACCTCATTTTTGATTCAAGAGCTCTTTTCTCCTATGTATCAACCCTCACAAAACCCCCGGCACCCATCATTCCAGACGATCAAGCACTCAATAAAGCAAATGAACTGGCAGACTTCTTCGACAACAAAATCACCTCACTCCTAGCCCCCCTCAAGGGACCATCTACACATCCAAAACACGTAATCAACCTCACCCCTCAATCTTCGAGTTCACCCGCTCAACAAACACCACTCTCAACCACTCAACAACCTCCACTCCCAACAGATCAACAACCATCGCACCCAAATGTCAATCATCACAACACTTCACTAACAGTGCTCAACACTTTTGAGCTCACATCCACTCTAGAAATAGAGAACATTCTCAAGAAGATAAAACCATCCTCCCATCCATCAGACCATATTCCATCCAACAAACTTAGTCTTATCACCAACACCATAGCCAAACCTTTAGCAGACATTATTAACTGCTCTTTCAACCAAGGACATGTCCCGAACCAACTCAAGTTAGCCATGCTCAAGCCGCTCCTCAAAAAACCCAACTTACCCACCTCAGACCCAGCTAACTTTAGACCCATAGCAAACCTCCCTTTGATTGCCAAAGTTATGGAGAAAGTTGTTAACAAACAACTTACAGAATATCTTGACGAAAACAATATCCTCACCTCAAACCAATTTGGCTTTCGTAAGACTATGAATACCGAATCATTATTAACATCATTATCAGACACTATTATTTTCAACCTAGAAAAGGGCCAACCTTGCCTTCTCGCTCTCCTGGATCTCTCATCAGCGTTTGATACTGTTAACCACTCATGCCTCTTGCAACGCCTAATAGACATCGGTATTACAGGAGTAGCTTTTAACTGGTTCAAATCATTTTTGGAGAACAGATCATACAAGGTCAAGATAAATAACAAAGAGTCCCACACCATCGAATCCAAAAGTGGGGTACCACAAGGATCATCCCTCTCCCCGACCCTTTTCAATATTTATCTGCTCCCACTCTGTCAACTTCTTAATAACCTTAAGCTAAGACATTACCTATACGCGGATGATATTCAAATCCTCATCCCTATAGAAGATTCCCTACACAAAGCCATATCATTCTGGAATAAATGTCTGTTAGCTATCAACAATCTACTCACCAGCATCAACTTGGTTCTAAACAAAAACAAAACTGAAATCCTCATCATTTCACCGGAAAACTATACCCTCTCCCCACTTTCTACCACTAACCAACATCCGGACACCGCAGGGCTCTCCACCTCGCAACAAGTTAGAGACCTGGGAGTCATCTTAGACAGCAAACTCTGCCTCAACAAATTCGTCAACAACACAACAAAAGAATATTTCTTTAAACTTCAAACATTAAAGAAACTCAAACCTCTCCTCCTTTACAGAGACTTCCGCATGGTCTTACAAGCCATCATTCTCCCAAAGCTGGATTACTGTAACTCCCTCCTCCTAGGCCTTCCAGCATGTACCATCAAACCACTTCAGATGGTCCTGAATGCCTCTGCAAGAATTCTTTCAAATGCTAAAAAAAGAGATCATATCACCCCTATTCTCCACCATCTCCACTGGCTTCCGATTAAATACAGGATCCAGTTCAAATCTTTAATGATGATTCATAAGGCCTTACACAACATCGCACCTCTCAACCTAACATTTCAAATTCGATTACACACATCCGTGAAACCAACCAGAAGCGCCTATCAAAACAGACTAATCACACAACCGGCGAAATCCATTTTGAGGAAACGTGCATTATCCACAGCTGGCCCATCACTTTGGAACTCGCTCCCTCCAGACCTTCGTTTGGAAACATGCCACCCTACATTTAAAAAGAAACTTAAGACTTGGCTGTTCAAACAAGCTTTCCCCTAGAGCCAAGAACACGAAGAAAAGTATTTTCAAGCCCACAACGTTTTTATTCAGATCTATTATTTTATTCAATCAGAAATTTACACATGCTGAATTCATACATACTACATACATATACTCATATTGACTTCATATTTTTCCATGTTATTCATTGATTTATTAACTGCTTGTTTATTAACGGTTAAATATCATACACTATTTGCTTCAATTAATTTATTCAATGTAAAAACTTTACTTACTTAGATTTGTTCAATGTAAAACTTCTTTTATTATGTTCTATGTTCTATGTAAACCGCTATATTTTTTTTAGCGATAGTTACTGTTCTTTGTAAACCGGGGTGATATGTATACTATACAGGAACCTCCGGTATATAAATCATTTAAATAAATAAATAAATTATTTTTGTTAGCAGACACGTGCATGTTGAATTTGCCAATCACTGTGCATTTTAGAAAGGTGGTCCTGGCTGGAACTGTACACAGTTCAAATATATGTAATTGATTGTTGGTAAGTGTATTTTTTAAGTAGCCACACTGGCACAAGTATGTTTACTTTTCCTCCTACTTAACTCACTAGCTCAGCTTTGTAAGAAGGGCTTCTCTGCTTGAGTGAGGGTCAGGCAGCTCCCCCCTGTCTGTGAAGCCAGCCTCTCACTAGTAATGCAGGGAGGGAGCTGTCTCAGACTTCACCATCCTCCCCCCTCCCCTCACCCACACACCATTCACTAGCTGGGACATGGGGGAAGTCAGGAGTGAGGGTCAGGCAGCTCCCCCCTGTCTGTGAAGCCAGCCTCTCACTAGTAATGCAGGGAGGGAGCTGTCTCAGACTTCACCATCCTCCTCCCCCCCCCCCCTCACCCACACACCATTCACTAGCTGGGACATGGGGGAAGTCAGGAGTGAGGGTCAGGCAGCTCCCCCCTGTCTGTGAAGCCAGCCTCTCACTAGTAATGCAGGGAGGGAGCTGTCTCAGGACTTCACCATCCTCCCCCCCCCCCCTCACCCACCCACCATTCACTAGCTGGGACATGGGGGAAGTCAGGAGTGAGGGTCAGGCAGCTCCCCCCTGTCTGTGAAGCCAGCCTCTCACTAGTAATGCAGGGAGGGAGCTGTCTCAGACTTCACCATCCTCCCCCCCTCCCTCACCCACACACCATTCACTAGCTGGGACATGGGGGAAGTCAGGAGTGAGGGTCAGGCAGCTCCCCCCTGTCTGTGAAGCCAGCCTCTCACTAGTAAAGCAGGGAGGGAGCTGTCTCAGACTTCACCATCCACCCCCCCCCCCCCTCACCCACACACCATTCACTAGCTGGGACATGGGGGAAGTCAGGAGTGAGGGTCAGGCAGCTCCCCCCTGTCTGTGAAGCCAGCCTCTCACTAGTAATGCAGGGAGGGAGCTGTCTCAGACTTCACCATCCTCCCCCCCCCCTCACCCACACACCATTCACTAGCTGGGACATGGGGGAAGTCAGGAGTGAGGGTCAGGCAGCTCCCCCCTGTCTGTGAAGCCAGCCTCTCACTAGTAATGCAGGGAGGGAGCTGTCTCAGACTTCACCATCCTCCTCCCCCCCCCCCCCTCACCCACACACCATTCACTAGCTGGGACATGGGGGAAGTCAGGAGTGAGGGTCAGGCAGCTCCCCCCTGTCTGTGAAGCCAGCCTCTCACTAGTAATGCAGGGAGGGAGCTGTCTCAGACTTCACCATCCTCCTCCCCCCACCCTCACCCACACACCATTCACTAGCTGGGACATGGGGGAAGTCAGGAGTGAGGGTCAGGCAGCTCCCCCCTGTCTGTGAAGCCAGCCTCTCACTAGTAATGCAGGGAGGGAGCTGTCTCAGACTTCACCATCCTCCCCCCCCCCTCACCCCACACACCATTCACTAGCTGGGACATGGGGGAAGTCAGGAGTGAGGGTCAGGCAGCTCCCCCCTGTCTGTGAAGCCAGCCTCTCACTAGTAATGCAGGGAGGGAGCTGTCTCAGACTTCACCATCCTCCTCCCCCCCCCCTCACCCACACACCATTCACTAGCTGGGACATGGGGGAAGTCAGGAGTGAGGGTCAGGCAGCTCCCCCCTGTCTGTGAAGCCAGCCTCTCACTAGTAATGCAGGGAGGGAGCTGTCTCAGACTTCACCATCCTCCCCCCCATCTCACCCACACACCATTCACTAGCTGGGACATGGTGAAGTCAGGAGTGAGGGTCAGGCAGCTCCCCCCTGTCTGTGAAGCCAGCCTCTCACTAGTAATGCAGGGAGGGAGCTGTCTCAGACTTCACCATCCTCCCCCCCCCCCTCACCCACACACCATTCACTAGCTGGGACATGGGGGAAGTCAGGAGTGAGGGTCAGGCAGCTCCCCCCTGTCTATGAAGCCAGCCTCTCACTAGTAATGCAGGGAGGGAGCTGTCTCAGACTTCACAATCCTCCTCCCCCCCCCCTCACCCACACACCATTCACTAGCTGGGACATGGGGGAAGTCAGGAGTGAGGGTCAGGCAGCTCCCCCCTGTCTGTGAAACCAGCCTCTCACTAGTAATGCAGGGAGGGAGCTGTCTCAGACTTCACCATCCTCTCCCCCCCCCTCACCCACACACCATTCACTAGCTGGGACATGGGGGAAGTCAGGAGTGAGGGTCAGGCAGCTCCCCCCTGTCTGTGAAGCCAGCCTCTCACTAGTAATGCAGGGAGGGAGCTGTCTCAGACTTCACCATCCTCCCCCCCCCCCTCACCCACACACCATTCACTAGCTGGGACATGGGGGAAGTCAGGAGTGAGGGTCAGGCAGCTCCCCCCTGTCTGTGAAGCCAGCCTCTCACTAGTAATGCAGGGAGGGAGCTGTCTCAGACTTCACCATCCTCCTCCCCCCCCCCTCACCCACACACCATTCACTAGCTGGGACATGGGGGAAGTCAGGAGGGAGGGTCAGGCAGCTCCCCCCTGTCTGTGAAGCCAGCCTCTCACTAGTAATGCAGGGAGGGAGCTGTCTCAGACTTCACCATCCTCCCCCCCCCTCACCCACACACCATTCACTAGCTGGGACATGGGGGAAGTCAGGAGTGAGGGTCAGGCAGCTCCCCCCTGTCTGTGAAGCCAGCCTCTCACTAGTAATGCAGGGAGGGAGCTGTCTCAGACTTCACCATCCTCCCCCCCCCCCTCACCCACACACCATTCACTAGCTGGGACATGGGGGAAGTCAGGAGTGAGGGTCAGGCAGCTCCCCCCTGTCTGTGAAGCCAGCCTCTCACTAGTAATGCAGGGAGGGAGCTGTCTCAGACTTCACCATCCTCCTCCCACCCCCCCTCACCCACACACCATTCACTAGCTGGGACATGGGGGAAGTCAGGAGTGAGGGTCAGGCAGCTCCCCCCTGTCTGTGAAGCCAGCCTCTCACTAGTAATGCAGGGAGGGAGCTGTCTCAGACTGGTATCAGGGTTAGGGCACTGTGTGCAGGAAGATCACAACACTCCTGGTATTAATAGGGATAGGGCACTGTAAGAGATGACTGTAGTAGAATGAATAAAGATCTGATGTTTCTGATCTCCTCACACCAAACAAAAACAACACACAAGCAGAGAAGCCCTTCTTACAAAGCTGAGCTAGTGAGTTAAGTAGGAGGAAAAGTAAACATACTTGTGCCAGTGTGGCTACTTAAAAAATACACTTACCAACAATCAATTACATATATTTGAACTGTGTACAGTTCCAGCCAGGACCACCTTTCTAAAATGCACAGTGATTGGCAAATTCAACATGCACTAGCATTTCAGGTGCCTGCTAACAAAAATAATAAACAAACAAGTTCTAGTCACGTGAGTGCTGGTCATTACATTACTTTTTTTGTCAAGCTTCCAACTGTTTCCATTTCACATCCCCCCAACCATTACCTCAGTGTTAGCCTTGGTAACATCAATAGATAAGAGCACAGCCAGCCAATAGGAATACATACATACATATTCATTCCTAAGTGACCTTTACTGACCTGGGAAGTGTGAACACTTTGTTTCATTTTCTGTTGGTGTTCGTTAGTTTCCAGTTCCATTTCCCATCCCCCCAACCATCACCTCAGTGGTAACCTTGGTAACATCAATAGATAAGAGGGCAGCCAGCCAATAGGAACACATATTCATTCCTAACTGACCTTCAATGACCTGGAAAGTGTTTATTTGTATCATTTTCAGTTAGTGCGCACTAAATCGAGTTAGTGCGCACTAACTCCCGTTAGTGCGCACTAACACGATTTAACGATTTTTAACGATAAATCGTTAGAATTTCTATTGTATCGTGTTCTATAACGATTTAAGACGATATTAACATTATCGGACGATAATTTTAATCGTTGAAAAACGATTCACATCCCTAGTATCTTTTATTGAAGTAGCAATAGCATTGCAAGTGTGTAGACAAGTTTTGATGCATATGCTCATGGTCCTTGTACTGCCCCACTTCTTCTCCAGGCACTTCCATGGGGAGGAAGAGAGTACAGGGACTGCGAGCATTCACATTTCTATTTGTTCTTGCACTATTGATGCTAATTCTCAAGGAAAGACAGAGTAGAGGTATATGACTGCTTGCAGCCCCATTGTTAATGTCCTGTAGCAATATAAAATGTTGCTTTTTCAGTACCAAGTGTAGAGAGAGAAAAACTAGGGTAGACAGCTTGTATCGGGCTTCAGCATGGGCTTTGTATAAACAGAAGGAGTCAGAGAGATAAGGCTTGGCACCAGCTGAGCAGCACCTGGACAGAATAGTTATAGAACAGGGAAATGACCAAAAAAGGGAAGTATAAACACAGAGGGAGGCATTGGGAGGGGAAGAAAAAGGGGGAAAAGGGAACTAAGAGATTGGCCAGAGACTCTGAAAAGCTCAGCCAATAAAGTAAAGGGGGTAGGCCAGGGAGGGGGCTCAAACCAGAGTACCTGGGGCTGCAATCAAAATGGGGTGCAGACAACCCAGAAGACTAGAATATTTATGCGAAACTTTAGAATGGACACCAGTGTCTTGAACTTGGAGTGGATCCTGTCTCACTTATAACATGAGGCACATAAAAACCTATTTTGGTAGCTAACATTAGTGACTGAGCAAAGCAAACTCGGTAAATCAATACTCCATTCCCGGATCTTTTCATTTTTATTCGTTGCTGCAGCCAAGATATGTTGCTGATTTTTATTTTTGAAAGCATTACACAGTACTTTGGCAATTTTGCTTATAGTCTATGCTAGGGTAACTAATTTTAATTTTGTGATTCTCTCCTGTTTCCCAGATGATGCTTGAGCTAAATTCAAATTCATATTGCAGTAAAGTAGATATTAAAATAGTTATGTAGTCAGGGCAAGCACAATTATGCATGAACATTCACAAATAGCAGCTGGGACCCACTCATTAGGGGCCAGACTGCTGTGCTGTTCACCTTAGCAGAGAGCGTGTGAGTCTCGGATCTCAGTGGTACACGCCGAGCCTTTTGAGCAGGGCTTCCCAAATTGTGGATCGGGACCTCAAATGGGGGGTCACTAAACCTTCAGCTGGGGTCTCAAGTGCCTCAACTGGCTGCACTCTTCAGGCACCAGCATCAGCATTAGTAATGAAAATCATCATAGCGCCTGCGAGCCAGCCCAGCATGCACGCAAAGGCCCTGCAGCAGCAGCCCTGCCCTTACATGAGTTTCTGTGGTAACAGGAAGCTCTGCATGAGGAGGGGTCAGGGGCTGCCGTGGGAACCTGTGAGCTGGCAATAGCTCAAGGCCCTGTAGTGGCTTTCATTACTAATACTGCTGCCACTTGCAAATCGCTGTTGAGCTTGGGACATCCAAGGCTGAGTGTGCATAGAATAGTGGAGATTGCCACTGCTTCTCTCTTTCATTCACCACTGAACCTACCCAAGAGAAAAATGTAGCTCCATCTGCAGCCTGCCCTCATCTATTGTCATCCACCTTTGGCCCAGGGTCCAAAGGAAAATATTGCCACTGACCCTGACTGGGGGCCGTTTGGAGGCACGGTTCTTTGAAGGGAGAGGCTTGAGGGTTGGATGCAGGTTGAGAGGGATTGGCTATGGAGGGTGAGCGAGAAGGAATGGTAGAAGGTCAACAGGAGCCTGTAAGAAAGGAGCAGGGGGGCATAAAAGATCAGCTGGCGTGTCTGAGAAGGGTTGGAGGGATGGGGATGAGAATGAAAAGTGAATGGGGGATAGGGTGAGAGGTAGAGAATGACAAAGCATCAGTTTAGGTTTATAAGAAGAGAGTGGGGGTGAGGGAGGATCAGCTGGAGGGATGTAAAAAGGGGTGAGAGTGAAGGGATGGCTGGGGAGATGAGAGGTGCTGTGGGATGTAAAGGGAGATCTGCTGAAGGGGTGGAGAAGGAGAGGGGAGCTTCGCTGAAGGGAAGGAGGTTAAGAGAGGGGCTGTAAGTTGAGAAAAAGGATCAACCGGAGAGAGGGGAAATTGAAAAAGGGGATCAGCTTAAGTGTGGGGAGGATGAGGGTGGAATGATTGTTAGAGGAGGGGAAACAACCATGCTAATTGGTTTTCGACATCCTCTGAGGTTATGAAAATTTTCAAATGCTAAACGTTTTTTTGGATGAAAGTTTGAAAAGTCCAACTTTAGAGCCCGTCGGGAAACTGACATTTTGTGTTTTAGGATGAAGGTGAAGGCCTTCGATATTAATGTGTGTCACAGAGGTTTACAGTATTACTTGTTCAGGCTGCTTTTGCACTTTTCAAATGTTAGATTGTATTATTATGAATGTTTTATAAAAATGTATTCAACTTGTATGCTCTGTTCTCTTTTTATGTAAGCTGCTAGGGGCATGCTCTGTGGTTTGGCAGGTTATAAAATTACACAATAAATATAAAAATAATATGACTTCAGGAGAGTAGCAGAGCAGCTCCTTAACTGTCATCTCGCTTCTTGTGAACTCTGACCACACAGATCTCAGGACCATGGCTCACAATTAAGGCTCGAGAGGAGTGATAACCAGCAGGCAGGAGACCTCGGTAATAGTCCTGGAACGGAAGAGAAGCATAGCAGGAACTTAAACTGCCTTCTGTCATGTACACTCTGCCCCATTAGGCCTCCAAGCCTGAAGGCAAATTTTAAAAGCCCTATGCGCCAAAGCTGAAGTCAGGCCGGCATGTGCCATGCCGATTTTAAAAGGCGCGTGGGTACGTGCATATCTCCCGGTACGCACGCAAAACCTTTTTCGAAAAAAGGGGCAGGGCATGGGTGAGGCCATGATGGGGCATGGGCAATCCTGGGTTTTTGAATTAAACCAGGGTGTAAGTGTTTACGTGCACAAGCGCATGCCGGAGCCCCTTACCGCGTAACATTACCTCTGCTATGGATGGTGTGTAAGTCAAGAATCAAAAGAAACTTGGGGTAGTCAGTGGGGTTTTAAGAGTTGGGGCTAACAGGGTAAAGGAGAGGCTATTTAACAAGGGGGGGGGTTAGAAAGTCCTATTCTTTACCTGGGCGAGCTGGGAATGAACTCAGGAAACTGGAATTGCATCGGCACGCATATCTACTAAAATCCCCCCACTTGCGTGGTAGAGGGCAGGCAGCATTTGTGCGCGCATGCATGCATCTATATAAAATTGTGCATACATGTACGCGCATTCAGCCTATTTTATACCATGCACGCATATATGCGAGTATGTTATAAAATGGCTGCATCCATTTGCACAAGCTGGCATATGCACTTTTATGTGCGCCTGCGCTGCTTTTTAAAAGTTACCATTCCCGGTTTTCAGTTTCAGAGGTGTGGTGATGGATGGAGCATCCCTTCTCACACTTCTGGGGAGGAAGTAGCAGAGGAGCTAATATTGGATCCTTCACAGATCCTACCTGCCTTGTGAGCTTTGATAACATCAGCTCGGGATTAAAGCTTCCATGGACAGGTGGTCAATCAGGCCTTCTCAGTCCCTACGCTTACGGTACGGTAAGTACGATTGCCACCTCACCCCAAGTTAAGTTATTGATCCAGTCCTTTTTTTTTTTTCTCCTGCAGTATTCATGGATTTGTAGTTTTCTTTTGAGAATAATATCATGACACTTTTTTCATACTAAACAACAAAACTGTAAGCTGTCTCTCAAATTATTGCAAAAATGTAACTTCAGTTAGAGACTAAATAACCACTTAGTGGAAATGTGAAAAATATAAATACATTTTAGAAAGTTTAACAGAAAATGGTATCAGAATCGAGACATGTGCTACAAGGATAGTCTCCTGTCTCATACCTGCAATGGGCTTCAAACAGGCTTCAGATGCCAGCACTCATTGTCTAATAATTTACCATTTTCTTGAACTGAATACTGCAAAAATGATCAATATATACATTTACTTTATTTATCCAAATTTCTTTTAAAACCATAAAAACTAGTACTCATCGCAACATTTTTTTCTATCAGTGCATTCTGTTATACTGTCTTACAGCCCACTTTATACAAACTACCAATGCTGCTCGCTTATACTGCAGTGTAAAGCAGAATGCCCAATCAGTTTGGTAATGGACCAGAGGGCATTAATAGAGCAGGTGGAGTGGCTTTGCCTCCTGCAATCCTAAATATCTTTTTGCAAACTGTGCAGTCTCAGATCTAAGGGGCCCGATGCAATTATGTGCGCTGAAAGCGGGTGCTGACTTTTCAGCTGGAAATTAGGGGGTCGCGCTAGGAAGGAGGCGCAACCCGCCGCGGCCTAATGTGGCCTAATGCGAGTTTATCGGCAGCCTTTTTCATTACTGGCAGACGGCGGGTCTTCATAACTCGGAGGTCTGCTGAGTTATTTTATTTTATTATTTTTACTTTAAAAAAGAAGTACAGAAAAGCAGTTTTTTCTGCTTTTCTGTACTTCTTTCAATGCGCTCAGCTATTAATGCCTGTTCCAGGCAGGCATTAATATCTGAGCGATAAATGAGCATCTGAGACGCACATTTATCTTTTTGCATTTGGAGTGAATGAGTAATAGGCTCATTCACATGCATTTGCATGTGATGAGCGCTATCTCATTCACTCCACGTCGGACGCATATTAAATAGGCGCTAATCCCCCTATTGCATTAGGGGGTGGATTAGCGCCTATTTATCCCGCGTCCGACTGCGATTTATAGAGTGCGCTCGGCTAAACGCAGTGTATTTTATTTATTTATTTAAATGCTTTTATTTAAATGCTTTTAAAATATACCGACATTCATAGGACATATCATGCCGGTTCACAATCAACATTGGAAAGGCGGAAGAGGAAAATTACAAATAACAGGGAGGGGGGAGGTGGAGCAGGAAAGGAAAAAGGAGAGGATGGGGGCCAGGTGACAGCAAGCGCAGAAGTTGCGGGAAGGAGAAAGGTAGTGAAGTGTTAGGAGAGAGAGAAATTGATAGGAACTGTGTTAAAAACAGTATAAAAATTAACAAATTTACAAAATCAGCAATTCCATATGATGCATCAACAGATTAAAAGGGTAAGGGAAGGGGATGTGGCAGTGGTAGGGGTTTAGGTATTGCATCAGCCCCTAAGGTAGTAAGACACTAGACACTTTCTCCTCTTGCAGTATCAGGGACTTTGTCACCTGGATTAAGCCATGCAGGATAACATCAGTTTACAGCTTGTCTGTATACTTGTGTTCCAATTACAATCTAATTTTCCACTGCAGCAAATTGAACAATCTTGAGCTGCACAAGTATTGTGATTACATTGTTTAAAAGCATATCTTATTTCTTTGAACAGAGGGACAAGCTGCACTAACAGAGATTGTAGATTACAAACAGACAATAGACGATGTTTCTAAAATTGTTTTTGGATACATCTCATTTGCTTAGACAAATAGGCAGACTGAGGGTTTACTGTTTGCAAAGTAAAACAGTATTATATTTCATAAGAAGCACGTCATATGTTTTTGAACAAACAAACATAAAAATTAAAAGTTCACTAAGACAAACAAGATGTAACACAATAGCAGATGTGACATGGTAAATGACAGCAGATAAAGATCAATAGGTCCCATCCAGTCTGCCCAGCAAGGCGTTTAGGTATGAAAACTGCTGCTCTGTGCAAAGTGCTCTATGCCCTCCATTAGGGTTCATGTAGGTTATTCTATGCTTTCTGTTTTGGTTGTAAGTGCCTGACCTAGTTTATAAGAGCACATCTGATTTGCTTGGACAAAACTGGTTTCTGCAAAGAAAGAAACAGAAAGACAAAGCTTAATTTATTTCCTAGGAACATAGATTACGTTGGACAGGAAATCAAACAATAGCAGATGTGCCTGACCTATACAGACAGATTTCAGTACATATTTTGCAATACAATAGTCATGTGCAGCATAAATTCTTTCTCTACTTTTTGTTGACCTATTTTTTCCATTCTATGATATATAGGAATAGTGCTAGTGTTTCACTATATGGTTTCAAGGATGAGGGGAGACTCGATATGGCCACCATGATGGATGCTGACCTTGGGGGCTCCTGGATTTGGAGCATTATTTGTACTTTAAAAAAAAAACAAGTTTTACTTTTTTCTCCCTTTTTGGTGACAATATGGTCAAAAGAAAAGGAAAGATTTAAATCAAACCCTGAAGAAGTTTACCCGAGTATCCAGGGGCTGATGGACAATATTGGCTTGGGGATGCAGCACCAACCTGCAGATGCTGCTCTTTAGATGAGCAGAGGAACACTCCTCCCCAGAGGTGAATGCCTCCTGGATCTCTGGCAGTAGAACTGCTCAATTTCCACTCTTTGCTCCGAGTGATGCTGTTTTGCTGACATAGGTTCTCTGGAGTTTTCAGACAAGTCAATTAGTGAATGCTGAGGAAGACAGAGCAATGTTGGGACTGCCTGCAAACATGACTGGAGGAAAGGTGAACGATCTATATGTTGGTGGTAGTGCATGTTCCAAGCAGGAAGGTCTGGTCATTCCCCTGGAGCTAGTCAGGCTAAAGCTAGTTGTTTTCCTTCAGGGTTGAGAGAGGTCCCAATACCAGTGGTGGTTTCTTTCCTATGTGCTATCAACTGCAAACTTGCTAGAGCACCCAAGACTGTTCCAAAGGTATCAGTTTAGAAGATGTTGGGCTGTAGTTTCCCAGACAGATAGTTTTCTTTTAGATTCAGTTAAACAATTAATAATTATATGCTTTATTTTTTCAAGAGGTGTCCATCAAGTTCAGTGAGAAAAGAGAGGGGGTGCCTGAAATATAAATAGTCAATAAGGGTACTCTGGTTGTTTTGCAGACCTCAGGAGTGGCTAACATTAAGGATAGTTTTAGTTTGTCTATCCACAGCAAATTGGAATCATTGGAAAATGCTAGAAAGACTGGATTGTTATCTCCATGATAGTTGCTTAAAGATACATGAGAGAGATGTTTAAAATCTCACTTGAAACTGTGGTTCCAGTCTCCAAGATACAGACATGTACCAACTGAATATGTCTGGAGAATAAAGAAGGAGGATGTATGGATACAGTGATCATCACAACAGACAGTTTAGATCTTTCTGCATTTTTGAAATCCTTCCAACGTATTGGTATCCTTTAGTTCAGAAGAGGATAAGGACTTGATGCTTAAGCTATATTTAAGTATAAGGAAATAGCTTTTTGAGGTCAAGAAGCAAGGATTTTTCCTGATAGGGAATGCTGTATCCAAGCTGTATCCAAGCTGTATCCAAGCTCAGATTAATGTGTTTCTTCAGTTGCACCACTTTCTTTTTGAAATCCCCATATAAGGACATTGTTCATTTGAATGGGAATAAATTCATCTTTTTATATATTTTGCATTTAGAAACTTTCTTAAAAAATAAAATAAAATCTATCTACACAGTATATAGATAGATATAGATAGATATATAAATATAGATAGTGACACATTCATAAAATATCTAAATGGCTAGATGTAGATACATCAAGGTCAATATTCAAAATGGAACATTTATGTAAGTTAGACAGATAAGACAGATTTGACTAACTTATATGGGATATTCAGCAGCATGGCTATGCTGCTGAATATCCCATATTTGCTGCTACTTAGCCAGAGCAGGTCTAACTCATCCCATTATTTATTTATTATTTATTTAAAGGCTTTTATATACCGGAGTTCATGCACTAGTGCATACCACTTCGGTTTACACAGAACAAGGAACAGAAAATTACATCAAACAGATTGAACAATTAAACAAATATACAATTACATCCAACGATTGGGTATAAATGACATGGCTAACTTAGTAGGAACTTAGAGTTTGAGGTAAAGGAGAGAAATAGTACCAAGTGGTAACAGAACAATGTTAATAGCTAAATAATAAATATAAATAGTAAATACAAATTCTTATAATAAATACAGGTGCTTACAGATTACAGTCTTCATGAAAAGTTTACGTCTACAGAATAGGGTTAAGTAAATAAGAACATTATTTAACCATTAACTGAATAAGTCTGAATATCAGCACTTATCGTGAAAACATTAGTGCTGCACACAATCTTTTCCCAGTGTGCGATGATTCTTTCAGTCTGTTATTGCAGTGCACAATATTTGCCAGTTTTTGGACTTCAATCATATGAGAGAGAGAGAGAGAGAGAGAGAGAGAGAGAGAGAGAGAGAGAGAGAGAGAGAGAGAGAGAGAGAGAGAGAGAGAGAGAGAGAGAGAGAGAGAGAACCTTACTATAGTGCCTATGCCCTACATAGGTATTTGAATCCCTATGGGAGGGCTACCTAATAACTCGGGGTGGGGATTAGGTATGAGCATCGGGGGTTGGGGGCCACTTTCGCATTCCACATGAGACCTACGGACAGAACAGTGGTCTCTAGTGCAGATTTGCTGGCCGTCTGAGTGAGGACGCTCACTCCAAGAAGTGGTTTGGGCAACGTTCTCTCTACCTAGCTTGATGGACACTCTACCTGGGCAACAACATGCTAGGTGGAGAGAATGTTGCCCAAATCTCCTCTTGGAGTGAGGGTCCTCACTCCGACGGCCAGCAAATCTGCACTAGAGACCACTGTTCTGTCCGTAGGTCTCATGTGGAATGCGAAAGTGGCCCCCAACCCCCGACGCTCATACCTAATCCCCACCCCGAGTTAGTAGGTAGCCCTCCCATAGGGATTCAAATACCTATGTAGGGCATAGGTACTATAGTAAGGTTCTCTCTCTCTCTCTCTCTCTCTCTCTCTCTCTCTCTCTCTCTCTCTCTCTCTCTCTCTCTCTCTCTCTCTCTCTAACAGGCTGTCTGGGACTATCATGGATGGTGATAATCCTTTTCTGGCCCGTAGCGCAGTCCATAACGCATATTTGGAGTTGTAGTTATTAGCAGCCGCGCTAACATTGCGGCTGTTTCGCTGCACACGATAAACAGGTTCCCGCTTTACATATACTCCGCCCCCTGAATACCAAATTACTAATTCGCAAATCTCGTTAACAGCTGTTAACGTGATTTGCGAATTTATCACACGCGGTAAAGTGCTTGAAAAATGAGGCCCTAAGTTAGCCAAATAAGTAGTGCCATTCCAATATGCCCATTCCCCACCCTTGAGTTATCCAGCTAACTACTTAGTCAGATAAATGACTTAGTACCTGATTCATTAAGGGCTTTTCCCTTAGACACAAAATGGAAGGAAGGTTTTAATGGATCTGGCCTGTAGGCAGCTAAGTTGCAACTACTGAATGTAGCCAGATATTTAGTGATTGCCATTTCGATGGATAAGTCCTACTTATCCAGCTAAGTAGTGCTGGAATATTGTGCAATATTGGCCTAATCATTTACTTCCACTCATTACCATCAGTGGTGTACTGGGGGGGAGGGGGGGGGTTGAGGTGACAACAGGCGGAGGGGTGCCATTCTCACTCCCACTCCCTCCCTTCCCTCTCAGTCACTTACCACCCTCTCTCCTTCCCTTCCCTCATTCTCACCCCTCCTTTTCTCTCTCATTCACAATGCCATGTGACTCACCTCTGCCCCAAGGTGGTCCTCCTTCCTGCTAGCGAAGTGCAAGAAGCACCAATCAGCTGATTTTATGTATAATCTGGTGGCACAGCTGCAGAAGAGAAAAGAAAAAGCATGATTTGCCTGCCCTGAGCGCATGCTTCTTACACCAGCTCTGCTGTGCTCACTGGCTCCCATTCTGTCCCTCTCCTGGCTCCTCCCTTGTTGTGGCCAACAATTAGAGGCCCAGATTTGTGATAGGCAGGGAGAGATTCCAACCCCATAGCAAGCAATTAGAAACCCTGTATGGTGTCGATTTGTAACACACTGCCGAGGATTCCCATCCCCTGCCAAAGATTAGAGGCTCCCAGCATGGTGGCACTGTGGTATCCTCCAGCGAGCTTCTTGCACTTCGCTAGCAGGAAGGAGGACCACCTTGGGGCAGAGGTCAGTCACATGGCATTGTGACTGAGAGAGAAAAGGAGGGGTGAGAATGAGGGAAGAGAAAGGGAGAGGGTGGTAAGTGACTGAGAGGGAATGGAGGGAGTGGGAGTGAGAATGAGGGAGTGAGTGACTGAGAAGGAAGGGGGAAGGGAGGCAGTGGAGGACGAGGGTGAGTGAAAGTGAGGGAAGGGGGTTTGAGTGACTGGGAGTGAGGGATGAAAGACAAGGAAGGGAGGTGAGAGTTGGGGAAGTGGGATGAAAGACTGAAAAGTGAGTGAGAGGGAGGGGAAAGGAGATTGAAGGAAGAGAAGAGTGACAATGTAAAGAGCAGAGAAAATTTGTATGTGCCTGCCACTAATCCATGACAATCTCAGGGATACTGGAAATCAAAAGTTTCCAGGTATGATGTGGGGGAAATGTTTTTATCCTTATTAGTTTTGATTACTGGATGTTATTTGATATGCCTGCTGTTTTGAAATATTTTTTTTTTACAATTTAATCTTTATTATTTTTTCAATGATTATATCATGAAAAACATTTACAAATATGTATCACAGATTCCTTAAGGCAAATATTATTTCAAACCATAACATTAAAGTTTGTGAGACATATAACATAATATGTTTTGAAATATTTTATTGATGTTTAAGAAATTTTTAAAAATTTGTACAGCTGCTTCTTATTATTGGACGTTATTCTATACAACATCTGTTTTGATATGTATATTTTTTAGTATGGTTTTACTATTCTGATTGATTTATATTTTTTGATTGTCTTGTTTTGAGGAATAGTGATGTTCTACTTTTCCATTGTTACATTGCATACAGAATCTGGCTTGTTGTGGTTTCTGGTTCAGTTTTTGTCTGTGTGTGTGAGAGAGAGCAAGAGACAGAGGAAGTGTGTGCAAGTGTGTGAGCATGCCCCCAGTCTACGATAATCTTAGGGTGACAGATTTGGAGAGTAGGGTATTTTTAAAATCCTTATTAGATTTAATTATTGGGTGTTATTTGATATGTTTACTGTTATTGATGTTTTGGAAAATTTTAAATTTATATATAGGTTGGGGGTGCCAAAGGAATGATCCATCCCGGTTGCCAAATACTTTAGGTATGCCACTGATTACCACTAACCCCAAGACAGCACTGTATTCCTTCCTGTAGAAATAAATTAATTTTTGAACAATTCTCTATAAAGCTGTCCAATTAAAGACAATTCATTTATATAAACTTCTTTATTAAATAATGATATTCACTATAATAAAATATTATGCACCTAGAAATCACATTTTTCTTTTTTATTTCAAAAATAAACATTAAATTAAGCAATAAGAATTCACATAATTATTACAGAAATAATATTACTGTTTTCTTTATAAAAAGTAATAAGGTTGAAAGTACCCCATCCAACATTATTTGTGATCAGTCAACATTATAGAGAGGAGACCACTAACAAATAATACAAAAAGAACAAAACAAAAAAAATTTGAATCAAGCTATACAATAACTTCTTTAATGAACCTATGTATCTAATCACTTTTCTCTTCTCTATGATCCCATCAAACTGAAAATCATTACCTATCAAAGTTCTCCATTTAATAAAAATAAATTCTTTATTGTATTTTCTCAGATCTAATATTACATCAGATAGTAAATTCTAACTGGAAAAAAAAAAGAATACAGATCGCATATTGACATTTGGAACATATAGTTATAAGTAAACAAACAAGATCTTAAAAAATGCATTCTTTTCTTGTTCTATATTATCTCATTTCTTCTTGAGTATCAGTTTTATGATCTTTATTTGGTCATAATTTTCTCATATCTAATAAGAAATATAGAAATATAGGGAGGATAATTTAGAAAGCCATTTCTGCTGGTAAAAAAGTGCTTTATCCACGGAAATGTCCTAGAGGGTAAACTTGGGTCTGTATGTACGAACTTTTATTTTCAGTGAGCAGGGGCGTTCCTGGGGATGGCACTGGGGAGGGGTTTGCACTTATGAGTGTACTTTTTTTTAATTTTCAAAAGATGCATATATTTATGTTTTTCTTTGAAAAAGTTATCTGCAGAAATTAGGTGCGAATGTGTGCAGGTAGTTTTCCTGGGATTTCTTTCAAAGCAAACTTTATATAATAAGTGTGCTTAAAAATCAGTGTAAATTCCATGGGTAGTTGACTTTGCAGCAATGTGGACAGAATAAATAATCTTGTGTCAGATTGATGGAACCCGAGAATCATGGAGCACCTAGAATTACTTGCGTTCCTTCCACAAGCCTCAGTGTACAAGAATTGATGCTTAAGGCGAGAAAGAACTTAAGGACACTTAGGGGGTCATTTTCGAAAGCTTTCGCACGCGAAAAGTCCTTTTCGCGCGTGATAGCTAAATAGGGGCAGAGTCCGCACCGTAAGGGGAGGAGTGGGGCGGAGTCCGCACCAGAAGGGGAGGAGTTGGGGTGGCATCGGGGCGGACTCCGCGACGACTTCGCTGATGGCGAAAGGTAAGATTCCTTATCGCTGCCAGTTTCGCGCACCGTGGAGGTGCGATCGCTAACGGCTTTCGCAGGCCCGCCCCCCCCGTTACCGCCGGATTTTCTAAGGTCCGCTTCTTGTTCTGAATTAAGCTAATACTTCTGTCAAATATAGGTTACTCCTCATCCAAGTGCATTACTCATGCTTGTTCTTTAGAGGTTAAACCCTGTTTGTGATCCTCTGACAAACTAAGAGATATTTCCAATTGAATATATGAACCTATTTTGTCTAAAATGTTTCAATAACTATCAGTTAACTAGGACTTCATGGGTTAACACTCTCATATGTTTTCTAATCATAGGCTGACGACACTTAATTGATAAGCACCACTGTTTGTGTTCAATAACCCTTGCTATTCATTAAGTACAGCTAAACAACAGCAGGTGCATAAGATGGTGCAGTGAAATGGCTTTCTGGAAGCACTTTGATGCTTAAACAATATACTATGCTAACTGGCAAACACCATGCAGCTTTAAAGTTGTGAAAAGCACTTAAATGGTTAGTAGTTTATGCATATGAAAACAACTGTTTAGCAAAGCCCAAATTTACTAATTTTGAACTTTTAACCATCTGGGGCATTAAATAATTAAAATAAAAGACTGTCTCCACATTGTATTTGATTCCAATGGTCATATAGGGCCTCATTTTCCAAATAAAATAAAAGACTGTCTCCACATTGTATTTGATTCCAATGGTCATATAGGGCCTCATTTTCTAAGCAGTTTACCACCTGCAATAAATTCACGTTAACGCGAATTAGTAATTTGGTATTCAGGGGGCAAAGTATATGTAAAGCAGGAACCAGGAAGGAGAGAGAGAGAGAGAGAGAGAGAGAGAGAGAGAGAGAGAGAGAGAGAGAGAGAGAGAGAGAGAGAGAGAGAGAGAGAGAGAGAGAGAGAGAGAGAGAGAGAGAGAGAGAGAGAGAGAGAGAACACCTTACTATAGTGCCTATGCCCTAGACAGGTATTTTAATCCCTATGGGAGGGCCACCTACTAACTCGGGGTGGGGATTAGGTATGAGCGTCGGGGGTTGGGGGCCACTTTCGCATTCCACATGAGACCTACGGAAAGAACAGTGGTCTCTAGTGAAGATTTGCTGGCCGTCGGAGTGAGGAAACTCACTCCAAGAGGAGATTTGGGCAACGTTCTCTCCACCTAGCTTGCTGGACACTCTACCTGGGCAACAACAAGCTAGGTGGAGAGAATGTTGCCCAAATCTCCTCTTGGAGTGAGCGTCCTCACTCCGACGGCCAGCAAATCTTCACTAGAGACCACTGTTCTTTCCGTAGGTCTCATGTGGAATGCGAAAGTGGCCCCCAACCCCCGACGCTCATACCTAATCCCCACCCCGAGTTAGTAGGTGGCCCTCCCATAGGGTCATCACACACTGGGAAAACACCGCGAATTGCGCTAATGTTTTCGCGAATGGCGAAAACATCGCCGCACGCGATGTTTCCCCACTTCACGAAAGAAGCCTCATTTGCATTGGTAACGCCCCCTAATGCGTTACCAATGCGATATTGGAAAATGAGGCCCATAGTGCTATTAATGGAACCTTGATCTATTTATAACCAAATTGATGGCCAAAAAGATATTTGTCTATGTTTATAAAATTAATTGGATGGTTGAAGTTAGTGTTAAATAAAAACAAAGTAATGTTCAGGTATCCTAGCCATTTTTATGTCTGTCTGTCTATCTGTTTGTGGCAAAATAACTATCCAAAATTGGGATGTAAAGTTGCCAAATTTTCCCCTAGATTTATAATTTTGCTATAAAATTGCAAAAAATGGCATCCGCGATAAAAAAAAAGAGGCATGGTTAGGGTAATTTTCCTGATACCACATGACATTCACATTGCACAATCCCACTGAGAAGTGCCCAGGCAGGCTTTTATCACATGATGGGGGGAGAGAGAGAGAGAGAGAACATCTCTTTTTAAGGCTCTCATATTAAGTAAACTATACCACTATAAAAGGGTCAAACTTTCATCACTCCAAATCACATAAAATCTTCACTGATGTCTACTGTGCTGTTCATATTTCTGACTGTGCATGCAAAACTGCCCCCCAAAACCTAGGCCATCATCAAAACCTCACCCTGAGTTCAGAATGGCCCTTTTACAATGGTATGAAAAGTTGCTAACATATGTGCTTCCCAGAGTCTCTCTCCCTCCTGCGATCGCATGTGTTACGCTATCGCATGCAATGTTAAGCACCCCTCATTTTCATAAATTCCTCCCACTTGACTAAATTTTTCAAATTTGTATACGCATCTCGTGATATTTATCACATGTGTTATGGCGCTATCGTGGGTGTTAAGGCCCTAACGCCCGCGACGATAATGCCCTAACGCGATTTGAAAAATGACCCTCATGGTCTGCTGGAAAAATTGGAATATCTTTGGAGACATTCAAATACCAGAAACATTGAATCTGTACTTTTGGAGAATGAATCCTCACAAAAAATACCTATTGTTTTACTATGGTAGCAGTTAGAGGCTGCAAAACGTTGGTGACTGATCCATTCCAAATGTCCCCATTCCCCTGCAGGAACTTTGCCCAGAGCAAGAAAGGCAGAAGCAGACAGGGAAGAGAGCCCTGGGGCAGCAGGTAAAGGATGGCACACCCATCTCACAACATGCACACACAAACCCTTCAATCTGCACCCCTCTAAAAACACATGCTCTCTAAGGGTGTGGACTTAAAGTTTTTTGTTTTGTTTATTTTTATCATTTCATTTTGTTGGTGGCTTAGTGTGTTTTGTTTCATTTGAAATTAAATAAATTGAATGAAAAATCAAAACAGCACACCCTACCCTCCCATCTCCACAATTACCCTATATAGCCCCATACAAACCCACATATAAACACACGCGCCCCTACATACATACAAAGCCCTCACACACATCCCCCATGCACTCCTCACCACACATATACAATTCCCTTAAATCCTCATACACATTCCCAGACACATGTGTATGTATTATACACAGTATACACACACACAGAGAGATCTGAGATTTATCACTGTTCTTGTGCCTGCATGTATCTATGTGTATGTAGTGTGTGTGTGTTTGTCTATGTGTCTGTGTATATAGCCAACTTTTCCTTTCTTGCTTTCTAAAATTTGAAGTTACATCAGAATGTTTTGTGATAACAGAGCACACGGGATGCAGCTCGTGGGAAGGAGGAGGAGGATTTACAATGAAGAACTTGCCAACACTCTTCAGTTTCTAACTGCATCTCATAAGCACCCTGATTCTACCTAAGCCCCCCTCCCCTCACACTCACCCCTCTAACTCCATTCTACAAAGCCGTGCTGGAAAGCATCCCTGATGCCTTGCCTCTGCATGTTTTTCCCCACTTGTTGCTTTAGAAAATGTTTTACTGCTGCCTATAATGCTGTTCAAATGGCACAGGAACAGAGCCCTGTTTTCAAAAAGGGTTTTCCACAGACATATAAGGGATCTGTATACTGAAGTATGATATTGTTAGGAAGCAATAAATCAACTTTTGTAGTAAAGCTATTACATCAGATACTAAGAACTTATCGCACAATATTTTATGACATAAAACTGTGTGTTTCATGTGTAATATGTTACCATGTCATGGCCTAAAATTAATAGCTAATGGAAAAAATCTGAAGAAAACCAAAGAAAGAGAGGAAGTCAAACAAGCAAAGAGAAATCATTTCCCTGTCTGGCTGGCTTCCTCATTTTATTGCCCTAGAGAGTGTTTTGGCATTGTTAATGACCTCTCTGATTCATCTCATACTGTCAGGAATATCCAAGGGACCCTTACCCCAGATATGTTCTCTGAGACTTTTGAGGCTAAATCACTTTGGTTTGTTCTGAAATATTCAAAAAGAATAGATACTGTTAACATTACAGATACTAATCAACCAGTGGATGTCCCAACTACTGTGTCAAGCCACCTATATCAAGTAGTGGTCCACTACTTGATATAGGAGGTCTGTTGTCAGGAGATGTAATCTCCCTAATACCTTCTGACATTGTATGACCTGAACAGTACAAGTACAATTGTTGATTTTGGTGTCTTTTGTGCTCTGTCAGCCAGTGAGTTGGTTTTGGTGGTGCGGTCCTTAATTTGTACCTCCTCTAGTCAAGATCCTGTTCCCTCTGGTTTGATTAAGGCTGCATTAGGTGATTTATCATCATGGCTTTTGGCCATTGTCAATGCAGCACTGGGCCAGGGAAATTTTCCCTCCTCCTTGAAAGAAGCAATTATTAGAGCAGTCCTTAAAAAATAAGGCTTTGATCCAAATTCTTTGGATCATTTTCACCTGATTGCTAATCTTCCCTTCTATGGGAAGATAATTGAGAAAGCTGTATACTTGCCACTGATGAACTTTTTAGATGAAAGCTGGCACTCTTGATCACTGTCAATCTGGGTTCCATGCAGAGTGCTGCACTGAGGCTGTACTCTCAGATTTGGTGAACTGTTTGTATGTTCAGGAGGACATACTTGTCTATTTGTCTATTGTCTACTGTCTATTGTCTATTTGTCTATTTGATCTGTCTGTCATGTTTGACATGTTAGATCATAACTCATTACTGCAGCAATTAAAGTATTTTGGATTAAGTGTCATGTTTAATATTGGTTTAAGTCCTACCTGTCGAATAGACCTCAGTTATAGGGGTGGTTCTTTAATTAGGCAGGGTGAGGTGCCCACCTCAGGTGGCAAAAGTTTAGGGCAGCAGTATAAAGTGCCTTCCAAAACACTCCCACAGTGGCTGCCTCACTGCCTTGTGGCCTGCATCCAAATGCCAGTGCAATAGCGGTAATTAGATGAAAAGCCCGCACAGTTCCCACAACCCACCAGCAAGAGGAGGACCTACATGGTGGTTCCACCAGCATTAAAAGAACCTATAAATCAATGCCAGGTGATGATGTGCTGGCAGCGTTCCTACAAATCTGATTAGTACAATCTTATTTTGCTGTACTAATCTTTACTTCTTCACAGCCACCAAACTAGTTTGGCTTCATAGAGATCCTTCTCAAAGCACATGCCCCCTTGTGTCATATTTCATGTGATATATGTTCCAAGCTCTAATATCACTGGTCTCCATCCCATGACTGGAAGGGGACAGTAAGCAAATCCATGGCTTTCATGCTAAACTTTCAAAAGGGAAACTTTGATAAAATGAGAAAAATTGTTAGAAAAAAACTGAAAGGAACAGCTACAAAGGTAAAAAGTGTGCAAGAGGCGTAGGTCATTGTTAAAAAATACCATCCTAGAAGCACAGTCCAGATGTATTCCGCACATTAAAAAAGGTGGAAAAAAGGCAAAACGATTACTGGCATGGTTAAAAGGGGAGGTGAAAGAAGCTATTTTTTTTTTAAATTTTTAATTTTTGCATTTTCGATAATCTTACACAAAAAAATGTATAATTATACAGATGATTCAATACTCCTAACACATGCATATATAATGAAATAAAATACATTTTCTTACAAATAATATATAGAGTAATTATAACATTATATTACCCAAATGAGCACAAATCGATTAACGGCATGTTTAAAAGGTGAGGTGAAAGAAGCTATTTTAGCTAAAAGATCTTCATTCAAAAATTGGAAGAAGGATCCATCAAAAGAAAATAGGATAATGCATAAGCATTGGCAAGTTAAATGTAAGAACTTGAAAAGAAGTTGGCTGCAGAGGTAAAAAACTCACAGTAAAAACTGTCAGCAAGTCAGAGGCAGATACCGTCGGCCCCTGAGACATAGTGAGGGCAAAGGCTATCGGCGCCATTTTGAATACTGGCAGCCGATGGCCGGCGTGCAGGAGGTGGCTCCTGGACCCCCGCTGGACTTTTGGCAAGTCTCGTGGGGGTCAGGAGGGACCCCCAAGACTTGCCAAAAGTCCCTGGTGGTCCAGCGGGGTCCAGGAGTGATCTCCTGCACTCGGGCCGTCGGCTGCCAGTAATCAAAATGACTCCCGGACCCCCCACTGGACCACCAGGGAGTTTTTGTAAGTCTTGGGGGGGTCAGGAGGGTAGGTGTGTGTGTGTGTGTGTGTGTGTGTGTGGGGGGGTTTGTAGTTAATTTAATTTTAGCGGGGAAACGAATAGGAATTAATGTATAAATGTATCGGGGTGCCCCTTTGCCAAATGCAACGTATCTGCCTCCAACGAATACGAATCCTGAATGTAACGTATGGCGTCCCTCTGCACATCCCTAACCCATGCTATAGTTACACAATGCTACCAC